>NC_059327.1:68456602-69164727 GCF_018350155.1 Leopardus geoffroyi | reverse complement strand
CATTGACCCTTAGTTTATAAAATGGCAATAAAATATTTTACCCTAACCACATCCCAAGCCCTTATGTTTGCTTCTTTTTTACATAAATTACCTCCTTGAATTTTACAACAACTCTATTATGTAGATGTAATGAAATACGTGAGGAAGGCAAGACCCAAGGACATTCAGTACCTTGTCACAAGACTCAAGCTAATAAATACCAGGATTTGAATGTTTTTCAAGTCTATACTCTTTCCCCTAGACCATGAACATTCTGAGAGATAATGTGTATAAAGACCTAAGCAATTATTAGTCACCTTGTTAACCAAAAATACTTTTTGAATGCCAATGACCTTAATAAGCAATAAGACTAAGGGGTGACTAAAGCATGATCCCTGCTCTGAAGGGGTAGAGTGGAGAAGACAGAAAGTTAATCTAGGATTCCCAAACAGTGAGACGGGCAAAAACCTAGGTGCACACAGACAGGGGCAACATTTAGATATAGAAAAGGTTTTCTTTGACCCTTGAGAATTTCTAATTCTTTAAAAATTCCTCTGTCTTGGGGCGCCTGGGTGGCTCAGTTGGTTAAGCGTCTGACTTTGGCTCAGGTTGTGATCTCCCAGTCCGTGAGTTCGAGCCCCGCATCGGGCTCTGTACTGACAACTCAGAGCCTGGAGCTGTTTCAGATTCTGTGTCTCCCTCTTTTTCTCTCCTCCCCCATGCATGCTCTGTCTCTCTCTTCTCAAAAATAAATAAACATTAAAAAAATAATAATAATAAATAATAAAAATTCCTCTGTGTATAGTCTAGTTAGTTGTATTATGCCAGTGTTGATTTATTAGTTCGATAATGTACTATGATTATACAAGATTTTACCATTGGGGAGACTGGGTGAAGGGTATATAGGACTTCTCTGTGCTATTTTTGCAACTTCTTTTGAGTCCATAATATTTTGATATTAAAAGTTAAAAAACAATCCCCAGGAAGAATTGTATCTTAAGTCCTTATCAGCAAATGCTTTACTTATTACTTAACCAGTATCATTAAACAAAAACAATCATTTCACTCAATACTTTGGATAGACGGAGAACAAGTGAGGAAATAGGAAATAGAAGAGGCCCAAACATAAACTTGATCCACTGAAGTATTTTGCCAAGAGCTGGCACAGCTGGGAACGTCCTCATTTTCTTTTTTTTTTTTTTTAACTTTTTTAAATGTTTATTTATTTTTGAGAGGGAGAGAGAGACAAAGTGTGATGCAGAGAGAGAGAGGGAGACACAGAATCTGAAGCAGGCTGTAGGCTCCAAGCTGTCAGCACAGAGCCCGACATGGGGCTCGAACTCACAGACCGTGAGATCATGACCCGAGCCAAAGTCGGACACTCAACCGACTAAGCCACTTAGATGCACCATGTCCTCACTTTTCAATTCTGAATGGATACTTACAAGACCATCTGAGCTTTGCCTTAAGTTCTACGACAGGCATACCTTCTAATATTTTTTTCTCAAACCATTCAGAAGAAGAAAGGAAAGGGTTTTCCCAGAACCGACCATTAGTATATAAAAAAAAGAGAATACTGGCATATTTACCCATATCCAAAAGATGAGAGAATAAACTTTCCAATGTGCACACTACAGAAGTATCTATTATGCTGCCCTATGTTTTTGAAGGTTACTAATAATTTTTTATTGTTCTTGCTGTGAGTTTGGAATAATATCTTTAAGTTTCGAATAGGAAGAAAATTAACAGATCTGTGCAACTACATCATCATAATCTGCATCAAGGAAAGACATGATTATATTTGTGAACTAAATATTTGTGAACAAAACTAAATAGTTTTGCAAGTATAATTTCGCACATTAGGACAAACTTGTTTGCAAAGTGAAGTGCAAAGTGAAATGCTTGGAATTGGGTATTCTAGTTAGGTGTGTTTTTTTGTTCTTTGTTTTGTCCGAAAAACTATAAGCATTCATACCATTTGATTTCAAGGACTATGATTGTGGTTATAGATGTGGTTGTTTTTATATTTACCACTTATTGAGAATTTCCCATGAGCCACGAACTATGTACTAAGTGCTTTATAAACATTATCTGGTTTTACCCCTATAAAAACACAAAGAGATATTCTCATTTAGCAAAAGAAGAAACAGAAAATGAGAAATATTAAGTAGTATGCCTGGCACCATTCCCTAGTAATTGTTGCAAAAGAGATTTGATTCCAAGCCTGTCTCCCTGAAAAGCCTATGCTAGCAAAACATGATTCAGTTCTAATATTTTCTAATACCATAATATCTGAGAATTAAAGGGGATTTTAACAGATCCTCTAATCTAGCCCATTGGCCTACAGGCAAATCAGATATTTCTCCATTTCAGAGATTAAGCAAAAAAGAACTATTGACCATCCCAGAGTCATAAAACTAGTAAATCCAAACAACACCAGGTTGCACATCCCCAGGTGAGGCCCTCCCCATCCCAGGGAAGTTGAAGAAATCCATGCCCATTGTTTATGGCTCTCCTCCTATGAGCTGGTGCCATCTGCTCTACATATATCTCTCAGTGTCCCCCAACTGAGGAGTTAGGATACACAAGTAAATAATTTGAATGAATAGAAAATTAGACTCCACTTGTATTGATCTTAGGATTTTTCTTAGAAAGCATTTTTGTTTGTATCTCATGACATGGACTATACACATTACAAGTACCAATAAATATTTACTCCATTCCTATGTCAGTTTACCTCCCCCTCCTCCTGGATATATTCTCCCCTCAATATCCCCACAACCTCAGTAGCTCTACTTCTTGTACATAGTCATCCAATACTCTCTCATCCTTTTTGCACCTTCACCCATCACCCTGATCAGAACAACCAAAAGCTTTGTCCTTCTTTGAAGTTAAGCAGGGGCTGGCACGTCATGTATATTTCAAATTTAGGTTTTGTTCTCTGTTACAGCAAAGCTAGAAGTCAAGTTAAAAAAAAAAAATAAGCATAGTATAAAGTGAGGTCTCCTGTTACTTGTGTTAGAAACTGATACTTTCCTGCTAAATAGTTGTAGTTTATAGTAATTTGTTTGATTTTTTTTTTTTTTTTTTGCTAAGTAGATTCATTTTATAATTATTTCAATATCACCTCAATTTACTAGGGTCACCTTATTTCTTAAATCCCCCATAATAATGAATATCTTTTTTTTTAATAATCAATACTCTCAAAAAAAAAAGAAAAAAACCTCCAAGGATTATCCTTTGTGAGGAGGACTCTCAGGGCCGTTGCACTGGATGCTCTAGGCCTTGCCTCTGACAACTACACCAGTTCCTCTCTCCACCTCTCTCTCTCCATCATTCCTCCTCAACCTATCACCCCTCCCTGATATTGTCTCCGGAACTCAAGTTCTCCTCCATAGTGAAGAACAACATAGGAGCACCTGGGGGCTCAGTTGGTTAAGCATCCAACTCTTTGTTCCTCTCAGGTCATATTCCCAGGGTTGTGGGATCAAGCCCTGCATCAGGCTCTGCTCTGATAGCATAGAGCCTGCTTGGGATTCTCTCCTGTCTCTCTGCCCCTCTCCCACTCATGCAAGAGCGCTCTCTCTCTCTCTCTCTTTCTCTCTCCTCCCCCCCCCCAAATAAATAAACATTTAACACACACACACACACACACACACACACACACACACACACAGCTCTCTGGCCTGAGCCCCTGTCTCCAAACTCAACTCCAGGTCCACCTTTGGTCAAGGTGCTCTGTTGAACCAAAATGTCACCACATGATTAGCTACAAAAAGGAACGCAGACAATCTGATACAGTCTTTAATAGTAAGATTCACCCTTCTTTTTTTTTTTAACATTCATTTATTATTGAGAGACAGAGAGACACAGAGCATGAGCATGGGAAGGGCCAAGAGATAGGGAGACACAGAATCCTAAGCAAGCTCCAGGCTCTGATCTGTCAGCACAGAGCCCAACACGAAGCTCAAACCCACAGACTGCGAGATCATGTCCTGAGGCGAAGTTGGACGCTTCACTGACTGAGCCGCCACTCATGCGCCCCAAGATTCACCCTTCTTAAAAGGCAACTAACATTTAAATTTTTTTTTGTTTTTATTAGAGGATTGAATATGCACTTGAACTGAAAGGCCATCCAGTTATATGAGCTAATTAATTGATTAAAACATCTAATTACACTGCTGTCCCCTAATCATTTCTCTTAATTCCTATCTAATATATTTAAAGAAAAATAGTAAGTTTTTTTGTTTCCAGCATCTGAATCTTTAGTGAATTACTATCTAGTTAGACAGTTTCATCTTCTGTCTCTCAAGTACTTTTTTAATTTAAGTCTCATAAAATCAGACTTTTGAGTTCAGGGGAAAGTCAAAAACTTATAGAGTACAACACCCTCATTTTTTACATAGCAAGAAACTGAGGCCATATAGCTGTGTTCCCTTTTGTCATGAGTTGTATTATTCTTTACTTACTCTTAAAAATGGGCCTCCAATTTCATATGTAGGGCAAGAAGGGCAGGAAATGTAGAAGGGTAGAATGTCACCTTAAAGTAGAGAGAACCTACAATGATGTTATTAAAACAAATTTATTATCACCCAAAATCCTAGCCTTAAAGATTAAGATTTTGCCAATACACTAAGCTTAGTGTAATCATTATTCACATACCTGCCTAGTAGATAAACATTTTAAATCATTCTCACAGCCAGTGAGAGAATGAGCAGGGAGAGAAGGGTCTGATCACACTTCTCCAAGTCCATGCTTGCAGTCAGGCCCAGAGGAACTTTAACGAAAGGGGCTTTTATAAATCTCCAAGTGATTAAGATCCAGTGGATGTTTTCATTATCTCTATTCCCTCTCCAGTCCATACTCCCATGCTATCCCTCAGACAACTACATTTTCCTTAAAGATACAGCCCTTTCCATCTGAAAGGGCCCTGAATCTGGCCCTTGGGGGCATTCCATCTAAGGTGGAGGAGTCTTGATAGGCTGTAGGAAACCTGAGGCTGAAGATTGCTACACAGGTGTCAGGTGAAGCCACAGTGGAAGAAACTTTGTCAACTTCTCAATTTGTAAACTACCAGGATCTGCCCAACACTTCTTTTTTTGTTTTGTTTTTAAGTTTATTTATTTTGAGAGAGAGAGAGAAAAAAAAAAAAAAAACAGCAGGGGAGGGCCAGAGAGAGAGGGAGAGAGAGAGAATCTACACACTGTCAGCACAAAGCTTGACACGAGGCTGGAACTCACAGCCCTGAGATCATGACCTGAGCTGAAATCAAGAATCAGCTACTTAATCTACTGAGCCACCAAAGCGACCCACTTCCTGACACTTCTAGTTTCAGACAGATGCTTTCTTTTCTCCAGGTAACCCCAAATAGCTTGGTTGCCAAATACCTACACACTTGACCTCTCCCACCACCTCTCCCCCAAAAAAGAATACCGTGTCTTCTGTCACTCTGCCTGTGCCGAGGCTGGTGCCCAGAGAAGGGAGATACATTTGAGACCGTGTTCATACTGAATAGAGTCACCCTAACTTGCTCCTTCCTCCCTCGCCCTGCCTCAGCACACACACACAATTCCCTGAGATGGTAGCCACACGTCTCCCAACTTCAAGGAGATGGCAGAGACACGTAGAGAAGCAATGCAACGCATCCTCACTGCTGTGCGTAGCTACCCAAAGGCATTAACGATTCATGATTTGGTAGCAAATACATCCCACACTGGTAATAAGCTGTCTGTTACCATGCCAGGCTGATTTCCTCTTTATCCTGTGGGGGGAGGCAGGCTTTGCATTGAGATGAAGCGGGTATGCAGACACTGAACACGTCTCCTTGGCCACTTTCCCACCTCCTTCAGGCTTTGATCCTGCTGCGTGCTCAGTTTCTCCTCTTTTTCATCTCCCCCACATTCAGGCTGCTTAGTGCCAAGTGGAATCAGCAGCATTTCCTTCCCTGACTTCCAAGAGGCCCAGATACCGATTTCTAATTGTAATCAACAAGCTCTTCTGCACCCTCGCTACCACCTGATTTCTCCCTTTTCATCCTAACCATTCTCTCTATTCCTCAGACTCACCATACCTCGTGACAAAACACACACAAAGAGAAACTCTCGTCTCCTGGTCGCACATCTTGCAACCAGAATTCTTAGTTCTACCCACCTCTTATCCTTAATATCCCCCCTCATGACTTAGGACCTTCATGAAGGATAGTTCCCTATTAAACAGGTTTACGACAGATCACATATGCACAATCCATTCTGCAGCTACCTGCATTCACGGACATTCTGGCTCATTTTTGAAGCATTTAGTAAGTTGGTGCCCCCATCTGATCCTCACGGTATAAGGGAATTATCACCCTACAGGTTCCTGTGTTGTAGCCATTCAAGCAGATAAATCTTACTTCGTAGATTGGAAATTGAAATGTTATAGGATAAAACATGCTGATGGACATGAAATGTGCATGCGTGGATCTGAGAGAAATCACGTAAGTTACCACACAAAGCTGTTTTGATAAAGCTTTTGTCCAGGTTCCATGGTGCAGGTATAAATTAAGGGAAAGAACTGATTAAGCTCTCGGGTGCATCAGGCACTAGCTTCTGAGACAGAACACAACTGGCACCACTACCTCGGTCACTCGCAAAAACCTCTGATCCTTGTCTTTCCTTTTCAGCCTCTGCCCTCATCTTCCTGCTCACCCCCAGCCTTTGGATATTTTAATAGGCTTTTCCCAGCGCAGGCTAGAAATGTTTGACTCATTTTCAATGGTCCAGAAGATTTGCTCTCCTGGTTGTGGCTGATTTATTGGACACCGCAAAACTGCTTCATGGTTTATAAATGTTTCTACTTTCTCACACGTTTCCAGCTTGGACAAGAAGACGTCATCGGTCATGCTTTCTGTTCGATTCTCCTAACCTCCACTTAACCTCCTTCTTTGTGGTAAAATCAGGAGAGCTGGCTAGTTTAGCTAAGTTAAATTTAGATTTTTGTTTCTTCCCTTCTGCCTGCAGCCCTTACCCCCGATCTTGAGTGCCCACAGCACAACAGTGCAGGCTCCCTGGAAAGAGGGATTGTTTTTATTTGTTGAAACCCCATAACTTTTCTCAGAAACTGAGCATTCACCCCCAGTGTTGACCTGAAATAATGGAGCAAATCATTTGTCCATCAAATCCACTTTAGTGGCAAAAAATCTATACAAATCTTTTTGTCGTGCTCCTGGCTCTTAGGCATCTTTTTCAAAGTTTCTATGCTGGTAATATACAGTGGCTTCAATATTATTCTCATGGTCCATTGTAGTCATTACCTAGGAGGAGCTGCATGAAGAAATTAAACAGACTCATTCCCTTCTCTCTAGGAGTTTACAACCTATGACAGCTTTAATGCCTGTTATATAAGATGGATACAAATAGACACAGGCTAGAATTATCAACTTAAGATGTGAACAGATAGGTCAAGGCCAAACGTTTTGTCCTGATTAAATCCCCTCCACATTTTGCTTATGGTACAGCTATAATGAATGCCTGAACAGATAACTGAGGAGTGAATGTGGTAGTGATCAAGAAGAATGGAACCTGACAAGGCAGTGTGTTGTGGAGGAATGAAAGCAAGAATGATGCCACGTCATATGGAATAAATATAAGTAGTGTTTGCAGATGGACAGTAAGTTTTAAGACATTAAAGAATTCAGTGAAATCACCCAGCAGTCTGTGACGTAGAGGCAGGATAAGGAACTAACGGAGGCATTTATGTGTTGGTGGTGGTGTTAGTACCAGCGTAAACTTTATTATATGTGATCCAATCCCAGAATGGGTTCACATTTAATGACACTCGTACAGAACAAGGGCGTTCCCTTTATTCATGCCTCCGAAAAATTTAGACTCCTCGATTGTATGCGATCTACACGAGCCCTACTGAAGTCCCATGGCCTCTCTTCTCTATTACTCTTCAATCTCCAAGAACTTTTTGACTCCTCTCCCCAGATTTCTTTCTTGGATGCAAGACTGCATGGCCTCCCTTCAGCCTCCTGCCCCCCATCACTCAACCCTCATTCCTAACACACTCCTGACACAGCACACTCCTCTGCCACACGGTCTCCTTGGGCACAAAAAGGTGTCTTCTAGTCTACTTTTTTCAGGAAAATTCACCTCTCGTGTTTTTTTTTCCCTCAGAAAACACAGGGTACGGGAGAAGTTCAGAGAAGAAGGTTAAAAGGCAATGCCAACATTCTGGTCATAAAATTTAAGGGTGCAGGGAAGGTTGTAAACTATTACACACACACACACACACACACACACACACACACAAAATAATAGCTTTGTCCGATCATTAATATTAAGTATATCAAAACCAGACATGGTATATAATACACAAATTTTCATTTTTAGGCCACAAATCTCAGATGCATAAAAGTGAAATTTTGTTTCTGTGACTAAATTCAGAGCTCGTGACTCCTACATAAAATGATAAACATTTAAATTTGCTAATTCAAAGTAGCTTGGTTTAAAAATCAGGAACTTTAAGGGCACCTAGGTGGCTCCGTCAGTTAAGCAAGCGTCCAACTTTGGCTCAGGTCATGATTTCATGGTTCGTGAGTTCAAGCCCTACCTTGGGCTCTGTGCTGACAGTGTAAAGCCTGCTTGGGATTCTCTCTCCCTACCTCCCTCTCTGGCCCTCCCCCACTCACCTTCTGTCTGTCTCTCTGTCTCTCTCTCTCAAAATTAAATAAACATTAAAATAAAATTTTTTTAAAGATACAATCTTAATCACCTAAGAATTCTTATCCACTCCACCCATTTTCCCCTTCTGCCCAATAGCATCTAGGCTCAGAGGCAACTTCTGAAACATGAAAGTGGAGGACAGGTGGAGAGATGAACATCTATAGTAACTTCGTCAGTTCTGTGTGAGGTTTAGCTCCTCTGTTGGATTTTGGCATCAGCACTCACCAAAGCACTCAAACACTTTCATGTTCTCCAGCTACCAGATAATCCACATGCTTCTCACCCAGCAACAATGCCCACCTACATTGACTGTCTGCTTATAGCCAGCCTTCTCAGAACAGCATAAGAAATCCTCAAATATCCTTCCTCTGCCAGGAACCCTGGGGTGATTTGAGGTTGACTCAGACCCTGTTCTGACTTACCTCTGTGCCACAGCTCCCCCGGCCCCTCACATCACTCAGGGCACATGGCTTCTGCTAGAGACTTGCCCTTTCCTTGAACTGCATATTTGGATTTGGGACAAGAATCACCTCTGTTTGGGCAATCCCCCAAGCCCCCTCAGTGATTTTCGCCTTCCCCCTTCCCCAACGGAGTTTTGGATTCCAAGTTGACAGGGTGCTTCATCCTCCCGTTTGGTTCCCCCCAAGTTCAAAAAAAACTGCTTTAAGGACATCACACATGCTTACTCACCTCTATAGGTTGGGGAAAACCTCAGTGCTCTGAGTCCTTCAGTATTTATTTATTTTCACTTTCAAGAAAATTCTAAAGAAAAATCAGAATATTCACAACTTAATGGTGGGTAGGGTTATTCACTTTATCAAAGGAATATCTTCATTTGGTGGTTTTGTTGTTTTTTAAGTCACACGAAAATGTGCCCATCCTATTTGGATCCTAATTCAAATATCATGACACAAATCTTATATTCTTTCTGGTACCATCTCCTTCCACTCTTTCATTCTGTTGCCCAAACTGGTTTCTCTTATTTCACTTACACCTACCTTTTCTGCAATTTTTATTTTTAATCTCTCTTCCCTACATTTTACTGTATGCTTTCTTTTCCTGTTCTAACAACACAATATTATAATATTGTACATTATTATAGATGAAAACACCAAAACATAAATGTTTTATTCAGATTGTGAAAAATCGCAAATCATTGTGTCTATCTATTATCTTTCTTCCAGAATATGTGAGGGGCACCTGGGTGGCTCAGTCCATTAAGCATCAGACTCTTGGTTTTGGCTCAGATCATGATGGGTTTGGTTCATGGGATCGAGCCCTCTCTCTATCCCTCCCCTTCTCTCTCTCTCTCTCTGTCTCAAAATAAATAAATAAACTTAAAAAAATAAGAATCTGTAAAACAATAGAGTTTCTGATAAATATTAGGAAGGAAGAAAGAGTGGTCTGACATCATGCTCTCCTCCACCAGAAGCTGTGCTATCACACATCCTCCAATCAGTCTCCATGAATCTACACTACTTGAAAATTTATTCCAGGGTAATTGTTGCGAAAGTTTAATATATATTATAATGTGCTGTCTTAGATACACAAAATGTACTAGACCAAAGCTACCATATTCTGATTATTAACATGAATTATTTATATTGCTGAAGTTGTAATTAGAGTCAGTTACATTATTGAAGTTCTGGTTGAAGATAAACACGTCAGGGTGTTGTCTAATTAAATCCTCACATGAACCTTGAAGGGTAATGTATTCTCCTCTCTCTACATGAGGGACTGCCTCAGATTTAGAAACTGGCTAAGATCACCAGCTCGTAAGTGCTTAATTTAGAACTTGAACTCAGGTTTATCTGGCACCCAATTCTGAGTTCTTTCCACTCATCATACAAGCACCAAAGTCATGATACTTAATTATGGTATATTATCTCTCATTTTATAAGACAAATATTTTTATTTCCATTTACAGATAAGCAAACTGATCAAGCAATCTGAACTCAATTCAGATCTACCACTTACTGTTTCGTGGGGAAAAAAAGAAAGCACTGGCAGGAACAGGTAGAGTGTGGGCAGGAAATGGCATGGCAGGTTTAGGAAATGATGGGAAGTTTGGGTGGCTTAAGAAATAGGGCTAAAGCGAGTGCTTGGAGTTAGAGAAGCTAGAAGATCTTTGGAACCAGATTATGTAGTCTTTGTAAACCACGCTCAACAATGGACTTCGTCATATATGCACAGAATGATATAAAGAGATTTATCTTTTAGGAAGTTATCCCAGCAGCTTACCAAAAGTGGTTTCTAGATCACTGAGCCATTGAAAACAACCCTTAAAGGAAGTGTCCACTGCACTCGAGTCACTATTGAAGACTGTGACCAAGTCAAGTTAGCTGCTGGGTTTTACATTGTTTTCATAGGACCTTGATACATTTTTAATGTATTTTCTCCCTGTCTAGTACCTATAAAATACACAAAATATGTGTGGAATACAAGACAAACTTTTTGTCTACTACACTGAATATGATAATATTGGCCTTTTGTGACATTGCGCTCCACAAAAATCCAACTATTATCTCTACTTCTAGTTCCCAAACTCTTTTGATCCACTCTGTGCCTGTATTTACATGTTTCTTCTTTTTCATGTGTTATTTTCTCACTGTTTCCTTTAACTGCATAAAGTTTGGGATCCAATTTGAAAATAAGTCAAAAGACAAAACATAATAGAAAACATTGTTAACAAAAGTACATACGATAATGGACAATAGGTGGCCACAGTGTTTATTTGAATCAAATGGAAGGTACTATCTAGAAGTACAATCTCTACTCTTTAATCAATGAGTAACTTGGCAGCACAAAGCTGTTACTAAGAAAGTATCAGTAAACAAACTTCAGGGATTTTACTCAGCAACTCACAATACTCAGTGACCTCACCATAGTGGAAAAACAGTATTTATATAAATAACTTAAAATATTGTGTTCATAGGGCCAAGGCATAATATCTGTAAGATATAATTTTACCCTTTGCTTTAATATGTTCATGTTTTAATCGATAACACTACTTGTGATAAGTTTTAGGCCCAAGTGTACATTCATTACTTTATTTCTTAAAGTTTCCTTGATGAAGGGCACAGTAAGAATGGGGTGAAATGGTGCTGAAAGTTTATGGCACAAATACTGACCATGCATCAGAGAGGCCCTTGACCCTCAGCATACTTCTAATCTCCCTAAAAATTGCACATTCATGGTCATGCTATCTAGAAAAGTAGCTTGTCCAGAACATCTTCAAAATAATAGCATATTATAGTATTCCTGCAAGTTACTATTAACTCAAGCATTAAACTAAAGGAGCTACATGAGTGAGTTGGCCATTTAGCTTAGTTGGTTAGATCATGGTGCTAAAAAGAGACACATGACTGAAAATGGGCTCTTTGGGGAAATATTGTAAACATTATGTAAAAACCATTGCTAATGGCTTGTAATATGATTAGAAATATTACAACTACTAGTCATAGAAAACTAAAAAGTAGTTTCAATACATTTACCAAAAAAAACAAGACATTTGCTTTCAGCTGAACAAATCCTTCCACTGGATAAATTACTTTCTGGTGTAAATTAAATGCATATTGGGAAAATATATTAACTCTTAAAAATAACACAGAGGGCACCTGGGTGGCTCAGTAGGTTGCGTGCCCGACTCTTGATTTTGGCTCAGGTCATGACTTCATGGTCATGAGATAGAGCACCACATTGGGCTCCATGCTGAGTGTGGAGCCTGCTTGGGATTTTTCTCTCTCCCTCACTCTCTCTCTCTCTGCCTCTCCCCCACTCATGCACATGTGCTCTCTCACTCTCTTTCAAAATAAATATATAAACATTTTTAAAAAATAACAGACTCAAAAAATCACATACATTCCAGAGTTGCAATATTGATGTACTATTTAGGGTTTACATTGGTGAGCAAAGAATTCCACACGTATAGAATGCACAAAGTTCTGTTTATGGTTTTCCTTAAAAAAGTAAATTCCATGCCAATTTGTCAATTCATGAAAACCTAGCTAATATAGGAAAATTGATTTTTGTTCACTTGATTATAGTGATTATATTATTTGTTCACTTACAGATATATATTCTAGATTCTAAATCTAAAATCCAACCTGTCTTTAGGATTTTTACTATCATGGGATGACAGAATACAGCTGGAGTAAACATGGTGTTATTCCACCACTAGCTATACTGAAGAGCTAGTCCTAATTTTAAATATTTCTCTTTGCATCTCTTTCTTCCCTTAATTTTCTCTTCCTTTCCTCCCCTTGCCCCAAAAATACAACTAAGTTTCCTTTATCTAGTTGTTTCATAGACAAAAATCTGTGGTCCCTAGAGTTGCTATAGGTCTGGTAAAGGGCCTTATGTCCTTTGAGGAAACAAAGACTTCATGGCCAACTACACTAACATCAGGCCCAGGATGTGTTTGGAGAATATTTATAGAAATTGGACCCTAACTAGCTCAAGTCAGAGTCTGGAAGAAAAGCCCAGGCCACAGCCTTTAAAGAGATCTTCAAGGCACCACCAATAGTATTTGGAAAAATACTATTCCAAATGTTTCAAATTCATAGGCAATTATTCATTCTTCCTTTCCTTTGACTAATATTTTTTTGAGTTCTTGCAATATGATACAGGCACAGAGATTAATGGTGGACAAAACAAGAAAGATCCCTTGCCTATGAGAATTTATATTCTGGGGGCAATATTCAAATACCAAAAAAATAAACTAATAAATAAAATGTCCCTGATAGAAATAAGTGTTGTGAAGAAGAAGGGCGGGGAGGGAACCAATAGTGTAATAGGAGAGTAACCAGCTAGGAATGTGGAGGGACTTGAGATAGATGACCCCAGTTTTTGTAAGGCAGGGATATTTATGCTGAGACCTGAATAATGAGGAATAATCAGCCATGACCCGGGGGAAGAACAGTCCAGGCATCCAGGTTGTTGGAACAGCTAACTCAAAGACCCTAAAGTAAGAACAAACAGCCCATCTAGAGGACAGTCAATACGGATGAAATTAAGTGAAGCAGGAAAAGTGGAAAGAAACCAAATCAGTGAATAGGAAAGGTTCACTCAAGTAAGGTCAGAAGGGGAGGATAGAAAGTTTGGATTTTTATCCTAAGAACAATGGGGTGACATTATAAGTTTTGAAACAGGATATTTTTGTGATGTGATTTATTTTTGAAAGATCCCTCTGGCTGCTATATGGAGAACAGGTTGAAAAGAGAAGCAGGAAGTCCAAGTGAGAGACAGCTACAGCTAAGAAAAGACAGTGGCTGGGGCGCCTGGGTGGCGCAGTCGGTTAAGCGTCCGACTTCAGCCAGGTCACGATCTCGCGGTCCGTGAGTTCAAGCCCCGCGTCAGGCTCTGGGCTGATGGCTCAGAGCCTGGAGCCTGTTTCCGATTCTGTGTCTCCCTCTCTCTCTGCCCCTCCCCCGTTCATGCTCTGTCTCTCTCTGTCCCCCCAAAAATAAATAAACGTTGAAAAAAAAAAATTAAAAAAAAAAAAAAAAAAAAGAAAAGACAGTGGCTGACCCTATAAGGAAAGAAAAAAGCCAAGAGGAGAAGACATTGGCACATTCAGGATAGCTATAAAGAGAGTCACCAGCCCTTGCTAAAGGATCACAGGTGGGAAGTGAGGGCAGAGAGAAAGCCATTCCTTTATCCCTGAAAGGTGAGAAAAGGCAAAAGGAATTTTAAGGGTCAGAGAGAAGCTAAAGGAATTTTCTTTTAAAGGAGAGAAGAATATGTAGGAAAATGGCCATATAATCTACAGCTTCTCTACTTAATAATTCAATTCTGGAGGAATGGTGCTTCCCCTTACCTGCCACAGATGAGCATCCAACCCATTTATTGGTCTAATGAGCTGGGTACAGATGGGCAGGTCAGCAGCAGACACTCAGAGGGACCCCAGCTGGCAAAAGCCATACTAGAATATGACCAAAGAAGATGAATTCTTCCTCACTGCTTAACCTGGTGACCTGAATTAGCAACCATCTCCCAGTATAGGCTTCAGCTTAATCTGAGATGGCAATTTAGACATAAATAGGAAGTCAGGCAGTCAACAACACAAATAAGTACCCACAGATAGCTATGTTCATTAGAAATCAATCATGAGGGGCGCCTGGGTGGCGCAGTCGGTTAAGCGTCCGACTTCAGCCAGGTCACGATCTCGCGGTCCGTGAGTTCGAGCCCCGCGTCGGGCTCTGGGCTGATGGCTCAGAGCCTGGAGCCTGTTTCCGATTCTGTGTGTCTCCCTCTCTCTCTGCCCCTCCCCCGTTCATGCTCTGTCTCTCTCTGTCCCAAAAATAAATAAACGTTAAAAAAAAAAAAAAAAAATTAAAAAAAAAAGAAATCAATCATGAAAGGTTTGAGGGTGAGGGTACCCTACAAAAGATTAAGGAGAATATTAACTAATTCTCAGTAGACATCAGTAAGAAGAGAGAGGTATAGGCAATATCTACTTGGTATCAGAGGGGGTCTTAGCATCAAAGTGGGCTACATGTGACTCTTAGCATCTCAGCCAATATTCAGCCCATTATGCTTACAATTTCATGGGTCAATGATTGATTAGAGGGAATGGATTCTATTAAATATATTCATGGGATGCCTGGGTGGCCCAGGCAGTTAAGCACCCAACTCTTGATTTTGGCTCTGATCATGATTTCACAGTCGTAAGATGGAGCCCAGTGTCTGCCTCTGTGCTGGACATGGGGTCTGCTTAAGATTCTCTCTCTGCCCCTCCCCTACTCATGCTCACGCATGCTCTCTCTTTCTCACAATAGAAATACTCTAGAAATTAAAAACAATGGACGTAGAAGGGAAATTCGCACGTACTACATGTGATCTCTGTGAAAGGCAGTGAGAGACTCTTTCACATCCATTAGCTTCATCTAATCATACCAAAAAACCTGGAAGGAAGATTTACTAACCCCTGTGTTCTAGAAGAGGAAATTGAGAAGTTATGAAACCTGCACAAAAAATCCACAATGGCATAACTGGGAACTCCCAAGAATAACTCTCCCTGCCCTGCAGCAGCCACACTTAGCCTACACTGAGGACGTGAAGTGCTGGTGTGTGGAGCGAGTCTTGAGGATTGCTATTGTCTGAGGTTGTGATAATTCCAAGAAAAGGCAAAAGCAGGAAAATACAGTATTCAAATTTAAATAAACCTCTTTGGTTTTTCTGAATAATAAGTAGTTATATGGAAAAGCATTAAAATTAAGTCCATGACAGATGTTATTAACAAAATAATAGCCATCCTGGAAATTCTAAAAAGGAAGCAATGGCATTTAACCTGTAGCCTGTGGACATGCAGTCAGTCAATAGTCAGTGCTGCCTGAAGCAGACCCTTAATGATATTCAGAGTCTTGCTTATTGTATTTCCCCCTCAGGTATAATATCCCTACTCTGTACCTTGAGACATCTATGTCACATCAGATAAAATCTTGTGCAACTCTCATAGCCTATAAATGCCTTTGAAATTGTCCTTTGGGTTAAAGATAGGGGGAATAACTACAAACTCCAAGTCATGAACACACAGATAATATGGAAGGACATCTCTTATAAATAATATGTCTGGCATTTAAAGCTATTTGTGTCTCACACACATAATTCTCAGAAATCTTACAGTGTACATATAGTACACACACACATACATAGATAGTGTCCAGATAACTTCATGTTTATTCAAAAATTGTGTGGGTTATGTGCCCAAACACCAGATAAAGGAGAGGTTAAATATTTTTCAAATAATAAAACTTTTAAAACCTGGAAACTTTACAAAGCTTTTCAGCTATAGTAGGTTTAATAGATTACATATTTACTAAACTTTTTTAAATTTTATGTTGAAAAAATTTAAACCTATAAGATATTACAAAAGTGGTAGACAAACACCCACATACCTTTCACCTGGACCACCTGTTGCTAATGTTGTCCCACACTTGCTTTCTGTCTCTCACCAATCATACAAACTTACACATTTTTTTTTCTTGCTGAATGATTTGAGAATAAGTTGCAGACATCATGATCCCTCATTCCTAAATGCTTCAAGCTGTATCTCCTAAGAATTACATTTTCTTAGCCCCCATATGATGATTAAATTCAGAAAAATCTAACATTGATAAAATCATACTATAAAGTCCATATTCATATTTCATCAACTGTCCTAATTTTTCTTTAAAGAAAAAATTATTTTTTTTCTAATCCAAGCTCCAATCCAGGATCACACCTTGCATTCACCAACCACAGCTCTGTAGTCTCCTTTAATTTGAAGACAATGACATGAATTTTGAAGAATGTTGTTATGTAAAACATTCTCAGTTTGGGTTTGTCTGATTCAAGGGTATGCTTTTATAAATACCTAAAATAATGCCTTCTGCGAACACAAGACTGTTAACAAAAGTTGTCATAGAAATATTCCAGAGGAAGCCTACATGGAGGCCGATCTCCTGTTAAAGTTCCTCTTCATATTACATCATTTTTTTGTTTCAGATAGGACTCACAGAACTCCCTGTTTCCATGTCTCATTTGTTCTTTTCATTGTCACACTTATCTATCCTAACTTTTAAGGTCATTTCGGGAGCCTTCACCCTAAACGCACACTTTGCCTTCACCTGTTGGCAATCATTTTCATTTTCCTACCTTCCTTTACCTGCCTACGCTCATAGTTCTCCTACTCCCCTCCAGGGAAGGGAGTCTGTATCATTATTTACATAAATCCCCTCTGTATTCGAAATGCATTCTAGGTGCCACAAAGAGAAGGACCAAGCAACAGTGGCTTAAACAAATGAGAGTTTGTTTTCTCAGATGAACACTATCCAGAAGTAAGTGCTTGCTGGCACTGGATCAGCTGTTTAGGCATTCCACTAGGATCCTAGGCTCTATCTTTCACTCCACCATCTTTTGTGCATTGGTTATTGTGTTAAACACTTATCTCCTGATGAATGCAAAGATGACGACTGTAGCATCAGATCATTTTTTAAGTAATTTTTTGTTAATTTTATTTATTTATTTATTTATTTTGAGAGAGAGAGAGAGAGAGAGAATCCCAAGCAGGCCCCTCACCATCAGCATAGAGCCAGATGTGGGGCTCAAATTCACAAACCATGAGATCATGACCTGATCCGAAACCACTGATCCGAAACCTTAACTGACTGAGCCACACAGGCATCCCTGTAGCACCTGATATGAAGTCCATGTTCAAAGCAGGAAGAAAAGAAAAACTGACATGAAGCTCCATTTTTTCCCTTTTTATCAGGAAGGCAATAGCTTTTCCAGAAATTCCCCAAGAAGACTTCTACTTCTTAGATCTCATTGGTAGGTATTTGGTCACATAGCCCGCCTAACTGCCAAGGAAGCAGGGAACACAGGAAATAGAAGTACCATTATTGTTGAGGCCTGTCATCTCATCTTCCAGTACTGAACACATCGTCACCACAAAAAAAGGGAGGCAGGATTCCATTATGAAAGGGAGAGGAAGAAATAAATAATAAGCAGGCAACCAGAAGTTCCTCTGTCTCCTCCCAATCACTATTTAACTGTATCCATTCCCTACTTCTCAATTTCATTCAATATTTCTTCCCTATTTTTCTTCATGTATCTTCTCTTCCTAGTACTTCCCCTTGAAAGATGAACTTTCAAATATTTTTATTAACATTTTATCTTCCACCCAGAATCAAATAACATTACAAGAGCTGGTACCGTCTCCTCTCCCAACATTGGAGGAAACCTCACATCCAGCAAGATGAAGTGACTTGCCCAAATTTGCCCATCAGTTTAGAGGCATAGCCAAGAATAAAACATAAGTCTGCTGGACATTAGTATTTACTGTAAATATCATAATATATGGTGCATACTAGTCCACTTTGTTCTGCCTGGTCCCTTTTGCCCATACCTTGGCCACTGAAATATAACGTACTCCGCAAGGATTTATCAATTCAGTTGTTTATTTCTGGAGACCTCTCTAAAGAGGAAAGATAATGAGAATTGTGTTTTCCCCCTTTTTAATTTTTTTTTTACTCTCTAAATATGAGTAAATATAAGTAAGGGGAAACCATGGGAAGAAATCCTTGTCTTCACTGGGAATCATTGTTCCATATGAACCATGAGTCTGAATTTATAAACCCGCCATCTCCAATACCATCTGCCAAGAAACAATAAGAAAATGTCTGTTTAGATGCATTATGTTTGTCCTTGACCTTTGGGGAAATATCTTAGAACATCCAGGGAAACACAAATACAAAATACCCTGATAAAGCAGTATCTCATCCTTGCACTGAAAGATTTCAAAAGAAAGACATTTCACCCAGAATAGAAATCCAAAAGGAAGTCAGTCAGAAAGGATAATTGATCATGAAAGGTAAGATTTAGAAAAAGAAGAAACGTGGGGACACCATCATATGCCAAAAAAGGAAGGCCAAAATCTGAAAATTTTTCAGGGGCTCATGAGCAGGTTAATATGGGGGGAATGAGTAGAGGCACCATGGTTAAGAACGCATGCTCTGGAATGAGTTGGCTGTGAGTCTGAATCAGTTTTGCCACTTACCAGTTCTTGGATCCCAAGCAACTTACTCCTCTATGCCTTCCCTTCTGAGTCTTAAAGTCAGGTAATATTGATAATTATTTAATGGAATTATTATGAGGATAAAATGAAGCAAGGCATGCAAAATGCTTAGCCTAGGGTCTAACATATTATAAGTGCTCAAAAACATGAAAGAAAGAACTGCTGATCAGAGCAAAAGTTAAAGTAATGGATTTTTAGGTTTCAAAAAGCAGGTTACGGCGAGTTGGGGCCGTTTGACTATAAGGCTAAAGTGCGATCAAAAAAGAAACCATTAAAAATTTATTACCTGGACAGGATATCATACGGATTGAAATAAGTTGAGACAGTAGGAATGGAAATAAGGTACTGAATGGAAGAGCTATTAAGAAATACAACTGCCCTTGATTTAAGATCTCTATTTCTTGGCTGCACTACTAGAGTAATCAATAAAGCTTACTGCTGCTGTACTGGTGAGTAGGAATAAAATGTGATGGTTGGATAGTCAAGAAAAACAGTTTTGTCATAGTTTGAGAAATATGCTAAAAATGCATAAATAGAAAATTCAGAAATCTTGGCTGCTCTCTGTTGGGAAATATGTGCATCCATTCAATAAATTCTTACTGAATGCTTATTATGGCAGAATACTAAGCTCTAAAAAATGTTTACAATAACATCGCACGCAATTGTAGATCACATATCCTAGAACCCAAAAAAATTTCATTCTTGAGGCACCTGGCTGGCTCACTGGTGTGCTGACAATGCAGAGCTGCTTGGAATTCTCTCTCTTCCTCTCTCTCTGCTCCTTCCCTATTTGCTCTCTCTCTTTCTCTCTCTCAACATAGGAAAACATTTAAAATTTTTTTTTTAATTTGATTCTTAAAAGCCATTAAAAAACAAAAGAAGAAGAAAAAGAATTTTGTCCTTTTCAGGATCTCATTCATAGCGTATTGACTCATTCTTTACACAGAAGTTTACCATGTCTGAGTATCTGCATTTGTAGCTACAGCCACTTCAAGTAAAAAATTAAAAATAGTAATGAAGATACTGAGACTACAGAGGCAAACAAATTAATGATGGGTGATGCAACACCTGGTGAAGAATTTTGGAGAAAAACTATACAAAGTTGACAACTCAAAGCGCAGGAGTCTGTGGTCAAATTTATAGGACACAAATTCCCTCAAAGTGCCTTAAAGGCATTCTTGTACTGTTCAACATGATAACCTAAATTCACAAAGGAAGATTAATATTGTATTCAATAGCTTCCCAACACTTTAGAGGTAAAGCTAAACACAAAAGTTATATCACAAACACCAGTATAGAAAAATTTTGACAAGTTTTGCTAAAAGGGGGAGACAAAACTGGAAATGGGACTAGTATGGGAAATGAGATCACAAAATTCTTTTTCTCTTGCTTTGTTCTGTTTTGTTTTGTTTTTAAGAAGGGAGATGTAAAAAAGAAAAAGAAGGGAGAGGTAACGGCACGTTTTCAGACTGTTGAGAATGAGCCAGGTGAGAGGTAAAATTTGATAATGCTTAGCACGAGGAAGGAACCACTGAAATGTGTCCTGAGTAGGATAGAGGAGGTGGTGCCTGGAGCTCAGAGAATGGGCCAACTTTCAGCAAGAGCACAGAGGGTTCATCCATAACAAGGGCGAAGAACGTATGAGGGCGATCTGTGGGGAGACACAGCGGGAGGACCAGTGGGGCTCCTCTTATCAGCTTTAAGAGCCCCCCAACATTTGGGTCCTGTTATGAAATGAATCATGTTCTTTTCTCCTGTCAAGTTTAGCCACAACAGTGCAGGTCTAAGAGAAACAGAATTGGATAGAACTGAAGTTACGGCTTTGCCATAAAAGTAAATCTAGAGGGGATATATTTAAAATTTTTTTTTCAACATTTATTTATTTTTGGGGGGACAGAGAGAGACAGAGCATGAACGGGGGAGGGGCAGAGAGAGAGGGAGACACAGAATCCGAAACAGGCTCCAGGCTCTGAGCCATCAGCCCAGAGCCTGACGCGGGGCTCGAACTCACGGAGCGCGAGATGGTGACCTGGCTGAGGTCGGACGCTTAACCGACTGCACCACCCAGGCGCCCCTAGAGGGGATATATTTTAAATGCTGCAAATCAACAGCAGCCAAATTCATGAATCTCAACTACTCTGTTTAAAGGGCTACTACTTATTCCCTCGATGACAATTTTTCAAATGCTTCCTAGGAAGAGCCCATCACTGAGCATGCAGAATAAACCAAGCAGCTCTTTCCCAGAGATGCCAGATGAGCTAATCCTACACACTTTTCTTAAGGATCTACCTTCTTCCAGAAAGGATTTGCGTGGCAGAACCTTGGTAGCCTTTGAGTAGATAAACATTGGTATTCTTCTCAGTGATTCTGTAATTCTGGAAAGAACCCATTTTAAATATATTTTGAACTCCACAATGCTTGATTTAAATCAGTTTTTAAAAATGCACACACAGTAGAATATGCCATTTTTTTTAATGTGCTCTAACTCTACAATTTAGACACAAGTAAAACAGAAGCAGTACAACTCCTTTTAGAAACTTAAGGGCAGAATAATGGAAATTCATTTCTCAGTAAATGAAATTAATCTGAATGTCCACTCCTGCATATGACAGAAAACCTAACGTACTTCCAGGTAATCCCATCATTTATTTTCTTCCCACTACTTTTTCCCTTCAGTATCTTTTGGGTAAATATTTTGCCAATTCAAAGCTCTCTACCTTCTCTGTCTTCTTCTCTTCTCTCTTTTCCAGGAGTGACCAAAGCTGGGCCATAGTTTTTGTGTCATCTAGACTGTGGTGGGAGGGGCCTCTGCTTTTGGTCCTATGGTCCACTGCTGGATCATTCACCCGGGAAATCGCACCACCCGTGCTTAGTTCCCGGTCCCCTGGCTCTGTCATATCTGGTGTAGAGGCATCTGCTTCCCCACACCGTCCTGCAGTCGGCTTCACATTGGTCAGTCTGCATTATCCTCCTCCCGCTCGTCAGACCTCTCCCAGTTGGCTAGCTTCTTGGCTACTTCTGTCCCCTCTGGGGAACACTGTAAACATCAGGACACTGTTCTGTTCCAGTCTAGGATTTCATAAAATAAGAGACTGTAAAAAGGAGGCCTTGGGTCTCTGTCCTTAAATGCATCACATCTTCTTTTTATTCTACTGTGGCTTACACCGTGTGGTGGGGGATGAAAAAGGTCCATTGAGATTTGTGATCCCTTCACTCACCCAGGGCACTATTTTCTATTTTTTTAAAGGTTTTGTGGGGCTTTTTTATGTTTTTTTATTTTTTTAATTTTATTACTATTTTTTTAATTTACATCCAAATTAGTTAGCATATAGTGCAACAATGATCTCAGGAGTAGATTCCTTAGTGCCCCTTACCCATTTAGCCCATCTCCCCTCCCACACCCCCTCCAGTAACCCTCTGTTTGTTCTCCATATTTATGAGTCTCTTATGTTTTGTTCCCCTCCCTGTTTTTATATTATTTTTGTTTCCCTTCCCTTATGTTCATCTGTTTTGTCTCTTAAAGTCCTCATATGAGTGAAGTCATATTATATTTGTCTTTCTCTGACTAATTTCACTTAGCTTAATACTCTCCAGTTCCATCCACATAGTTGCAAATGGCAAGATTTCATTCTTTTTGATTGCAGAGTAATACTCCATTGTGTGTGTGTGTGTGTGTGTGTGTGTGTGTGTGTGTGTGTGTAGAGAGAGAGAGAGAGGGTTTTTTTTATGTTTATTTACTTATTTTTGAGAGAGAGAGTGCAAGAGAGAGAGCAGGGGGAGGGACAGAGAGAGAATCCCAAGCAGGCTTCATGCTGTCAGCACAGAGCCCAATGTGGGGCTCAAACTCATGAACTATGAGATTATGACCTGAGCTGAAATCTGATGCTTAAACAACTGAGCCACCCAGGCATTCCTCCCACTACTTGTTGATCCTCCTTCCAGATTGTTGTTTGGTCCCAGCCCAGGGAATGGAGGTTCCCTGCAATCCATTTCTTCCTGCCTTCTGACAAATTCTTTTATCTTTAGGAGGCAGGAAAATTGCCCCATCACATGCTGAATCAATCAAGGTTCTTTCAAAGAAAAAGAAGCAGTAAGATATATATTATTTTCATTTTGATCTATCTATCCGTATATATACATACATATATGCAGTGATTCTTATGTTTATATTATTTGCATATATACTCATATACATATATATATATATATATATATATATATACACACATATATGGATTGATAGATATATAGTGATTTATTTCAGTGAACTGGTTTGCTCAGTTGTGGGGTCTGTCTGGGCAAGTCTGAAATCCATAAGGCTAGAAACTCTTAGGAAGGACCTAACACTGTGATCCACAGGTAGAATTTCTTCCTCAGAGAAACCTCAATTTCTGCTCTTAAGACCTTCAACTGATTAGATGAGACCCAGCCACATTATCAATCTCTTTTACTTACAGTAAAGCTTTTGTGGACATTAAACACATTTACATAATGCCTTCACAGTAATGCCTAGATTAGTACCGGAATGAAAAACTGGCTACAATGACCTAGCCACGTTAACACATAAAACTAACCATCACCTATGGGTTCTCACTCTGTGGTTTATGTATAAACTCCATGTTCTAAGTCCTCCACACAAATCAGCCTTTGGAACTTAAAGGAAAAGACCCTTACTTTCTTTCCAAAATTTTGGCTCTTACAATGGAAACCCAGGCTGTCAATAATAATGCTTCATCTAGGGGCAACTGGGTGGCGTAGTTGGTTAAGCCCCTGACTCTTGATTTCAGCTCAGGTCATGTCCTCACAGTAGTGAGATCAAGTCCCACATCAGGCTCTGTGCTGAATGTGGAACCTGCTTAAGATTCTCTCTCTCTCTCCCTCTGCCCCTCCCCCACTTGCACACAGTCTCCCCCCCTTCTCTCTCTAAAAGAAAAATAATAATTCATCTAAAAATATGTTAATTGCAGTAGTAATGTACTCCTTGGTTCTCAGTTATACTTGCCCACCTCATGAAGCAATGAATATCACTGAAATGGATGAAGAGCCCATGCAACAAAAGAATTTCAGGAAAGAAAAAAAAATTTCAGTCACTATTTTTAAAGGTTATCTCACCAATTTATAAGACCCCACAAATAAGCCAAGATTGTTTTCTCTTTCTCCAAATTTTTATTTAAATTCAAGTTAGTTAACATGCAGTGTATTATTAGTTTCAGGTAGAGAATTTAATGATTCATCACATACATACAACACCCAGTGCTCATCACTGTAAGTGCCCTCCTTAATGCCCATCACTCATCTCACCCATCACCTTGCCCACCTCCCCTCTGGTAACCATCAGTTTGTTCTCTATGGTTAAGAGTCTGTTTCTTGGTTTGCCTTTCTCTCTTTTTCCACCTTTGCTCATTTGCTTTGTTTCTTAAATTCCACATATGAGTGAAATCATATGGTATTTGTCTTTCTCTGACTAACTTATTTCACTTAGCATACTACTCTCTAGCTTCCATGCCATTGTTAACCGACTGAGCCACCCAGGCACCCCTTAAAATGTTGGGTTTTTTTAACGTTTATTTATTTTTGAGAGACAGACAGAGAACGAGCAGGGGAGGAACAGTCCACATCATTGCAAATGGCAAGATTTCATTCTTTTTTATGACTAATATTCCATTATATATATATATATATATATATATATATATATATATATGTATATATATATAGGCATTTGGGCTCTTTCCATAATTTGGCTATTGTTGATAGTGCTGTTATAAACATCAGGGTGAATATATCCCTTTGAATCAGCATTTTTGTATCCTTTGTATAAATACCTACTAGTTCAATTGCTGGGTTTTAACTTTCTGAGGAAGCTCCATACTGTTTTCCAGAGTGGCTGCAGCAGTTTGCGTTCCCACCAGCAGCACAAGAAGGTTCCCCTTTCTCCACATCCTTGTCAACATCTGTTGTTTCATAAGTTGTTAATTTTAGCTATTCTGACAGGTGTGAAGTAGTATCTCATTGTAGTTTTGATTTGTATTTCCCTGATTATGAGTGATGTTGAGCATCTTTTCATGTGTCTATTAGCCATCTATATGGCCTCTTTGAAAAAAATGTCTATTCATGTCTTCTGTCCATTTCTTCACTGGATTATTTGTTTTTTGGGTGTTGAGTTTGGTAAGTTCTTTATAGACTTTGGAGACTAACCCTTTATCAGATATTTTATTTGCAACTATCTTCTCCCATTCCACTGGCTGCCTTTTAATTTGATTGTTTCCTCTGCTGTGCAGAAGCTTTTTATCTTGATGAAATCCCAATAGTTCATTTTTGCTTTTGTTTCCTTTGCCTCAGGAGACATATCTGGTAAGAAGCTGCTACATAAGCCAAGATTTTTAAAAACCATATCAAATCTAATGGAAAGATATGAAAGATATGAACTTAATAAAAATTTAACATATTTTTCCTAGTTTTTCTCAGTTTTTTTAATTTTGGTTTTTATAGGAAATTAGTTGTAACAGGCATGTTCTTGTGCTCTCCTAGGCTAATAATGAGATAGGGAGAATATGAGTGAAATAGGACATGGACTATTACGCTGGTGACAGTGAGTAGATAAGGCTAATGAAAATTCAGTCCATCTCCAGTTAATTCAGTTCACCACATATCTTTCATTCTAATTCATTCATTTATTCATTCATTCACAAATATTTATTGCCATCTTATACTACAATGTTAAGCACAGAGAATATGACCATGATTTGAGACATGGTCTGTCTGCCCTCAAAAAGCTGGGGCACCTGGGTGGCTCAGTCGGTTAAGCGTCCAACTTTGGCCCAGGTCATGATCTCACGGTTTGTGGGTCCAAGCCCCGCATCAGGCTCTGTGCTGACAACTCAGAGCCTGGAGCCTGTTTCAGACTCTGCGTCTCCCTCTCTCTCTGTCCCTCCCCCACTAGCACTCTGTCTCCCCCTGTCTCAAAAATAAATAAACATTAAAAAAATTTTTAAAAAAAGAAAGCTTACAGAAGAGACATGTGGGCAGCAATTACAGTATAGTGCAACAGGGGCCGTTGGAATGAGATAGGTTCAGAATGCTAAGAAAACGGAGAGTAGGTATACAACCCAGCCTAAAGAACTAGATGCTTTCAGAAGAAGGTAATACCTGAATCCTAAAGATTCAGGATATTGGCAATGAAGAAATCCCAGTGCCTATGTACTGTCATTTTATTGGTAGGTAACAGCAATGTGCATGACATATTTGGGGACTGCAAACAGTTCTATGTGAGGTTTTAAGTCAAACTGGAATCAGGACAGGCAATGATAAAGTCATATTTTTTATTATTGTTGGTGGTAGAATGGTTTCTTTATGTTTGTTGTAGAATGTTATTTTATTGATTTATTCAATTGTAATTAACCTACAGTGTTATATTAGTTTCAGGTGTACCCTATAGTGATTCAACAATCCATGCATTACTCAGTGCTCTTTACAATAAGTGTACTCTTAATCCTCTTCTCCTAGAGAAAGGCATATTTCTTGGGAAACCAAGTGTTTATCTGGAGGAGCATAAGTTATGAGAAAGATCATCATACAATATTTAAAATGAGAAACTGGGCTGAAGCAATAAAATTCAGAGATATTAAGTACCCAGATTTTTGTCAGGACAAAGGAATTTTTTGGCTAATTTTTCAGCTCTCTTGAGGTAGAGATGATTGAATTTTTGTCAATATTTTTTGTGTGTACAGAGTACACACATCTCAAACTCTCAGATTTGAAGTCTAAAACGTTCTTTTTAAATAATATCTTCCTTAAAACATCTGTTTTGCTATTCAAAGATTCATGGAACTCGTTCAAGAGGCCTGAAAATATTCTGTGGCCAATTCTTTTACTTTTGGCAGAATATGCTTAAATTATCTATCCAATTTTTCAAAACTTCCAGAGACTGTCTTAGTAACCCAACCCATTGTTTAATAATTCTTGCACTTAAGCAATGATTCTTTCTAGGGGTGCCTGGGTGGCTCAGTCAGTTAAGCATCCAACTTCAGCTCAGGTCATGATCTCACAGTTCATGAGTTCAAACCCTGCATCAGGCTCTATGCTGACAGCTCAGAGCCTGGAGCCCGCTTCAGATGCTGTGTCTCCCTCTCTCTCTGCCTCTCCCCTGCTTGCACACACACACACACACACACACACACACTCTCTCTCTCTCTCTCTCTCTCTCTCTCTTTCTCTCTCTCAAAAATAAATAAACATTAAAATTTTTTTTTTAAGAAATGATTCTAACTACCATGAGTCCCTGGGACTAGTGGACATAACAATGTGCAACCTCTTTCCCAGTTGTCAAAACAATAGCAGTTGCAACCTTTCCAGAGACACAAAAGCTGCACTGGTAATGTCCATCTATTTCTAAAACCTCTTAAAATCAATTAGAAAGTCTCCACTAGAAGGATAAACAGCCACTGAAGTAATCAATTGCCTGTTCTGCAAGTGAGCTCATGTGTTAGTCATCTGCTGGCATGGAGTGTTTTCCTATTGATTCTTCACCAATGACAAGTCCTGGGTTTCTCATCCTGGGTACTACTGACATATTAGGACAGATAAGTTTTTGTTTGGGGGGAGGTTTCCTGTGCATTGTGAGATGTTTAACAGTATCCCTGGACTCTACCTTAATTAGATGCTAATAGCAGCCCCCTAAGTTGTGACATAAAAAATGTCTCCAGACTTTGCCATTTGACCCCTGAGGAACAAAATCATCCCTGATTAAGAACCACTGATCTCATACTCACCTTCTTTCAAAAGGTCTAAAGAGAGCTAACTAATATTACAATCAGGTTTTTAATCTATAGCTAAGAAACCAAATTTTCACATGTTTGAATTGTCTATAAATAACTTCATATTATTTTTATTATTATTAAAGGAATACTCATTTTTATGTATTTTAAAAAATTTTTTTAACGTTTATTCATTTTTGAGAGACAGAGCATGAGCGGGGAAGGGGCAGAGAGAGGGAGACACAGAATCTGAAACAGGCTCCAGGCTCTGAGCCGTCAGCACAGAACCCAACGCGTCAGCACAGAGCCCAATGTGAGATCCTGACCTGAGCCGAAGTCAGACACTCAACCGACTGAGCCACCCAGGTGCCCCAGGAATACTCATTTTTAAAACACAAGTCCAAATTTTCTTTTCTTAAAGGTATAAACTGCAGAATGAAATCTCCCATTTTTCCTGAAATTATTTGTCCCATTTCCCAAAGATGACCACTGTTAACAGTTCATTGTGAATATATCAGCATTTTATAAACACACATATAGCTTTTATTTTATATAAATAAGAACAAACAATATAGACTATTGTTCAACATATGCAAATATGTAGTTCTGAAACTACACCACGTAATTTATTTAACAATCCTCCACTACATCTGGTATTTTTTAAGTTTATTTATTTATTTTGAGAGAGAGAGCATGAGCAGGGGAGATGGAGGGGCAGAGAGGGAGAGAGAGAATCCCAAGCAGGCTGTGTGCTGTCAGTGCAGAGCCTGACATGGAGCCCGATCTCACTAACCTGAGACCATGCCTGAGACAAAATCAAGAGTTGGATGCTTAACCAGCTGAGCCACCCAGGCACCCCCACATCTGATACTTCTATTTTTTATTTCTAAACATCTTAAATAGCTATTGATAGTCATCATTTAAGATAGAAATTATCTTTTTTTTAAATAAATGGACTGAATATAGGGAAAGTTTGTCTTTGTGTCAGTTTGTATGTGTGTGTGTGTGTGTGTGTGTGTGTGTATTTTACTTCCTAACAAGGTAGTAAACTACCTCTATACTTTTGATGCTGTAATTATCTAAGAAAATAGAATATTGCATATTTTCCATAGATTGTGAGGAGGATTTCAAATGCTGGAAATAAGTTATAGAATCCAATGAAACTCCCATCTTAGTGTTTACACAAGTCAAAGTTGTACAGAAACACAATAAACAGTTTAATTAAATGTGCCAATTACACTCACTACTTAAATTTAACTGAACAGAGATGCCCTTAAGGCATTGACTTCAGAGCAACCATGTTAAAATTTTCCATATTCGCATTTAAGTTTGCTACAGAGTAAGAGTTATAATTTCACTGAAGTGGCACTTTTGTGCATTTTCCTAGACAAAATTGTAAGTGCTTGTGCATTTCTCTCAAGGTCTGTCAAAAAAGTAGAAGCTAAATTTTATTTCATTAATGATAAATCACTTGGAACTTAGCCTCCAAAAAGTGTTTATTGAAACCCCTAAGATTTTAGTCCTGAGAGAGAGAAAAGGGGCTATTTAATAATGTTTGTTTGTGCAGACTCACCTCGGTGCCAACTTTCCATCTCCAGTGACAAGAGCTGTTCTTCTCCTGGTATGGAGGGAGGAGGAAGACACCCTTACAAAGGGAAATATATGTCCTGCTTTTAAGCAGAGAGGGGAAGGGTGGAGGGCTCTATGTTTGCTCATTTTCAATTGTCTTCATTTTAAAACAATACTTATGCCAAAGTGGCATGCACATTTGGGAATGGTATAAGATGATCCCCTTCAACTTCTCCTAAATTTTCCTATAACCATCACTTACCTGCCCCTTACTCTATCATTCTCCTCCTGAACAATTGAGCCCTAAAGCTATTTGGTGAACCACAGAAAGGTATTCTTCTGTGCCGGATGTGACAGAGGACCTATGGCATCCCAGAGAGGAATTTTGGGGCCACAATGGGATAAGGAGGGTGTCCACAGAGGAAGGTGGTGCCTGGCATTCTGTAACAGATGGCTAACAGGGCAAGGAGAGTGCTCATGCAGGAAAAATGTCCATTATTGGGAGTCAGAACTAAAGAGAGGTGAGGAAGGTAACTACGCAGGAAGAGGATTTGTCAAGATAATAACTATATTAAGGATAATAGAAAGCACTTTCTCATTGTCAGAAAGGGGAGCTAGAGATATGTAAAGGGAGAAAACTAGACTGAACCATATGGTGTTAGCTAGGAATTGGACACCCTTCCACGAAATACTTATTTTTAATTTTTTTTTAATTTATTTTTATAGAGATATAGAAAGCAAGCAGGGGAGGGACAGAGAGAGAGGGAGACAGAATACCAAGCAGATTCCGCTTTGCCAGCACAGAGCCCGATGCAGGGCTCAAACTCATGAATCATGAGATCATGACCTGAACCAAAATTAAGAATTGGAGGCTTAACCAACTGAGCCACTCAGGTGCCCCTACAAAAATGCTTATTAATCACAAAGACTAACTTCACAGTGGAAAAGTTTTGCAGATATCACCCTAACCAAGCGACCAAAAGTGATCATCATCAGTAATGGGACAAATCAAACCTTGCATAACCTGACAGGTTGAAATAAGCGTCACTTCTGTGAATTTCTTACCAAAGTTGCATAATCTAAATCTAATTTTGATGAAATATCATACAACCAAAATTTAGGGACATTCTACAAAATATTTAACTTACAATCTTCAAAAGTGTTGAGGTCATGAAAGATAAAGAAAAACTAAGAAACTATTCCAGATCAAAGGAAACTAAAGAAATGGGACAATTAAATGTAAGGATTATAAACTAGATCCTTTTACTATGAAGGACATTTTTTGAACAGTAAGTGAAAAGTGAATGGATTCTGCAGTTTAAATGGTAATAAGGTATTAATGTTAATTTTCCTGATTTTTATGGTTCTAGCATGATTATATAGGAGGAGAACATCCTTATTTAGAGAAAAAAACACAGCCGAAGTTTTTAGGGGTGATGGAGCATCTAGTCAGGAACTTACTCTCAAATGATTCAGGAGGAAAAATCATTATTTATACTCTATTTGCAACTTTAAATCTGAGATAATATCAAAGTTATTTTTAAAATATCACTATTTAAGACCTTAAATGTATCTTTTGAATCATAATGTTATCAAAATGTAGAACTCATTCCATGACACAATCATTGAAGGGCTGTATCTGCTTCTAAATATAAACTTAAAAGATAGGACGTAAAAACATAATATCCCTAAAAGTAAGTTACTCAGAAGAGAATTTTCAAAACAGCAGCATGAAAACACAGGCAGGTATGTCTCGTCTAGTTAAAACATCTTCAAATAGTAACTCTCAGCTGAAGACTGACAACTCATCACAGAATTTTTCTGAAATCCTTGATTTTTTTTTTTAAGTAAGCTGTATACCTAATGGTGGGCTCAAACTCACAAACCCAATACCAAGAGTCACATGCTCTACTAACTGAGCCAGTCAGGTATCCCTGAAACCCTTGATTTTTATTTTATTTTGTTTTTTCCAACGTTTATTTATTTTTGGGACAGAGAGAGACAGAGCATGAATAGGGGAGGGGCAGAGAGAGGGAGACACAGAATCGGAAACAGGCTCCAGGCTCCGAGCCATCAGCCCAGAGCCTGACGCGGGGCTCGAACTCACGGACCGCGAGATCGTGACCTGGCTGAAGTCGGACGCTTAACCGACTGCGCCACCCAGGCGCCCCAACCCTTGATTTTTAAATTTTGTTCTTAAAAAATTAATTTAAAAAAATTAATAAAGACATCAGAAGTCAGTATCAACACAGATTACCTTATTTTATGTACACTTGAAGTCTCTGAAATACGTGATGTCCTGCCAGGGCCATCCTGCAGCATACAAATCCTTTGATTTCATTTTAATCAATTTGTTGAAAAAATATTGATAAATAATTTTAAAATAATTTCGCAAGTGAGAGGCACCTGGGTGGCTCAGTCAGTTAAGCGTCCAACTTCAGCTCAGGTCATGATCTCTCAGTTCATGAGTTCAAGCCTCACATCAGGCTCTGTGCTGACAGCTGGATCCTGGAGCCTGCTTCAGATTTTGTGTCTCCCCCTCTCTCTGCCCCTCTCATGCTCTGTCTGTCTCTGCCTCTCAATAATAAATAAACGTTAAAAAATTAAACTAAAATAATTTAAAAATTAAAAATAATTAAAAATAATTTCACAAGTGAGAACACCACTTACAACACAGCTCATTATTACATAGATTTAACTATTTCCTTCATCAAATGATGTGCTCTGAAACAACTAAGTACAGTCAAAACCTGACATTGCTAGATTTCTTCTGTATAAAAATGTCACTTGCCCTGTTATTAAAATGCCCTGCTGCATCTTACAAAGAAAATAGTCTTTTTTATTCTTTTCACGTCTTGGTGACAGATCACAAACACATTTTTATATAATAAATGTTATTGACAATTCAAGCTATTCTGTTTTTATTTCTTTTAATTGATGATATTCTAGTAAGTTCCAAACATGTACAAACTTGGTAAGGATAGTAAGTAACAGAACTACATTTGGAGTCTCCAATAATCTTTAAAATTTATATAAATCTAAGGTTTTAAAATGGCATAGTTAACTTATATCCACACAAACACCTGCATGTGGATGGATGCTTATAGCAGCTTTATTCATAATTGCCAAAACTTGGGTGAAACTGAAATGTCCTTCAGTAAGTAAAGATAAATAAACTATGGTACATTCAAACAATGGAATATTATTCAGTGCTAAAATAAATTAGTTATTAAGCCATAAAAAGACATAGAGGACCCTTAAATGTGTATTACTAAGTGAAAGAAGCCCATCTGAAAGTTTGGGCAGGAACTTTGTTTCATTCAGTGTGGTTTACACAAAATCTTGCACAGAGCCTCACACACAGGCACTATCCAGTCTGTGAGTGAGCATGTGCATGTACTTTCCTGATGTTCTCTATGTCTTCTTCCTTTAATACCAGAAGAGTCTTGATTCTGAGTAAGAATTCAATAAATTCCCGATTTTTAAAATGATTGGTTAAAATATTTTTGAAAGGGAGAAGAAGGGAATTGAGATAAACTATAAAGTATGGGCAGACATTGCATAGAAAAAGGATGGGGGTGGAGGACATTCCACGTGGGAAACAGCATGAGAAAAGGCAAAGAAAGGAGAATCCTGGCATCTTCTGGGGACATAGAAGAGAACATCCCATTGGCGTGAAGGTTCTTGGAAAACAGTTGGCATGAGGCTAGTAAGCAAGGTGAGGCAGCCACACAGTGGGCGGTACAAGCCAGAATGAGATTACAGGTTTTAGGATACTGGGGAGAAACCATTGTTTGCCAAGCCTTTGTATTAACCTTTTCTCCTCCTTCTTCATCACAGTCCTTTACGGGAGTGGGCAGGATGTCAAGTGCTCCCTCGGCTATTTCCCCTGTGGGAATATCACCAAGTGCTTGCCTCAGCTTCTTCATTGCAATGGTGTGGACGACTGTGGCAACCAAGCGGATGAGGACAACTGCGGTGAGTGAAGCACTTGTAGTCACAGCAGGAATCAGGGCAAAATCACTGCAGGTAAAGTCTCTGAGACTGCTCATAACAAGAGAAAAGAGAAAACTAAATTGAAAAAAATATGTCACTTAAGGAAATCGTACACTGTTTTTTATTAGCTTCAAACATCCATTCTTTATATTATCACCACCAGTATTTGAGGAAAGTGGTGATTGTGCACATAGTAAGTTTTGTATCCCACGAACCCATCCAGTTAACATCTTACAAGCAAAATGGTGTAGGAATTGGGAATTTGGGGGCTGGAGACAAGACTGTCTGGTTTGAATCTGGGTACAACAATGACCAATTATGTAGTCTTGAGAATGTTTCTAAACCTCTCTTTTGACTCTCTTTCCTGATATTAGAAAAGGGCTTGGAAATTGTCCCTATGCTAAGATAACTTGGGAAGATTAAATGTAAGAGATTAGAGAAATGCAAGCATACAGCAGGTACTAGCTAAGTGTGAACAGCTATTGCTCTTTCTTATTATCTGTTGCTAACTACAATTCTGATGGACAAATGAGACCGCCTAATAAAGAACAAACAATAAGTCCAGCTAACCTATTACCAACAATCAAATTTATAACCTAATAAAGTCAACATATAACCAAATTTATAACCAATAAAGTCAACCATTATTTACCAACAATCAAATTTATAACCTAATAAAGTCAACAAGTAGAGCTTCTGACCAAGGAGAATACCAGGAAAACTTGGCTTTTGGTTAGAATTTTGCTCAAATTTTGTTTAGTATATTCATTGTTTTCAAATTTTTAAAATTCTAGTTAGTTAAAATACAGTGTAATATTGTTTCAAAAATAGAATTTAGTGATTCATCACTTACATATAACACCCACTGCTCAACACAAGTGCCCTCCTTAATACCTGTTGCCAATTTAGCCCATCTCCCCATCCACCTTCCCTCCATCAACCCTCAGTTTATTCTCTATCATAGAGTCTCTTATAGTTTGTTTCTCTCTTTTTCCTCCCTTCCCATATGTTCATCTGTTTTATTTCCTAAATTCCACATATGAGTGAAATCATATGCTATTTGTCTTTCTGTGACTGACTTATTTCACTTAGCATGATAGTCTCTAGCTCCATCCATGTTGTTCCAAATGGCAAGATTTCATTCCTTTTTTTATCCAAATATTTATTTAAATTCTAGGTCATTAATATTTAGTGTAGTTTTGGTTCAGGAGTAGACTTTAGTGATTCATCAGTTACATGTAACACCCAGTGCTCAACAAAATGAGTGCCCTCCTTAATACCTGTTACCCATTAGCCCATCCAGCCCCTCCCCTCCAGCAACCTACCATGCTCTCTATAATTGAGTCTCCTATATTTTTGCCTCACACTCTGTTTTTATCTTTTTATTTTACCTTCCTTTCCCCTTTGTTCATCTCTTGTTTCTTAAATTCCACATATGAGTGAAATCATATGGTATTTGTTTTTCTCTGAGTTATTTCTCCAAGTTTTTCTCCAAGTTATTGTGCTTAGCATAATACTCCCTAGTTCCATCCACATCATTGCAATTGGCAAGATTTCATTCTTTTAGATAGCTGAGTAATATTCCATTGCATATATATATCACATTGTCTTTGTCATCATTAGTTGATGGACATTGGGCTCTCTCCATAATTTGGCTATTGCTGAGAATGCTGCCAACGTGTGCATGTCCCCCGTCAAAATCTGTATTTTGTATCTTTGGGTAAAATACCCCGTAGTGCAATTGCTGGGTTATAGGGTAGTTCTATTTTTAACTTTTGAGTAACCTCTATACTGTTTATCAGAGTGGCTGCACCAATGTACATTCCCATCAGCAGTGCTAGAGGGTTCCCCTTTCTCTACATCCTTGCCAACATCTGTTGTTTCCTGTGTTGTTACTTTTAGCCATTCTGATGGGTGTGAGGTGATCTCTCTTTGTAGTTTTGATTTGTATTTCCCTGATGATGAGTAATACTGAGCATCTTTTCATGTGTCTGTTAGCCACCTGGATGTCTTCTTTGGAAAAATGTCTATTCATGTAGTCTACCCATTTCTTAACTGGATTATTTATTTTTTGGGTGTTGACTTTCATAAGTTCTTAACATATTTTTGGATATTAACCCTTTATGTCATTAGCAAATATCTTCTCCCATTCTGTAGGGAATGTTGATTGTTCCCTTTGCTGTGCAAAACCTTTTTATCTTTATTTCAAGCTTTCTTTTTCTTTTTTAACATTTATCTATTTTGTGAGAGAGAGAGAGATTGCAAGTGGGGAAGGGGCAAAGACAGAGGGGACAGAGAATCCCAAGCAGGCTCCAGGCTCTGAGCTGTCAGAACAGGGCCCAATGTGGGGTTTGAAGTCATGAACTGTGAAATCATGACCTAAGTAAGGTCAGATGCTTAACTGACTTAACCACCCAGGCACCCTAAAGGTTTTTTATCTTGATGAAGTCTCAATAGTTCATTTATATTTTTGTGATGGTCAGTTTTGTTGAATAATGGGAGTTTTTCTGTGATTTTTGGAATTCAATATCTGTTTCCTTCCCCAGATTAGGGAAGTTTCCAGCTATCATTTGCTCAAATACCTTCTGCCCATTTTTACCTCTCTTCTTCTGGGACCCCTAGGATACAAATGTTATTATGCTATAAGGAGTTGCTGAGTTCCCTAAGTCTACATTTGTGATCCAATGTTTTTCTTTCCCTCTTCTTTTCAGCTTTGTTATTTTCCGTAATTTTATCTTCTATATCACTGATTTTCCCCCTCTGTTTCATCCATCCTTGTCATAACATGCATTCAGATTTGCATATCAGTTATATTATTTTTAATTTTAGCCTGACTAGTTTTTAGTTCCATTATCTCTATGGTAAGGGATTCTCTAGTGTCTCCTATGCTTTTCTCAAGCCCAGCCATCATCTTTATAATTATTGTTTTAAATTTTAGTTCAGACATCTTACTTATATCTGTATTGATTAAATCCCTGGCCCTGGCTTCTTTCTTTTCTTTCTTTTGGGGTAAATTCCTCCATCTTTTCATGTTGTCAAGGTGGAAGAAAGAAAGAAAGAAGGAAAGGAAGGAAGGAAGGAAGGAAAGAAAGAAAGAAAGAGAAAGCTAGATCCTAGGTGTGTTTTGTTCTGCTTGTTAAAAGAAGCTAGATCCAAAATAATAATAATAATAATAATAATAATAATAATAATAATAAAATAATTTTAAAATAACAATAAAGATTAAAATTGCTTTTTCTGTTATCCCAAGGGGGGCTGAACAAAAGAAGCTAGATCCTATTTCCCCTAGAGGTGAGGCTTCGTAGCAGCCTATGATCAGTAGACTTGGTGCACGCAAGGGGTTTGTGCTGATCTTCTGGGGGTGGGACCTGCTGTACTTACCCTAGGCCGGCTTGCCCTAGTGGAAATGCACCTGCAGGGCACAGGGTAGCAAGGCTTGGTAAAAGGGGCTCCAGTCTCTGGTTGGTGGTGCTATTTTGCACACTGAAGTGGGTCAGTGCTATTGGGCAGGCTGAAAATGGCGTCACCCGCTCTCTTGTCCCTGGAGCAGGGAGTTTGCAGCCACCACTCTTCAGGAAGCCCTCATTGGAGAGGCCGGGTCATCTCTCCCAAATGTACTGAAGGCAGGAGAACTGCTTCTCCCCATGTGACCCAGGAGATCTTCAGCCCACACTGCCCACTCCCAGGTCTCCACCCTCCTCCCCCACTGGAGCACCACTAAGCCTACTAGACATGTCCCTGGCGATGGTGCAGACTTCTGAAACTTCAAACTCTGCACTCCACTATTTATAAAATCTTGTGGTATTCCGCGCCTCTCCCTGTCACAGTCAATGGCTTTAAGGGAGACTTTTTCTTGTGTAATTCCCTGCACACACTGTCACTCTCTCTCTCCTTCTCTCGCTCCTCTCCCTGTGATCAGGGCTCCCTCCCCATTGGAGTACCTGCAGCTCTTCTCTCCCCCAAATCAACTCTCTGCAGCTCCAAGATGTGGCGGTTTTTTTCACCTCTACTCTAAAAAGGGACAAGGCAAGCCTATGGTCTCACTACTCCTCCACTACCATACCTCCAAATATCCTGTTCAAATTTCTGAAGCCGTAACAACACAAATTTATAAAAGAACTTCAACTGGCTGGATCTGACCTACTGGGAAAATGAGCTTTGGTTAATAATGTAAAATAATGAGATTTCTTACTCATGGGGAAATAAGGTACTATTTTTGGAGGATAAAGACATACATAACGATCAGAAATGCTGCATAAATAAGTAATACACTGAAGAGACTTGCTGTTTTCACTCCCTAGAGTATTACAGACTTTTTTAAAGACCCTACACTGAAGGAATTAACACTTCTCTAGGTGGTAGCAGTTAACTCAAGAGTAAACACACTATCTAAACTGGTGAGCTTAAGCTATGATTATCTTTGATTTGGATGGCTATACATATGTGTTGTCTTCTTTTTTTATAATTTTTTAATGTTTATCTATTTTAGAGGCAGAGCACGAGTCGGGGAGGAACAGAGAGAGGGGGAGACACAGAATTTGAAACAGGCTCCAGGCTCTGAGCTGTCAGCACAGAGCCAGACACAGGGCTCAAACCCACAACCCATGAGATCAGGACCTGAGCCAAAATCTTTTATGTATTTATATATATGTATACATATGAATACGTGTGTGTATATGTATACATATATGTATATGTACGTATACATATATGTATATATATGTTCTATCTTCTTAAAACACCTGATTACCATATAAACTTTTTAAAAACCAAGATAAAAGTGTTCTGCCCACCGCCAGCCACTTCCCCCTTAAGCTGCTAGCAGTTCATATAGAGAGAGTGGCTTGAGAGTTTCCTACCAGCTGATATGTTGACAGAAAGCAGGAAAAAACTTGGTAGGACAGGAAATTTGCCACCAAAAGTAGTTTCTCAGTGAAAAATAGCTTGGGAGCTCTTTTAAAGTGCTGCATTTAAAGAAACCAAGTAACAAAAGTAACGATCTTCAAAGTAGTAATCCTTAATTACTCAAGTTTTTCAGGATTCACCAACCAGCAAATTCAGATGGAGGCGATATGCATTAGAATGCAGAGATCAGGCTTGGGTGACCTGGATTTAAAATCTGGCTCTGAAGAGGGTAACAATGGCTGTTGTCTTTTCTGTGACGTGGGAATAATAAAAATATCTGTGTCCACATGTCTTAAAAAGATTCAGTGTTGGGGCGCCTGGGTGGCGCAGTCGGTTAAGCGTCCGACTTCAGCCAGGTCACGATCTCGCGGTCCGTGAGTTCGAGCCCCGCGTCGGGCTCTGGGCTGATGGCTCAGAGCCTGGAGCCTGTTTCCGATTCTGTGTCTCCCTCTCTCTCTGCCCCTCCCCCGTTCATGCTCTGTCTCTCTCTGTCCCAAAAATAAATAAACGTTGAAAAAAAAAAAAATTAAAAAAAAAAAAAAAAAAAAAAAAGATTCAGTGAGATACTGTATCTAGGATGCTTAGCCCAGCACTGACACAAAATTGGCATTCAGTAAATGTGTATTAATTAATTAATTAATTAATTAATTAATTAACTTGTGTATCAGCCAGTTGTAGCTACCTTACAAACTTAATGACATAAGAAGTAATAATTTCTTTAGCTTGCAATTCTGTGGGTCAACAACTTGGGCTGGGCTCAGCTGAGACCAGCTCCACAGTTCTCAACCTAGTTGGGACTTTTTCATGTACCCTCCATTATCTGTGGATCAGCTTTGTCGTCATGTCTGGGACCTTGGCTGAGATAACCAGAGTGACTCAGCTCTGGCCCTCCAGTAGGCTAAGCTTTCTGCTAATGGTAGAGACATGGCACCCAGGGGTAACTGGAGGTGTAAAAGGACTCTTGAAGCCTATGCTCAAAAAATGACACACTTGCCCCACATCCTTGTTGAAGGGAGTCACAAGACCAGTCCAGTTTCAAGGGATGAAATTGACTTCTCTTGCTGAGAGGAGCTGCAAAGTCACACTGCAAGGGGGTTGGGCAGAGGGAGGGCAGCCACTGCAACCACTTTTGCAAATTCTACCCCAGTTGGTATTATCATTGCTTTTCCCACAAACGTTGATATTAACTCTCGGTGACTCAGAGATTGCTTTTCCCACAAATGTTGATATTAACTCTAGGTGACTCAGAGTCCCCACCTGTGTAACTTTAGGAAGTCCTGTCTGTTAAGCAATTTAAATATTTCTAGGAACAACCATGGTTTGTCTATTTACTTATTGAAACAGCAGCTCATATTTGAAGGAACACTATTTTTCCATATTCTTGTTTTTGTAGTTTTATGTTTAATAAATAGCTGTGTGTGTGTGTGTGTGTGTGTGCTATTGATTATGAGATAGTCAGGAGGTGGGTAAGCTTTCCCCTATTTCCTGAAAATGTAACTATAGTTTATTTGGGCAGGACCAAATAAACTATATTTTATTTGTATATTTGGACCTTAATTATGTTAATTATCCTGCTTAACTATCCTGTTGAATTTTAACAAAGAAAATATACATTAGAGAAAATATTAAGGCCTACATCTTTACTCTTAGAGTCTGAATTCTGATGACAAGCAGGGGCTTAACTCTTGTGAAAACAATACCATCGGAACAAAAATCAGGTTAGAGATCCATCATGGTTTCCTCTTTCTTCCACCTCTTTGCCTTTATCTCCCTCCCAATCCCTGCCCCCACCCCCCCCACCCCCGCTCTCTGTGTATCTGAGGGCCATTGTCTCTTTTTCTGTCTCATTTCCATGTGTCTCCCCACTTCCATTCTGCCTCCCTAACTGTCCTCATTCCTTTTTTCACTGTCTCTCAATTCCCTTTCTACTTCATGCTTGTCTTTTCCTCTATTCTTTTCTCTTTCAAACCAAGTCCTTCACAGTATTCGTAAATTAGACTTTAGTTATTATTCTGTTCATCCCATTAAGTTTACAAACTGCATTGTTAATATTTTAATATCATTACCTCCAAAGAAAAAACCCAAGCAGTTGCTTTTAATTTCTATGTAGCACTAAATAGATTCCTGCCCCCACCCCCCTTCTCTACCCTTGGACTGTGTATCTCAGAATAGTGGCTTGTATTTTACAGTCAAGAATAATGACTTTTCCTTACCCTCTTTGATTTCTTTTTAAATAGAAACAGAATTGTTGGAAGGTTCCTCAACCTGACATCAGAAAGTTCAGGCTCAAATCCTGGAAGTGTCTTTTTCTATCTGTTGATACTTGGACAAGTCATTTCTTTTGGCTCAGTCTCACTTTCCTTATTTGTGAAATTGGAATAATAAATTTGTTGTGAGAATTAAATTAATTGCATGTATAGAAATGCATACACACACACATAAAACAGGTACTCAATAAATCTGTGTGGATCAGATTATTGACCACTATACTCAGAGTTACTCTGGAGTTCACAACTTTTTCACTCTATCCCAGGAATAGTTTATATTTGATTGGACTTCAAACCAGGGAAATCCTGGTTTGTATGTATGTAGGGAAGAGTGAAGCAAGTTGAGTCAAAGTAGTATAAGCAATCTGTTCCAAAGGTTTTGCAAAATGGTTATCTTAGGGACCCCTGATGTGAGCAGGGAGTGGTGTGCACCACCAGCATTCATAAAAATAAAATAGGTCACAGATGAAATAAGTCAAGTTCAAGCTATAGGTGTACATGGCATATGAAAGTAAACAGCATTTTGTTTAATCAAAAATACTAATTATTAAAAATGCAGGCGACTTGAATAGCAATTAATATTAAAATATTTATTAGACAAAAATGATTCTGTTTATTAGACAAAAAAATATTCTGTTTAATGCTATTTAAAAATTTTTTTAATGTTCATTTATTTTTGAGAGAGAGAGCCAGAGGGGGAGGGGCAGAGAGAGAGAGAGACGGAGTCACAGAATCCAAAGCAGGCTCCAGGCTCTGAGCTGTCAGCACAGAGCCCGAGGCGGGGCTCGAACCCACGAGCTGTGAGATCATGACCTGAGCCGAAGTCAGACATTCAACTGACTGAGCCACCCAGGTGCCCCTGCTTAATGCTGTTTTAAACCTCCTTCATTCACCATTGTCAACATCAAAAAAATAAAAAACCCAAGTCCAGTTTTAGAAATATGGGCAAAATCATAATCTATTCTTATGAAAACATGTCTATGTAACAAATACTATCTTAAACTACTCCTGGACTTCTTATGTCAGAAAAAAAAGTACTCTCCTGAAATTTATCCAGGCCAGCAGATCTTCCACTGTAGTTCTGGACCAAAGCCATCAGCATTAGCCACGAAGCTACTAGGAAAGTAGGTTCTCAGTCCCCATCCCAACCCGACTGAATCAGAAACTCTGCCGGTAGCTCAGCAATGTTTCTGAAAGCTCTTCAAGTCACCCCGCACACTACATTTCGAGAACACTGACCTAGACCCAAGTGAGTGGAAAACAAGGAATGCAGGTGAGATAGTAGCAAGAGTAGAAATAAACTAGAGTCAAACTCTCAATATGGTATGCAGACTTACTAACTTGCTAACTCCATTATCAACTCTGGTCAAAACCTCAGCAATGGTAAGTTGACATGTTGCTGCGTCCATGCATGTACAGGTTGGAACATCCCAGGAAGGAAAACAGAATTTTATCATCACCTTTAGGGGCCAGACGACAAAAATTATGAAATGCAGTTATTTCCTCTTGCTTCTGATTACTGAATTTCCTTCACTGGATGTGAATTGTTTTCTTTCTTTTTTTTTTTTTTAATTTTAGAATATCTACATAATTTGTGCTCCCCTGGCTGTTCATTTTTTAAGACATTCATGTTTACATTCTGTTTAATGCTAATTAAAGTAGGTCAGAAATGGGGCGCCTGGGTGGCACAGTCGGTTAAGCATCCGACTTCAGCCGGGTCACAATCTCGCGGTCCGTGAGTTCAAGCCCCGCGTCAGGCTCTGGGCTGATGGCTCAGAGCCTGGAGCCTGCTTCCGATTCTGTGTCTCCTTCTCTCTCTGCCCCTCCCCACTTCATGCTCTCTCTCTGTCTCAAAAATAAATAAACGTTAAAAAAAAAAAATTTTTTTTAAATAAATTAGGTCAGAAAGTTGGTTCTTTTCAGAATATGTAAACTTCATGCATATTTGAATAAGTAGCATTAAGTATATTTACAATCACATAAAATATAGTATCTTAACATATGAATAAAAGAAAAATCCACAGGTAAAAATCACTTTTAGAGTGCTCATTTATAAGTTAATAATGTATTGCCAAATAAAAAATCTTTCTGTAATGGAAAGGAGACTTTTCCTTAATTAGAACTTTTAAAATACACCCTAAAAAATACCTCCAAGCTATTACCATTGACACCAGTAATAATTATTAAAGTGGAAAAGTAAGTCAAATCAAAATAGTAGCCATAAAATTTAGCAGAGTCACCCCCAAAATGAAACACCATTAAATAAATTAAACTGACTCCCCATATATTGAACTATAATATGAACTAAATATATTTAGGGAGAAAAATGTGACTTTTGTATTATCACAGGCATTTTAAACAAGCACTCCTATTTGCTTATTGAGTTCCCACTTTTCTTTACAAAAATAATTTCTCTATAATGGAATAGTTTACAAAAATAAAATATCTCAGTATAAAAAGTATAACACATCTACTCACTGAACATTTTTTTTTTTTAATTTTTTTTTTCAACGTTTATTTATTTTTGGGACAGAGAGAGACAGAACATGAACGGGGGAGGGTCAGAGAGAGAGGGAGACACAGAATCAGAAACAGGCTCCAGGCTCTGAGCCATCAGCCCAGAGCCCGACGCGGGGCTCGAACTCACGGACCGCGAGATCGTGACCTGGCTGAAGTCGGATGCTTAACCGACTGCGCCACCCAGGCGCCCCTCACTGAACATTTTTCAGTGACACAAGGCAAGCAAAAGCAATAGATTTGAAGTTTTCCATTGAATTCATAAGAATCCCTTTCTTTCTAAAATATTTGGGCAATACAGAATTTATAGACATACATATATCAAAATTGGTTACACCATTTTTATAATAACTTTGATCCTTACTGATAAACTTCAATATGAAATGTATAATTTTTCCCCTGAAAAATTTGATACAATTCCCATACAATTTCCATACATGTTTGCTGTGTATCCTAACCCACTTTTCATCTCTACTCAGAACTATCTATGCAATCAAACAGACTAGAGACCCAAAAGAGTCTCAAAGAGTCCTTAGAGTAGTACTTGGTATCACAATGGCAAACCAAAAGAAAAGGGACCTTTTGCTTTTTCACCTAAAACTCTGAGATACCTGGATGAATATATCTGGGTAAATACCAAAGGAATCAGATTACAAAAATGTTAGGACCCTCATTCAGAAATCACTTATGTCCATTTTAAACTGAGTGTAACTCAGTAGTAAACATGAAATATTAAAGTAGTGTCAAATTTGCAGATACTATGGCATTTATTCGCTACCTCTAGATTTTTATTTAAAAGGAACTCCGCATTTCCAGATTAGAATTTGTTAGCATTTCCTCTGTGTTATAAATGGATGGTTGTACAGAGAGGGCTCCCCTTCGAAGTTACACCAACCCAACTTCATCCCCCGTTGGAGCCAAGTTGAGTTACTCTATCATGAAGACCTGAGTTCTGATGCCGTCCCTCTGTAGACTCTTTCTCTGAACACTCCTCACTTTAGCAGAGGAAAAGGATGTCTACAGGAAAAAAGATGAAGACTTTTGTTATTCCGTTTCCATGTTAGTTTTTCTATAATCCACAGGGGAAATAGAAATCTCTTCTAATACATTTTGGATAGTGTAGTAGGTTAGTATCTGCTAAAAAGGTATGTCCACCTCAAACCTCAGAATGTGACCTTATTTGGAAATAATGTCTTTGCAGATGTAATGAAGTAAAGAGTTTCTGGTTTCCCCCAGATTCTGCTGTCTAGGGAAATGGGAGGACAAGAAGACTCTTCTACTCTCCCTCTCTGGTCCAACTGTCTTGTGCAGACTGGGAATAGCAAACCTCGTTCTTCTGTTCTGTTTTTCCAAATTTCAGTGCTCAAGTATAGGCCTTTGAAAATCAAATACTAAGAATTTGATTCCTTTTGTTATCTGCAAGCTTCTGTGTCATCCTTTCTCCAAAACAACAAAAGCGGAAAACTTTAGCTGCCTGCTCTAGGAAAAAGGACAGAGAATGAGAAAACTTCAAGGGAAGAAAAACTTTGTTAATATCCCAAAATATTTTTCTGCACTTACTAATCTATAAGAATTAGATAAACAGTATTTATTTATGAGTGTGATGGTGATGATATGTATTTTTAAATATAATTTTTAAATTTTTAAGTGGGCCTGCATTTAAAACTCTGGAATACCAAATATTCTTTCATTTCCTAAATACAGTTTTTTATACAACGGTCAGAATGATGGGAAAGGCAGGCAGTTTGATGTAGAACTTAGCTCTTCGCATTTTAGAATATTCCATTAAAGTTAGTGGTCTGCCTTTTTCAAGGTTAAAAACACAAGAGGAAAAGTGACATGGGTCATAAATATGTATTAATACACAACCATGCATTGTCTGTTCAAAAATATGTGGTTTTCTATTTCTTATTCTCAAAATAGCACTGGAAATACCTAAGGAACTGAAACTTTCACTTTTCTCTACACTCAAACCTCATTTTATTTTATTTTTTAAGTTTTTATTTAAATTCCAGTTAGTTATCATACAGTGTAATATTAGTTTCAGGTGTAGAATTTAGTGATTCAGCACTTACATACAATACCTGGTGCTCATCACAAGAGTGTTCCTTAATCCCCATCACCTATTTAACCCATCCCCCACTTACCTCCCCTCTGGTAACCATCAGTTTGCTCTCTACATTTAAGAGTCTGTTTCTTGGTTTGCTTCTCTCTCTTGTTTCCCTTTGCTGGACAAACCTCATTTTAACCTCAAGCTTGTTTATCAAACAATGCTTAAACAATGTTTGGGTTAACTTCACAAAGACTTTCATCCCAGAACACTTCCTACTTGATAGGCCACAAAAGGTAGTTTCTTCAGTGGCCTTAATTTTCTTTAAATATGCCCAGGATAATGTCACACCCTTTAATTTCTTCAGAGCTGCCTCCAAAGGCATTAGGAGCCTACAAAGAGGCTAATACTTTCTGTCCAGCAAACTACTATTGTCATTCAAATTCAAGGAGATCCCACACAGTTAGTTGGATGAATTGTTCTGCCTAACCAGTCAGCATCCAAAGGTTTATTCTAATGGCCCAGGGCACCTTTACTCTGGGGATCATTCCTTTCTGAGAAAAAGATACTCCCAAGAATGGGTGCTGAGGTGAGTAAATGTCTCAGAATCAGGAATGCTCCACTTTACATAAACCCAAACTTTATAAATTATCTGTTCATTCATTAGTCAATAAACATGCATACTTTGTAACCCATAAGATTTATGCCTTCATTTTAATAATTAAAAAAAAAAAAAAAAGGAGACCATTTGACACAGCATTATTACATCTTCCTTTGTTTTGGCCTCCTCTCTGTCAGAGACACAAGTCCCTTAACCTTGGATTATTCCAAACCCAAACATCAGGGGTGCCCAGGAGTGGCTGCTGAAAATTGATGGGAACTTTTGGGAATCCTGCTCTGAGAACTAGAGGCAGCAGCCTCCCCTGAGGGCTGGCGAGAGGTGCTGCAGTTCTGAGCTCCACCCCCAGAAATGCTGATCTCCTAGGTAGTTTTGGAGCCCAGAAATCTGCATTTTTAACAAACATGGCAGATGAACATACTTGTTAACGTTTTGAAATGATTCACTTCCCAATGCACAGACAATATTATTACCCTGTTTAGAACACCTAGAAAGTGGTTAATTAGTGTAGAGCAGTGGTTTTCAAAGGCATCAGATCAGGCTTGTAAAAACCTAGATTGCTCCTCTCTCCTCCCCCCATCTACAGTTTCTGATTCAATGTCTCTGGAGTAAGACTCAAGAATTTGCTTTTGTTTGAAGTCCCCAAGTGATGCTAATGCTGCTAGTCCTGGATCTACACTTTGAAAACCAAGTGATCTAGACAGACTCTTTCTTGTGCAAATGAGAAAACAAACACTTTCCAAAATGTATGGCATCTTATAGCAAGAATTAAACAAAATTAAAAATACCTCTTTTTAAAAAAATTTTTTAACGTTTATCTTACTTATTTTGAGAAAGAAATAGAGCAAGCAGGGGAGAGGCAGAGATAGAGGGAAAGAGAAAATCCCAAGCAGGCTCGGTGCAGTCAGGACAGAGCCCCACAGGGGCTCGAACTCATAAACTATGAGATCATGACCTGAGCTGAAATCAAAAGTCAGACACTTAACCGACTGAGCCACACAGATGCCCCTAAAGATATTTCTTTAATGCCTGTGTTCTCTTTCATCATATTAGCATGCATTATTAATCCTAGTGAAGATATAGGATGCAGCATTTCCAAATGTATTTCACCACAGAGCTCTCTCCTCAAGGAGGATCCTGGGAAACTATTTAAGGAAAGCCCAATATAGCACCATAACAAATTAGTGCATTTTAAGAAACTTGGACCTTTCCCATTCCCATCCAGACCTCATCCCTCGAACCACCCCCACCCCTATATTTCTGCCCGAGTGCCAGAAGAATCTGAGAGCATGGGAGGGGCAGGTACATTGTCCAGAATACAAATCATTGTGTAATCCACTTTTCCATAAAACTAAAATTATAACGGGTACCTGGGAGGCTTGGTCGGTGGAGCGCGTGACTCTTAATCTCAGTGTTGTAAATTCAAGCCCTACATTTGGGTGTAGAGATTACTTAAAAATAAAATCTTTAAAAAAACTAAATTATAACAAATACTTGATGCAAGTGAAATGATGTTTTAGTATTTCATATACTTCATATACTTTAGAGGAGCTAGTAAGAGCCATATTTTAAATATATTTAAAGTAGCTTTGTAGTCAATGAAGTATATAAAAAATGCATAGGTTTATAAGATTATTTCCTACTATACTGCCATAAGGAGATAAAATGCATATACAAATAAGTAGAGTATGAAGCAGATTACAATAAGCATAATAAGAAAGATATAAGCAATTTAAGTAAATTATAAGTAATTATATAAATAAATATATATACATATGTAAATTAAGGACCACTTGCAATCTTATTGGAGTGTTTGAGCTACTCATTATTAACAATCAACAACTTTGCTAAAGAAAAGAAGTATGCCTCTTCTGATGGACAAGATTTTTGTGTGACTAAATTAGCTGTGCTCTACTGCAGTGGGAGAAGGGCTCCAGCTAACTAGGGTGAATTTCATAACACAGTTCTCCCAAAACTTGTTCTAAGACTCACATGGGACACCAGTGGAAACTATGGATTCCGAGACCCCATACTAACCAAACAAATCAGAATCTACAGTAAAAGATCCTGGAAAACTGTGTTTTTGATAAGTGCTCCAGTTCCCAAATTTTATTGTAGAATAAGAGAGACTGGGTTTTCTCTGAGGTGTCTTTGAGGTTAGAGCCTCATTCATTCATTTATTCATTCACTCACTCAGTTAGCAAGTATGTACTGAGCTCATGTGGCATGCACCACCAAATTTTTCTTCATCTGTGTCATTAATTTTTATTTACATTGTTAAATAACAAATATTCAACTGAATAAACTGATCAAATTGGCTTTATGTAAGGATTCATGAATCAAGCAGCATCCACTATAGCAGGTAGAAAGAAGTTCTGTTGAGCTGCAGAAAAGAAAAAGTTTCTAAAGACAGAGGAGGAAAAAAAAAAGGAAATAATTAACCAAGAATGCATTGTTTTAGGCAAGGTTGCCCTACTAAGAGAAACAGAGGGGGTTTATCAGTGGATTATCTCCTAGTGCTGACCAGGAAATTTCAAATTGACTGGTTAAAGGTCACATTCCTGGGGAGTTAAGACTACAATTAGGTTAGGTATTAAGTCTTGCTCTGCTGATCTGGGGATTAGCACAAGTGACATTATTTGGAGTCTGCTGTCTCCTTTTTAACAATAGTATCATTCCATCATTTTTTAGCTAGAAAAAAATTCTTTTTCAATAAACATTTATATTGTTAATCAACACTATTATTCACTCAGCAATACATAAGGAAATGATACGCCCTAACACAATGGTCTTCTAGTAAAGTGCTCATTATATGACCTTATGATGCACACAAAAAAACCAGACAACCAAACTTTAGTGGGATCATTACCAAAGTATGAAAAACCATTCTCTTACTGCCCCAAACATCCTTAAGAATGAAGGATTTAAAATATAGAAGCACAGGGGCGCCTGGGTGGCGCAGTCGGTTAAGCGTCCGACTTCAGCCAGGTCACGATCTCGCGGTCCGTGAGTTCGAGCCCCGCGTCGGGCTCTGGGCTGATGGCTCGGAGCCTGGAGCCTGTTTCCGATTCTGTGTCTCCCTCTCTCTCTGCACCTCCCCCATTCATGCTCTGTCTCTCTCTGTCCCAAAAATAAATAAACGTTGAAAAAAAAAAAATAAAAAATAAAAAATAAATAAATAAATAAATAAATAAATAAATAAATAAATAAAATATAGAAGCACATATTCCAAAAGCTGTTTTCTTAAAAATGCTAACTTTCCAACTTTGCAATTTTGGCTATAATTCCTATGTTCTATATTCCTGCCTTCTGGTGGGGGGAAGTAATGAGTGGGAAGAAGCAAATGCTTTGGGAAGGCAGAAAGAAAGGTAAAAACTAATTCCTAAAAAGCTTGTGTGTTTGAAGATGTTGCTGTTTAAAAAGAGATCGTCCCAAAAAAGATATGCTCTATCTAGGGAAGTATAAGCAGGTTTGTCTTGCTTCTTTCTGCATTCTAAAAGTACCCACATCTATACTAATATCACATCTCTTTCCTTTTTTTTTTTTTTTTGACTCTGTGTGTGTGTGTGTGTGTGTGTGTGTGTGTGTGTGAGTATGTTGTGTTGAGGTACAATAAGGTAGAAAAGGAGAAAAAAGGAGTAGGATTAAGAAAATGAAAAGAGAAGCAGCATAAATAACTACACATGTCAATTTGTTGGACTAAATCATTTCAACCAAGGCCACAGAGTGAACCTCTTAAAATAGAGAGCAATGGTGAGGGACAAAGTATTAGCACAGGGTGCCGAGCCCATGATTTTAAGCACTGAACTATCAGTTAATGGTAAAAAAATGCTGCAAATTGAAATAGTTCAGTTGTAAAAATTCAGTTCCATACAGGGCCTGCTAAAGAACCAGAGTGAAAGAAAATCAACATCTACTGGCACTCACCCCATCCCTGATCTCATAAATTTCCCAGCAGCAGTGAAACACTAACCATAGAAACAGCCCTGTGTTTCTGGAATGCTGTCACCTCACCTCATTTCCATTGCTGTTTTCTGAGGTCTGGGCGGATGTGTCAGGAACATGAACATGAACATGAACGTGGGGCAGGGGGTGTCCTCCTCCTCCTCCTACAAAGCCAACAAGGCGTTGGCAGCCTGAAAGGAGAAATTCTTCAGACCTTTGCAAACCACTTCTGCCTTTGCTCTCTAGATACACAACAAGCTTGTTTATAAAAATAATCAGTGCCTCAACATATCCAGAGCCAAATGACTTATCTTACATGTCTTATTTATAACATGTAAATGTATAAAAAATCATAGCATAAATCTATAAAAAAATTTATTTTTTAAATTAATGTTTTAGTAATACTTTAATGATTTACAATGTTTTCATTGATTCCATAAGTAGCAATAGTGATGAGCTTAAATTCCAGGTAATAACTACTTCTGATTGTTATTTAAATGAATTTTTGGGGATGCCTGGGTAGCTCAGTTGGTTAAGCATCTGACTCCAGCTCAGGTCACCATCTCATGGTTAGTAAGTTCGAGCCCCGCATTGGGCTCTGTGCTGTAAGCTCAGAGCCTGGAGACTGCTTCGGATTCTGTCCCTCCCTCTCTTTCTGCCCTACCCCTTCTCACACTGTGTCTCTCAAAAATAAGTAAATGTTAAAAAAAAATTAATAAATGAATTTTTGTATAATTCACACAATTCTGATATAAGAGCCTCAATAATGGAAATGAAATAGACAACAGAAAAATAAGCAATAAATAGTATTGGTTAAATATTTAAAGCCAATGTCACACAAAAGCTGAAATTCTGTAGGTAGACTATGTATTGATAAATCATCTATTTGGCCTAGGAAAGAAAAATTTTTAATTATTTTATTATTTTAACTCTTTAGTAAATTTTGATAATCTGATTCACTTAAACATCTTAGAAGCAGTTTTTCCATCTGTAAACGAAGTGACAATAGTGACCAAATAGAATTATGAGGATAAAATAAAGTACCTAGTACAATGTAGTAGGTATTTGCTAAACATAAGTTCTCTCAGAGCTAAGTGCTAATATTCAATTTCTCTGTTAAAATGGGAGAATTAAAATCTCTCACAGAATCCTCCTTTCTTATATCTAAAGATATGAACCAAGTTTTTTAAAGCAAAACCTTGCCAAAAAATCAACAAACACAGCCAAACCAGGAAAGGGGAAAGCCAATGCCGTAAACCAAAACCGGAAAGCCAAGGAAACAAATAGGTAATTCTGAGCCCAGAAGAATAGATCATTTTGTAAGGCTGTTAAACCTATCCCTAGAACCCATACTGGAGATGCAGAAAAATGTTGGAAAATGTCATCATTTCTGTAGTGAGACCACAAAATTAAACTACACCGAAGCTCATAGTTTCAGAAAAAATGCACTGCTTTGTTCTCACTCATGAGATTCTACCTGGGCTCCCCAAATGCTATAAATGTCCAACCACACTTAAACCATATTTTAATCCAATAATTCAAAAGGTCTCTGTATCTATCAGGGTTTAATGGAAAAACCAGAACCCATTCTAGGTATGTTAAACAGAATTTAGATACAAAATTCCCAGTAAGGCTGGGAGAGTGGGCATCAGCAAGGCTCCCATTGATGCCATTGAATCCAAGAACACATCAACATAGCTGCAATCCAAAGACTGAGACAGTGACTACCCCAATCACTGCTGATCCTGCTGTCCCTACCACTAACACAACTGCCTCTTCACACCCACAGAGCTGGTAATACTCAAATTGTCATGCTGCTGCCATAAGTGCCTCTTAACACAGTGTCTCTGTTTTAGACATAGCAGCAGGAAAATGATCTCTACCTTTCTTCTATCAACCAAAATATGTGTGAGTGCACATGATCCTGGCTGTAAAGATGTGAAATGTTGTGAGCTTTGCAGTCTCTACTTTCCAGGAACACACCAATGAAGGGGGAGTTGAACAGAGGTTGAGCAAGCCAATCTACAGTATCCACCATAAGTCCATTTCAGCTCTACAATACATGGGCCATGTCCCTCATAATCCACCCCTTTGGTGACTCAATGCCCATAAGTGTTTGCCTCTTGACTTTATTTAGTCTAAGGCAACAATGAGTCTTGATTCCCGTCAACAATCTGGCAAACTACTGCTTGAGCCAGCACACTGAATCCAGAAACCTGTATTAATTAGCTGTGCTCAAAGTTATAGTCCCTCCTCCTAGTATAGTATACTTAGATATTGTTCCCAAACAATTCCCTTGAGTTTCTGCTTATTTAAAATAGCAAAATCTTTTGGTATGTAGATCTTCTTTTTCTGAGTTCAACTTGTGCTTGGCTTCTTGGGTGTGTTAGGATCTGACTCTAGTTATAATAGTCTCAGAAGCAGAAAAGAATACTCAAAATGTGGGGCCTGAAGAGACCTCAAAAGTTATTTACCTCAAGTAAAGTAACTAGCACGTCTCCAACAGACTACAACCAACCTTATGGGACAGGGAAGGGAGATGTTTTTGCTGACAGGAAAGGTTCCATGGGATGGGGATTCAAAGTATTTAAATTCAACTCAACGTACTCAAATGTCCCATTATAATTGGCAGGGTTTCTCTCCTTCCAAATCAGTGTCCTAATGTTCACTTAAAAGAGATAGCAAAACATGAATTCAGCTTATGCTGTAACCTTTGTAATCCACTGGATCAGAGTCTATCAGATTTGAGGTTACATCAATCCTGAGATCACAAGAGATAAAAGATTATCTTAGAGTGATCATGGAAGCTCAGTAGTTCTCTGAACTTTTTCATACTGATAAGATTGAACCTAAACCCTGGGCTTATCATTTTCTAGCTTTAATCTCCCCAGGACATCTCCATAGCTATCTTATTCCACAACTCTAGAAATTTCTCATTTTCATTCTAATGATTTACCATAGCAACTACTGTGCCAGTGTGTAGCCTTCTAAGAGGCACATCATAAGGAAGCCATAAGCGATCATTGAAGTCACTTCTTTGTCACAGTGTGACATAAACTTTGAGAGTCCCATTTTCTAATAGTAACAGTATTGCCATTATCTTCAACACCAACCAGTTCAAATCATCAATCTAATGTTTCCATCCTTGAGAGCATTATCTGCAATCCCTTCTAGAAGGAAGAAACAGAAACCACTCTCGTTTGGGGGGTGCTTAAGAAAAAGCAGATTTCATGCTAGGAAGAAGGTGTTTATAGAATCGCTGTTAAGGCTATAGAAGCAAGAATCAGGAGTGGAGAACAAATCACCATAATTGCAAGCCCAAGATCAAGAAGTACTAGTGACATTCTGTCACTGTCACTAGTACTGCTAATAATCTCTTTACTTGTGAAACTGAACCCTGAGACCGGTTGCAGTAGCTGCCCCAACTCCCACTATATACCCACAAGACTGGTATCTATAAACTTCTGATCTCACATGTGTGCATTCAAATGGAAGAACTTATCTGTAACAAGAACCCTAGTTGCTAAAGGTATGGAAAACATAGATTTGAGCTACCAACTTCTAAAGAACAAGAAAGCATTCTAAACCCAGTATAGAACAAAGGAGGAACAAGCTGCACAAAATCTACCACAGACTCAATAGCTTGTAGTCTCTATTTGGCTGTATAACCCCAGTCTTTCCAATTTCCTCCCATTCTTCCTGTTTCTCTAAGATACCATCCTCATGGTGTCAGAGGCTGGGGAGGCACCTTGAACTGATACCTGGGTATTCAGTGGATGGTATTTTCTGTTTCTAGGATGTTGTTCCTGGCCACCTAGTTACTGGTACCCATCTGGGGTCTCATGTTGAAGAGTGTGGTTGGTAAACTTGAGGGCCATCACTTATCTCCCTCTGAACTGAGATCTCATTATATTATTTTGCTACTTCTATTTTGAAATCTTCTGTAATAGACAAGTTTTAAAACTAAAGAGGCATGCTAAAGGAAGAATATTTTAAATACAATGTTTAAATAAACTTGTATTCAATTTTTCACTTTTAGTGGGATTTCTAAAAGCAAGACTAATTTTACAAGTATAAATAGCATTTATGCTAGACTTAATACTAATTTATAAAAACAGGAAAATTTTGGGGTGGCTGGGTGGCTCAGTCAGTTAAGCCTCCGACTCTTGGCTTCAGCTCAAGTCATGATCTCATGGTTTGTGAGTTTGGACCCTGCATCAGGCTCCATGCTGACAGTGCAGAGCCTGCCTGGGATTCTCTGTCTCCCTCTCTCTCTGCCCCTCTTCTGCTCTGTCTCTCAAAATAAATAAACTTTAAAAATTTTTTAAAAAAACAAGAAAATTTTATAGGTTTTGTCATCTTCTCATATGTTTATGCATCCTTAAAGAGTCTTGGCAACATTCTGAAAAAATTTTAAAACCTCTGGAAAGAATCTCTGGAAGGCTTGTACCATCTGCAAAGATGTCCAGAGAAGTTGCTCCTACACCCCCATGCAAAGTCCATTCTATCACATGATTGGCTTCCTTGTCTCTTATGTTTAGTATTAACTAAAAGGTCATAAGGAATTTTGTATGGTAAAATTATTTCTTTGGTTTTCTCCCCAAAGAAGGACTTTTATAATTTTTATGTTTTTTAATTTTGTTTATTGTTTATTTATTTTTGAGAGATAGAGACAGAACATGAGCAGGGAAGGGGCAGAGAGAGAGGGAGGCACAGAATCTGAAGCAGGCTCCAGGCTCTGAGCTGTCAGCACAGAGCAGGACACGGGGCTCTGAACTCATGAACCATGAGATCATGACCTGGGCCAAAGTCAGACGCTTTACCAACTGAGCCACCCAGGCGCCCCAATTTTTATGGTTTTTTAAATGATACAAGAGCTTAATATCAAAATCAGAAAATATATATGAGAAAATATGTAAGCACTCAGAAGATAATTCCTGTTAAAACCATCCATGACACCATGGTGCCCTTTAAAAGAACGAACGAACGAACGAACGAAAGAAAGACAAAAAGAAAGAGAAAGAAAAAAGTAAGCAACGTGATCATGCTGGTCAGGTTCTTTTTTTCTTTAATAGTCATGATCATCTATCCATGTTAATACATCTCCAATATCAGTTTAAATGATAGAAGAGAGAATCATAATTAATATGCTAGGAACAGTATGCTGTGTTTCAGTACTTAAGAAAGCACTGTTTCTTAAAATGTGGTTCAAACACTACTTGCCAAAGAATCACCTACAGTGCCCATAGTGGAGATGTAGGGACCCATCTCAGACATGTGAAATCAGGACCTCTAGGTGGGGGCCCAGAAATTTCCATTTCTCAACAAGCTCCCAGATGATGCTTGTTTCTCTTGTGACAATCACCTGTTTATTTTAAAGAGAGGACCTATTTTTCCCAACACACCAGAGTATTTCTGTTTTCTTGAATTTTCTGCTTTCTGATTTTTATTTTAGGAGACAACAGTGGATGGCCTATACAGTTTGACAAATACTTTGCCAGTTACTACAAAATGACTTCCTTGTATCACTTTGAGACACGAATATCTGAATGCCGTAAGTAATCAGAGGGATTGAGTCTCCTTTTCAATGAGTTCATAATAAGATATCATGTTTTTAAAAGTTGGATCCAACATATTTTTTAAAAGGTTAATTATAGTTTTATAACTGCAAACTCTATCAGACATGTAGCCTTAATTTGAGAATTCTATTCAAAAGTGACTCAGGGATCCCAAGTAAAAAAAAACAATACATTATGCCAGATACTGTTATGAACAAAATTAATGTCTGTCAGTCAGGGTTGCTATTATATGTCCCTTTTTCACAATCACTATAGACTCTGATACAAAGGGAACTGTAGAAACAGAAGGGCAGTGAAGCTGTTTGGATTTTAATGTTTGCAAGTGAAAAAGCTTCTGGGGTCTAAACTACTTTAGAAATACAAAAAAGTCTCATTAATACAAGAGCTATTAATGCAAGAGCTATAACCTGCTATGTTTAGTCGCATACTGAAAACTTCCAACACACAGGAGGGGCTGTGGGAGGGTATGACCTTAGGACGGACTCTGCAATATTTTAGAACATGAAGATCTTGTCAATTTTTCCTTTTAAATAATTTGTGTTTATTCTGATAAATTATGCAAATGTAAATTTGTGCCAGGGAGTTACAATTTGATCTTAGCTCTGCAAAACCTTGGTTAAATAGTCGGGGGTGGGAGTGGAGAGAATCCTTTACTACATTATTTCCTTTATGTTCTATTACAAGCTGTAAAGTATAGTTTTTTTCTTAAGGTTTAATATTTTTTTTGTCTTCAGCATTCAGATGAGAATAATAAAAAACTACTACTAACAGTCCCCAATTTAAGGACCATACTTCTATCCTGCCAATCCACAGATTACAAGCAATCTGTCTCAGTCTAACATTTTCTCCTTGTACAGAAACCAAATTACTCGATCGTTGAAAAGCTAAAACTTTTTGAGAATGAAAAAGGTAACAGGTATAATTTAACTAATAGAATAAAAACAAAAAACAAACAAAAAAAACTAATGAATTATGCCATGTTATCTCAAAACATGGGTTTTATTTTTTTGTTTTATTGTATAGCCTTTCCTGAGTCTATAGACTCAGAGGCTACCAGCACTAACTTGCTGGTGCATTACTTATCTTTTTTATTTTAACATAGTTGAAATATCCTGTATAAACCATTTGTATCATATTTTCACTTAACATTTTGACATAATCAGGTATCCATGCTATTATAAGCTCTTTTTGAATATACTATATATTTTTAAGTGTCATAATTTGCTTACTCATTCTTTGATTGTTGGATATTTTGGTGTTATTTTTTTTTCATTTTTCCCTATTACAGGTAACCCTGTAATCAACGTATATGAATTATTTTAACTCTGTCAATATAAACAGAAAAAACACCCTGGAAGTAATGCTAATTTCACTCCCTCCATTTTAACCCTTCCTAGTCTCACTCTCAGAACCTTCATCTTCTTTCCCAACCCACACCCTTCCTTCCCCACAACACTCACGTTAGACATGGCTGTAATTTGGAGACAGAATCCATTTTCAGAGATCCATAGCCAAAATGGTTATTTACAACCATAAAACTGTTTAAAAGTTCTTGGCGGAGACTGTTTACAAAAAACACAAAACCTAAGTTATGATTTTGATCTCTTGTAATCCTATAAAATAGTCTGCAGAGTTATTTGGGAGGAGAGGTAGAACACCTGTCATCCCATAGCTGAGCAAAGGGAAGTTTAGTAGGTCAAAGTCATCTACCACCTTTGTCATGGAAATCTCTAGTTGCATTAAGACACTTTTCTACTCTCTGGAGGCTTTACAGTAAAGGTCAAAAACTGGAAGCCTACAAGCAGAAAATTCTCATAGAAGGTTTTCTTTGTTCTGTGATGTTTTAAAGTATTTTAAGTTGGCTATTATCATTTTTTAAAATAGGTACATAAGTACCTATGTACGACATTGTATTTCTGGCTTCTTTGAGAAAGTTGGTTGACTTGGCTACACATGTTCTTATCCTAATATGGCAACAGTTAGGAGAAGCTGTTCCACTGGGACATCTGGACAATGCCTATACCTATTTTGCCAGTCCCCTGGACATAAGAGTCTGTTACCTCTACCATACAGGTTAGGGTTTCAAAGTAAACGTAGAGGGAAAACGCTCCTCATTGTTCTCATTAATCAACCATTCCTATTGTACTATTGAGCTATACGAACACATCATTGAAAGTCTAACAGACATTAGAACTATGAGGTCACATCTTTAAGACCGTCACTACAGCCCCACAAGATGGCCAAAGGGATACATTCAACTCTTCCTCTTCCCAATGGCAGCAGTGAGAATAGAATGGCTGGATATGCATTAAAAAAGTTCACTCCCAGGGGGCCTGGGTGGCTCAGTCGGCTCAATGTCTAACTTTGGCTCAGGTCATGATTTCACAGCTCAGGTCATGATCTCAACGTTGGTGGGTTCAAACCCCACATCAGGCTTGGTGATGTCAGCATGCAGCCCACTTTGGGTCCTCTGTTCCCTTCTCTCTCTGCCCCTCCTCCACTTGTGCGCTCTCTCTCTCAAAAATAAATAAAACATTTTATGGGGCGCCTGGGTGGCGCAGTCGGTTAAGCGTCCGACTTCAGCCAGGTCACGATCTCGCGGTCCGGGAGTTCGAGCCCCGCGTCAGGCTCTGGGCTGATGGCTCGGAGCCTGGAGCCTGTTTCCGATTCTGTGTCTCCCTCTCTCTCTGCCCCTCCCCCGTTCATGCTCTGTCTCTCTCTGTCCCAAAAATAAATAAACGTTGAAAAAAAAATTTTTAAATAAATAAATAAATAAATAAATAAATTTTTTTTAAAAGTTCACTCCCATAAATGACATTTTTGACATCCTTACATCCCTATGTAATCCAATCCAAAAGAAGATCATAAAAAAATCCTTTAAAGAACTCCTGAATTTTCCAGAAAAAAAAAAAAGAATTCTACCAACACTATAATTCATGTTTAGTTCTCCTCTTTCTCGCTAGTTAAAAATGACTTAGTCTTCCATTAAGGGTTAGATTATGCTATTAATAAATACTTTATTTTTTAATGTTTTATTTACTTTTGAGAGAGAGAGAGAGAGAGAGCAAGCATGAGTGAGAGGGGCAGAAAGAGAGAGGGACAGAGGATCTGAAACAGGCTCTGCACTGACAGCAGCAAGCCCAATTGGGGGCTCAAACTCATGAACGGTGAGATCATGACCTGAGTCGACGTCGAGGCTCACCTTTACTGAGCTTCCACCCAGGCCTCCCGATAAATACTTTATTCTTAAGTAGCAGCTTTAACATGGACATTAAAGCCCATCACACACTGTCAGTCATGTGATCCCTGGACATAACCACTCTCCTTGTATGAGTAAAAGCAGATGACTTCATTCATTTTTGCAGCAAATGGAGAAGAGTAGTCTGCTATTTAAAAAAACAAAAAATGCCTGGGTTCGTAAATTGTATGTGTTTTCTCATCTTAGTGTTCTAGCATTGTTTTAACATTAAATTAAAAGCAAACTTTGTAAACTTAATTTAAAGCAGTGCCCAAATTGCTTAGGTAAAACAGGACATACTTTTGTACTAAATAATTTTCTCATAGTTTTTCATTTCTTTCTTTTCATTACCCTCCTCTTCCTGGTCCCTCACTATCCCCATTCTTTACTACTTCCTCCTTATTCAGTGGTCGGTTCTGTGCCCGTGCCATGTCTTTGCCGAGGTTTAGAGGTTGACTGTGATGAGACCAATTTACGAGCTGTTCCATCAGTTTCTTCAAATGTGACTAAAATGTAAGTAGAAAAGAATGGCTTCAACCTGACAGCCAGAATAGCACCTGGAAAATTGTATCATACTTAAGGCCTTGTTATTATTAATGCATTTTTATTCAAAGATGATATCATTGTTCTCCATCAATTATAATGATTGCTGATATTTATTTTACATTTAGTAAATGCTAGGCCCTACTCTAAATTCATCTATATATGAATTTATTTGGTCCCTGATAATAATCCTATCAAGTATTTAGTGTCTCCACGTTTTACCTAAACAAAAAATGTCATCATTTATGTGCAAGTAAAGAGAAAAGACTGCCAGTTAAACTATGATATAGAATTTTCTTATTACAAGAATGGACATTTATTGAAAGAGTTCTTTTAGACTTTGTTAGAAACATTCCTATCTACAAACAAGCAAAAAAAAAAAAGGAAAAAGAAAAAGAAAAGAAAAGAAGGGACAAAAACTGGATAAAATATTCCTAGAACTTCACATTTAAAATCTAACTCTTCTGAATCACATCTGACTGAGAGAGGTTGCTATTGTTTTTTTTCCCAAGTAACTCAAACTTATATATATAAAAGAAAATTATCTTCACAATAAGTGGTTTGTTGATCCAGTAATAATTCCAATTCAACAAACTTTAGGAACACAGTCACACACATTTGGCTGAAACTTTTCAAAAGCAATCAGTGGAGGATAGATATTTTCATCCAATATTTTTGCTGAGTTTTTTGTCTCACCCAAGTGTTTTAGTGCCTTATGGTTCTGACTTTTGAGTATATGAAGACAAAATCGGAGTAATTCTTAAATTTACAGATACGGGTAAGTCCTGCCTTTGTCAACCCAAACCACATAACACAGCAACTCATAAGCTTGAAGTATAAGAGGTGGGGAGAGCTAGAGTTCAGAGTTCCTGTGGATAGTGGTGCCATCAAATTAACAGAATCTGGGAGGGTTTACTCAATTGATAGTGACCTGAGTTTATTCAACTTGGTAATAAGCTAAGAATATCAAACGGGTGAAACCACAAAGACTTATTTTCCAAGGTAGGTGATAATCCCACCTGAACTAAGGCAAGCATTCTACCCTATCCCCAACTCACCTCACTCTTTCTCGATAATTAGTCTTAGTATTTTACTAGAATTAAATAACAATCTGAGATTCCGTGGAGAGTTGCCATGCTTTAAGTCATGACTGGACCTGTTCGGTATAAAAATTGATGATGATTGCATTCTATTTTCAAGGAAAAACATTGATCACCCCCACTGCTTGTATCAAATTAGCAGAAAATCAAAGAATACCTTGATGCTGCCAGTCCCATTTTTCACTTTCCTACAAGTAAGATTTGAATCTGTTCTTCTGCAACTTAACTAAACTTTGCATAAGAAAGGAAGAGATGGACAGAACTGGAGGAATGGAAGAAGATAGGCAATGACTAACCAGACAGTGTGTACCCCTAAAGAATACCTAAAGGCATTCTGATTCAAATTTAAATAAAAACTGTTTTGGCTCAATACATACATTCACACATACATTCACACAAACGTTCATAAAGAGGTGTGTGCAGTCCTGTGGGCCACCAGTTTTTAACCCTTGGTACAGAGAAAAAAGAAAAACTGGGATCAGCTCCTTGTGAATGACTGACTACAGGAAAACGAGAGAGAAGGAAGAGTCCAAGATGATTTCAGAGTTTCCCTCCTGAGTAAATAGAGTGATCCAAGAATGGAGACACTTGGTGACAGTAAGTGGCTAAGATTAGGACTCCAATTTTAGATGGATTTTTCAACTTGAGGTTAACAGGTCACTCAGCAGAAATTTTCAACAGGCATTTGGAGATGTAGAAATAAAGCTCAGGAGTTTATGTCTGTAACACTTTCTTTTCTGTTTTGTGAAAAAAAATGCATTTTCTTGTGCTTTGGATTGAGCAGCTTGATTCAAGTTCCTCATTTCCACTTTTTTCTGCAGAAAGCTGACTCAGCATCATACTCACCCCAGTCTTTATTCAATTTCATAGAGAAAAGGAACACTAGGCTTTACAACAAATACATTAAAAGAGTAAATGTCAGGGGCGCCTGGGTGGCGCAGTCGGTTAAGCGTCCGACTTCAGCCAGGTCACGATCTCGCGGTCCGTGAGTTCGAGCCCCGCGTCGGGCTCTGGGCTGATGGCTCAGAGCCTGGAGCCTGTTTCTGATTCTGTGTCTCCCTCTTTCTCTGCCCCTCCCCCGTTCATGCTCTGTCTCTCTCTGTCCCAAAAAAATAAATAAACGTTGAAAAAAAAAAAAAATTAAAAAAAAAAAAAATAAAAAAAAAAAAGAGTAAATGTCAAATTTTATTACTAAGTTCATTCCATATTTTGAATTGGAACTCTCATAGGGAAATGTCAGAAATGGACTAAATCATATATAAGTTTTAAAGAAACCAATAATCCAGATAATATTTATTAAAGTTGGGGGGGTACTGGGGGGCTCAGTTAAGCTTCCAAGTTCGGCTCAAATCATGATCTCTCGGGTTTGTGAGTTCGAGCCCTGTGTCAGGCTCTGGGCTGCTTCAGATTCCGACTCTCCCTCTCTCTCTGCCCCTCCCCCACTCTCACTCTTCTCTCTTCCTCTCAAAAATAAATAAACATTTAAAAATGTATATATATTTATTGAAGTTGGGATTTTTAAGACATTTCACATAAATGCTAATGAGCAAAAGAGACAAACAGATAAACATGATTATTTATGCATTGTTCTAGCTTCCTAAACATTAATTTTGACTGCATGAGAGCTGATGATAAGATGCTGGAATTTAACCACTAAACCACATAATCGATTGTAAGAGCTTTCTTTATCAAAACTGCAGCTAGCTTTGACAATAGTAATTAAACTAAGTAGCTTCTCTCTTTCACACACACACTTCACTTTGTGAAGAGTCAAACTTGGAATATTACATTTCAAAACTCAAGAATTTATTATATTAAAAAATTTGGAGTTTGTCCTATTCCGTGAGAATAATAACACCTACCTTTTTCCGTTTCAACAGGGTATTATGAAAATATCGAGAACACTATTTGTAAAAATACTTGACATCACTTAGAAGGAAGTAGCCTATAAATCCTAGGCACTCTTAACAAAACACCAACTTCCTAAGAAACCATAGTTAGGAGTCCTTAAATGAGCTTTCCTTTCCTCCAGAGTAACCTTCCCACTCAGGTGAATTAGCTCTTCCTCTTTTATTCTCTCATTGAACCTCACCTGTGTCTCCTTTAAGCACATCAAATTTCTTCCTTGTACTACAGTGGTTGGGGTTCTAATCTCTATCAGAGAAAGGGAAATGCCATAAGCTCCATGGGGGCCTACAAAATGGTTTTTCTATATATCCTCCAAAGTTCCCAATAGAGTATAATAAGCTCTTAACACTGATTTTGAATTGAAATTATAAGAAAATATATATAATAAAAACAAAACAAGCTGATTGCCTTTTTAGCCTTGGGCTATAAAACTGAAGTTACTTGGAGAGGAGGGAAGATGGCGGTGTAGGAGGACGCTGGGCTCACCGCGCGTCCTGCTGATCACTTAGATTCCACCTACACCTGCCTAAATAACCCAGAAAACCGCCAGAGGATTAGCAGAACGGAGTCTCCGGAGCCAAGCGCAGACGAGAGGCCCACAGAAGAGGGTAGGAAGGGCGGCAAGGCGGTGCGCGCTCCACGGACTGGCGGGAGGGAGCCGGGGCGGAGGGGCGGCTCACCGGCCAAGCAGAGCCCCGGAGTCTGGCTTGCAAAAGCGGAGGGGCCTGACGGACTGTGTTCCGACAGCAAGCGCGACTTAGCGTCTGGGAGGTCATAAGTTAACAGCTCTGCTCGGAAAGCGGGAAGGCTGGAGGACAAAGGGAGGGAGAGCTGCTGAGCCCCCGGACGACAGAGCTCAGTTTGGTGGGGAACAAAGGCGCTCGCCAGCGCCATCTCCCCCGCCCATCCCCCAGCCAAAATCCCAAAGAGAACCAGTTCCTGCCAGGGAACTTCCTCGCTCCGCGCAAACACCCAACTATGTGCTTCTGCGGAGCCAAACCGCTGGCAGCGGATCTGACTCCCTCCCGCTGCCACAGGGCCCCTCCTGAAGTGGATCACCTAAGGAGAAGCGAGCTAAGCCTGCCCCTCCTGCCCCTGTGCACCTTGCCTACCCACCCCAGCTAATACGCCAGATCCCCAGCATCACAAGCCTGGCAGTGTGCAAGTAGCCCAGACGGGCCAGGCCACCCCACAGTGAATCCCGCCCCTAGGAGAGGGGAAGAGAAGGCACACACCAGTCTGACTGTGGCCCCAGCGGTGGGCCGGGGGCAGACATCAGGTCGGACTGCGACTCCGCCCACCAACTCCAGTTATACACCACAGCACAGGGGAAGTGCCCTGCAGGTCCTCACCACGCCAGGGGCTATCCAAAATGACTAAGCGGAAGAATTCCCCTCAGAAGAATCTCCAGGAAATAACAACAGCTAATGAGCTGATCAAAAAGGATTTAAATAATATAACAGAAAGTGAATTTAGAATAATAGTCATAAAATTAATCGCTGGGCTTGAAAACAGTATAGAGGACAGCAGAGAATCTCTTGCTACAGAGATCAAGGGACTAAGGAACAGTCATGAGGAGCTGAAAAACGCTTTAAATGAAATGCAAAACAAAATGGAAACCACCACGGCTCGGAATGAAGAGGCAGAGGAGAGAATAGGTGAACTAGAAGATAAAGTTATGGAAAAAGAGGAAGCTGAGAAAAAGAGAGATAAAAAAATCCAGGAGTATGAGGGGAAAATTAGAGAACTAAGTGATACACTAAAAAGAAATAATATACGCATAATTGGTATCCCAGAGGAGTAAGAGAGAGGGAAAGGTGCTGAAGGGGTACTTGAAGAAATAATAGCTGAGAACTTCCCTGAACTGGGGAAGGAAAAAGGCATTGAAATCCAAGAGGCACAGAGAACTCCCTTCAGACGTAACTTGAATCGATCTTCTGCACGACGTATCATAGTGAAACTGGCAAAATACAAGGATAAAGAGAAAATTCTGAAAGCAGCAAGGGGTAAACGTGCCCTCACATATAAAGGGAGACCTATAAGACTCGTGACTGATCTCTCTTTTGAAACTTGGCAGGCCAGAAAGAATTGGCACGAGATTTTCAGTGTGCTAGACAGAAAAAATATGCAGCCGAGAATCCTTTATCCAGCAAGTCTGTCATTTAGAATAGAAGGAGAGATAAAGGTCTTCCCAAACAAACAAAAACTGAAGGAATTTGTCATCACTAAACCAGCCCTACAAGAGATCCTAAGGGGGACCCTGTGAGACAAAGTACCAGAGACAACACTACAAGCATAAAACATACAGACATCACAATGACTCTAAACCCATATCTTTCTATAATAACACTGAATGTAAATGGATTAAATGCGCCAACCAAAAGACATAGGGTATCAGAATGGATAAAAAAACAAGACCCATCTATTTTCTGTCTACAAGAGACTCATTTTAGACCTGAGGACACCTTTAGATTGAGAGTGAGGGGATGGAGAACTATTTATCATGCTACTGGAAGCCAAAAGAAAGCTGGAGTAGCCATACTTATATCAGACAAACTAGACTTTAAATTAAAGGCTGTAACCAGAGATGAAGAAGGACATTATATAATAGTTACAGGGTCTATTCATCAGGAAGAGCTAACAATTATAAATGTCTATGCGCCGAATACCGGAGCCCCCAAATATATAAAACAACTACTCATAAACATAAGCAACCTTATTGATAAGAATGTGGTAATTGCAGGGGACTTTAACACCCCACTTACAGAAATGGATAGATCATCTAGACACACGGTCAGTAAAGAAACAAGGGCCCTGAATGAGACATTGGATCAGATGGACTTGACAGATATATTTAGAACTCTGCATCCCAAAGCAACAGAATATACTTTCTTCTCGAGTGCACATGGAACATTCTCCAAGATAGATCATATACTGGGTCACAAAACAGCCCTTCATAAGTTTACCAGAATTGAAATTATACCATGCATACTTTCAGACCACAATGCTATGAAGCTTGAAATCAACCACAGAAAAAAGTCTGGAAACCTCCAAAAGTATGGAGGTTAAAGAACACCCTACTAACGAATGAGTGGGTCAACCAGGCAATTAGAGAAGAAATTAAAAAATATATGGAAACAAACGAAAATGAAAATACAACAATCCAAACGCTTTGGGACGCAGCGAAGGCAGTCCTGAGAGGAAAATACATTGCAATCCAGGCCTATCTCAAGAAACAAGAAAAATCCCAAATACAAAATCTAACAGCACACCTAAAGGAAATAGAAGCAGAACAGCAAAGACACCCCAAACCCAGCAGAAGAAGAGAAATAATAAAGATCAGAGCAGAAATAAACAATATAGAGTCTAAAAAAACTGTAGAGCAGATCAACGAAACCAAGAGTTGGTTTTTTGAAAAAATAAACAAAATTGACAAACCTCTAGCCAGGCTTCTCAAAAAGAAAAGGGAGATGACCCAAATAGATAAAATCATGAATGAAAATGGAATTATTACAACCAATCCCTCAGAGATACAAACAATTATCAGGGAATACTATGAAAAATTATATGCCAACAAATTGGACAACCTGGAAGAAATGGACAAATTCCTGAACACCCACACTCTTCCAAAACTCAATCAGGAGGAAATAGAAAGCTTGAACAGACCCATAACCAGCGAAGAAATTGAATCGGTTATCAAAAATCTCCCAACAAATAAGAGTCCAGGACCAGATGGCTTCCCAGGGGAGTTCTACCAGACGTTTAAAGCAGAGATAATACCTATCCTTCTCAAGCTACTCCAAGAAATAGAAAGGGAAGGAAAACTTCCAGACTCATTCTATGAAGCCAGTATTACTTTGATTCCTAAACCAGACAGAGACCCAGTAAAAAAAGAGAACTACCGGCCAATATCCCTGATGAATATGGATGCAAAAATTCTCAATAAGATACTAGCAAATCGAATTCAACGGCATATAAAAAGAATTATTCACCATGATCAAGTGGGATTCATTCCTGGGATGCAGGGCTGGTTCAACATTCGCAAATCAATCAACGTGATACATCACATTAACAAAAAAAAAAAAGAAGAACCATATGATCCTGTCAATCGATGCAGAAAAGGCATTTGACAAAATCCAGCACCCTTTCTTAATAAAAACCCTTGCGAAAGTCGGGATAGAAGGAACATACTTAAAGTTCATAAAAGCCATTTATGAAAAGCCCACAGCTAACATCATCCTCAACGGGGAAAAACTGAGAGCTTTTTCCCTGAGATCAGGAACATGACAGGGATGCCCACTCTCACCACTGTTGTTTAACATAGTGCTGGAAGTTCTAGCATCAGCAATCAGACAACAAAAGGAAATCAAAGGCATCAAAATTGGCAAGGATGAAATCAAGCTTTCGCTTTTTGCAGATGACATGATATTATACATGGAAAATCCGATAGACTCCACCAAAAGTCTGCTAGAATTGATACATGAATTCAGCAAAGTTGCAGGATACAAAATCAATGTACAGAAATCAGTTGCATTCTTATACACTAACAATGAAGCAACAGAAAGACAAATAAAGAAACTGATCCCATTCACAATTGCACCAAGAAGCATAAAATACCTAGGAATAAATCTAACCAAAGATGTAAAGGATCTGTATGCTGAAAACTATAGAAAGCTTATGAAGGAAATTGAAGAAGATTTAAAGAAATGGAAAGACATTCCCTGCTCATGGATTGGAAGAATAAATATTGTCAAAATGTCAATACTACCCAAAGCTATCTACACATTCAATGCAATCCCAATCAAAATTGCACCAGCATTCTTCTCGAAACTAGAACAAGCCATCCTAAAATTCATATGGAACCACAAAAGGCCCCGAATAGCCAAAGGAATTTTGAAGAAGAAGACCAAAGCAGGAGGCATCACAATCCCAGACTTTAGCCTCTACTACAAAGCTGTCATCATCAAGACAGCATGGTATTGGCACAAAAACAGACACATAGACCAATGGAATAGAATAGAAACCCCAGAACTAGACCCACAAACGTATGGCCAACTCATCTTTGACAAAGCAGGAAAGAACATCCAATGGAAAAAAGACAGCCTCTTTAACAAATGGTGCTGGGAGAACTGGACAGCAACATGCAGAAGGTTGAAACTAGACCACTTTCTCACACCATTCACAAAAATAAACTCAAAATGGATAAAGGACCTGAATGTGAGACAGGAAACCATCAAAACCTTAGAGGAGAAAGCAGGAAAAGACCTCTCTGACCTCAGCCGTAGCAATCTCTTACTCGACACATCCCCAAAGGCAAGGGAATTAAAAGCAAAAGTGAATTACTGGGACCTTATGAAGATAAAAAGCTTCTGCACAGCAAAGGAAACAACCAACAAAACGAAAAGGCAACCAACGGAATGGGAAAAGATATTTGCAAATGACATATCGGACAAAGGGCTAGTATCCAAAATCTATAAAGAGCTCACCAAACTCCACACCCGAAAAACAAATAACCCAGTGAAGAAATGGGCAGAAAACATGAATAGACACTTCTCTAAAGAAGACATCTGGATGGCCAACAGGCACATGAAAAGATGTTCAGCGTCGCTCCTTATCGGGGAAATACAAATCAAAACCACACTCAGGTATCACCTCACGCCAGTCAGAGTGGCCAAAATGAACAAATCAGGAGACTCTAGATGCTGGAGAGGATGTGGAGAAACAGGAACCCTCTTGCACTGTTGGTGGGAATGCAAATTGGTGCAGCCGCTCTGGAAAGCAGTGTGGAGGTTCCTCAGAAAATTAAAAATAGACCTACCCTATGACCCAGCAATAGCACTGCTAGGAATTTATCCAAGGGATACAGGAGTACTGATGCATAGGGGCACTTGTACCCCAATGTTCATAGCAGCACTCTCAACAATAGCCAAATTATGGAAAGAGCCTAAATGTCCATCAACTGATGAATGGATAAAGAAATTGTGGTTTATATACACAATGGAATACTATGTGGCAATGAGAAAAAATGAAATATGGCCTTTTGTAGCAACGTGGATGGAACTGGAGAGTGTGATGCTAAGTGAAATAAGCCATACAGAGAAAGACAGATACCATATGGTTTCACTCTTATGTGGATCCTGAGAAACTTGGCAGGAACCCATGGGGGAGGAAAAAAGAAAAAAAGAGGTTAGAGTGGGAGAGAGCCAAAGCATGGGAGACTGTTAAAAACTGAGAACAAACTGAGGGTTGATGGGGGGTGGGAGGGAGGAGAGGGTGGGTGATGGGTATTGAGGAGGGCACCTTTTGGGATGAGCACTGGGTGTTGTATGGAAACCAATTTGACAATAAATTTCATATAATAAAAAAAAAAAAAACTGAAGTTACTTTCCAAAGAAAAATCTCTATTTATAGATAAAATATGTTCTTTTTCACCCCAATAGAATATAAGCTCTGAAGAGCAGGGATATTACTGGTTATTTTCCAAAGTGCAAATGGAAGGCATTTAACATGTTTGTTGAGAAAATGAATGAATGCATGAATGAATGAGCACATTTTTGAAAACACACTAAGATTTTGTCAATATTTTTAAATCAAACCCAAATATTCAACAGTTTATTTGTATACAACACAAACATTGAAACAGGATGTAAAGCAGAATTGAAGACCCAAGCCAAGGGAGAATGATTAGTAGGAAGGGGATTCTCAATAGCTAACATAAGAAATGAAAGAACATTTAGTGATAGCCTGGCAGCTAAGAATGATTTCAAGAGAGGATTAATAGTTAATCAACCTTTGGCACTCATTCATTAAAAAATTACTAAGTGACTGGTGTTTATATTCTAGAACAGTGTGTCTTAATTTTTTTTTCTTTTCATTACGGCCCCCCCCAAGCCTTTTTAGACATTGTTTTTCTGTTTGTCCCCTCCTGTGAAATTTTAATACTATATATCTGTTTATGTATACCTGTTCTTCATCCATTTAAAAAGGTAAGACTTTTTAAATTTTTTTTTCATTCCTTTAGAACCAATTTTCACACCTTGGGGCAATAATACCTCCATTGAAAATACTTGCATTCCTAAACTCTAGAATAGCATTTCTCAAATTAGATTCCAAAAATGTGTCCTGGGGAATCTGAGAAACTATTTTTATTTAAGAAGATTTCATTACCAAGTTTAAGCAACACTGGTCCAAAACCAACATAACAACTAACATTGGTGGTGCCTACTATACAAGACTGTTATAACTCGAGTCCTTTATGCGGATCAAATATCTCCAAGGGTTCATCCCACAGTGGTTAACCTCCAGACAATCGTCTGTTCCATTGTATTATATAAAGATAGTAATAATAATTGCATCATATTATTACAGTTCCTCTAGTCCAAATCCATGCTTTCACAGTTAAAGACACTGACAAGGAATGATTATGTATGATTCATGATTCGTGCAAGGGACTCCAGCTGTAATGATTTGCATTTTGCCCTGTTTGGTTTGCTTTTTTGCTTCTTTAATTTTGTTCCTACTACCTTACATTGCTTTTCCTTAACAGATTAAAGGTTTAGGTCCATCCCAATACAGCCACAATTATGTGGACCTGATTTGTGTCAAGCTGCATATCAAATTATGATACAAGGGGAAAACTTTCTATACAATTTACTAGAAACAAATAAAATCACTTATTGAATAAAGACAGCTCAATTGTACTTCCCAACTGACAGTTTCCTTCATAACTAATTTTAAAAGGAAGTAGAAATAAAACAACACAACACAAAAAAGCAAAAAATAAAGTGGGATGTGAGCAATGAAATATTGAAGAATATAAAATTACTTACGTACTTGAATGTGCTTTGCAGAAAACACTACTTTTTTTTTTTTTTTTTCAACGTTTATTTATTTTGGGGACAGAGAGAGACAGAGCATGAACGGGGGAGGGGCAGAGAGAGAGGGAGACACAGAATCGGAAACAGGCTCCAGGCTCTGAGCCATCAGCCCAGAGCCCGACGCGGGGCTCGAACTCACGGACCGCAAGATCGTGACCTGGCTGAAGTTGGACGCTTAACCGACTGTGCCACCCAGGCGCCCCAGAAAACACTACTTTTATTGTCACTTCAAAATTGAGATTATAAACCCAATGTTTATTAAATAAAAAGAGAAAGGCAAAATGTAACTGAAAATTATTTTCCCAGTTTAATTATTTTTGTGTTTTGCCAGAATTACAATGTTGTAACCTAAATTTAAGAAAAGACAAATATCTTTAGTAACACAAAATTAACAGTTAGATCCAATTCAAATGGTACTATGGATATGAACGTTAATGTCATGAAATAAAATGTTTCCTGAAAGCTGGTACCAAAGTAAATAAAGCTTATAATTATTTTATTTTAAATTTATTGTATTATTTGTAGTTTAAAAGTAATGAAGAAAAACTTTAAGAAACTTTAATAAATTTACATTTATTTCAGGTCACTTCAGCGGAACTTAATAAGAAAGCTTCCTCCTGATGGCTTCAAGAAGTACCATCACCTTCAGAAGCTGTAAGAAAAAGTTTAATCCCCAGTATTTAATTCACTAACATTGTTTTGGCATGTCTGTTTTTTCTTACATCTGTGAAGACCAACACTGTTCCGGTGCTTAAGTCTAATTCCTCTTCAGGAAATTATTTAGCTGTTAGCTCAAGACTACCAGGTAACTTTTTTTTTAGAGGTTCTAGAGGCCATTCTAGAAAAACCTCAGATACTTATTCCCAAAGAAACTAGAGCATATGAGCTATGACTTCTCCTGCCACACACTAGACCGTGAAGAACTTTCTTGCATATGTTTGCAAATTCAGTCTCCAACTAAGAGAGCAAGTCATGGTGGTTTGATACCCCAGAGCATGTTGTCTGGGGGACTTAATTCCATTTTCACATCTGCCATGTAGGTTGAGTTTTCTTTTGGCCTCAAGTAGTATCTGACATGCTAGATTGCCATCAGTTTAGCATTTTCATACATACTCCAAAAATCCATAATGGCCCGGGTTATGTTTACCTAATATCTAGGCCAACTTTGTGACTAAATCATATCATACTTGAACTGCTGGGTTTAAATATCTTGTTCATGAATCACACTATCTAGAAAAGATCTCAGAATTCTTCATTTCATTTTCATACCTATGTTGCTTTTGATTCTGGTTTTATACTGAAGAAACCTCACACATAGATGTATATCTGTATATTCTTCTTTAAGATAACAAATATGAGGCATGTGGGTGGCTCAATCGGGTAAGTGTCTGACTCATGATTTCAGCTCAGGTCATGATCTCAGGGTTCATGAGTTTGAGCCCCACATCAAACTCTGTGCTGACAGTGCAGAGCCTGCTTGAGATTCTCTCTCTCTCTGCCTTTCTCCCACCGTATACACTCTCTCTCAAAAATAAATAAATAAACATTTAAAAAATTAAGATTACAAAATATAAAGCAAAATCAGAAGAAATATTAATCTACTTCATTAAATGAAATGTACTCAAAACCCAGATAATCCGAAAAAAAAAGTATGTTTCATATTTAAAAATAAAAATTTCAATAAAAATTACTTTCAAAACTTTATTCTGGATGTTCAGCAATCAGCAGAGAAGAGCTTTTCAAAATTAGGCATTATATAAAATCTTCAAGAGGATGCTTCTGTATTCTATTTCCTGATTTTTGGAGTATGAAGAATTTTTCTGATCTGTAGCACCACCTTATGTCCACATGTTTAAAAGGAATTAGGACTTCAAATTTAAAAATCAAAATTCAGGTTTATGTAATGGTAGTTTAGCATTTTTCCATAGTAAACATTTTAATAATTTTTTTAAGATTTTATTTTTAAGGGGCGCCTGGGTGGCGCAGTCGGCTAAGCGTCCGACTTCAGCCAGGTCACGATCTCGCGGTCCATGAGTTCGAGCCCCGCGTCGGGCTCTGGGCTGATGGCTCAGAGCCTGGAGCCTGTTTCCGATTCTGTGTCTCCCTCTCTCTCTCTGCCCCTCCCCCGTTCATGCTCTGTCTCTCTCTGTCCCAAAAATAAATAAACGTTGAAAAAAAAAAATTAAAAAAAAAAAAAAGATTTTATTTTTAAGTAATCTCTACACCCAACCTTACACCCACAACCCCAAGATCAAGAGTCATATGCTCTACTGACTGAGGCAGCCAGGAGCCCCAAATTAATTCTCAAATAGCCAATTTGTTATACCTAATAGATCAAAATAGCCTAATTACAAAAAAAAAAAAATTCTACCTGGTTATTAGAGATAAGCTTTGCTCAACCTCCACACAATACAGTCTATTGCTTAGCAGATTATTAAAATAGTTAGAAACAAATAATACATGCTAAAGTTTCTCTGTGTATTAGTGAGGAAGATGCATCCCCTATTATGTGATTGGAACCATAACATGTTCTGTGAAATTGTTATATGCACAATAAACTTATAGTTTAACATAACTTATTGTGTAACATCGTACAAAGTTAGGTTTTCTTGCATGTTGCAGAAATAGAGGATCTTTTTTAGTCAAAATTTCTAATTAACTAAGAATTTGTTCGTATTGGTTTCTTCCTTATTGCTCCTAATATTTTTTAATATATATATATATAAACTTCAGAGTACCCTCAAGGACAACGATGGCCTATACTCAGAACAGGAAGTCAGGCTCAAAGCCTTACCTTGTCATTCCCTACATTCTGGGGCCAGTGCACGCAGAAATGCAAAGCTTTACAAGGATGCAGTTGGTGCAATTTCTTGTGCTCTGGTCTCTGTTTCCTTTGACCTCCAATTAACACAGGCCAATCTAGTTAATTATATAAAACTACATTCTTGTCTTGACATGCTAGTCTAATTTATATTCTTCTAGCCTTTATTTTTATTCCTTTTTTTTCTTTTGTCATAAATACTTCTTATAAGTTTCTTCAAACACTTTTTAAAGCAAGACTTGGAGTGTCAAATTAATGAAATTGGAGCTGACTTGCTTAGCAGATTTGTGATTAACATGGAATATGATTTGGGGCCTTAAAGGTGTCACATTTTGTACTTTTGCCAGCACTATACTAAACACCTATATTTCCATTATAGCAGGAAATGTTAAAAAGTCTGACTTCTGAGCCTGTTTGATAAGTGAGTGAGTGCCTTACTGTGCATTAAAGTTTCACTTATAGAAAATTCAAGGGGAGGAGTTAAATGGTGGAGCAGTAGGAAGACCCTCTGCTTGCCTCATCCCTCGAACACAGCCAGATAAATATCAAATCATTCTGAGCACCCAAGAAATCGATCTGAGGACTGAGACAGCAAAACTGCACAAGTAGAGGGAGAAAAACAGCCGCATCATGGAAGTTAGTTGCTGCAGAGAGTTGATTTGGGGGAGAAAAGAATTGCAGGGGCTGCAGAGGGGTAGGAGCCCTGATCATGGAGAGAGCAGAGAGATAAAGAGAGAGAAAGAGAGCATGAGAGCAGTGAACAGGGGATTGCACAAGAAAAACTCTTCCCCAAAACCATTGACTCGGAAAAGGAGAGGGGCTGACAATCACAAGTTTTTATAAGTAGTGGAGCTCAAAGTTTAAAGTTTTAGAAGTTTGTGAAATCACCACGGTCATTCCTAGTGGGTTTAATGGTGCTCCTATGGGGAAAGAGGGCAGAGGCCCAGGAGCAGACAGCATACTCTGAGGATCCCCTAGGTCACACAGGGAGAAATAGTTCTGCTTGGAGTGCATTTGGGAGAGGCGGCACTGCCTCTCAGGAGACAAAAGAGAAGGTGGGCATCATTGAATGTTCCCATTAATTAGCATAGCAGCAGAGGCACCTACAGAAGGTAGCTAACCTAGAAGCCAGCTTTTGGGTGTGCTTTGTCATAAACTCCTAGCCCCCACGGTTGTGCATCTGCTTTTCTGGGAAAAAACAGCCCCAGCCACAGTGTGGCAAGACCCTCCTCCAGAGGATCAGCGTGGGTCTGTGCTATACTGCATCCCTGAACTTGGAGCTTTGAAACTCACTCACATGCCTGAGATAAAACACAGGAGTACTGTGCTGCCAGAAGAATAGACGGCTTGGAAACAGAGAGGATGAATGCAGGGTTTCTGATGGAAGAAGGCTGAGACACAAGAGAGGAGACTGCTCTTCTGTAAAGGTTTCCTGAACAGCAACAGGCATGAACTCCCCTCTCTAGAGATGACAGAGTGGGGGATGCCATTTTCCCTCTGCCCATCAGCATTTCTGTGAGCAACACAGCACCCCCAGCTTACACTAAGCCTCATCCCAATATGTCCTGCAGGGTCATCTTTACAAAGGCAAGTCTGCCTGAGAACCAGTTCAGCAGGCCTCTCCCCCAGAAGACTAGCACAACCCCCCCTGCAAATACCAAGTCCACTGATCATAGAGTGTGCAAAGCCTCAGCTCTGGGGGATATAGGATCTAGCCTTTTTTTTTTTTTTTTAATGTTTATTTATTTTTGAGAGAGAAAGAGAGAGAATGAGTGGGGGAGGGACAGAGAGAGGGGACAGAGGATCCGAAATGGGCTCTGCACTGACAGGCTGACAGCAGAGAACCCAATGCGGGGCTCAGACTCACGAACTACAAGATCATGACCTGAGCTGAAGTTGGAAGCTTAACCAACTGGGCCACCCAGGCACCCCAGGATCTAGCCTTTTCTAACAAGCAGACCAAACATCTCTAGTTAAAACATGCCAAACACTGGACCAGGTCCAAATACTCCACATTGCAGGCAGGGAGAAACTCTGCAGAGGACTGATCTAAGAGAAAGAGCAGCCAAATCACAATAGCAGAAAGCACAGAACATAACACCAAAAAAATGTCCTGAAGTACCAGGCCGTGGACAGTATGACTTCTTCTTAATATAACCATTACTCTCAGAAGCAGGAAACAAAACAGGTTTTCCTAACACACAGTAGACAGAGGTCTAGGCAAAGTCCAAGATGGACGACTTCATCCAAAAAGAAAAACTGGAAGATGTAATGGGCAGGGATCTAATCGAAACAGATATAAGTAATATGTCTGAACCAGAATATAAAGCAACAATCATGAGTATACTAGCTGGCCTTGAGAAAAGCATAGAAGAAACCAGGAGAACCTTACCACAGATATAAAAGAACTAAAAACTAGTAAGGCCTAATAAAAACAGTGTTATAACCGAGATGCAAAACTGACTGGATGTAGTGACAACAAGGATGGATAAAATGGAGGAATGAATCCATGATATAGAAGATAAAATTATGGAAAACAATGAGGCTGACACGAAGAGGAAAAAAAAGATATTGGATCACAAATGTAGACTTAGGGAACTCAATGATTCCATTAAGCATAATAACATTAGTGTCATAGAGGTCCCAGAAGAAGAAGGCAAGGAAGAGGGGGCAGAAGGTTTGTTTTAGCAAATTGTAACTGAAAACTTCCCTAATCTGGGGAAGGAAATAGACATTGAAATCCAAAAGGCACAGAGAACTCTCATCAAAATCAACAAAAGCCAGCCATCACTAAGACATATTATAGTCAAACTAACTATACACAAACAAGGACAGAATCTGGAAAGCAGCAAGAGAAAAAAGTCCTTAACTTATAAGGGAAGACACATCAAGTTTACAGCAGATCTATCTACAGAAACTTGGCAGGTCAGAAGGGAGTGGCATGATTTTTCAATGTACTGGATGGGAAAAATATGCAGCCAAAAATACATTATCCAGCAAGGCTGTAATACAGAATATAAGGAGAGATAAAGAATTTCCCAGACAAACAAACACTAAAAGAGTACAACCACTAAACCAGCCCTGCAAGAAACATTAAAGGGGACTCTTTGATGGGGAAAAAAAGATCAAAAGCAACAAAGACTAGAAAGAAACAGAGAACATCACCAGAAACACCAACTTTACAGGTATTACAATGGCACTAAATTCGTATCTAACAGTAATCACTCTGAATGTAAATGGACTAAAATTTCCAATCAAAAGGTATAGAGTAGGGGCACCAGGGTGGTTCAGTGTCCAACTTTGGCTCAGGTCATGATCTCACAGTTTGTGAGATTGAGCCCCACCCACATCAGGCTCACTGCTGTCAGCCTGTAAGTACAGAGCCCACTTCAGATTCTCTGTCCCCCTCTCTCTACCCCTCCCCCACTTGCACTGTCTCAAAAATGAATAACATTTAAAAAAAAGACATGGAGTACCAGAATGGATAAAGAAAACAAGACCCATCTATATGCTGCCTACAAGAGAATCATTTAGACCTAAAGCCACTTCCAGATTAAAATTCAAGGGATGGAGAACCATATATCATGCTAATGGACATCAAAAGAAAGCCAGAGTAGCCATACTTATATCAGACAAACTAGATTTTTTTTTTTAATTTTTAACATGTGTCTATTTTTGAGAGACAGAAACAGAGCACAAGCAGGGGACGGGTAAAGAGAGAGGGAGATACAGAATCCAAAACAGGCTCCAGGCTCTGAGCTGTCAACACAGAGCTCAACGCAGGGCTCAAACTCACGATCCATGGGTTCATGACCTGAGTCGAAGTCAGACACTTAACTGAGTGAGGTACCCAGGTGCCCCTGGACAAACTAGATTTTAATTTTTTTTTAATGTTTATTCATTTTTGAAAGACAGAGAGAGACAGAGCACAAGCAGGGGTGGGGCGGGGGGGTGGGGGGTGGGGACACAGAATCTGAAACAGGCTCCAGGCTCTGAGCTGTCAGCACAGATCCCGACGCAGGGCTCAAACTCACAAACCATGAGATCATGACCTGAGCCAAAGTCGGAAGCTAAACAGACTGAGCCACCCAGGCGCCCCTGGACAAACTAGATTTTAAACCAAAGACTGTAACAAGAGATGAAGAAGGGTAATACATCATAATAAAGGGGGTCTACCCATCAAGATCTAACAATTGTAAATATTTATGCCCCCATATTGAAAGCACCCAAATACATAAATCAATTAATCAAAAACATAAACTCACTGATAATAATACAATAACAGTGGGGCTTTAAACCCACACTTACAACAATGGACAGATGGTCTAAGCATAAAATCAACAAGGAAACAGTGGCTTTGAAGGAAACACTGAGCCAGATGGACTTAACAGATATATTCAGAACATTTCATCCTAAAGCAACAGAATATATATTCTTTTCAAGTGCACACAGAACATTCACCACAATAAGTCACATACTGGGTCACAAACCAGGCCTCAACAAGTACAAAAGGATTGAGATCATACCATGCAAATTTTCTGACCACCACACAATGAAACTTGAAGTCACATCCTATTAAAGAATGAATAGGTCTACCAGGAAATTAAAGAAGACATAAAAAACATATATATGGGGCAAATGAAAATGAAAACACGACAGTCCAAACCTTTTGGATACAGCAAAGGCAATTCCAAGACGTAAGTATATACTAATAAATACCTACCCAAGAAACAAGAAAAGTCTCAAATACACAACCTAACCTTACACAAAGGATCTAGAAAAAGAACAGCAACTAAAGTCTAAAAACAGAAGAAGGAAAATAATAAAGATTAGAGCAGAAATAAACAATACAGAAACAAAAACCCAGTAGAACAGATCAACAAAATTAAGAGCTGGTTCTTTGAAAGAATTAATTAAATTCACAAACCTGTAGCCAGACTTATCAAAAAGAAGAGAGAGAGGACCCAAACAAATAAAATCATGAATGAAAGAGGGGAGATCACAACCAACACCATGGAAATACAAACAACTGTAAGAGAATATTATGAAAATTATATGCCAACAAACTGGGCAATCTGAAAGAAATGGACAAATTGCTAGAAACATACAAATTACCAAAACTGAAATTGGAAAAAAATAGAAAATTTGAACAGTCCCATAACCAGCAAAGAAATTGAATTAATAATCAAAATCTCCCCACAAAATAAGCCCAGGGCCAGATGGCTTCCCAGAGGAATTCTATCAGAAATTTTTTTTTTTAATTTTTTTTTTTCAACGTTTATTTATTTTTGGGACAGAGAGAGACAGAGCATGAACGGGGGAGGTGCAGAGAGAGAGGGAGACACAGAATCGGAAACAGGCTCCAGGCTCTGAGCCATCAGCCCAGAGCCCGACGCGGGGCTCGAACTCACGGACCACGAGATCGTGACCTGGTTGAAGTCGGACGCTCAACCGACTGCGCCACCCAGGCGCCCCTTCTATCAGAAATTTAAAGAAGAGTTAATACTTATTCTTCTCAAATTATTCCAAAAAAAAAAAAATTGGAAGGAAAACTTCCAAACTCATTCTACAAGGCCAGAATTATCTTGATTCCAAAACCAAAGACCCCACTGAAAAGGAGAATTACAGGCCAATATCCCTGGTGAACATGGATGCAAAAATTCTCAACAAGATACTAACAAATCAAATTCAACAGTACATCAAAAGAATTATTCACCACCATCAACTGGAATTTATTCCTGGGATGCAGGGGTTGTTCAATATTTGCAAATCAATCAATGTGGTACACCACATTAATAAAAGAAAGGATAAAACCATTTGATCCTCTCAATTGATGCAGAAAAGGCATCTGACAACATAAAGTATCCTTTCTTGATAAAAACCCTCAATAAAGTAAGGATAAAAGGAACATACCTCAACATAATAAAGCCCATACATGAAAGACCCACAGCTAATATCATCCTTAATGGGGAAAAACTAAAAGCTTTCCCCCTAAGGTCAGGAACATGACAGAGATGTCTACTTTCACCACTGTTGTTCAGCATAGTACTGGAAGTCCTCGCCTCGGCAATCAGACAACAAAATGAAATAAAAGGGATCCAATCTTCAAGGAAGAAGTGAAATTTTAAACTCTTCACAGACAACATGCTACTCTATGTAAAAAAACCTGAAAGATTCCACCAAAAAAAATCGCTACAATGAATACATGAACTCAGCAATGTTGCAGGATATAAAATCAATGTCAGAAATCAGTTGCACTTCTATACACCAATAATAAAGCAGTAGAAAGAGAAATCAAGGACTCGATCCCATTTACAATTGTACCAAAAACCATAAGATACCTAGGAATAAACCTAACCAAAGAGGTAAAAGACCTGTACTCTAAAAACTATAGACACTTATGAAAGAAATTGAAAACACAAATAATGGAAAAACATTTCATATTTATGGATTGGAAGAATATTGTTAAAATGTCTATACTACCCAGAGCAATCTACACTTTTAATGCAATCCCTATACCACCAGCACTTTTGACAGAGCCAGAATAAACAATCCTAAAATTTGTACGGAACCACAAAAGACTCCAAATAGCCAAGGCAATTCTGAAAAAAGAAAAGCAAAGCTGGAGGCATCCTGATTCTGGACTTCAAGCTATGTTACAAAGCTATAGTCATCAAGACAGTATGGTACTGACACAAACACAGACACATAGACCAATGAAACAGAATAGAAATCCCAGAAATGGACCCACAACTATATGGTCAACAAATCTTTGACAAAGCAGGAAAGAATATCCAATAGAAAAAATACAATCTCTTCAACAAATAGTTTTGGGAAAACTAGATAGTGACATGTAGAATAATGAAACTGGACCACTTTCTTACACCATACACAAAAACAAATTCTAAATGGATAAAATACCTAAATGGGAGCCAGGAAACCATCAAAATCCTAGAGAACACAGGCAACAACATCTTTGACCTTGGCTGTACCAACTTCTTACTAGACATATCCCCAGAGCCAAGGGAAATAAAAGCAAAAATAAACTATTGGGACTTCTTGGCACAGAGAAGGAAACAATCAACAAAACTAGAAGGCAGTCTATGGAGTGGGAGAAGTTATTTGCAAATGACATATCTGATAATGGGCTAGTATCCAAAATATATAAATAACTTTTCAAATTCAACACTCAAATAATAATAATAATAATAATAATAATAATAATCCAGCTAATAAATGGGCAGAAGCCATAAATAGACATTTGTCAAAAGAAGGCATCCAGATGGCTAATAAACACATGAAAAGATGTTCAACATCACTCGTCATCAGGGAAATAGAAATGAAAACCATGATGAGATACCACCTCACACCTGTCAGAATGGCTAAAATTAACAACAGAGGAAACAATAGATGTTGGTGAGGATGTGGAGAAAGAGGAACCAACCCTCTTACACCATTGGTGGGAATGTAAACTGGTGCAGCCACACTGGAAAACAGGATGGAGGCACCTCAAAAAATTAAAAATAGAACTACCCAATAACCCAGCAATTGCATTACTAGTTACTTACCCAAAAGACACAAAAATACAGATTTGAAGTGTCACATGCACAGCAATGTCTATAGCAGCACTATCAACAATTGCCAAACTATGGAAAGAGCCCAATGTCCATCAATAATGAACGGATAAAGATGTGGTATATACATACAATGGAATATTACTCAGCCGTCTAAAAGAATGAAATCTAGCCATTTGCAACTATGTGGATGGAACTAGACTGTATTATGCTAAGTGAAATAGAGAAAGACAAATACTATATGATTTCACTTATATGTGGAATTTAAGAAACAAAACAGATGAACATAGGGGAAGGGAAAAAAGAGAGAGGGAAACACTCTATAGAAGACTCTTAACAATAGAGAGCAAACTGAGGGTTGATTGAGGGAGATGGGTGGGGGATGGGCTAAATGGGTGATGGTATTAAGGAGGGCATTTGTTGTGCTGAGCACTGGATGTTATATGTAAGTGATGAATCACTAAATTCTGCACCTGGAACCAATTTTACTTTATATGTTAACTAACTAGAATTTAAATAAAAACTTGAAAAGCAAAAAAGAAAAAAGAAAGTTCAAATATTAAATTTTAACTATCACATGTTTATCTTTACAACTAAGTTTCTAAATAAAAACTAGCCTAATCATACACGAATTTAATAGCAAACAAAATAACATATCTAGTTTCACTATTTTGTTATGTTTACCTTTTTTAATTTAAAAAAAAAAAGTCTATTGTGGTAAATACATATGCTGTAAAATGTACCATCTTAAACCAATTACATTCAGAGCCATTAAGTACATTTATATTGTTGTGCCACCCTCACCACCACCCATCCAAAGAGCTCTTTACATCTTGCAAAACTGAAATTCTGTTTCATTATGTTTTTTTTATAATTATGTTCACAGGTGCCTGCAAAACAATAATATTAGATCCATATCCATCTATGCTTTCAGAGGACTATACAGTCTTACTAAACTGTAAGTACCAGTGCCAATTAGTTTGCCCATTCCACTGTGGTCTGTCAGGCTGACCCACCGCCCTCCATGGTAGCCCTCCTGCCCACAACAGTTGAAGGGGCACGCAGGGCACTATGGTCGAGGGCATGGAATTCTGACTTGAACAGGCTTCCACTTAAGTCCTGATTCACCACTCCCTTGGTCTATAAACTTGAGCAATTTATTTTTCTTTCTAGGCATTGATTCCCTCTAGTGTAAGATACAAATTATAACAGTACCTTCCTCAGGATTGTTGTAAGAAACAAACGAGGAAATCCCTGGGAAGAATTAGGCGCACTACATCTGACGCATAAATAGAACTCAATACATACTGGCCATGGTGACAGGAATGATGGCCGTTAGAACTTATTCAAAATAAGAAACGCTGATGATAATTAGAATCTTCGAAGGAAAAAACCCAGACTTTTCCAGTAATTCTTTTTCCACCACTCCTGCTTTTATGAATACATACGGCGCTGTAAGGTTAAAAGAGTAAAGCTTTTTTATTGTGATTAAGTACATTGGGGCGCCTGGGTGGCGCAGTCGGTTAAGCATCCGACTTCAGCCAGGTCACGATCTCGCGGTCCGTGAGTTCGAGCCCCGCGTCGGGCTCTGGGCTGATGGCTCAGAGCCTGGAGCCTGTTTCCGATTCTGTGTCTCCCTCTCTCTCTGCCCCTCCCCCGTTCATGCTCTGTCTCTCTCTGTCCCAAAAAATAAATAAATAAATAAATAAACGTTGAAAAAATAAAATAAAATAAATACATATAACATAAAATTTATCATTTTAACCATTTTTAAATGTGAAGTTCTGTGGCATTGAGTATATTCACATTGTTGTGCAAACATCACCACCATCCATCTCCAGAACATTTCATCTTCCCAAGCCGAAACTCTGTACCCACCAAACAGTAACTCCTCCTCCCCTGACCCTTGGCAATCACCATTCTACTTTCTGTATCTCTGAATATGACTACCCTAAGTGGAACCATACAATATTTGTCCTTTTGTGTCAGGCTTATTTCATTTAGCATGATGTCTTCAAGGTTCATCCATTTGTTTTTCCATGCACACCCATCAGTGAACATTTTTGGTTGTTTTTGTCTTTTGGCTGTTATGAATAATGCTGCCGTGAACATTGGTATATAAATATCTGTTTGAGTCTTTGCCTTCAATTCTTTGGGGTATATACCCAGGAGGGGAATTGATGAGTCACATGGTAATTCCAGGTTTAACTTTTGGAGGAACCACCATACCGTTTTCCACAGCATCTGCACCAACAACATACAAGGGGACTAATCCCTTCACGTCTTCACCAGCACTTCTTGTTTTCTGAGGTTTTGTTGTTTAAGAATTTGTTTGTCTTTTTAAAACAGCCATCCTAATGGATATGAAGTCGTATTTCATTGTAGTTAAAAGCAAAGCTTTTTAAAATTAGTTTTCTTGGGGCGCCTGGATGGCTCAGTCGTTTGAGTGTCCAACTCTTGATTTCAGCTCAGGTCATGATCCCAGAGTCATGGGCTCAAGCCCCACATCAGGCTTCACACTCAGACTGGAGCCTGCTTGGGATTCTCTCTCTCTCTCTCTCTGCCCCTCTCCCCTGCTCATGCACTCTCTCTCTCCCTCTCTCTAAAAAAATTTAAAAAATTAAGTAAATATATAAGTAAATAAAATAGTCTACTAAATGTTCCATTTCAGCATCTGAACCTAACCTCCTATAGGAAATAACTGTATGGAAATATAACCAAAAGGCACATAAATCAACAACTCCCTATATTTCTATTTCTGTCGCCTTGTTTTCTATCCTACACCACTTTTTTTAATCCTAATCCAAGAAACTCATTCCAGTCAGATTCCTAGTTTGTGGTATCAGGGTTTAGGATTGAGAGACAGCTGTCTAATAATTTTACTAGCAAAATGGAAGAATGGCCCTGGAGACTCAGAGTCCTAACAGTAACCACTTTTACCAAGTCCTCTTCCCTTCTATCCCATCCCTGCTCTTTTGTGTCTTGGCAAATCACCCAAAGTCAATATCAGATTCATTCCCATCAGGCTCCTATCTTTCTCTCCAACCCCGCATAAATCTGTTCAAAACTTATAAGCAGTGTCTGCTTGGTTTAATGTTCAATGGGTGTGAAAGATACTACAGTCTTGGTTTAGTATCCAATGGATGTGAAGGGTAGTACCACAAATTTTAAAGAGTTCCCCATCTCTTTCCATGGTTATTCATAGCACTGGACTATTGTTTAGATGTTAAAGATGTCACATACTTCTGGGTTTTCATAGATAATCATTAGATTCCTCCTTTTCATTCACCTGTAAATATTCATTAGTCCTTACAATGTGCAAATTTTTCAGCAAGACACCATGGGGAGGTGGCACCGAAAGATAAGTCAGACATGCTGCCTTCCAACAGTTTACACTTTAATATTTCAGGTAAAGGGCTTTGATACCACTGGGGCAAGGCATGCCTCTTGCTCTCCAGAGGCTTATGATCTAGGGTGGGAAACTATGCCAATATACACACAACAATTAGAGAACAATTAGAGAACGATTAAATCTGAAACCGTGTTGTTCAGACCAAAATTCCTGTTAAGTTTCACTGAAACAAGTGACCGTTTGGGGTCAGGAGCAATGAAGGATGGCTGGGGAAAATGAAGAGGACTGGGAAAAACAGATGAGTATAGAGTACAGGGGTGGATCAAATGCTTTTACCTGGGGGATTGCTATTGGCTTTTAAAGGAGCCCCCTGAGGCGGTCATGGGGAAGTATTGTAGCTATTCTTTACCCTTCCTGTGCCCAAATGGGGTTCTAGACCTACAAGGCAAGGAGAGAAGTGGCTCTAATATGGGGCATCATCTCCTGTTACCCCTAAGCAAAAGACAAATATGGTGGGAATGGGGAGTCTCTCAGCGGGAGAAATTTTATAAGCTGTCAAATTATAAGAGTAGAGAAAAGTGCAGCAACAGTGTGGTCCATATATCTGTGGAAGTGAAATTTGAAGTAAAACTTGCATATGAATCATAGGCAGAGGGGAAAAAGAAGACGGATATAAGAATGGGAGGCATGAATAGAGGTGTCATAAATAATATGTACTGAATGCTTATGACGTGTTACAACCCAATAAAGTAGGTACTAAGATTATCTCCATTTTAGAGTTGGGGAAACTGAGGCTTTCAGGAGTTAACTGCTTAAGGTCACACTATTAATAAGTAGCAAAGCTAGGAATTGAACTATCTGACGTCAGAGTCAGAGCAGCAAACTGCTGTATGGACATGGAGGTAGAAATAAACATGGCAAGGGGTACCTGGGTGGCTGAGTCAGTCAAGCCTCCGACTTTAGCTCAGGTCATGATTTCCTGGTCCAGGATTTCAAGCCCTGCATCAGGCTCTGTGCTACCAGCTCAGAGCCTGGCACCTGCTTCGGATTCTGTGTCTCCCTCTCTGCCCCTCCCCCACTAGTTCTCTCTCTCTGTCTCTCTCTGTCTCTCTCTCTGTCTCTCTCTCTCTCTCTTACTTTTCTCTCTTTCTCTCAAAAATAAATAAAAACATTAAAAAGAAAGAAAGAAACATGAACAGAACAGAGTTGACTCAATCTGCAGAAGAGTAAGAACTGAAAAGGTGGATGTCAAACTCCTTAACAAGCATACAATGTCGCCATGTCCTTTTTTCCAAAACAGTCCCTGCCTGCCTCCCAGGTTCATCCCCTGTCCCTCTTCACAATGCCTTCATGGTGAGGCCTCACTGAAATACCTGGTGATCCCTTACCTTGTTGTTCTCTCTCATCTCTCTTGCCTCTGCATAAGCGATCTCCTCTGCCTACATTAACTCCTACCCATTCTTTGCTTTGTGAATGGTATCTTCATCCGAATCTCTATCCATCCAGTTGTGCATTCTCTAGTAAAGCCTTCTGTCTCCTGACTCTCCCGAGCATTGCAGTCCCTGCCCCCAACAAAGACAGATGCCTTCTCCTCTGCAATTCAGAGCAACCCTACATTATACGCTTCTCTTTTCCCCATGTTGCAGTAATAACCTGTTCATACTCTGTCTTCCCTCTAGACTCAAAGCCCCTCAAAGAAAGAGATGATATGCCTAGCACACTGCCGTAGAGTATAGGTACCCAAAAAAGTTTAATGAATAAAGGCATAAATGAATGGAATGACTGATTGATTGATTGATTGATTGTGGGGGAATTAAAACCTAGACATGAAAAGGTAAGTGATAAAGAACTTTTAGAGACCCAAAAGAAGGGAAAAGATCTGATAAGAATAGTATACAAGAAAATCTAAGATGGGTGATTATTGTTTTTCCTTTCCTTATTGTTAGATATCAAGAAGGTAACACATTTGGGGTGCCAGGCTGCCTCAGTCAGTAGAGCATACAGCCCTCCGTCTCAAGGTTGTGAGTGTGAACCCCACATTGGGTGTAGAGATTACTTAAAAATGAAATCTTAAAAAAAGAAAAAGAAAGAGATAACACATTTACTGTAGTCATTTCTCTTTTTTCAGGTATCTCAGTCATAACAGAATAACTTTCTTGAAGCCGGGTGTTTTTGAAGATCTCCACAGACTAGAATGGCTGTATGTTTAACTTATGTGTCATTTTATAGTATTAGTTTTTATATTCTAAATATATAAATGAATCCATTTTTTCTTCTGGCTGGCAGGATGATTGAAGATAATCACCTCAGTCGAATTTCCCCACTAACATTTTATGGACTAAATTCTCTTATTCTCTTGTAAGTACTAAAAATTAAGACAACTATTTCAATGGAAAGAAAAGACATGAATAAAAGTTACTGCCTTAAGTTTAACAGCATTAAATTTGGAATTGTTCAAGCCCCAGAAAGGCCTTTCTGACTAAAAATCATCTCTTAATCATATCCTATGAGGCTATATTGTAGTTTTAACAATTATATAAGACCTTCTGTCCTCTAGAACATCAGCCCCTCAAAACTGAATACAGCCTCACTGCTATATTTTATTGAAATATTCTCAAGCATACCACTACTGCCCTGTATTCATCTTAGTAAAAATAATAATAATAATAATAATAATAATATTCATTTAAAATCACCTCCTCACTACCCACTTTTGAAGGGTACAGGCTTTTTTTCAGTTACTAACATTGCTGTTTCCTCCATATGACAACTATCATTTGTTGAATTTTATTACTAACAAGCACTCAAATATAACAAAACTTACAGAAAAAAAAAGAGAAGATAACTAACTTAATAGATTTTCATGGTTTCATAAAGAATAATGATAATACCATATTTGACTTAAGATGAAAAAAGAACCAGAAAAAGGTGACTTCTCTTTCTTTTCTTTTTCAGAGCACTGATGAATAATGTCCTCACCCATTTGCCGGATAAACCTCTTTGCCAGCACATGCCAAGACTGCACTGGCTGTAAGTTGCTGTACCTTTCCTTAAAGGAGCCAGCTAACTTTTCTGGTTTTGCCTAGTTCCCTTTGGATATTAGGTTTTTAAAAATGATAGGTTGTTAATGTCATATCATATTTCCTCAGATTACTTTAGCATGTTTTTGTTACTGAACAGCCCCATTGACTAAACTAACTCCTCTAGATTCTCGCCAACATAAACCATCTTTAAAAACAAAAAAATTGAGAGGCAGGAAGAAAAAAGACAGAAAGGATGTCACAGTAGCTATAGAACATCTCCTCCTCCTTCCCTCTGTCAATCTATTTTCACCTTTTAATTTGATACAGAAAGACTAAATCACTTTAGCCTCATTCCTAAATTCTGCACAATGAGAACATGATATTTAGAATTTATATTTAACTCTAATGACAACAGAATATGTTCCATAAAGTTTTTTACACAGTAGCTTTGCATATGATAATAAGAATCACTCTACCTATTAAGAACCAGTAAATTTGCCCATTTAAAACACAGTAAAAATGAAGAAATAAGTGACCAAAATAACTGTTTAAAAGTTCAACAATAAACCGCATATACAGTATTATATGAAAACCTCCTCTGTGTCTCATTTTGTGTGAAATTTTCAGAAGTTTTGTTTGCTGTTTAATTTTTAAGCTCATAGCAGATTAGAAGTGCCAGATTAAAAGTAGAGGGGAAAGATGAAGTTCAAAACATCAGTGAGAAGTGACAACTATCAACCTGATAATAAAGCAGGAATGGGAGTGCTATAAAGAACAGACATAATAATTCAAAACACACTAGTTTGGAACCATTTAGGGGAAGACAAACATCGCCGGAGTCATTACTAAGTCCAGAGGGCGTCTTGGTATGACAGCACAGTACCCGCATTGATGACAGCTAAAGTATTCAAGAAAAGGGCAAATTAAGTTCAATCTCCTTGTTGTAATTAAATTTTGTTTCAAATGAGCACATTAACAGTTATTATGTGCTCAGTAATCCAAACTTAATAATAAAGCAAAATTGGTTAATATTTACATACATAAATTAGCAATTAAAAATTCATGCACTGACACCAGCAGCAAATGTAGGAGATATTATGCAATACACTAATAAACATTTCCTTTGCCTTTAAAAAGGCAGCCAAATATACATCTCAGATAAAAATTTAAATGATTAAGTTATACTACTAAAGAGGTGGACTTTTCACAATTTCATCACTAAAGTTACCATCTTTAAATTTTAGCTATCTAAAATAACTCATTTCATATGCATTCCTGATAACATTATCCCAATTTTAATGCCAGTAATAATAATTTTTGCTTTATAAGTATTCATTTCTTTTAAAACTAATCACAGTTCCATAGCCAGTAAAGACATTGAATCAGTAATCAAAAATCTCCCTCCCAAACAAGTCCAGGGCTGGATGGCTTTCCAGGGGAATTCTGCCAAACATTTAAAGAAGAGTTAACACCTATTCTTTTGAAGTTGTTCCAAAAAATAGAAATGGAAGGAAAACTTCCAAACTCATTCTATGAGGCCAGCATTACCTTGGTTCCAAAACCAAAGACCCCACTAAAAAGGAGAACTACAGACCAATTTCCCTGATGAACATGGATGCAAAAATTTTCAACAAGATACTAGCAAACCAGGTCCAACAATACATTAGAAGAATTATTCACCACGATCAAGTGAGATTTATTAATGGGATGCAGGTCTATTTTAATATCCACAAATCAATCAGTGTGATACATCACATTAAAAAAGAAAGGATAAGAACCACATGATCCTCTCAATACATGCTGAAAAAGGATTTGATGAAATACAACATCCTTTCTTGATAACAACCCTCAAGAGAGTAAGGATAGAAGGATCATACCTCAACATCATAAAGGCCATACACAAAACACCCACACCTAATATCATCCTCAATGGGGAAAAACTGAGAGCTTTCCTCCTAAGGTCAGGAACACAACAAGGATGTCCACTCTCACCACTGTTATTCAGCACAGTGTTGGAAGTCCTAGCCTCAGCAATCAGACAACACAAAGAAATAAAAGGCATCCGGATTGGAAAGGAGGAACTCAAACTTTCCCTCTTTGCAGATGACATGATACTCTATGTGGAAAACGCAAATGACTCCACAAAAAAAAACTGCTAGAACTGATCCAAGAATTCAGCAAAGTCACAGGATATAAAATCAATGTACAGAAACCAGTTGCATTTCTGTACAGCAATAATGAAGCAGCAGAAAGAGAAATCAAGGAATTGATCCCATTTACAATGTGCCAAAAACCATAAAATACATAGGAAGAAATCTAACCAAAGAGGTGAAAAATCTATACACTGAAAACTATAGAAATATGAAAGAAATTGAAGAAGACACGCAAAAAATGGAAAAACATTCCATGTTCATGGATTGGAAGAGCAAATATTGTTAAAATGACTATACTTCTCAAAGCAATCTACACACTCAGTGTAATCCTTATCAAAATACCACCAGCATTTTTCACAGAGCTAGAACAAACAATCCTAAAATTTGTATGGAAACAGAAAAGACCCCGAATAGCCAAAGAAATCCTGAAAAAGAAAAGCACAGCTGGAGGTGTCACAATCCTGGACTTCAATTTGTATTACAAAACTGTAATTATTGAGACAGTGTAGTACTGGTGCAAAAACAGACATGAAGATCAATGGAGCAGAATAGAGAACCCAGAAATGGACCCACAAATGTATGGGTAACTAATCTTTTTTTTTTTAATGTTTTTATTTATTTTGAGAGAGAGAGAGAGACAGAGCATGAGCAGGGGAGGGGCAGAGAGAGAGAGGGAGACACAGAATCCGAAGCAGGCTCCAGGCTCCGTCAGAGCTGTCAGCACAGAGCCCGACACGGGGCTCAAACTCACAGACTGTGAGATCATGACCTGAGCCGAAGTCAGACGCTCAACCAACTGAGCCACCCAGACGACCCATATGGGTAGCTAATCTTTAACAAAGCAGGAAAGAATATCCAATGGAGTAAGGACAGTCTCTTCAGCAAATGGTGTTGGGAAAACTGGACAGTGGCATGTAGAAGAATGAACGTGGACCACTTTCTTACACCATGTACAACAATAAACTCAAAATGGATGGAAGACCTAAATGTAAGAAAGGAAGCCATCAAAATCCTAGAGGAGAAAACAGGCAACTACCTCTTTGACCTCAGCCGCAGCAACTTCTTACTTGACATGTTTCCAGAGGCAAGGGAAACAAAAGCAAAAATGAACTGTTGGGACCTCATCAAGATAAAAATCTTCTGTACAGTGAAGGAAACAATCAGCAAACCAAAAGGCAATTGACAGAATGGGAGAAGATATTTGCAAGTGACATATCAGATAAAGGGTTAGTATCCAAAATCTATAAAGAACTTATCAAACTCAACTCCCAAAAAACAAATAATCCAGTGAAGAAATGGGCAAAAGACATGAATAGACACTTCTCCAAAGAAGACATCCAGATGGCCAAGCAACACATGAAAAAATGCTCAACATCACTCATCATCAGAGAAATACAAATCAAAACCACAATGAGTTATCACCTCACACCAATCAGAATGGCTAAAATTAACAACTCAGGCAATAACAGATGTTGGCGAGGATGTGGAAGAAAAGGAACTCTTTTGCACTGCCAGTGGGAATACAAAGTAGTGCAGCCCCTCTGGAAAACAGTATGGAGGTTCCTCAAAAAATTAAAAATAGAAGTACCCTACGACCCAGCAATTGCACTACTAAGCATTTATCCAAGGGATACAGGTGTGCTGATTCGAAGGGGCACATGTGCCCCAATGTTTATAGCAGTGCTATGGACAATAGTCAAAGTATATATAGAAAGAGCCCAAATGTCCATTAACTGATGAATGGATAAAGAAGTGGTATATGTAAATATAATGGAATATTACTTGGCGATCAAAAAGAATGAAATCTTGACATTTGCAACAACATGGATGGAACTAGAGTGTATTATGCTAAGCGAAATAAGTCAGTCAGAGAAAGACAAGTATCATTATGATTTCACTCATATGTGGAATTTAAGATACAAAATAGATGAACATAAGGGAAGAGAAGCAAAAATAAGATAAAAACAGAGAGGGAGACAAACCACAAGAGACTCTTAAAATACAGAGAACAAACTGAGGGTTGCTGGTGGGGTGTTGGGTAGGGGGAAGGGCTAAAGAGATGAGAGGCATTAAGGAGGAGGACACTTTCTGAGATGAGCACTGGGTGTTACATGTAAGTGATGAATTACTAAATTCTATTCCCAAAATTATTATTACACTATATGTTAACTAACTTGGATTTAAATAAATAAATAAATAAATAAATAAATAAATAAAGTGCCTCTACCTTGCACATGAACTTTTATTTAGCAAAGCATAAACTAAAATATCTGATAGATGTGTTGGTAAAAATATATATATATTCTTTAACTGATTTAGTGGAAATATACACATAAAATAAAAGACATATGACAGCCCAGGATAATTTGCTTGCAAGATACATGACAGGCAATAGATTAAGGCCTTTATTATAGTTCTTTCAAAGCAAAAAATAAAAACTGTAAACACCACAACAGAAGTTGGGAAATTCAACAAGTTAGAAATATAAGTAATAAATAAGCACATGAGGCAATAGCCAAAGGTAAACTAAAGATCAAGAGGGTAAATTAAACTTACTCCTATATGAGACAACGCAAGTTTATTTGTAGGCAGGAGAAGCGGGTATAAAGAATTTGAAAATACAGACAATGATAGGGATACACTATGGAGCAAGGTGCTGGAGATGTGGAAACAGACAGAAAAAATAAAATGTGATACATATATGACATTTAAAATGAATGAACCAGCCCTACTTCAATCAATATGGCTCAGTTTCAAGAACATAATATGAATTATAAAGAAAAAGTCATCGAAGATACATGTATTACAATTCTATTCCAACAATATTATGCTTAGGATATAGAACTGCAAAACAACATTGCTCCCTTTCTACTGATGAGAAGGAACTTTATCATCTACAAAATAATACTGAAAAAAAATAGACTTTAGAACAGGGACTATAACCAAGGATAAAGAGGTACATCGCATTAATGATAAAAGGGTCAATTCAGCAAGAAGACATAATAATAATCTTAAATGAGTAAACAGTTTCAAAATGATTAAGATGATAACCACAGAAATATAAAGAAAACTAACTAGGAGTCATAAGACACCAGTTAAAACCAATAAATCCACTAAAATGCAGATATTTGATATTCCTAAGGTGAAAGATTCCTAAAGTGAACATTAATCAAAAGCATATAACTCATCAAAATCATATGGTGGGAGAGAAGTAAAAGAGCAGAAAGGAAAATAATATATACTCATTTTATCATTTCTTATTATAGGAAATTAATAAATATTGTTATTCTCTAAGAAAGACAATGTATTGGGGTGCCTGGGTGACTCAGTCCATTAAGCACCTGACTCGGACTCAGGTCATAATCTCATGGTTTGTGAGTTCGAGCCCAACATCAGACTCTCTATTGTCAGTGCAGAGCCTGCTTCAGATCCTCTGTTTCCCTCTCTCTCTGCCCCTACCCTACTCAGGTTCACTCCCTCTCTCTCTCTCAAATATAAATAAACACTTAAAAAAAAAATAAAGAAAGAAAGACTGTATTGGGTAAAATTATCATTATAAATATAACCAATAGAATATACAAACCTTTCTAAATATTAAAAGAGTTTTTATTTGTTAAAAAAAATTTTTTTTAATTAGTTTTCTTTATTTTTGAGAGGCAGAGAGAGACAGAGCGCGTGTGGGGGAGGGGCAGAGAGAGAGGGAAACACAGAATCCGAAGCAGGCTCTGAGCTGTCTGCACAGAGCCCGACGCAGGGCCCGAACCCACGAACCGCAAGATCACGACCTGAGCCAAAGTCGGACGCTGGACTGACTGAGCCACCCAGGCGCCCCAAGAGTTTTTATATTTGTTGAAAGCTTTTTAACCTATCAAACCATATAGTAATATTTTTAAATTTTTTTAATGTTTATTTTTGAGAGAGCGAGCGCACGTGCATGTGCATGTGCAAGCAAGGGAGGGGCAGAGAGAAAGGGAGAGAGAAATACCAAGCAGCTGTGGCACTCTCAGCACAGAGCCCACCACGGTGCTGGATGAATGAGATCGTGAGATCATGAGATCACGAACTCATGAGGTCATGACCTGAGCCACAATCAAGAGTCAGATGCTTAACCTACTGAGCCACCCAGGCACCCCACCACACAGTAAGATTTTTAAATAGAAGACTTAAGTCAGATATATTAGTCATATCAATAAACTTAAGTGGGCTTAACTTACCTATTGAAAAGAAAAAGATTTTCAAATTGGCTCACAAAACAAAACCTAATTCAGCGCTATTTACAAAAAAAACAAACAAACAAAAAACTATATCTAAGTGATTAAGAAAGATCAAAAATAAAAGGCTGGCCTAAAGTATTCCATGTAGATGCAAATCAAAATTTAAAAAGCAGGGATCATATTTTTTACCTAAATAAATAAAATTCTGGCCAATTTGCATTAAACAACACTAAGTTCATTTAAATGCTACAATGTACAATTTCTTTTTTTATTATCTTTTTCATGTTTATTTATATTTGAGAGAGAGAGATAGTGCACAAGCAGGGGAGGGGCAGAGAGAGAGATGGAGACAGAATATGAAGCAGGCTCCGAGCTCTGAGCTGTCAGCACAGAGCCCAAAGAGGGGCTCAAACCCACAAGCCGTGAGTTCATGACCTCAGCCAAAGCTGGACACTTAACCGACTGAGCCACCCAGGTGCCCCAACAGGGTGCAACTTCTAATAAAAGGCATTACATTATAAGTATATGCACACCAAATAATTCATATAGTAACCAAAGGGAATAACAGGCATACACAAGGAATAAGAGATAATAATCCACCTCTTTTCATCCATGAAATATCAAGTATAACCAAAAGGGATATGAAGAACTAAATAACATAATTAATGAACTAACTCTAACTGATGTATATCAAAGTGCAATGTATTTCTCAATAACAGAACTGATTTATTTGGACATCAGTGTGCCCAGCCAAAATACTAAATTCCCAGACTTCCCTGCATCTTGATGTAACCACATGACTAAGCTCTAATTAATGATGTGGAAGAAGTATCATGTGGACTTCTGGGGAATCTCCCTAAAAAGAAAAAGGCATCCCCTTCCTCTCTTTCGCTATCCAGAAAACATAGATATGATGGCTCAAGCTTAGCATCACCCTGGACCATGAAGACAAGGGCATGTAAACAGTGAATATGAAAGATGTTTCTAACAACTTTGTAAAACTACCATACTAGCCCTGGACTGCTTAACAGTAGTTGTGTATTTATGCTGTTATAGTTGGGTGTCTGTTATATGTGCCTGCACCTAATTCTGATAGAAATAAACCTGAAAGCAAAGAATGTCCAAAGAACATTCACCAAAATTGACCATATATTTTAGGACATACACATACATAAGCCAAACTCAAGAAAACAGATGGAGGGATTAGCCTAAAGCAGGAGAAGGGTCATCTCTTCCTCTTGAGACTAGAAGGAGACCAGGTGCATATACAGGTAAGTTTGTAGATGTTGGGCAGAAGGTCAAGGGCTTCTCCCTGCTTCATCACCTCAGTTTTCTCCATGAAACAGGAGCCAGAAAGGTTTTGGAAGGTAGGGGAGGAAGTAGAGGTTTATGAGATTTGCATGTTTAGAATGCCACTATATTCTAGGGGATAAGAGAGGAAGTTGAGAAGAAACAGGCAAGATTGTTGATGCTTTGGGGTTTTGTTTTTGTTGTTCTTCAGATCAAAGAACCATATTTTCACTTTCAACCAATGACCAGATTAGCCAAACTTAATGACCATGTAAAAAGGGAAAAAATTAAATGGGTAAATTCAGAGCCTCATTAAGTTGGAAAAGTAATCTAGACATAAAGTAATGAAAACACTCCTTGTCAGCTCCCTTAGAGCTTGGAGCTGAGGAACAAGAAGCAGATTTGTATGCCTCAAACCAGATCCCTGTGTATCAAGGATAAAAACCTCTAATTGTGGGAAGAAAGCCAAAACAAATTCCCAAATAAATGTTAAAATAAACTCAAAATTAAACTAACAATTTAGTCAAAAGTCCCTAATTTATGGCTCGGTGTGTACCTCTTACTGATTTATACCAATGATGAATTAATACTAACTTAAATGCTTTTGTTCGCTTAATAGGAAAAAGAAAGTTACAATAGTAGCTAACAAGAAAAGTGTTATCAACTCACCTTAAGAATACTGTGTGAGACTTAAGAGAGCATCACCATCTGGTGGCAGACTCGTGGTACCGACAGTAAAAGAGGAAAGAAATGGACAGTCTCTGTTACTGACAATATATATTGTGAGCAACCAAAAGCTTAGACCAAAGCTGATGACCAAAAAAGCAGTACCATAAGCACTTAATTTCCAATTTAATAGATTAGTAGAATTTTTCTTTAGAAGGATGACCTAGAATCAAGATTTAAGACTTAATGTAATATTCTGTATAGTACAGAAATCCTATATACAAAATTTTTGAATTACAGTATATTTCCTCTGCTAAATATCTGTAGTGATAATAAGCTTATTCCCTGGACACTATAGATTGTGAGGTTGAACTTTAAATATTTTGTGTCATTCAACCAGAAAATCTAATTTTGCAATCTGATGCAACATGGGAGAACCCTATAATATCTTCTACAGCCTGACTTCAAATATATCTCTCTTATTTCGCTCTTTTCCATTACAAATACACCCTTTTCCTCAACCAACTTGGTTTCTAAACCCCTTACATCTTGGTCTTCCAGATTGTTCAAATATTCCTTGATTTGTCAACATTTATTTTTATTGCAATGCCCAAAATAGAACCAATTTTCCCACATGTAGCCTAGCCAGCAGAATATAGGTACTTCTTTTAATGCTACCCATGTTTCCCCTGCAGATTTTAGTAGCTGTGTCACACTTCAGCTCATACACTTTCATCACAATTATTCTTGAATAGCTCTATATTATATGGTGAAGAGTAAACTAAGTGTTGGGGTAGACTGAGTAGATTTAAGGACAAGTATTTATTCCTGAAAGTATATCCCTAACCTCAGCTAACTCTCTTTCCTACAAACTTCCACGATAAACCTAACAATAAGATAAAAGACGGGCAATAAAAGGATGCTTTCATGATCACCATGAAGAAGAGACACTAAACATAAGTTTTTTGACAAGTTTCACTGCTCAGACCAGACTTCTGATGGTGACATAGCATCACACAGCAAGGGAGTGTAAGTAGGGTCTACATTTATCTCCCTGAATTAGAAATTGTAAAGCCAAGGATAGCATTGGCTTGTGTGGCAATATAATAAAGCAAACAGTGGTGTTCTCAGTGGTAAAATGCTATTGAGATTTTTTCCAGGGGGTGTTTAGGCAAGGGAGTTAGAGGTGAAATATTTTTTTGGCAGCAGGATAATAAAATCTTCTACAGAGTGTAGCAAATAGGGTCACCCCACTTAGAGGAATGCTATTGGTAACTCTCTAGACAGATGTTTAATACAGATCACTATTAAATGTCTGTTAAGTGGATATTTATCATAACAAAGTTTTTTAATTTGACTTCTCATTCTCTTCACATTTCTCAGGATAACATATGTGCCTATATGAACATATGATACAAATATGACTCAAAACATTTTTACTATGAACACAGAAAAAGAAGCATTACATATATATATTATTTCAGCTATTATGTAAGTGGCTACATATGAGAATCTATATGAAACAAACAGTATGTGAAAAAAAGATATTTTATTAGAAATCAAATAATTCTTGATCAATTTATTTCTATGATTAAAATTTAGCTTTATTATTTTTGTTTTTATGTTTCAGGGACTTTGAAGGCAACCATATCCATAATTTAAGAAATTTGACTTTTATTTCCTGCAGTAATTTAACTGTTTTGTAAGTAGTGTTTTATCCTTTTGATGGCCTATCTCTTTACAAACAAAATGGATCATTTATGTGAACACAAGTTAGCATAAACATGCACAGTAATTATGGCAAATGTTCACTGATAACTTAAAATTTTCTGAAACTGAAGCATATTGGCAAAATTATTGGAGTTCAAACCAAGCTTAACAAAGATTCACAACATAACATGGATCATCGCAACGGTACTGTATTATTTGAGACCTGTTTTTCTCGAACTTAAATGATACCCACTTTAATGGAAAGAAATGTTCACAGACCACCTAAAATCTCTCCTTGGATCTCAGTTTGAGAAACACCAAATTAGTCGTATTCTATAAGAATGTTTGCCCTTTGCAAATTATTACTGTAAAGATTGTGGGGACAAATTGAATTACAACTAAATTTTTTTAAAACACTGCAGAATGTCTACACCCCTAATGCTATAATTATGGACACCAGGATAAACTCCAGAATGTTACTGGGTATAATTTCTCCATCTGCCTCTCCGGCCTATTTTTTTAATTTATTTATTTTAATGTTTATTTACTTTTGAGAGAGAGAAAGGGACAGAGTGCTCATGGCAGAGGGGCAGAGAGAGAGGGAGACACAGAATCTGAATCAGCTCCAGGCTCTGAGCTGTCAGCACAGAGCCAGACGCGAGGCTCGAACTCATAGAATGTGAGATAGTGACCTGAGCCGAATCAGACGCTTAATGAGCTAAGCCACCCAAGCGCCCCTATTGGCCTATTTTAAATTCACATGGCTTTTCCCATGAAAGTGAAGGATGCTGAGGTGTCTTGCAATGTGAAAACACAACTGCCTCATTTACAGTTTCTCAGATCAGTGTTTTTCAAACTGTGGGTTCAAACTCACAAGTGGATGATGAAAGCAATATGGTACCTCCTGATTATCTTTTTTAATGAAAGTTGAATTGGGTAAAAATGTCGTAGCACAATTTGGATCATTAAATGTATTGTTTTATAAATCTTGGCTCGTGTGGGTGTTTGTCGTGTCCCAACGTAAAATGCATTTTTTTAAGTGTAGTTACCATGGGGAAAGTTTGAAAACCATTATACTAGAATCCATCTGGAAACCACACTAGAATCGATCTAGAAATCCATACTAGAATAGTTACCACTGATACAATAACTTTTTCTCCAGTATGCTCCCCCCATTCCAATGGGTTCAGGTCACTGAGATGTTTGAACTCTTGTGCAATGAGCTCAGCAGTCTTCGGGTGCAGGATGCTTATTTAGCAGTCATGCAAAAAACAGTTCCTACTAACTGCCCAAAGGAAACCAAATTTCAACTAAAGGCCATAGACCAAATAGATATTTGAAAAACTTACAACTTCTTTGTTGTTCTACTTGTATTTGTTTTTAAAGAAGCCTCTTTGTGAAGATATCATTTGTGAATTTCCTCTTGGCAGGTGCTTGCTCTTTTCTGGTCTAGAGATCCTGGCAGGAGATCATAATGGTTTGGAGAGCTGAGAGGAAATAAACACTTTAGGATGGGACAAGACCAGCCTCCAGGGTCGTGCCTCACAATGTTTAAAGAATTGGAAACATTCAGAACACATAAGATCAGTGCAGAAATGAATCAAGGGGTACCTGGGTGGCTCAGTCTGTTAAGCATCCAACTTCAGCTCAAGTCATGATCTCACAGTTTGAGGATTTGAGCCCTGCATCGGGCTCTGTGCTGACAGCCTGGAGCCTGCTTTGGATTCTGTCTCCCTCCCTCCCTCTCTCTCTCTCTCTCTCTCTGCACCTCCCCTGCTTGTACTCTGTCTCTCTCTCTCTCTCAAAAATAAATAAACTTGAAAGAAAGAAAGAAAGAAAGAAAGAAAGAAAGAAAGAAAGAAAGAAAGAAAGAAAGAAAGAAAGAAAGAAAGAAAGAAAGATGGAAATGAACTGGTCAAGAATTATATACAGTTTGATTCAACATCCCAAACTAGAGATCTTCTGAATTGGTTCAGCTTAGATTACACTTCCTTAGGTAACTCCACTCTAAATCACATCAACTCCAATGTGTGTGAGTGCTCGTGTGCAGGGTATTCTGTTAGAGAGACATGCGATACAGGCTGGAGAAGAGGCAGTTCTATAACAGCTCCCTGTGCTCTCGGTTGCATGATATTCAGTCTGTTTTCTCAAGCGTTGAAGTTTTCACTAACTCCCTTGCAGAATTCTTCCCTACCTCACTTAAAAAATCAAATAATTTTTTTTCATCATTAAAAATTTTGAGAAATTTAAGACTAAAACAAGACTGGGTAATTTATCATACTACAAGATACTTGATGTGCAAATCACTATATATAATTGTTTCCTTTTTTTAGGCTGTTAATCCTCTCTCCAAAAACTCATTTATCACTTACCTCAAAGAGCTACAACATATTTTTCTTTTTACTTTCAGGGTAATGAGGAAAAACAAAATTAGTCATCTAAGTGAAAATACTTTTGCACCTCTACAAAAGCTAGATGAATTGTAAGTTTGATTATGCATATATTGATAAGACTTTTCTTTCTATTGTTTTAGTTCACACTTGTTACATATATATGCTTTTATACATTTGAGAAATATTTATCTCTTTTCCTAGCATTATCTGTATACGCTTTGAACCATAAATGAACTCAGACAGCTTAGAAAAATACACTTTAAAATATATATAAAATAAGTATTGAGGAAAATGAGGTTTTTTTCTTTTATTTTTGAGAGAGACAGCATGAGCAAGGGACAGGCAGAGACAGAGGAGGACATATGATCCGAAGCGGGGTCTATGCTGACATCAGCAAGCCAGATGCAGGGCTCGAACTCACAAACCAGGAGATAACGACCTGAGCTGGAGTCAGATGCTTCACTGACTCAGCCACCCAGGTGCCCCAAGGAAAAGGAGATAAAGGAAACATAGCTAAATAATAAAGTCAGGGTAAAATTAATAAATAAAATACATCCTCTGTCCCATTGCTAGAGAGGAACAGCACATTTGTTTTTAAGTTTCCTAAAGAGTTAGGATTCAGAGACCTTAAAACAAAAAGACATACTTTGCTAATTCTGGAAACAAAAGATAATCTTGGATCCAAAAGAAATCAGACATCCTTGGATAACATCCCAGCCTATAATAATGGAAGAGAGACATAAGTTGAATCAGCTATTTATAATGTCCCTTTTTTAAGATCAATGACAGAATTCCAAAGAGTATTAAAAACAACTCTCTGATAAACCAAAGCTTTGTGGCCCAAGCACATAGTAGCTGATTGTCAGAATAAAATATATATTGAGCAATGGATGAAGTCCGTGTTCTTCGGACAATTTTTTTATGTTTTAGTATTAATTTTCTCAACTGGATTTTTGCTAAAGTTTGAGCTAACAACTACGGTTGACCCTTAAACAACATAGGTCTGAACTGTGATGGTCCACTTGTACCTGGATTTTTTTCAGTAAATACAGCACAGAACTGTAAATGTATGTTCTCTTCCTTATGACTTTCTTAATAACACTTTATTTTTTTCTAGCTTCCTTTATTGAAAGAATACAGTATATAATACATATAACATACAAAATATGTGTTAATTCACTGTTTATGTTATCAGTAAGGCCTCTGGGCAACAGTAGGCTATTAGTAGTTAAGTTCTGGGGAAGTCAAAAGTTATATGTGGATTTTCAACTGCATAGGGGTAAGGCGGTCAGCACCCCTAACCTCCACATTGTTCAAGGGTCAGCTGTAGTTTGGTCTTGTGTTTTCTGGAAAGAATCTGAATTGTGGACACATCAACATGTTTTGACAATAAGCTGGGCAGAACATTAAGTTATTAAAACTTTTCCATAAAAAAACTAAAGAATGTAAACTAGAATGTTTCTCTGGATACCTTACCTACATACTGAGACAGATGGAGGTAATTTATATGCCGCATTCTGCTTGAAAACATCAATAAACAAGCCATTGAAACCCCCAATTTTTTCATTTTTTTGAAATGAAACATTTTTTGGTAGGCAGTAGCAATCATTCACTAAATGTGCAAGAAAATCTCAATAGGTATTAGACCCAAGCAAGTTTTGTAACAACTCTTGGTATTTGGCAACTGAACCACATCATCAGTAAATAGGAAATTATTTTATTCTCAATACTAAGGAGACGTGCAAACAGGTGATCCAAAGTTATTATCTAGGTATTAAAATACAAGTTAGTCATGGGATCCATACTTTTCCTTGTTTTATCCTACTTGCAACCACTGTGTGAGTATCAGAAAGCAATTCTCCAGGGGCGCCTGGGTAGCTCCGTCGGTTAAGCGCCCAACTTCGGCTCAGGTCATGGTCCCACAGTTTGTGAGTTCGAGCCCCGCATGGGGCTCTGTGCTGACAGCTCAGAGCCTGGAGCCTGCTTCGGATTCTGCATCTCCCTCTCTCTCTGCCCCTTCCCCGCTCATGCTCTGTCTCTCTCTGTCTCTCAAAAATGAATAAACATTAAAAAAAAATTATAAAAAAAAAAAGAAAGCAATTTTCCAAATCCTAACTTTCATGGTGACATTAAGGTGCAGGTTCTATGTGAGTATCAATAACCAGCAGGGAACATGAAACACAAACAAGTGAAGTCCACAACCAGTGCTAATCCAGGTTCAGGGGTAAAGGAATGAGCAAGAAAACCTGCAGAGAGAATAACCAAGGCAAATCATTAGTCCTACCAAAAGCCTGCTGAATCCCATATTAAACACTGGCTTGAAAAATCCGATTTCCAAGGATGAAAATGGCATGTTTTCTTTTTTTTTTTTTTTTTTTTTTTTTTTTTTTTTTTTTTTTTTTTCAACGTTTATTTATTTTTGGGACAGAGAGAGACAGAGCATGAACGGGGGAGGGGCAGAGAGAGAGGGAGACACAGAATCGGAAACAGGCTCCAGGCTCTGAGCCATCAGCCCAGAGCCCGACGCGGGGCTCGAACCCACGGACCGCGAGATCGTGACCTGGCTGAAGTCGGACGCTTAACCGACTGCGCCACCCAGGCGCCCCGAAAATGGCATGTTTTCTAAGAGGCAATGGTTTAATACGGGTGGTTCTAGGGGCGCCTGGGTGGCTCAGTCAGTTAAGGAGCCGACTTCAGCTCAGGTCCTGATCTCACAGTTTGTGGGTTCTAGCCCAAGTTGGGCTTTGTGCTGACAGCTCAGAGCCTGAAGCCTCCTTCAGATTCTATGTCTCCGTCTCTCCTGCCCCTCCCCCATGAGCACTCTGTTTCTCTATCTCTCAAAAATATAAATAAATAAATAAATAAATAAATAAATAAATAAATAAATAATTTTTAAAGAACTTCAAATCTAAAACTATCATGCCCTTCAAAGTTGAATAATCTCACTTTTGATTTATAAGCACTCCAACTCATGTAACAAATACATACATTCTCCTACTTTTCCTTATGGCAACTAATAGAATTTGGAGATGGGTAGGGAAAGTGGTTAGGCTTTATCTTAGCATCTCTTGATCACTTTGGAGAACTAAAACCTATTGAAATGTTATCTTGTTTAGAAGAATCTGAACCTTTTTCATGAGTGCTGCCACCACCAAAGCTACCACAAGATCTGTTACCTTCACAACCCTTCTTACAGGGGCTCCTGGGTGGCTCAGTCCGTTGAGCATCTAACTCTTGGTTTCGGCTCAGATTATCATCTCACAGTTCGTGAGTTTGAGCCCCACATTGGCTCTGCGCTCACGGTGTGGAGCCTGCTTGGGATTCTCTCTCTCTCTCTCTCTCTCTCTCTCTGTGCCCATCCCCTGCCTGCTTTCTCTCTCTCTCAAAATAAATAAATTTAAAAAATAAAATAAAACAAAAAAACCATTCTTACAAGGTCATACTAAGCTACAAGGTCATACTATGCTAGGCAGCCCAACTTCTACACATACACCCAAAGTATCCTGCCCCAAGAGCATATGAGATCCCATGCATGTCACCTGTGAAAGATGCTTGCCCCCACAAAAATCCACTTCCATTTGGTAATCATAATAAACCCAAGCAAATGAAAAAATTAAGGCTCCAAATTATACTACTGCTCTAACGCAAAAGGTTGAAGGGAATGAAGGAAAGGGGAAGAGAGGCACAACACATATATTAATTAAATTAGAAAATTGGATCTGTTGGGATAAGATCAAATACCATCAAGCATTTGTCTCTGAAAAAGTTACGAAATGGGTTATTCTTATATTTTCCTGTTATACTCCTTTTTTAAAACGTTTAGACTTCTGGTAATTAATATAACTCACTAATAGCACTGTTTAAAGTTGTATAATGGTTCCCTAACAAATTGCAGTACAATCAATAAAGTCTTAAGAAAATAATATGACATGGTTGCAATTATTTCTCTAGGGATTTAGGAAGTAATAAGATTGAAAATCTTCCACCACGAGTATTTAAGGACCTGAAGGAGCTCTCACAATTGTAAGACTGATACTAATTTTGTCACTTCATTTCTCTATTTTTAATTTCTTTTATTTTTTAAATTGTAATAATATCTGTAACATAAAATTTACCAATTTAACCATTTTTAAATGTACAGTTCAGTGGCATTATGTACATTCATATTGTTATACAACTATCACTTCCATCTCCAGAACTTTTTCATCCTCCCAAACTGATACTCCATACCTATAAAACAATATTTCCCCATCACCTCCCCTGACTGACATCTCTCTTCTGTATTTATTAATTTGACTACTGTAGGTACCCATTAGGTGGAATCATTCAATATTTAAGCTTTTGTGACTGGCTAATTTCACTTAATATAATGTCTTCAAGGTTTATACTTGTTGTAGCATGTGTCAGAATTTCTGGTTATTATTCTGAATAATAGCATTAATTAGTAATAATACTATTCTAAATAATTCATTATGTGTGTGTGTGTCTGTGTGTGTGTGTGTATACACACATAGAGAGAGAGAGAGAGATACACACATATATACACATATAAACATAAACATTGTGTTTATTCATTCACCCATTCATGGATACTTGAGTTCCTCCCACCTTTTAGCTATTGTGAGTAATACTGCTATGAACATGGGTGTACAAATCCCTGTTTGAGACCTTTCTTTCAATCCTTTTCAGTATATAGCCCCAGAAGTAAAATTGCTGGATCATACGGTAATTCTATTTTTAATTTTTTAAGGAAACAACATACTGTTTTCCAAGCAGCTACACCATTTTACATTCCCACTAGTAGTGCACAAGAATTCCAATTTCTCTACATCTTCAACAACACTTTTTTGGATAATAGCCATCCTAATGGATGTGAAATGATATCTCATTGCGGTTTTGATTTTCATTTCCCTAATGGTTAGTGATGCTGAGCACCTTTTCATGGACTTATTGGCCATATATCTTCTTCGAAGAAATGTCTATTCAAGTCTTTTGCCTATTTTTTAAATTGGGTTGTTTTTTGGTGTTGAATTATAGGAATTCTTTATGTATTTTAGATATTAAATCCTTTTCAATATATGAATTACAAATACTTTTTTTACAAATACTTTTTTTTACAAATACTTTCGTCTATATTCTGTAAATTGCCTCTCCACTCTGTTGATGGTCTCCTTTGACACACTGAAGTTTTTAATTTAGATGTAGTCCAATTTTTCTGTTTTGTTGTTGTTGTTGCCTATGCTTTTGGTGTCATATACAAGAATAATGCTTAATCCAATGCCCTGAAGCTTTTCCCCTATGTTTTCTTGTAAGAGTTTTATACTTCTAGCTTTTATATTTAGGTCTTTCATCCATTTTCAGTTAATTTTATACATGATGTAAGGTATGGTTCTAAGTTCATTCTTTTGTATGTGAATAGCTATCTGGTTTTCCCAGCACCATTTGTTGAAGACTGTCCTTTTCCCATTGAATAGTCTTGGTGCACTTGTTGAAAATCACTTGACCGTATATACAAGGGTTTATCCCTGTGCTGTCTATCCTACTGCACTGGTCTATATGCCTGTCTTTGTAACAGTACCACATTGTTCTGATTACTGTAGCTTTATAATAAGTTTTGAAATTAGGAAGTGTGAAGCCTCCGATTTTGTTCTTCTTTTTCAAAGTTGCTTTAGCTATTCAAGGTCCCTTGAGATTTCATGCAAATTTCAGAATGGATTTTTCTATCTCTACAAAATATATTAGGATTTTGATAGAGATTGCACTGAATCTGTGGGTCACTTTGGGGAGTATTGACATCTTCACAACATTAAGTCTTCTAATCCATAAACATAGAATGTCTTTCCATTTACTGGTATCTTTGTAAATTTGTTTCTGCAACACTGTACTTTCAAAGTCAAGTCTTTCACTTCTTTGGTTAAGTTTATTCCTAAGTATTTTATTCTTTCAATGCTATTGTAAATGGAATTATCTTTTGAATTCCTTTTTTGGATTGTTCATTGTTAGTGTAAAGAAACACATTCAATTTTTGTGTGATGGTTTTGCATTTGGCAACTTTCCTGAATTTTATTATAAGTTCCAACAGTTGTGTGTGTGTGTGTGTGCGCGCACGCGTGTGCGCGAGCATGCAAGCTTTAGAGTTTTCTACACATGGTTTCATATCATCTGCAAACAGAAATAATTTTACTTCTCCCTTTCCATTTTGAATGCCCTGTTTTTCCCTTGCCTAATTACTCTGACTAGGGCTTCCAGTACTACGTTAAATAGAAGAAAAATGGATTATCCTGGTCTGGTTACTGATTTGGGAGGAAAAAATTTCAGGCTTTTACCATTGAGCATGATATTAGCTGTGGGCTTTTCATAGACAGCCTGTATTGTGTTCAGATAATTTCCTTCTAGTCCTAGACTGTTGAGTTCACTTTGTTCCTTTATACAACTCAATTTTCATTTGTCTTTCTTCCTCTCTTTCCTTCTTTCTGCAATCACCACTCCCCAATAGCTCCTCCATTTAACTAATGGTCTAATCTAGAATAAATTTCTAAAAGAATTTGCCCTGAGAAGCCCCTTTAATCAATGATTCTTGTTTCAATGCTTCTTGTTTGTTTTTTGTTTTTTTCAAAAAGGATTATGAAATTTTTTCCATCAGAATTCAGCTGCACTGTCAATTCTGGTCTATATCTCTTTGTTCCCAGCTCTAGCCTTTCACTGTTCATTTCATGCCTCACAAATCATTAGAACAAACATCACTCTTTGGAATGAGATTTATTGGAAAAAGTATTCAGGGTAATTCTATTAATTCAATTTTTGACAAAATGAGATTGTGTTTTCATTTAACTAAATGAGAACCTAGGCAAAATGTGAGGTATGTGTGGTTTCTCTCAGGGTACCCTATCACTTCTTTGGTGAGAGCCATTTCTTGACTAGTTCACTTCCATTCTTATGTTGTCCTAGCTCCCTCTCTACACTAACAAAATCCTAAGAGCCAGGCACTATTCTAAGTGTTTTATCTCCATTAATTTCTGTAAATATTTAATGAGCTCTGTAAGGCAAGTGCTATTACTACACTTGTTTGTTTTTTTTTTTTTGTTTTGTTTTTTTTTGGTACCAAAGTCGAGATACATTTTCTCTTTACTTAAGAAGTTTCTAGAAATGACCTACTGCTGCCTTTTTTTAAAAAACAGGAATCTTTCCTATAACCCAATCCAGAAAATTCAAGCAAATCAATTTGATTATCTTGTCAAACTCAAGTCTCTGTAAGTATATACCTATGGGGATAGTTTTATGATGAAATCATTATTTATATACTAATAAATTCTGTAAGATTTGTAGAATCTTTCAAATCAGAAGCGCTTTTCCAGGATGTTAGTTAAGTGCCACCAAACCATGTGAGTGCTATTAGTTTTATCTTACATGTTTATAAACTAAGAATTAGGTAATGATTTTATATTTTGCTGTAATCACCAGGAATTTATATTGGATCATTTATTTTGATCCTCTGAAGGCATCCCTGCATATGTATTTCTCTATTAGCACTGGTATCTAAGAATTTATTATAGCTACTTTTAGCCAAAGATGCAATATTCTCTTATATAAATCATTATTTACACCACACACAAAAAAATCTTTTATGGTCTAACAATTGCCTCTAAAAGATGTCTCAGTTAATTTAATTTAAATGTCCCTCAGTTAGATGGCATCTTACTAGAAAAAAAAAATTGTTATTTAAAAATTATTAGAAAAATTTCAAAATGTAAAACTCCTCTGCTATTGTAACGTTGTCTAAGAGATGTTTGTTCATTTATTCTACAAATATTTATTGAGTAGTTACTATACACAAAGCATCTATACACATAGATCTACAAGGATCCAAAACTTCAAATAGAAGAGACAGATGTGTATAAATGCTAGAATCAGAAAGGAGTTGGGGAAGTAAGTGTATAGGACAGGCTGAGGATGAATGTTTGGTTCACAATCAGTGTTGACTGACAGTATCTTATTAATTGTCCATCACAAAAAGTCATTTTATTACACCCTTATAACATATGTTATTTTGATAATTAATTTGGTATTTTTAGCAGCCTAGAAGGAATTGAAATTTCAAATATCCAACAAAGGATGTTTAGACCTCTAATGAATCTCTCTCACATGTAAGCAGATGTTTTCCTTGTTTCTCACCTTGATTTTAATCTTTTATGTTTCCATGTGCACTATGCTAATACATCCATACCCAACGCATCCAATCTATCAAATTTTCTACTAACTAATTTGCCTAAACAATATTATTCTTAAAATGTTGCTATGGGGTGGGATGATTTTTACTGTTCCATGGTTTGATAGAATCAAAGGTGATTTTTTAAATGTCAGAGAACATAAGTGTGGACGGAACCCACCCATTCCTATAAGCTCTCCTCAGCACTGACACCATTCATACATATTGGTGTTTGCCTGAGGAGCTAGTAATTTTCACACATGGTATAAGTGCTACCAGATGAAAAAATAAGAATTTACATAAGCAACACAAAATAACTATAAATAAATAATTGCTGTAAATGGAGGACAGTATGGAGAAATCCTCCTCAGTAAAAATTGCCTCCAATGTTAGGACATGATTGGAGCAAGTGTGTATGGATAAACTGGTGAACTTTGAAAAATCTTTTATTCAAACAGTGTGTATTATAGTACCATTGATTCCATGCTTTGGGAACATGTTCTTTAATTGAATGCAATCTTACAGCAGATATGAGAATGATCTCCGTGCCAGGGTAATTAATTCTCAATAATTTACAAAGTGTCATGTCACCACTCTATAATTTCGCTTATGTTTTAAGTCTCACACGGGACATTCTTTTTGTTTTTCCTAACTCCTCACAGAGGATGCTTTTAAAAGTTTCTTTGGTTGCACACAACATAAAACACTCTGACTAAAGTAAGCCAAACGTAGTTTATTGGGAGAAAATGGTATAGCTCACAAAACCCAAGAAACAACTCAAGGAATAAACCTGAATTGGGGCAGAAACCATATCAGGTCTAAGGGACTCAAGAAGGAAGGGTTAAACAATAGGACAATATACTGTGATTGACATGCTTTTATCTTGTATTGCTACAGCTGTCTATACTATAAAGATCATTTCTATTTTTTTGCCAGAGTACATAGCTTTAGAGCTATGTACTCTAAAGCTCTAATTAGATTTGAACTTCAATTTCTACATTTATTAGAAATTTCACAGCAAATAATTTGTCTCCATTGAATATTCATTTCCTCCTATGGTGATGTTAATACCTGTCCCATGGAGTTGACTGGAGAATTTATTCCTGATACGAAGATGCTGAATACGTGGTGTTGGTGTTGGTGGTAACAGTCATAATTATTGATCGACTTTATCAGTAAGATTAGTCTATTAATGAAATAATTAACTCAACAAAACTTATTGAACACTCATGTAGGTACCAAAATCCGGTTGAGAGATAAGCATGTTAACACGTAGTTACAGATCACATAAGTATATAGTGGAAAAGCCATGGAAGCATAAAGGAGAAACCATATGGCTGTCTCTTCCCCGGAGGGCTAGACTGGTTTCAGCAACAATAGGAGCTGTGTAACAGTGCACTCACCTGTACTAAACACTAAAAATGCTAATAAACACTAATAAAAGTTTCCTTTAATTCTCTTGATCGCATGCTAACGGCTTGTTTATGTTTCAAGACACGCCTAACACTTGTATATTCATGATGGCCACTTGCTGCTCTGACCCTCAAACTCTTTTACAGTGAAATCAAGTTCACTTAGTGTCCTTAATGTTTTACATTCCTGTGAGTCTCATATTAAGATATTTTCTTTCTATTGAGAAAATGTAGGAAAGAAATATTAATGTATAATGGCACTGAATTAAATGTAAATTCTTCTTGTACTCTCGCTTTGTTCATCAGATATTTTAAGAAATTCCAGTACTGTGGGTATGCACCACATGTTCGCAGCTGTAAACCAAACACTGATGGAATCTCATCTCTCGAGAACCTCTTGGCAAGCATTATTCAGAGAGTATTTGTCTGGGTTGTATCTGCAGTCACATGCTTTGGAAACGTCTTTGTCATTTGTATGAGACCTTATATCAGGTCTGAGAACAGACTGCATGCCATGTCAATCATTTCTCTCTGCTGTGAGTATTTCCTGGTTGAAGAGGAATTACACTTTTGCAATATATGAAAGCACTGCTATTCAAAAATGAGTAAAAAGAGTGGTGGAATTATGAGATTTTAAGTCTTTCTCCTTTTTGCTTATATATTGTGTTCACATTCATTGCAATGAAAATGAAATTCCTTTAGTGAGAAGAAAATACGTTTTTAAAACAAGAAAATTCAATTACCTTATGCATATTAAAGAAGCTGTCATTCATTGGTTTTCTGAAGACATTTTGTTAAAGCAGGTAAAATATTTTACTGTGAATAAAATGGCAACCTTTAATTTTTACATCCAGAGGTGTATTTACCGTTTTCTTTGCATGTCCAGATATAGACATTGACTTAACTGATGGCTGTTTTTCTGGTCTCTGAGCTACTAAAATCTTTTCCATTCGTTATTTGAAATACTTAAAAGAATTTTTTTAACATTTATGTTTGGAGAGAGACAGAGCACTAGTCAGGGAGGAGCAGAGAGAGAGAGGGAGACACAGAATCTGAAGCAGGTTCCAGGCTCTGAGCTGTCAGCACAGAGCTCGATGTGGAGCTCAAACCTATGAACCATAAGATCATGACCTGAGCCGAAGTCAGATGCTTAACTGACTGAGCCACCCAGGCACCCCCATAATTTGAAATATTTAAATAATAAAATGTTTTTAGGTAGAATTAAATATTTTTAAGTTTTTGAAATGTGATTGCGAGGTATTATGTTAAGTGAGGACTACAAAGAAAAATAAGCAAGACCAGTCCTCAGGTTGTTTATAGTGTGGGTCAAGTGGTCCATATTTTCTCCAGTGAGTATCAATCTATACAATGTTCTACTTTACGCATGCTGTCCATGTCTTACCCCCAGCCTCATTCAAGGTCTAATATCTAATTGTTTTTTTCACTGCAAGCTATCTAAGAAATAGAACTCAGAAATTGTTTACTGCGTTGTATCGTTAACTACAAAATTTTGAGTATGCTAAATTTCCCTGGTGAAGGCTAGAATATCACAGCAATATTTAAGGATTAGGGCCAGCCTTATGATTTATACAGTGATGTGATTTTTGGAAGGTTTGTATAGAATGCTTATAAAGTCAAAAAAAAATCTCACCTACTCTCTGACATGAAATGTTCATTTAAAAAGCAAAATCACCAAGTAGTGCATCACATTGACAACTGATTTGGGGGATAGGAGAGCCTAAAAAGAGACAGAGAAAGATGTAAAAATGGAAGAGAGAATCAGAGAGAACAGGTTTGCTTAGACCAGCTCTGGGTAAATAACTTAAGCCCTCCAAAATTATACTGACTACAGAGCACTTCTTAATTATTCCTTTCTTCTAAATTATAGACCCCAAAATTCATAGTCATTAGTCTGTCACAGCAATTTCTGAATTACTCTCTCTAGGATTTTGGATGCTATCCCTAGCATGTTAAGCTGGGAGTATTTCACTGGAAGAGGGGATCCAAATAACAACATCCCCATATTGGTCCCTAATCAAACGCTCAACATAATTGCATTTAATTCATTTACTTAACACTTCTAGGTGATGGGACCAGAATGGAAAACAAAATACACAATATCCCTGCTCACACAGACTTGAAAATTAGAAAAAACAAAAACAAAAAAACAAAACAAAAACAAAAACAAAAACAGAGAAATGATTACATAATTAGCTGTAGATGGTGCTATAAGAGTACGTATTGAAGAGAGCTGATGAAAAGGTCCTTATCCATAAACAAATTGTTACAATAAAAATTACCTCCCCCCAAAGGGCACCTGGGTGGCTCAGTCAGTTAAGCATCTGACTTCAGGCTCAGGTCAAGATCTTGGGGTTCATGGGTTCAAGCCCTACTTGGGTTCTATGCTGACAGTATGGAGCTTGCTTGGGATTCTCTCTCCCAAAATACATAAATAAACATTAAAAAAAAAATTACCTCACCCCAAAATAGAAGTAAATTAGGTATTTTTTGCTAATACTAAAAATATTACTGTTTGTCATTAATTCTATTATACTTACTTATTTCTCTAAATTCGCAACATTTACTGATCCTATAGGTGCTGACTGCCTAATGGGAATATATTTGTTTGTCATTGGAGCCTTCGATCTCAAGTTTCGTGGAGAATACAACAAGCACGCGCAGCTGTGGATGGAGAGCATTCACTGTCAGATTGTAGGATCTTTGGCCATTCTATCCACAGAAGTATCAGTGTTACTTCTAACATTTCTGACACTGGAAAAATATATCTGCATTGTCTATCCTTTTAGATGTTTAAGACCTAAAAAATGCAGAACAATTACAGTTCTGATTCTCATTTGGATGACTGGGTTTATCGTGGCTTTCATTCCATTGACCAATAAGGAATTTTTCAAAAACTACTATGGCACCAATGGCGTGTGCTTCCCTCTTCATTCAGAAGACACAGAAAGTACTGGAGCTCAGATTTACTCCGTGGCAATTTTTCTCGGTAAGAAACTGTGTATTATAAGCCCTTTCATTCAAATATTAGAATAAATCACATTTTCAATCTCATTATTTCTTCTAATGTTTATACATTTTTATTTCAGAACTTCTAGCCAGTTTTTCTCATCAACATTGGGGATGGATTCTGTCAGAATCCCCTAAAGGGATTTTTTTTCCCCCTGAATTACCACTTTCTTATATAAATTCCAACATTCTCCTTAATAAAAGACAAAACAGTAAATACTTGTAGTTCATGCATTCACCCTAATAATACTAAACAAAATATATATTTAACTCTTTGCCCTTATAAGATAAATAAACTCAAAGTAGCCACCCACACAAGTCTTTGGCTTGAAAATAGACATACAAGTGTTTTTCTACTGTAAAAAATGTTTCAGGGGTAAGTTAAAAAAAATGTGTGTGTATATATATATATATATATATATATATATTGAATTTTTTAAATTGAATTATTTAAAAAAATTATAAAGATTAATTTAGAAGGCCCAGGATATTCACTGAATCACTCTAATCTCATTTTAATACGCCATTTTTGATTTTTTTAATGTTTATTTTTGAGAGAGAGAGAGTATACGCGGGCCTGTCAGGGTTGGGGCAGAAAGAGAGGGAGACACAGAATCTGAGGCAGGCTCCAGGCTCTGAGCTGTCAGCACAGAGCCTATTGCAGAGCTGAAACACACGAACTGTGAGATCATGACCTGAGCGGAAGTCAGATGCTTAACCGACTAAGCCACCCAGGGGCCCCTAATATGCCATTTTTAAATTAAAATTTCTTCATTCCACATTAGTTCAACAAAACTTCAAATTTTTTTAAAAAATCATTATTTTTCTTCATAATTCTTATAAAGAACAAAACACATGTTGTTCACGTTCAAACAGCTAAGAGTATGTGTGTTTGTTTTGAAAGAATGCTCATCACATTAATAATAATCTTTGTGTTCTAAATAGGTATTAACTTGGCAGCATTTATCATCATAGTTTTTTCTTATGGAAGCATGTTTTATAGCATTCATAAAAGCGCCATAACAGCAACTGAAATACGGAATCAAGTTAAAAAAGAGATGATCCTTGCCAAACGGTTTTTCTTTATTGTATTTACTGATGCATTATGCTGGATACCCATTTTTGTGCTGAAATTTCTTTCATTGCTTCAGGTAGAAATACCAGGTACAATTTTTTTTTTCTTTCTGTAAAGAAATAACAAGTCTCTTTCTGCAGTGTTCCTCCAAGAAAGAAAATTAAGATCCTTAACATCAACTCATTTTAAGAATTATAAGTCAGAGTTATATGTACCTTAGGCTCTGTTCATCAATCAAATGTTTACCAGGAGGAAGCTGTTCAATTATTTCCATAAATGCCTCAAAACCCTATTACCATTGAAACAAGAGAACAACTCAAATAAATAACACTCTATGCTTTGTAATTCTGATAATCCCATGCTTAAGATGACCAAACAGGTGAAAATGATTATCAAATATTTACTTCATTTTTTTTTTTGAGAACATAAGACATTTTTCCTAGAATACATAGCAATTTAGAGAACATGACGCCAGAGTGTGAGAGATGATTGAAGAATGCATTATTGGTATTTAAAAATAATGTACATCACAACTCATTAGGATAGCTATCATCAAAAACACAGAAAGTAGCAATTTTGGTGAGGATTTGGAGAAACTAGAGCATCACTGGTAGGAATGTAAAATAGCACAGCTGCTACAGAAAACAGCATGGTGGTTCCTCAAAAAATCAAACATAGAAATACCATATGACCCAGCAATTCCTCTTCTGGGAGTTAAAGGAATTAAAAGCAGGAACTCAAACAGACATTGGTTCACCTATGTTCATAGCAGCATTATTCACTATAGCCAAAAGGTAGAAATAACCCGTGTCCATCAATGTATGAATGGATAAGCAAAATGTAACCTATACACACAAAAGAGTATTACTCAGCCTTAAAAAGGGAGGAAATTCGGAAACATGGTACCACATGAATGGACCTTGAAGACATTATACCAAGTGAGATAAGTCAGTCACAAAAACACAAATATTGTATGATTCCACTTATATGACATAACTAGGATAGTCAAATTCATAGAGACAGTTTGTGAATGTGTTATCAGGTTGGGAGGGAAAGGGCATGAAAAGTTATTGTTTACATAGATGTGTAGTTTCAGTTTGGGAGGATGAAAAAGTTCTAGAGATGGACAGTGGTGATGGTTGTACAACAATATGAATGTACTTAATGCCACTGAACTGCACACTTACACTTAAAACTGATTAAAATAGTAAATTTTACTTTATGTATATTTTACCACAATAAAAAAGTGTCCAAAATGCTATTAATTATAATACAGTATATATTCACATTCTTAAAATTTATGAACATACAATTTTAATTTTTTTCACCCCATGGTTAGGGTGATATTATCTTACATTTCATAAGCAACAAAGAAGGAAAATAGCATCAGTAAAATTATAATAGCAAATATGATGAGTTACCTATGTACTACAGTGATTTTTAAGATAAGTTTAGCCAAAGATTTTTTTACTGAAATAAATATCTAGTCAAAAGCCTATAAATGCATACCTGTTTTTAAAACCAAAAAAATAGCAGAAAAGAAATCTTTTAAAGACTGTATATTCTGAGAAATACTGTATGTTCTATCCAGCAATTGAAATATTGGGAAAGGTTTGATCTGGATGCTAAACAATATTATTTTTCCTAAAATGGAATCATATCACAATAATATGTAATCACTTGGTAGAAAATGGTTCTACCTAATGGAATACTTTTGTTGATGTATTCAAGAAAAGCTACTTAGCAAAGAACCCTGTTTTTTGTTCTACCAGCACTCCCTTCAAACACTGACACCCTGGAAAGACATTCTGGAAACACATTAGATTTGGTATTTAATTATGTGACATCAATCAGAAAAAATTAAGACTCAAAAGAGGACTGGGGGAAAAACAAGGAAAAGGGGCTTCTATACCTTGTAAACATCCACAAACACTAAAACTATCACATTTTTCTCTTTCAGATACCATAACCTCTTGGGTAGTGATTTTTATTCTGCCTATCAACAGTGCTTTAAACCCAATTCTGTATACTCTAACCACAAGACCATTCAAGGAAATGATTCATCAGTTTTGGTATAACTACAGAAAAAGAAGATCTATTGACAGCAAAGGAAGTCAGAAAACATATGCTCCGTCTTTCATCTGGGTAGAAATGTGGCCGCTGCAAGAGATGCCACCTGAGTTAATAAAGCCAGCTCTTTTCACAGACCCCTGTGAATTGTCACTAATTTCTCAATCAACTAGACTCGATTCCTATTCATAACGGACTTTGAAACCCATTTCTACACAGAGAATATTATGGGATGCTTCATGATGGATTTATTAGTATAAAATGAATGCCACAAAATTAATAATTTATAATGGCTGAGATAAAACCATTACAAAGACATGAGGTTATTTGGGAAGAATCAAAGTGACTGATGCCCATATAAAGGGAAATAAATTATACTGATAATGTGTATATATTAGTACATATTTTGCATAGGAAATTAAGAGAAATCTATTTCAGAAAGACTCATTCATTCTTTTACTAGGCATTTATTGAGTACCCACTATGTGTATAGCACTGCAGTAAATTTCTGGAAGTATAGAACCTGGAAGTATAGAATAGTATAGAATCTTTCCAATTGCAATGTTAAGTTATGTTTAGCTACAACAGAATAGATGCAGCTCTTAGATGAAGGTAGAGCTTTATCTGTCATGCGCATAGCAAACATAATAATCATGGACACTTTTAAATAAAGGTTTAAGGTTTTGTAATACTCAATGTAATGAAAAATGAGAAATGAGAAAATGTCTGTTTGCAAAATATTTTGTTTTAAAAATTCATCTTACCTCTCAAGTTGCTGTACATTTGAGAGGTAGTACAAGATATCTATTTCTATGAAAACAGATATTCTGATAAACTCAAAAAAGCATTTTACAGTCAACTAATTTTCAACAAAGATGCCAAGACAATCAAATGAGGAAAGAACTGGCTGTTCAACAAATTATTCCGGTGACAACTGGATATTCACATGCAAAAGAAGGAAATTGGACCCTTACCTTACACCATATATAAAAATTAACTCAAAATTAATCAACAACCTAAAAATAAGACAAAACTCTTAGAAGAAGACATATGAGTAAATCTTCAAGACCTTGGATTTAGCAATGGTTTGTTAGGTGTGTCAACAAAAGCATAAGCAACAAAGGGGAAAAAATTGATATACTGGACTTCATCTAAATTAAAAACTTTTGTGTACCAAACAACACTATCAAAAAAGTAAAAAAGACGGGCGCCTAGCTGGCTCAGTCAGTGGAGTGTACCTCTCGATCTCGGGGTTATAAATTCGAGCCCCACGTTGGGTGTAGATTACTTAAAAATGAAATCTTTTTTAAAAAAGTAAAAAGACAACCTACAGAATGGAAGAAAATATTTGCAAATCATATATCTGAGAAGGTTTTAATATCCAGAATATATAAAGAACTCCTATAACTCAACCACAAGATGAACAAGCCAATTTAAAAGTGGACAAAGAACTTAAAAAGCCATTTCTCCAAACAAGATATACAAATGGCCAATAAGCACTTGAAAAGTTGCTCACTAATCATTAGAAAAATGAAAATCAGAACCACAATGAGATAACACTTTACACCTACTAAAAAGGCTGTAACTAAAACAACAAAAGACAAAGAAAAAAAGAGAAAACAAATACTGACAAGGATGTGGAGACTGGAACGCTTCTGCATTGCTGGTTGAAATGTAAAATGATGCAGCTGTTATCATAGACAGTAGTGTGGTGGTTCTTCAAAAGCTTATCATAGGATTAACATATGATCCAGCAATTTCACTCCCAGGTGTAAACCCAAAAGAATAGAAAACAGGATTCAAACAGACACTTGATATACAAATGCTCATTGCATTATTCACAGTAGCCAAAAGATGGAAACAGCTCAAGTGCCCATCAACTAATAAACGGAAAAACAAAATGCGGTATATACAAACAATGGAATATCATTCAGCCATTTATAAGAAATAATACAGTTCTGACACATGCTACAATGTGATGAGTATCAAATAACCCAGGCACAAAAGGACAAATACCATATGATTCCACTTACATGAAATATCTAGGATAAGCAAATTCATAGAGATAGAAAATAGATTAGAGGTCACTGGGGTTGAGAGGGTCAGAAGGATGCTGCCTAAGAAGTACAGAGTATTTTCCTGGACAAAAAAAGTTATAAAATTGATTGTGGTGATGGATAAACAACTCTGTGAAAATGCTAAAAGCCACTGAATTGAAGATGTTAGACGGGTGAATTTTATGGTTTGTGAATTGGACCTCAATAAAGCAGTTAAAGGGAAAAAGAAGAGCTAGAATGCAATGATTCAGGAACTTAAGGAAGGAAAGGTCTGCATGCACATGTTTTACTTCAAAGACAAAGAAGCTGTCATCAAGAGATGGATTTACCTTCCTTTTGCATGGCCAGTCAGTTCATAAGATACTAACTTTTTGGCTACTTATTCTTCTGGTCTCTAACTGAGCTATTGGAATTTTTTTGGGTTAGTAATTTGAAAACTTTAAATAGGAACAAAATGTTTTCGGGTAGTTTTAAATACACTAAAAATGTTTAACACATGAAATTACTGGAATCAGAAATGTATTTATTGAATATATAATTGTATAGATTTCTTTGGAAAGTAAGTTACCTGAAACTTACATCTATTAAAAACATGGATTACTTTGAGTCCTTTTTGTTCTTGGAATAATGACAATAAATTTTCTACATGAGGAATATGGTTACACTTCCAACAAAAAATCAGAAAATAATAGAAAGCTATAGTTCTGCTTATAATATTCAATTCTCTAACTACTGAAACTATATAATTTTTAAAGCTCACAAAAACAAAAATATTTAAATTCTCATAAGTTTATTTTGGGATTATTTGTTATTCTTAAATCTTATTGCTAATAAATATTACAATAGAAAAGTGGCTGAGTTGGTTGAGCATCTGACTCCGGCTCAGGTCATGATCTCACAGTCTGTGAGTTCAAGCCCCATGTCAGGCTCTGTGCTGACAGCTCAGAGCCTGAAGCCAGCTTTGGATTCTGTATCTCCCTCTCTCTCTCTCTGCCCCTCCCCCGCACTTGCTCTCTCTCTCTCTCTCTCTCTCTCTCTCTCTCTGTCAAAAATAAACATTAAAAAATTAGAAGAAAAATATTTTTCTTAAAAATAATTTCTAAAAAAAAGCAATAATTATGAAGACAAGATAGATAAAATGTAATACTACAAAAATCATGATCGTAACCTGTATTTAAGGGTCTTAGAAATGCATGAACTTACAAAATAATCTGAAACAACTTTTTAGCATTAAAATATTTTCCAATAATTTTCTAGAAGCCATTTAGTTTCCTGTTTATTCAGGCTACTCACTCTTCCATTCTTCCACCTCTCCAAATAGGGTAACTTCTATTTAACTTATTTTGGTAAGTAATTACTGGCATACCACATAACTATTCCTACTAACTTCGAAGGAAGGTGCAATAGAAGCACTAAGTTAACTCAGAGAGAAGTTATGGTTTTCTCTCTTGCAAAAATAACTTTGGTCCAAAACTCATGGCCTATGCTTCTAGGCTTCTAGGTCAAATCAATGCCTCTAAGTTAAACCAAAGTATTTTAAAATTTAAAAATAAATACCAGGAAGACTTCAACTTTTTTTTTTTTTTTTTTTTACTATTTTCAGTTTAAGGGTTCCTAATGCATTTGGCTACTACCTAATCCCTCACAAAGCAATTACTGCCTTTTAGCAACTTAGATATTGATAAAATTGAAGGAAAACAACAAATGGGAAAGGGATATATGCAGCCAGAATACTCAAGTCCATGCATTTTACTGCTTACCTAAGTAATAAGTAAATTGATACTTGAATGTGATGGAGTGAACCACTCTAAGAGACTTCAAAAATACATTGAATTTTTAATAATGTATTTCTTTTTTTTTTTTTTTAAGTTTATTTCCTGAGAGAAAGAGAGAGAGAATGAGTGGTGGAGGGACAGAGACAGAGGGAGAGGATCCCAAGCAGGCTCTGTGCTGTCAGTGTGGAGCCTGATGTGGGGCTTGAACCCATAAACCATTATTAGATCATGACCTGAGCTGAAATCAAGAGTTGGATGTTTAATCATCTGAGCCACCCAGGCACCCCAATGTACTCCTCTTTTAAATAAAAATCTTTCACTAGAAGCCTCATTTACTGTTTTAAATTCTTTTCTTATCTTTTCTTAAGACTTTTTAAAACAAAAGATTTTTTTAATGTTTTTTTTTAATTTTTTTAATGTTTTTATTTATTTTAATGTTTATTTTTAAGAGAGAGAAAGAGCATGAGCAGGGTAGGGGCTGAGAGAGACCGAGACAGAATCCAAAGTGGGCTCCAGGCTTTGAGCTATCAGCACAGAGCCTGATGTGGGGCTTGAACCCACAAACCATGAGATCATGACTTGAGCTGAATCTGGATGCTTACCCAGCTGAGCCACCCAGGCGCCTCTTATCTATTTCTATGGTTTCAATTACTTTATATATACTGAAGATTCCCACATTTTTGCCTTTAGCCTATTCTCTCTCCTAAATTAGTCACTTATGCATACAACTGCCCACTAAACATTGAGTATCTCTCTGGCTCTTTCATGTACATTATCATGTGATGGGGATTTAGAGTGGTGGGGGTCCAGAGCTGATGGCCATGAAAGAATTCTTGAGATGTCTTTGATGCAAAAAGGTGATTTTATTAAAGCACTGGGATAGGACTCCCGGGCAGAAAAAGATGCACTGGGGTTGTGAAGAGTGACTGATTATATGCTATGTAGTTTGGAGAGGTAAAGGCAAAAAGGGAGGCTTTCAAAAGGACTTTCATATGCTAAAGATACCAGAGGCCTTGCTATTGTCAAGCTTAGGTTGTTTTCCCTCTGGTAAGACATTAAGATAGTAGAGAGTTCCTGGAGAAATGTTACACATACTCTGTATTTACCTCAAGAATTTGTCAATGGGCTGCAGGTTATAAAGAAATTTAACTATGCATATCATTTCCTTCTTGCCTTTGTTCCCCACATCACTATGGAAGGGAGGGTGATGTTAGGGCTCCAGGAAACTGAGTCCATAGGTTTTTGGAGATTAAGCTATTTATAAGATTGCCTTTTTCCTATAATTTATGAAGACTTTTTTTTTAGTATAATTGTCAAGTTAGCTAACAAATGGTATATACAGTGTACTCTTGGCTTTGGGAGTAGATTCCCATGATTCATTGCTTACATACAACACCCAGTGCTCATCCCAACAAGTGTCCTCCTCAATGCCCATCACCCATTTTTCCCTCCCCACCATCCCTCCATCAACCCTGCTTGTTCTCTGTATTTAAGTCTTTTATGGTTTGCCTCCCTCTCTGTTTGAAATTATTTTTTCCCTTTCCCTTGCCCAATAGTCTTCTGTTAAGTTTCTCAAATCCCACATGAGTGAAAACGTATCTTACTCTGACTTATTTCACTTAGCGTAATCCCCTCCAGTTCCATCCATGTTGTTGCAAATGGCAAGATTCATTATTTTTCATTGTCAAGTAGTATTCCATTATATATATAATGTATATATGTATACACATGTATACCATATATATGTGTATATATACACATATATGTATGTATGTGTGTGTGTATATATATATATATATATATATATATAAAACATCTTTGTCCATTCATCAGTTGATGGACATTTGAGCTTTTTCCATAATTTGGCTATTGTTTTTTTTTTTTTTTTTAATGTTTTATTCATTTTTGAGACAGAGAGAGACAGAGCATGAATGGGGGAGGGGCAGAGAGAGAGGGAGACACAGAATTGGAAGCAGGCTCCAGGCTCTGAGCCATCAGCCCAGAGCCCGATGCGGGGCTCGAACTCACTGACCGCGAGATCGTGACCTGGCTGAAGTCGGACGCTTAACCGACTGCGCCACCCAGGCGCCCCAATAATTTGGCTATTGTTGATAGCACTGCTATAAACAGGGGTACACATGCCCCTATGAATCAGCACTCCTGTATCCTTTGGATAAATTCCTAATAGTGCTATTGCTAGGTTGTAGGGTAATTCTATTTTTATAAACTAATGGAAACTCATATCCTGCAGGACTATGATCTCCATCAGTTAACCATTTGTTTCCCCCTTTCCTTTGTTCTTGGGCACCCAAGAGTGTCTGAGGAATGTCACACATATCCCACCAGGTGAGTAGGAGGGGTTGGGGCGGGGGGATTGTTATTCTTAGCTTGAGCTTTGCCCTCAGCTTGCCTTATGCTCCTTCATCATTAAGGACTCTGTCTTACTAAGACTCTGTACTGACACCTTATCTTATCAACAGCTTAATCTCCAAAAACCTATAGAGTCCTTTGAGACCCTGTCTTAGTGAATGGTACCAAAAGCCCAACGTAGAAATCCTAGAATCAGTCTTTAGCTCTTCCTTCTCCTTTATCCATCATATCAAATCACCTAGCCCTACCTTTATTCTACCTAAAAAACAACTCTTAAATCTATCCACTTGGCTTTATCCCAATTCCCAGTACCTTAGTTTGTGTGGACATCATGTATTGTTGCCATATTTGCAATAACCTTCTAACAAGTTTCTATACCTCCAGTCAAGTGATTTTTATCCATATTTAGAGCTCTCAAAAAATTAATCTATGGGCTCTTGGGTGGCTCAGTCAGGTAAGCGCTGACTCTTGATTTCAACTCAGGTCATGCTTTCATGGTTTGTGGGTTCGGGCCCCGCGTCGGGCTGTGTGCTGACAGTGCAGGGCCTGCTTCTCTCTCTCAAGAACAAACTTTTTGTTTGTTTTTATTTATTTATTTTGAGAGAGACCACACAAGCAAGGGAGGGGCAGAGATTGAGAGAGAGAGTGAGAGAATACTAATTTTGGTGTAAGAGACCCACAGGCAAATTTCATCTCAGCTTACTTCCTATTCTGTCTCTATAGACAGAAATAACATCACTTTCCTCAAAAGTTAATATTAAATAATGCTTATAAAGCTCCTAGCATAGTGCCTAACTCAGAAGTTTTGAAACACATTATTTGTAATACTAAAAATTTCATTACAGTGACTTTTACCCTCTTGAGGCCTTTTTTTTTTTTTTTTTTTTTTAAGAGAGAGCACAAACGGCAGAGGGGGGCAAAGGGAGAGAGAGAGAGAGAGAGAGAGAGAGAGAGAATCCCAAGCAGGCTCTGTGCTGAGAAGGATCATGGGATCATGACCCAAGCTGAAATCAAGAGTCAGATACTCCAGCGACTGACTGAGCCACCGAGGCACCCCAGCCTCTTGAGGCTTTTAATTACATCAAAATACTGAGTTTTTCTCTAAGGTGTATATAGAACTGGTAATGAGCTACTTAGTTAAGAAAACAATTTCTTAAGTCTTTAAGTAAATGTTTATGTTTTGAGCTCCTCCCCAACCCCTGCCATGAAGCTGAGCAAAAAGAAATACAAAAAGGGATGCTTTTTTAAAAAGCCACTGTTAAAAATAAGATGAACTTCTCTGTGGGCCACACATGACAACAAAAACTGTTAACAGAGCTGAGCTGTGGGGATACCAGACTCCTGACACTAGCAGCTATGAGTTTTAGTGATGAGGAATGAACCAAAAGTGTCCACAGAAGGCTCACCTCCTGAAATCAGGGGTTAACCTAAGCTGACTACAATTCAACAAAATTATAAATCAACTAAGATGGTTCTTCTTTTCTAACATAAAAACATACATGGTGGGGAGAGGAAGTCACACACACAAAAATCAAAGTAGTACAGATCAAACTTATGATACAGCTATAACAGAAAAAGTTACAGGGGACCTTAGCATAGGGCTAAGCAAATAAATCAGAATACAATATGGAGCTCAGAACCAAACACTTACATGGTAATTGAATGACAGATGTAGCATTTGAAATACTGATACTTGAAGGAACAGCAACAGACATACAAAAATAAACAAGATCCCAAAATCGCACCATAAGCAAAAGTTAATCAGACGAATAAACACCTCAACATTAAAAACAAAAATTTAACTTTTGGAAAGACATAAAGGAGAGTATCATTATGACATTTCCTATACAAGCCCCAGAAAGCACTATTATGAAAAATTGGTAAGATTCCATTAAAATTAAAAGCCTTTATTTAAGAAAACTCCACACTCAAATACAAAGATAAACCACAAGCTACAATAGATAGTTGAAACACAGAGAACAGGTCATTAGTTAGTATTCAATATGGAACACCTACAAATTGATAAGGAAAAGACAAAACCTAATAGAAAAATGGACAAAGGTATGGCCTCAGAAATCACACACTGCATTTCTTCAATCTCCTAGTAGTTATTAAAGTCAGCACTATTCAACATGTGAGACTATACAAGGGCATGAATACCAGGAGGCTGACCATTGTGGCCATCTGGAGGCTAGCTACCACATACACAAAAAAGTATTTTGTAGTGCTTTGAAAACATACACATGTATTAAAAATATAAAAACAAGGGGCGCCTGGGTGGCGCAGTCGGTTAAGCGTCCGACTTCGGCCAGGTCACGATCTCGCGGTCCGTGAGTTCGAGCCCCGCGTCAGGCTCTGGGCTGATGGCTCAGAGCCTGGAGCCTGTTTCCGATTCTGTGTCTCCCTCTCTCTCTGCCCCTCCCCCGTTCATGCTCTGTCTCTCTCTGTCCCAAAAATAAATAAACGTTGAAAAAAAAAAATATATATAAAAACACAAACTAGAATATACACCACCTCCAGGACAATGGTTACCTCTGGGGAGAGAAGGGGTGGGATCAAAGAGGTAACAAAAGTTTCAAATGTATCTGACATTTACAAACATAGATCTGAAGAAAGTATAGCCAAATGCTAACATTTATTTATTTTTTTAAATGTTTATTTATTCTTGAGAGAGAAAGCAAAAGCGGGGGAGGGGCAGAGAGAGAGAGGGACAGAAGAGCCAAAGATCTGTGCTGTCCACACAGAGCCCGATGCGGGGCTCAAATCCACGAACTGTGAGATCAAGACATGAGCTGAAGTCTGGACGCTTAACAGACTGAGCCACCCAGCTGCCCCAAATGCTAATACTCATTAAATCTGTATGGTAGGGATATATTCTTTAATCATTCACTTTTCCTGTTATGTTTGAAATATTTCAATAAAAAGTTTTAAAATAATGAACCCAAAGAAATGGAAATAAAATTTGCTTTGAACAAGTTTATTTTTATACATTTTAAAAATTGAAATTTTTGTGACATGTAAGAAAAATATTTTTCTAATATGAAAATAAGTATCTCTTTGGTATAGAAGCACACCATTTGTGTTATCTTTAACTAAAAAGAAAAAATTTTAAAAAAAAAGGGGACCAAGAACTATGACCTAATATACTCAATGAAACTATTCTTTGCCCATCCGTTTGTCCCCTTTCATAACCCCACTGTGGGTCTTTAGAATACGTATCTGTACACAACTCCATATCTACAAAGAACTAAGATGCATTATCAAAGATGTCTAGAAATTACGGAAAATTAGTTGGCTTAATTGTCGACACAAACCACCAAAGAGAGACAGAGAGAATATAAGATATGGAACGTGTAAAGTAGAACATTGTCAATAAAGTCAAATTACATGCAAGCAATCACATCATTTAAATTTGTTGGCTTAAAAACACAGTAATTTCTTTAGAATCATATTTAGAATTTAAATTATTATGTGCAAAGCTCAAAAAGTAATAGTACAGAGCCATAATTTTGACAAGGCACTTTAAAGAGAACAACCAAACATACAACAACGTCAAAAAGAGTTAACCTGAGAAATAAACAAGGAAAAAATATAAACATTCTTTCTAGACAGGCTTTCATTTTCTGAAATAAAAGCTTTTTAGAAAGCATCATAAAGGATAAAAAAATATTTATCATATATTTTAAAAAGTTGTCCTCAAAGTTCAAATTCTCATAAAAAAAAAAAAAGATTGTATTCCTTCAAGTCAGTGAGGTTCTGAGTCAAATACTTTTTTAGAAAAACAATTACAATTTTCATGGTAAAAACAGGAACAAAAAAAAACAGCTTTTAACTGTACTGTCAACTCTTTTATTCAACAAACATTTACTGATTGCTGTGTGACACAATTGTTCTAGGTGCTGGAGATAAACAAGACACAATCATTAGTTCCAGGGACCTTGGCCTAGTGGCACTGGGCCAACATTGGTAGCCTTAAAGTTACCTCCCTAGGTCTGTAAAATAAAGCTCAACTTCAAACTCTGGCACTCTTGGCATCTTCTTGCAAATCAAATAGAATAATGATTTAACTATTTTTTTTTCTGCCATTAAAACTATAGATAACAATATCTACTGATGAAATTAACTTCCATAAAAGATTCTATGAAAGTTTAGAGGACAGAAAGTATTTAAAGATAAATATTGCCAACATCAAATATAACATCAGTATTCTGCTTTCACAAAAGTGAAGGAAACCAAAAAAATTTCATTCTGAATACACAGAACTACTGGAGACTACCTTATACTTATGGTACACGTGCAAATATCATCAATGAGGAAGAGGGAATTATTACACAGCCAAATCAGTTGTCAGGCTTCAAAGAATCATAACCTTCTTTCAAGAGGTCCCTCCATGTTTTAAGGAAACGTGCATTTTCTGTACATTTGAAGGCAAGCTCTTCCACTTGAGCTGATACTGCAGATGTGGCTTCAAGAAGTTTGGTTAATGAAAATGCTGCCTGAAATTTAAAAAGAAAAAAAGAAAGAAAGAAAGAAAGAAAGAAAGAAAGAAAGAAAGAAAGAAAGAAAGAAAGAAAGAAAGAAAAGAGAAACAACAGAAGTTTATTTTTAAGATTTTCATCTCATTTTATAAACAGTCTAAAAATAGCTTAAAACCTTGACTCCATTGCCTAAGTTATTTTCCTTAAAAGTAACAAAAAAATCTTCAAACGAAAATACCAGCTCTTTCAGGGAACCCAAGAAATTCTTTCATATGAAGTAAGCTTTGAGGAAATATGTCTGCTGGAAAGGCATCCATTATGCACCAAACATAACAAATCAGTATTTTTTTTTTAACTGAAAATACACTAGGGGTGCCTAGCTGTCTCAGTCCATAGAACATGAAACTCTTCATCTGGGGGTTGAGTTCAAGTCCCACTTTGGGTGTAGAGATTACTTAAAAAAAAAAAAAATCTTTAAAAGAAAAAAAGAAAAAAGAAAGTAAAAAAAAAAAAAAAATACACTAGAATCTCATTTAACTCAACAAGAGGACTTGGATCCCTTGACACTAAGGACCAGAAGTATCTGAAGAAGGACTTACAGACTTACTTCATCATAAACAACTCACTAAAAAATAAAAAATTCACTGATATTTAGTAACAAGGGCAGTGCTCCACTAATTTTACCTGTGAACGCTATTTAAACCATGAAAATATATAGAACAAAGAATAGATACTCTCAGCTGACATATATGAACAAAATCAAAATGAACAAAATCAAGCATACAGAAATGTTTTCTTCACCTATAATATAGAATAACACTGTTCCTACACTAACACATCAGCAGTCCAGTCTACATATTCTCTTGAAACCAGTCTTGTTCAGCAAAAACAGTTTTGTTCACCATTTTTGTCATCTTTAAACAAGCAAACAAATACTTAAGATAATCGAGTTCATTATCCAGTTTCCAGTCTGCACAACAGGGTCTATTCCACAAAGTTCTCCCAGGAGGATCACACCCTACATACCTCATTCACTTGACCCATCCAAGAGCCTTTTTATACTGAAACCCCGGTGATGGGTGAGTAGGTGGGTGTGCGCGCCACTGGGAATTCGCAATTCAACAGAAACCATACTATGCATTCTAGCAATCATAGGGAGGGGTTTTTGACCTAACCTTTAATGAAACCCAATCTAGACTACAAGCGCAGTTAAGTAATCCCTCCAAACTGGGTCCAGCGCACAGCAAGCCTAAAACAGACAATAATAGCATTGCCAGCTGGCTCTGGCAGGTGGCCAACTAGAGCAGCGGGATCTTAAGTCCCAAGGAAAGAAATCACAGCCTGATTCTAAGCACCAACAGGCAACAAGGAGAGCACAGACACCGCCTGCACAAGTCTGCGCAGTAGAGCAGAACGGTTTCAGGTTACAGAGGGTGATTGAAACCAGAAGGCGAGACTAAAACAAAATAGGGGTGGGGCGGTGGAGGGATAACTCCTTATTCCTCAACACTAAATCTAAAGGCGGAATACTCATAGATGGGGGACAAAGGGCCTTGGGTCGCCAGTTTACTCAACCCATCCCCCAGCCCATACTCTGAAAGGGCAGAAGCGCGAGACGCGCCGGACTGGGTGCGCGGACTCCTGGTCCTTTTCTCCCTTGCACCGCCACGGTCTGTCTTCCAAAAAGGGCTGAATGGGGACCTGTCTACCAACACTCACGTCTCCGATCTGCAGCTCCACTTCCTCCAGCGGGTCCACTGTTCGGCTGCTGCTTCTTCTTGGAACTGGCCAGCCCAAACTCACTGGGACGCCGGGGGAAGATGTTGACGAGGCGTCTGAAGACGAGGGAGACGAAGGAGGTGGCGGGGGCGGCGAAGAAATCCGCACGTCCTCAGGGTTTGCCATTGAGCGGGGCTGGGACTGCAGAATCTGACCTTAGCAGCCGAACCGACACCAACAGTCTTTCAAACTGCTCGCGCCCAACGCCCAGAAGCCCCGCCTCCTCCCGGCCGCAATCCCGCCCAGTATACTAGTGGGTCTCTAGCCAAATCCGCGGATACCAGTCATTTTTTCGGGACAGCCAATCAAATGTCAGTTAATTCACCTTGGGTAGCTCAACGCTCTTGCGCAAACTTCCAGTCAGGCTCAGAAGACGGTTGAGCAGAGGACTACAACTCCCAGAATGCCGTATGCATCGTGCCACCTCCCACTGCTTTGGATGCGAGCGCATTACACTCCCGGATCTGTGGGTCTCTCTCACAAGCCCCCGGAGGCCTCACCACGCCTTGGTGAGACGCAAACTCAGAACCAATCCTCAGCCTGAAGCCGGGGGCGGGCTGGGACTTAGAGTCTCTTTCCTTTTCCTCTTTCGGAACGTGACCCGGAAGTCTCTGCTGGCCATCGCGTCCATGCGTGGCGCCGGCGCAGAGCGAGAAAGAGGCGGGAACACGGTGAAGCCACAGTGTTGGGCCGAACTCTAGGCAAACTTCAGCGGAGGTGTTGGTCCTTCTTGGCAGGTGATGGCGCCCCCCGCGGCCTAGAGGTCCAGCGCCCGCGGCGAGCCACAGACAGCCCTTCCGTTGTGTCCCACCGACAGTCCTGGGAACAGTGAATATGTTGGTGCCGCTAGCCAAGCTGTCCTGCCCGGGTGAGAGAGAACTCCGGGCGGGGATAAATGGAGGAAGGTCGAGGAGTCCGGGCGAAAAGGACAGGGCCACACCTGGGGCGGGAGAAGGGGGGTGCGGCAGGACACCTACCTCTCTCCGCCGGCTCTCCTGGCGTTCACTGGTTAAACTAGGACGAAGGCCACGCTGTCTGCGCCTGGTAATGGACCCTAAATTCCTCCCCATTGAGTTGCCCCAATTGGAAGAATTAACAACTAGGTTAAAGGTCGTGGGCTGAGGAACCTTGTCAACATGACCCTCCGGTGGACTCCTGAACCGAATATTCCCAAATCCTGGTCCTAAAACTCTTATCCCATAGCTCAGGTGTTATATGTTGCATTGTTTTAAAGGATAAAATAATATTTGCACAGTTTTTCTTCTTGGTCGTGTACTGACTTTCGTCTTTGCACCCATCCTAGTCCATTCTTAAGAATTTGAAGTCCGATCTGTCACATCATGATTAACATCCATGTGCTGCCCCAAGTCACCAGATTACATCTGGAGCCAGAAATTTTTCTACATTGTCTAAAATTAACTTTAGAGGCTTACCGTGTTATGGGTGCTCCTAGAACCATCATGATGATTTGTGAAAATACCTCATTACCTTCCCTTTCTCTTAAGTAAAAATAATAATAATAATAATAATAATAATGCAGTTGAATGGTCTTTGGTTGGTTTTACTTAAAAACAAAAAAAGTTTAAAAATTCAAAAAACTTCACTGCAGAATCTTGAATTTTTTCACAGTTGTCTTAATTTTTTTATCTTTTATTTTTGGTTATGGAATAAACAAGTATACATACTGCAGATTCACAGATGTTCTTATTTTGTACATTTTATGAAAGTAGAATTTTGTCAGATTTGGCTACCATATGTTAAATTAGAATTTTGTTTAAGGTTCCTGTTACTCATACATGTATTACTACACCTAATGTGTAGATATGCTTTATGTTTTGTGGAATATCAAAGTAGTCAGATGCTATCTACCCTACTGCCTGATTTAGCTGAAACAATTCTTGGGCCAAGCCTTAACCAAATTCCACCACAATCAGCATTTCCATTTTCCATGGATACTTAAATCATTGCCATTTTCATAGCTCAGTGTTAGCACTACTGGCAACAAAGAGATGGACACAAATGTGTTGGCAGTGATGTTATGAGTTCAATGGACTTTTTGACCTTCTCTACCAAAATTCAGCCAAGTTGCCTAATGGTTCAGATGTTTAAAGTGGAGTACCAGATTTGTTTTCAGAAAAAGAGTAAAGGTCATGACTTTTTAATTTTTATCCCCTGGGGAAAATCAAAAATCAAACTACCCAATTCCAAATATTCTCAAGAAAACCACTGGCTATGTAAGCAATAGAATTAGTTTTGTCTGATACCAGGTCAACAGTTTGCAGCAGCAAATGATAACTTCTATACACTAAACTACAATTCATCACAAAACAAAGATTTTTAATATCTTTTAATAATACAAATAATTAATAAATATTCTTTTGAATAATGATAATGCTCTATTTGAACCAAACTCTAGAACTGAATTCTCCTGTAATATCTTTATTTATGTATTTTAGATACATTTTTTTCAAGATTTAGGATATGTGAAAAGTTACCTAATAATTAAAACATTATTCCCAATATTAAGATTTTTAGTATGCCTCTGTAAGTAGAGAAAATTAGTTTCCTTGCCACTCTTTTTTTAAGATTATCAAAAACATTTTTTTAATATTTATTTTTGAGAGAGAGAGAGAGCACATGCACAAGTGGAAGAAGGGCAGAGAGAGAGAGGGAGACACAGAATCTGAAATAGACTTCAGGCTCCAAGCTGTCAGAACAGAGCCCATCCCGGGGCTTGAACCCACAACCATGAGATCATGACCTGAGCCAAGGTCAGATGCTTACCCGACTGAGCCACCTAGGTGCCCCAAGATATTTTTTAGTGTTTAAAAGTCCTTAGAGTTCAGCCACTATACATCTCTTTCCTTCCTGTTTCCCACAATCTTATTGATTTTCTGAGGGCAGATTTTTGCTTTAAAAAAATATTTTATTGGAAAGAATAAATCATAAAAATATGCTAGTTCTGCAATTAGGTACTAAAAAATAATTAGACTATGCCAGGCAATTATCTCTCCATGTAATTAGAAAAGAAAGGAAAAAAAATCTTGTTTTCATCACAGCACAGTTTCCATTCACAAATCATTCCAAATCCTATCATAGTCTCAGAGCTTGACTGATGTTGGAAGGATTGAGACTGAGCTTGAGTGGGATCATCTGAATTCCTATTTATCTACTGTAAATGGGGATGAGCTGCCCCACAATTTGTATAAGGTCATGAAGGATAAGATGTATTAAAATTGAAAATTCTTGTTTTTTAATTTTTAAGTTGATTTACTTTGAGAGAGGGAGAGCACATGAGTGCGCAGGCACGCACAAGCAGGAGAGAGCAGAGAAAGAGATAATCCCAAGCATCAGGCTCTGCGCTATCAGCACAGAGCCCGAGGCCGGGCTCAGTCCCATGAACCCTCAGATCATGACCTAAGCTGAGATCAAGTAGGATGCTTAACTGACTGAGTCACCCAGGCACCCCTAAAATTGAAAATTTTGAACTGTTCAGTATGTCCATTAAAATGTAAATTTTATTGTATATTTCAAATCCATGTAAAAGTCTTTGTTGATCTTTACTAATTATTTGTTATAGCCCATATTTAGAAACTTATTTTTGGGATGTCTAGCTGACTCAGTCAGTAGAGCATGTGACTCTTTATATTGGGAGTGTGAGTTCGAGCCCTACATTGGGTGTAGAGTTTACTTAAAAATAAAATCTTAAAAGAAAAAGAAACTTGTTCATTTGCAGATAGATGCTTCCTTATAAGAGACAAGTTAAAAACCAGGAAAGGCCTCATTATTATTGTTATCGCTGTATAACCCAAGTTACTTTTTGGAAATTAAACCACAGATTTGCAGGTTCCTGCAAATTACAGTGAAAATTGTAACTAGGAAGATATCTATTTAGTTATCAAATATATATTAGCCCCTTGCTTTTTGTAAGATATACTAGATCATATATCATAGTATTTCCAAGGCAAAGACTGACCATAAACTTTAGAGCTGACGGGGTGAGCAGAGTTAGAATAACATGCTGAATGTTTCGTTGCTGTTAATGAATTCAAACACAATGTAAACAGACTCCAAAACCTATGCACTTAACCACTGCTTTTTTCCATTTTCCCTTTTCTATTTGTTTTGTTTTTAATTAATAAACTTAGTTTTGGGGGGGCAGTTTTAGGTTTAAAGAAAAGTTGAGCAGAAAATACACAGGGTTTCCATATAACTTTCCCCCATTCCCCATTAACATCTGGTATTGGTGGTACATTTGTTACAATTGGTGAACCAATTTTGATACATTGTTATTAGAGTTCATTCTTTGTATTGTACATTTTATGTGCATTTGACAATGTGTAATGACATGTATCCACCATTATTACATTATTGTATAGAATAGTTTACCCCCATATCCCCTGTGTTCCACATATTCATCCCTTCTTCTCTCTTCCAGAACCCATGGCAACCACTGATTTTTTTGTAATGTCTCTATAATTTTATCTATAGAATGTCACGTAGTTGAAATCATGCAGTATGTAGACTGGCATTTTCAGATTGCCTTCTTTTAATATGCATGTAAGTTTCCTCCATGTCTTTTCATGTCTAATAGTTCGTTTCTTTTTAGTGCTAAATAATATTCTATTGTTTGGATGCACCCCAGTGTATCTGTTTATCCATTCACCTACTGAAGGACATCTTCCAAGTTTTGACAATTATAAATAATGCTGCTATACATTCATGTGAAGGGCTTTGTTTTTAATATTGGCCATTTTCTTTCTTTTATTGTGATGAGAACTCTTAACATGACATAGACCCTCTTGACAAATGTTTAAATGTATGTTATTGTTGACTATAGGTACAGTGTTGAACATCAGATCTCTAGAGCTTACTCATCTTGCTTGACTGCAGGTTTTTGTGTGGACATTAATTTTCAACTCATTTGGGTAAATACCAACGGGTGCAATTGCTGGATCATTTGTTAAGAGCATGTTGAGCTTTGTTAAGAAATGCCACACCATCTCCCAAAGTGGCTGTACCACTTTGCATTCCCACTAGCAATGGATGAGAGATCCTTTTGCCCCACATCTCTGTTAGAAAAAAAATTTCCAGTGTTTTTCTCATAATCTTTATTGTGTGTGGTTGTGAATATTCTTTTTTTAATAATAGTTTTATTGAGATATGTCACATACCATACAATCACACCATCTAAAATACACAGCTCAATGGCTTTTAATACAAACATAACAGTTGTGCAGCCCTCACCACGGTCTATTTCAGAACATTTTCATCACCTTAAAAAGAAACCTCACACCATTAGCAGTCACTCTTCAACCTCTCCAGCCCTAGGCAACAACTAATCTATTTTCTGTCTCTATGAATTAGTCTAGTCTGGATATTTCATATACATGGAATTCTATAATACGTGATCTTTCCCTGCTGGCTTCTTTCATTTAGCAATATGTTTTCAAAGTGTACCATATTGTAGCATATATCACTACTTTATTTCTTTTTGTTGCTAAATAATACTCCATTGTATGAATATATCACCTTTTATCCATCCACAAACAGACATTTGGATTTTCTCTATAATTTAGCTGCTTTGAATTATGCATCTGTGAAGATTCATGTACAAGCTCTTGTGTGTTTTCATTTGTCTTAGGTATATACCTAGGGGAGAGCTACATAGAAATTCTATGCTTAAGGTTTTGAGGAACTGGGAGACTGTTTTCCAAAGTGGCTGCACCATTTCACATTCCCACCAGTTGTGTATGAGGGTTCCAGTTTTTCCACATCCTCATCAACATTTATTATTATCCCTCTTACTGCTTATAGCCCTCCTAGTGGATATAAAGTATTGTTTCATTGTGGTTTTGATTTGTATTTCCCTGATGGTTAATGATGTTGAGAATCTTTTTATGTGCTTATTGGCCATTTATATATCTCCTTTGGAGAAATGTCTATTCAGATCCTTTGTCTCTTTTTTAATCTGGTTGTCTTTTTATTATTAGAGATGAGTTTATTATATATGCTTGATACAAGTCCCTTATGAGATATATGATTTGCAAATATTTTCTCCCATTCCATGAGTTATCCTTTCACTTTCTTGATGGCATCCCTTGAAGATAAAAGGTTTTTATTTTGTTGAAGTATAGTTTACCTATTTTCTCTTTTGTTGCTTGTGGTTTTGGTATCACAGCAAAGAAACCTTTGTCTAATCCAGGGTCACAAAGATTTATACCCATGTTTAAAAAAAAATTATAGTATTAGCTCTCACATTTGGGTCTTTGAAGCTTTTTGAGTTAACTTTTGTATCACCATAATCTTAATCTTTTAACTTTGTATTTTTAAATAATTTTACACTTACAGAAGCATTGTAAAGATAACACAGAGTTCCCATATACCCTTTGCCCAGCTTAACTCCTTACATAAGCATAGTAGAATTATCAAAACTAAGAAATTGATATTGATGTAATACTATTAACTAAACTACTGACTCTATTTGGATTTTATTATTCTGTTCCAGGATCCAATCCAGGACACCATGTTGCTTTTAGTTGTCATGTCTCCTTAGTCTACCTCAATGTGATAGTTCCTCTGTCTTTTCTTGTCTTTCATACTTTTGATATGTACTAGCCAGGCATATTGTAGAATGTTCCTCAATCTGAATTTGTCTGACTTCTCATAATTACACTGAGGTTATAGATTTTGGGGGAAGTATGACACAGGTGAAGAGCTCTTCTTATCATATCAGGGAGTAGGTTTTACCAACATATCTTATTGCCAGTAATGTTAAACTTGATCATTTGGTTAAAGGGTCTGCTATATTTCTCCACTGTAAAAGTAATATTTTTCCCTTTCATGCTCTACTTGTGGGAAGCTAGTAACTAATTGCAACCTACACTCAGAAGCAGAGAAACAAATAATCTGTGGATGTATCACCATAATCTTTTATACTTTGACTTTTTCTGTTAAAATTATAGGCCAAGTGGAATTCATTTTGATAGGAAGAAAAAGGTACACTTTTTTCCCAAATGACTCTCTCCCTATCTTTGATGATTTAGTGAGTAACCATCTCTTCTCCCTGATTAGAAATGGCATCTTTATCAGACATCAAATCCTGAACTCTTTATTCTTTTCCTTTGATTATTCTATCCCTTCTCCTATAACAGACTTTTAATTATTATAGCTCCAAATACAAGTTTTTATACTTTTCAGGGCTATTCCCAAGGGAGGATTCTCTGTCCCTTTTTTTTTTTTTTTTTTTTTAATAATGGGAAAAATTATGAAGAAGAGTACCGGAGAAGAGAGCCTGAAATTGAAGATACAGGTCAAAGGGAAGGCCTCAGATGGAGGGATGTCCCTACAAATATGGGAGGGATAAGCCTCATCATCCAGGTGGAAGGATTAATCTAAGTGAAGGGAAACGACATCTATTATAACCTAAAAGAATGAACAAAGAGTAGATACAAATACAGATTACATTAGAAGTTGTTGCCAAGGAAATAGGGAAGTTCCCACCTAATTGCTTCTATCTTTCTATGATGTTTGGTGTGTTAGAGTATCTGCTTCAGATAAGGGAGGGAGGAGGTAGAGTTGAAGATTTTAGGACAATAGAGGTTTAAAGAAAATTATTGCAGATAAATCTTTGCACACTTCTGTTTATTTCTATTTTCTAACTTAAAGTATAGGTACATTTTTGAGGCTCTCAGAAGATACTGCCATATGGGAGAGTTAATTTTTTAAAAGGCTGACCATAAAACGTAGTTTGCCTGCATTGTCCCAGCATAATTAATACTGCCCCTTGTTACTCTCACAAGTATCCAGTTGATAAATTATATGGTCATCCTATTTATAGGTTAGGCTTGATACGAGCTATATTGAAAAATTAGTTTATTAGATACTTCTAAAATATTATAGTTTGAAAACATTACTTTAATGAGGAGAAACTAACTAAATTGTTCACCTGGGGCACCTGGATGCCTCAGTCAGTTAAGCATCCAACTTCGGCTTAGGCTCAGGTCATGATCTCTCAGTTCATGTATTCAAGCCCCACGTTGGTCTCTCTGCTGACAGCTCAGAGCCTGGAGCCTGCTTCCAATTCTGTGTCTCCCTCTCTCTCTGCCCCAACCCCACTTGTGCTGTGTCTCTCTCTGTCTCTCAAAAATAAACAAACGTTAAGAAGAAAATTTTAATTGTTCGTCTAGGAAATAGTATAGTGGGTTTCAGTACATGCACAACTAATGGCTCAACAACATAGACCTAACTATTAATTGAATGCGGTATTGATATGGTCAGAATGTGAACACAGATTTCCAAATATAAGACATCATATGGAATCATACAATTTTAGATCAAAAAGTTACCTTAATCATCTCATGCCAGTCAGAGTGGCTAAAATGAACAAATCAGGAGACTATAGATGCTGGAGAGGATGTGGAGAAATGGGAACCCTCTTGCACTGTTGGTGGAAATGCAAACTGGTGCAGCCACTCTGGAAAACAGTGTGGAGGTTCCTCAAAAAATTAAAAATAGACCTACCCTATGACCCAGCAATAGCACTGCTAGGAATTTACCCAAGGGATACAGGAGTGCTGATGCATAGGGGCACTTGTACCCCAATGTTCATAGCAGCACTCTCAACAATAGCCAAATTATGGAAAGAGCCTAAATGTCCATCAACTGATGAATGGATAAAGAAATTGTGGTTTATATACACAATGGAATACTACTTGGCAATGAGAAAGAATGAAATATGGCCTTTTGTAGCAACATGGATGGAACTGGAGAGTATTATGCTAAGTGAAATAAGTCATACAGAGAAAGACAGATACCATATGTTTTCACTCTTACGTGGATCCTGAGAAACTTAACAGAAGACCATGGGGGAGGGGAAGGGGGAAAAAAAAAAGTTAGGGAGGGAGCCAAACCATAAGAGACTCTTAAAAACTGAGAATAAACTGAGGGTTGATGGGGGGGGGGGGGGGAAGGGGCAGAAAAGTGGGTGATGGGCATTGAGGAGGGTACCTGTTGGGATGAGCACTGCGTGTTGTATGGAAACAAATTTGACAATAAGTTTCATGTTAAATAAATAAATAAATAAAAATCATCATCTAGTGACCCTTTCGTTTTTTGGATGAGGAAACTGAAATCTAGAAAGGTTAAGTGATTTGTTTAAGATTTTAGGGCTAATTAATAGAAAATTTAACAAAAACCAGATCTGATTCCCAATCTTAGAAATTTTTTCTCTTAAAAAATGTTTTTTTCAGCCTATTCCTGAGGAAAGCTAATTGAAAAAGAAATAATAATGTTCATAATTTTCATGCAGCATATCAGTGCTTTCATGCCTTAAAAATTAAGAAAAATTATCTACCTCTGTGTGGTACAAGATGGTCTTCAACTTCTGTTGTACCTCGAATTACTACCCACTATACTATTTATCCCCGGGATAAAGACAAGCGATGGGAAGGTAAGTAATAATTTCTGTAGAAGAGTCGAGGCTTTTCTAGATACTTTGTATCGTTTTGTGGAGAGAAATATTTTTCATGATAGTATAAAATCATCTAATAATATTTCATAGCTTTACCAACACTATCACTTACTGATATTGAGATAAGCAAATATCTGCTAAGTTTATAGTAGTAAATCCCAAAGCCGAAAGTTGGCTTCTAGAAGCTAAAGATCTACACTGGAAAAGAACCTAACAGAACGTCCAATTAATACAGTAATATGCTTAGTATAATTTTCATGCAAAGCAGAGGGGCAATTTCTATAACTAATGCTTAGTACAGTATAGTATTTGTAACCCAGTATGTGATTTTTATCAGATCATGTTCATCACAGAATTTTCATGTATTTTTTTAAACATTTTTTCCTTCCAGGAGTGAACATGGAGAGGTTTGCAGAAGAAGCAGATGTAGTTATCGTTGGCGCAGGCCCCGCAGGACTCTCTGCAGCAGTCCGTCTAAAGCAGCTGGCTACTAAACATGAAAAGGACATCCGTGTGTGTCTCGTAGAGAAAGCTGCTCAAATAGGAGCTCATACTCTCTCAGGGGCCTGCCTGGATCCACGTGCTTTTGAAGAATTATTCCCAGACTGGAAGGAGAAGGGAGTATGAAAAATTGGTTTTTATACAAAGCATAATCTTTATTCTATCTCTATTTCCAAATTATAGAATATGGAAAACCCATTTCACATAATTCTATCTCTTAGAGGGTTATTATAGATAGGTATTTTTTTAACTTAAAAAGAATGAAAAAAATTGAGTCCTATCAGATTTTGAGGGTATTTCCTAACTTGTTCCGTAGGTGTTTATATCATTGTTCTTATTAAAGCTTTCTGTCAATTTCCTGAAACAGTGCAATATGTAAAGCCAAAGAGGATAGTCTAACCAAATGGTCTAAAGAAAGAAATTAATAGGGCCTCTCATAACCTAAGCAGAAAAGGCACTGGTATGATATGTAGAGAACTGTGTTAGTTTTACTGCTTTCATAATTTGTAGGACCTTGGTTAAAATCTTACACTTTACATGTCTTAGTTTTTTCTTCTATAAGATGGGTTATGTTGTATCTGCCAACATTAGAATATTCACTACCTGTGAATATACTTTGTAAAGGTCAAAAATTATATGATTCCTGTATTATTTCTGTATGGAGTAAATTGAATTCCAAAAATTTCATCTATGTTTTTCTTTCTAAAACACCAAGCTCAGGGCACTGGGGTGACTCACTCAGTCAGTTAAGTGTCTGACTTGGGCTCAGGATGGTGAATTCAAGCCCCACATCGGCCTGCTATCTGCGCAAAGCCCACTTTGGATCCTCTGTTTCCCTCACTGTCTGCCCGTCCCTCGCTCTCGCACACTCTCCTGATCTCTCTCTCAAAAATAAATAAACACTAAAGAAAAGACTTTAAAATAAAAGACCAAGCTCCTTTAAACTAGAAATACTTTAGTTATACCTAATTAACTTCCTTTTTACAATATTGTATCAAAAATAGATCTCATTGAATTGCTATAGTATCAATTATATTAGAAAAAGATTTTCTAAGCCCAACTGAGCAGATACAATCCATTACATACATGTTAATTGTCTATATCCAAAGGAAAAATACAACTTCTCTTCTGTTTTCATCAAGCAGGAAGTTACAACTTGGAGCAAGCACCTAGGCTAACCTCCCACAGAGAGAGGGAGACAGGAAGCCATGTCCAAGATGTCTCCAAGCCCCCCCACCAACAAAGACATTTCTGGGATGTAAAACTGGCTTATTTAGGTTCTAAAAAGATTCCTAAACATCTCAAAGAGACAAAGAGGATTTATAGTTCCAAGTTTTCTAAAGGAAATGATGAAAGAAAAGTGAGGAAAGTAGTTCACTTTCCCTTTGACAGTTTTTTTTTTATTATTTCTATTTATCATTACAAATATGAACTAAAAATTTCCTTCTTTTTCCTTCTTTTGTTTTCAGGCTCCACTTAACACTCCCGTAACAGAAGACAGATTTGGAATTTTAACGGAGAAATACAGAATTCCAGTGCCAATTCTTCCAGGTAAGGTATGATAAATATTTGTAGTATCTTAGAATTCCATACATGGAAGGAACTACATTTCATCTGGTGAAATCCCTTCCTCTTACAGATGAGAAAACTGAGGCCCAGAGATTTGAAGGACTTACCCAAAGTTATATAGCTAACTTGTAGTAAAACAAGAATAGAACCTGGTTCTTTGTCTTTTAGTCTAAAACAATTGAGATAGCCTTGTAAGCCACTCAGAATTTTAATTTAGTGTTGTAATGTTGTTTTTAATTTAGTGATTAGAATTTTTGCCAAAATTGTAGAAAATAAATGAAATTATGACCATTAGATAGTGTGTATATTTACACAGAAATTATACATTGATTGGAATTTTTTTAATGTTTTATTTATTTTTTGGAAGAGAGAGCACAAGTGGGGAAGGGGCAGAGAGAGAGGGGGACAGAGGACCCGAAGCAGGCTCTGTGCTGACAGAAGCAAGCCCAATATGGGGCTCAAACTCACGAACTGTGAGATCATGACCTGAGCCGAAGTCGGCCACTCAACTAACTGAGCCACCCAGGCACCCCTATATTGATTAGAATCTTTAAGTTAAGTATTTGTGTATTTTATTTAGATATTTTATTGATAAAATGTCAGACTGATAAGCATATATTTGTAGGTCTTCCAATGAATAATCATGGCAATTACATTGTCCGCTTGGGACATTTAGTAAGCTGGATGGGAGAACAAGCAGAAGCCCTTGGTGTTGAAGTATACCCTGGTTATGCTGCTGCTGAGGTTTGTACAGCTTTATTTTGGTTTTAATATTTATAAGAATCTCTTTTCTTTTGAATATAAACCAAGGATAGTACAAATGTAAAGAAATAGATATTTTAGAAAAGCCATGGAATTTCAGAATTGTAAGATTAGAAGGAATCGTGAAAAGATCTAATCCAAAGAGGACTTGAATTCCTTATTTTGTACCTTCATCAAGTGATTGTCTAATTTACAAATGAACACCATCAGGAGTGAAATAATCTCTATCTGATGTTTGGATTGTTGATAATACTCTCTTATATTGAATAGAAATATATCTTCTGTTTCGCACCATGTAGAACAAATCTGTGCCATCTTCCAAGGACAGTTTTCCAATTATAATTATGCCCTCCTCTCTTCTTCCTCACTTTCACTCTGGTGTTTTTTCTTTCCTAGGTTAAATATTCTCAGTTCTTTCAACCATAATGTGACATAATTTGAGTTCCTTCAGTATTCCTCAGTGCCCTGAGATTCTTCCCTTTTTATCCTCTTTATAAAGCGGTACCCCAAATGAAAAAACTGCTTCAAGAGAAGAGCTATTGCCTTCTTCATTCTGGAATCTGTTCTGTTTCTCTCAAAATAACTCTTTTGGCAAACATACCATACTATTGATTCGCACTTAGTGTTATTGGGGAAATGATTAAAAATAAAATCCCTTACTGGGGCTCCTGTGTAGCTCAGTTGGTTAAGCCTCTGACTCTTGATTTCTGCTCCAGTCATGATCTCAAAGTTCATGAGCTCGAGCCCCACGTCAGGCTCTGCGATCACAGTACAGAGCCTGCCTGGGATTCTCTCTCTCCCCCTCTCTCTGCTCCTCCCCTACTCACATTCTCTATCTCTCAAAATAAATAAAGATAGATAGATAGATAGATAGATAGATAGATAGATAGATTAAATAAAATCTCCTACAAACCCAGAAAAATCTGTATAAGTTATAAAAAAAAAAGTTTTATTATTTATAAATTTTTTTTTCAATGTTTTTATTTATTTTTGGGACAGAGAGAGACAGAGCATGAACGGGGGAGGGGCAGAGAGAGAGGGAGACACAGAATCGGAAACAGGCTCCAGGCTCTGAGCCATCAGCCCAGAGCCCGACGCGGGGCTCGAACTCACGGACCGCGAGATTGTGACCTGGCTGAAGCCGGACGCTTAACCGACTGCGCCACCCAGGCACCCCTATTATTTAATGAGCATTAAACCAACACTGCAATGCATGTCACAGGCAGTCTGCTAGGGAGATTGCCAAAACAGAAAGAAATATCATTCTCTCACATAACCACACAGATACAATCCATTACATATAGTTTAAGTGTCTTTATCCAGAGGAAAAATAAAATTTCTTGTATTTTTTTGACAAGCAGGAAGTTATAACTTAGAACCAAGCACCTAGCTTGGTTCTGTTCCCACAGAGACAGGGAAATAGGACACCATTCTCCATGGTGTTTACATTTCAAATATGTCTCCATATTTGGAGAAACACATTTCTGAGATGCAGATCTGGCAGAAGTCTTAAATAAGACTTTTAAAAACATTCCTATATCTCAGAGAGACATAGAAAGGGTTTACAGCTAAGTTTTCTAAAGGAAAGAATTGGAAGAATCGGCAGGAGGGGGAGGGGAGTTCTTTTGTTTTCGGCCTCAGGGAAAATTGAAAAAAAAATTTTTTTAAGTTTTTTTATTCAGAGAGAGAAAACGAGCTGGGGAGGGGCAGAGAGAGAAGGGGACAGAGGATCCAAAGCCAGCTCTGTGCTGATAGCAGAGAGCCTGATGCAGGGCTTGAATTCACGAGCAAAGCTGTGAGATCATGACCTGAGCCAAAGTCAGACACGTAACTGACTGAGCCACCCAAGTGCCCCTCAAAAATTTTTTAAATTTGTTTTTACCCTTACAATATGTAAGTCAAATAAAACATATAAGTCCCTGTATTATACTTGGTGCTATACTAATTTTTGTTTTACCAGCTCATATATATGCATTTGGGTTTTTAGACCCAAATGTGGGGTTTTGCATTTTCCTGATTAAAATATTCTTGACTGGGATCAGTGTAAAAGTCACACTTTGTAGAATCTATGATTTTTAGTTTTTGTGAACAGACACACACATATACACATAGTCTGTTACGCTTTTCTTCTTTTCCTCAGTCCATTAAAGATCATCATCAATAGATTAATGATCTGTTTGTTGGGTTTCTTTGTACTCTGAGTCAGACTTCAGTTCTAGTTCAAAGCCACATTCTACGGTTGATTGATTCATTTTTAGGGTAAGAAATAAAATATTTATATGTTTTTCTTTTTCATATCCATTGCCGCTAATCCTTGTTTCATCTTTTCACACCTGTGCTTTCTGTGTGATTCTAGTGTACGTTTTGTACTTCCTTTCTCAAGAGCATTTTTCTCCATAGGGGAATCGGAAGCCAAGTAAGGGTTACAGAGGATTGATTGCTATTTCTCATCGTCAGAATTACCCTTTTGACCAGCTTTTGCCAGTCCTTCTTGCTCCAGAAATAAACTTTGATCACCTTTGGGCTGTCTTGAGCCTCTTTCTGTTTTGTTTTGTGGTTTCATTTTCTTTGGTGTTTTGTTTGGTTTGGTTTGGTTTTTTTGGTGGGGGGAGGGGGTCTTAGCTCATTTGGAACAGAGGCTTTCCTGACACTATTGTTTTCCCACCCACACTGATGGTCTTCATTTGTTACAGGCCCTGATTTCAGGTTCTGTATACGTGTTTTTGATACCTGATCTCTTCAGAGAGCTTTTTGTTTATTGTTACTGGTTTCTTTAGTGACCTCTGTAGTAGCTTACCACTTTTCTTCTTCAAAAAGTTGTGGCATTTCTTTCATTTCCAACTGTTAGAGCTGTGTTCTTTTATACACTAGAAGGGAGTATCTTTAAAACATGTGTCTTTTTTTTTTTGCCTAAATGTTTTAAAGCCTATATTTCTGTAATCTAGAGAACATGCTCACTTTCTTAAAAATCCAAGACTGTTTATTGTTTCTTTTCAAGGTGGTTGTGAATCCTAGGTGATAACAAAATATGTTTTCATTTTAGGTCCTTTTTCATGAAGATAGTAGTGTAAAGGGGATTGCCACTAACGATGTAGGGATACAAAAGGATGGTGCCCCAAAGGTAAACATCTTAACAGTTATGAGCTTAACAAACTGACAAACAAAACAAAGAAGAGAATCAACTTAAATGCAATAATTTAGTTTTGCTACAGAGTGTATGCTAATAGTGTGTGTTAGAATATGATTAGTGTGGAATTTTTCTCTTGTTAAAAAATACAGAAGCATTTTTGAACTAAAAAATGACTTAGACAAGTCAATATAATGTGTTTAAGAATACTTTTTTAAAGAGAAAAACATGACTCGTACAAATATAAAACAAACATGTGACAGATTTTATTTTACTCATTAATAAATGACAGACTCAGTGAGCAGTTCAAGGAGAATTCAAAAAACATACCCATGTGTAGGTCATCAGTAAACTGCATTGCCACTTCCACAATTTTCATTTCTATGGACAAGAATCATTTGTATTACTATCAGTCATGTTGATAGAGTCTTTGACATGATTTTAATATCTTTTGGTAAATATTAAACTGATTGCTTTCCTTTCATTCAGATATAATCCTGGTTGGTTTTCAGGTTTTTACAACTTTTATTTTTGAATTTGCAAAGAAAAGCTCTAAGGGGATGGATCCATAAGATTCCCTGGAAAGGACAAGGAATAAAACATGTTGCTTTCCTGTAACAATAGGACAAAACACAAATTAACACCTCAATAAATTAATTTGTCAATTCATATTTATGTGTTTATTGTCTTAATTTCTCAACTGGATCATAAGCTCCATGAGGGCAGAGATCATGGAGGGTTACTCCAGTACCTACCGTATAGTACCAGGTAATATCAGGTCCTCAATAAATATTTGTTAATTTAGAATTTATCCTTCCTTCTGCCATTCTTGAACAGAATTGGGAATCTCGTATTGAATCTCCCTGCAGATGTTCCTGTTTCTTACTGCTTCCTGCCTAGAAATAAGCAAATGGCAAAGCTTTGGAGTCTTACCTACTTCATTGTTCTTCTAAGGGTTTGACCAGATTCATCAGAATTATATGAGGTCTGGGACTCAGTGTGTCCTGTACTAGGGCCCAAGAAGTTTTTTGTTTTTGTTTTTGTTTTTGTTTTTAATGCTTATTTTTGAGGGTGCAAGGGAGGGGCAGAGAGAGAGACATAGGATTGGAAGCGGGCTCTGCACTCACAGCACCAGTATTGTAAGAATATATATATACGAGGGTGTATGTTTTATAAACATTGTTTTTGATCACAAACTGGAAACAGAGTTAATGGTTATTATGCATTAGCAGAACAGGTGAGTAAGCTATGGTATTTCCACATGGACTACTACTATACAGCCTTTGAAAAGAAAAATTTGAACTATACAGTGACTTGAAAAGATTTTCATGAAGTAGTATTGAGAAAAGATACAGAACAGTTTGTATTATATGATCTTATTTTTTGTAGAATAAATCAAGAATCGAAAAAATTTAAGTGTGTATGTATCTCAGAATATATGTATGTTTATGTATTTGGGTAAAACTGTACATACTAGATTGTTAATATGGTTTATGGATGAAGTATAATAAAAGGAAGCAGACAAGAACAAAATAAAAAGGTACTGAGTGAGAGTTGTTATAGGATGTGTATGCAAGTGTAATATACATGTATGCATTATTATGACACTAGTAAGTATTGCTCAAGAAAAAAAAGTTACCAGTAAGCATGTGAAAGATGTTCAGAATTTCTAGTAACCAAAGAAATTAATTTATTGTTAAATTAATGAGATAATTCTTACCATTCAGACCGAAAATATTTAGCACCAAGTATATTCGTGTAAGAAATGCTTTATAGTAGTGAAACACACTGGAACGGTGTGATTGTCCCACTATTGAAAATTGTTTAAAAAATTAGGGGACTCTATTCAAGCATTAAAACTGAATGCTATACGAGGACGCCTGGGTGGCTCAGTCAGTTAACTTTATCAAGACTCTTGATTTCAGCCTAGGCCATGATCTCACAGTTTGTGGGATCGAACCCCACATCACGCTTTGTGCTGACAGCACGGAGCCTGCTTGGATTCTTTCTCTCCCTTTCTATGCCCCTCCCCCTGCTTGCTCTCTCTCTCCATCAAAATAAATAAATAAATAAATAAATAAATAAATAAATAAATATTTTTTTAAAATGAATGCCTTATTTGGTGTATATTGCCTTAGACAAAGCACTAATGTGAAAGCAGTTATAAAACAGTTTGTCAGTGTAAAACTACTATCTGTATGAATGTCTGCATACACACATACATGCAAGCAAAATGAATAGAGAAATATCAGAAAAGATATACTTCATTAGAGACTTTCCTGATTATTCTGTATTCCTTTATTAAGTAACTTTATTGAGTATCTACATCATGGTAGGTGTTAAGTGCAAAATATATAGAGCAAAAAAGAAGTAAAGACTTTAATTGTAGCTCTTTTTCTACTTGGAAAAAAATTTCAGTTTTATAATATACATTGAACAATAGAGGACAAGTATAATTAAAGTGAAAAGTAGCTAAAGAGTATATTTGGTATGATTGTGTTAGAAGGATATAAATAGGCTCTGTATAATTTTTTATTCATGGAATTTTCTGGGATGATTCACAAGAAAACTATTAATAGTGTTTTTTGCTTCAGATGATGAGACTGGAAAATTGAGCAGGGGGAAATGGCTTTTCTCTTTTCACTTTATTTTCACTTGGAGAGAATTTTTTTAGCAGGAGCATGCTTTATTTCATTTTTAATTCTTATGCATTCATTCAGGTACTTTGGAAGTTATAAAGAAAAATACAACAAAGACACAGGATATATTGTAACATTTTAAATTAGATTCCACTTACAGCAGTACCTAGTTTTATTTCTAGGGTTATGTATTTGTACTGTTTCTTCCATACCTGAATCATGGTTCAATTCAAAACTGACCAGACAACTGATGAATGGATGAAGAAATTGTGGTTTATATACATAATGGAATACTACTTGGCAATGAGAAAGAATGAAATATGGCCCTTTGTAGCAACGTGGATGGAACTGGAGAGTGTTACGCTGAGTGAAATAAGTCATACAGAGAAAGACAGATACCATATGTTTTCACTCTTATGTGGATCCTGAGAAACTTAACAGAAGACCATGGGGGAGGGGAAGGAAAAAAAAAAAAAAAAAAAAAAAAAGGTTAGAGAGGGAGGAAGCCAAAACCTAAGAGACTCTTAAAAACTGAGAACAAACTGAGGTTTCATGGGGGGTGGGGGAGGGAGGGGAGGGGAAGTGATGGGTATTGAGGAGGGCACCTGTTGGGATGAGTGCTGGGTGTTGTATGGAAACCAATTTGACGATAAATTTCATATTAAAAAAAAACTGACTAGAATGTGAATATTTTTTAAATTGTCAAATGTTGCAATTTAACGTTTTTGTTTTTTAGACAACATTTGAGCGAGGACTAGAACTACATGCCAAAGTTACAATTTTTGCAGAGGGTTGCCATGGACATCTAGCCAAGCAACTATATAAGAAGTTTGATTTGAGAGCCAACTGTGATCCCCAAACCTATGGAATTGGACTCAAGGAGGTATCCTGATTTGTTTTTTGTAATTTTCATTTTGAAATATGGAATTTAAACTTGTTTGTATTTTTATGTAGTTTATAACATTGATATAATTTTATAGTTGTTATATTTTTCCTTGACTTGAGATGTTCATTAAGACTAAAAAGATTTCAGATATTTTTTAAGGGGCTAGAAAACACTGCTAATCAAATTCCATTATTATCTAAATTGTATCTACATGTAATTGTTTTATCAAATGTTGCTTGAAGGGTGCCTGGGTGGCTCATTCAGTTAAGGATCTGACTGTTTCAGCCCAGGTCATGATCTCACAGTTCATGGAATAGAGCCCTGCATCGGGCTCTCCACTGACAGCCTAGAGCCTGCTTGGGATTCTCTCTCTCTGCCCCTTCCCTGCTTGTATTCTCTCTCTCAAAATAAATAACTAAATAAACTTTTTTTAAAAAATGTTGTTTGAAATCAAAGTCTTGAACTTAAATATTTTTTTAAGTTTATTTATTTGGGGAGAGAAAGGGAGCGAATGGGGGAGGGGCAGAGAGAAAGAGTCCCAAAGCAGGCTCCACACTGTCAGTGCAGAGCCCAGCGTGGGGCTCGGACTCATAAACTGTGAGATCATGACATGAGCCAAAATCAAGAGTCAGATGCTCAACCAACTGACCCACCCAGGCACCCCAAAAATACTTGTAATATTAATTTTTTTCATTATAATGCCATCTGCCCTAATAAGATTTGACCTGATACCCATATGCTGTTTGTAGGGTGACCGCATCTTACAAGAATTGTTTCTTCAAAATTGCACTGTGAAGATAATTTAGTTTATGAAATATATACTCAGCCATAGTATATTGATTTGAAACCTAAAATTTAATTAGGTTAAGTATTGTATATATTCTCAGTTTATCCGATCTCTGTTTTCCCAAACCTTGTGCTTATTAGAGTGTAAAAGATTAATTATAACCCTTTTGTTTAATTTTTTTTAGGGTAAAGCTCAGAAAGTTTCAAATTCCATATATAACTAGATTTATTGTGAGTAAAGGCTTAATTGTTTTGGTAGGTTGCAGATAGCACGTAACGTTATCTGATTTTTAAATAATATTTCAGATAGAAATTGTTTAAAATTAAAACTAACCATTCTGAAAATAGATGAGCAATTTTTTTCATTTGGGGGGGTAGTGCAGGAAAGCATAAACTATATTATTGAAGAATAACATATGTAAAGCAACAGGTCTTAAGTGTACAGCTCAAGTAATTCTTGTAAGGTGAGCACACCCATGTAACCACCAGCCAGATCAAGATGCAGAACATTACCAGCACCCCAGAAGTTGTGCTCATCTCTTCAGGGTGTTTCCTATAGACTTCATAACTTTTCTGACCTGTTTCCTTTAGTCCGGTTTATCATACTGCAGTTTGATATAATTTTCTTTGATATGCGAAGTACTTTTTTTGTGTTTCTCAGTGTATTACTTTTTTTGTGTATTACAGTCTTTGACTTGAAACTTTCATAACTAAGACATAAAACTTGGCAAGTTGTATATTGTGGTGATAGAAAATATTTAATACTCTAGGACTTTTTTTTTTAAGTTATGGATTATTGATGAAAAGAAGTGGAAACCTGGAAGAGTAGATCACACTGTTGGTTGGCCCTTGGACAGACATACTTATGGAGGCTCTTTCCTCTACCATTTAAATGAAGGTGAACCCCTGGTAGCTCTTGGTTTTGTGGTAAGTTACATGCCCAATATGGAAAATTCTGTTAGTCATTGGATCATCAGTGTTAAGAAATCTGCAGCATGTAAAATGCTTTTTACTTAAAAAAAAGAAAAAACGCTTTTCATTTAAAGGTCCCTTTCTAACTTTGTCAGTCTGTAAAGTGCTTGTGGCTATTAATTGGCATTAGTCTATAGCTTTTTAAACACTATAAATATACTTTATGTATACTTTAGGAATCATAGCTACTAAATGCCCAACACTATGCTAGATGCTTCACTGAGAATCCTAAATTTCATAATAATCCTAAGAAGTAGGTGTGTCCTTATTTTACTGACAGGACACTGAAGTCCAAACAAGTTAAACAACTTTCTCAAATACACCCATTAAATGACAAGAGGCAGGATTCACACCTGAGTCTGTGTGACTTCAAAGCCCATTTTCCACTTAGGCATGCTGTCACTAAAAATGAAAGCAGCACTGGGTTTGAATCTATAACTTTTATCTATTTATTTTATTTTTTCAATATATGAAATTTATTGTCAGATTGGTTTCCATACAACACCCAGTGCTCATCCCAAAAGGTGCCCTCCTCAATACCCATCACCCACCCTCCCCTCCCTCCCACCCCCCATCAACCCTCAGTTTGTTCTCAGTTGTTAAGAGTCTCTTATGCTTTGGCTCTCTCCCACTCTAACCTCTTTTGTTTTGTTTTGTTTTGTTTCCTTCCCCTCCCCCATGGTCTTCTGTTAAGTTTCTCAGGATCCACATAAGAGGGAAAACATATGGTATCTGTCTTTCTCTGTGTGGCTTATTTCACTTAGCATCACACTCTCCAGTTCCATCCACGTTGCTACAAAGGGCCATATTTCATTCTTTCTCATTGCCACGTAGTACTCCACTGTGTATATAAACCACAATTTCTTTATCCATTCGTCAGTTGATGGACATTTCAGGTCTTTCCATAATTTGGCTATTGTTGAGAGTGCTGCTATAAACATTGGGGTACAAGTGCCCCTATGCATCAGCACTCCTGTATCCCTTGGGTAAATTCCTAGCAGTGCTACTGCTGGGTCATAGGGTAGGTCTATTTTTAATTTTTTGAGGAACCTCCACACTGTTTTCCAGAGTGGCTGCACCAGTTTGCATTTCCACCAACAGTGCAAGAGGGTTCCCATTTCTCCACATCCTCTCCAGCATCTATAGTCTCCTGATTTGTTCATTTTGGCCACTCTGACTGGCGTGAGGTGATATCTGAGTGTGGTTTTGATTTGTATTTCCCTGATGAGGAGTGACGTTGAGCATCTTTTCATGTGCCTGTTGGCCATCCGGATGTCTTCTTTAGAGAAGTGTCTATTCATGTTTTCTGCCCATTTCTTCAATGGGTTGTTTTTCGGGTGTGGAGTTTGGTGAGCTCTTTATAGATTTTGGATACTAGCCCTTTGTTCAATATGTCATTTGCAAATATCTTTTCCCATTCTGTTGGTTGCCTTTTAGTTTTGTTGGTTGTTTCCTTTGCTGTGCAGAAGCTTTTTATCTTCATAAGGTCCCAGTAGTTCATTTTTACTTTTAATTGCCTTGCCTTTGGGGATGTGTCAAGTAAGAAATTGCTACGACTGAGGTCAGAGAGGTCTTTTCCTGCTTTCTCCTCTAGGGTTTTGATGGTTTCCTGTCTCACATTCAGGTCCTTTATCCATTTTGAGTTTATTTTTGTGAATGGTGTGAGAAAGTGTGAATGGTCTAGTTTCAATCTTCTGCATGTTGCTGTCCAGTTCTCCCAGCACCATTTGTTAAAGAGGCTGTCTTTTTTCCATTGGATGTTCTTTCCTGCTTTGTCAAAGATTAGTTGGCCATACGTTTGTGGGTCTAGTTCTGGGGTTTCTATTCTATTCCACTGGTCTATGTGTCTGTTTTTGTGCCAATACCATGCTGTCTTGATGATTACAACTTTGTAGTAGAGGCTAAAGTCTGGGATTGTGATGCCTCCTGCTTTGGTCTTCTTCTTCAAAATTACTTTGGCTATTCAGGGTCTTTTGTGGTTCCATACAAATTTTAGGATTGCTTGTTCTAGCGTCAAGAAGAATGCTGGTGCAATTTTGATTGGGATTGCATTGAATGTGTAGATAGCTTTGGGTAGTATTGACATTTTAATAATATTTATTCTTCCAATCCATGAGCACGGAATGTTTTTCCATTTCTTTATATCTTCTTCAATTTCCTTCATAAGCTTTCTATAGTTTTCAACATACAAATCTTTTACATCTTTGGTTAGATTTATCCCTAGGTATTTTATGCTTCTTGGTGCAATTGTGAATGGGATCAGTTTCTTTATTTGTCTTTCTGTTGCTTCATTATTAGTGTATAAGAATGCAACTGATTTCTGTACATTGATTTTGTATCCTGCAACTTTGCTAAATTCATGTATCAGTTCTAGCAGACTTCTGGTGGAGTCTATCGGATTTTCCATGTATAATATCATGTCATCCTCTTCTGTGGACCTCTCGTCTACGCTTGGCTCCAGAGAATCCATTCTGCTAGTCTTCTGGCGATTTTCTGGGTTATTTAGGCAGGTGTAGGTGGAATCTAAGTGATCAGCAGGACGCGGTGAACCCAGCATCCTCTTATGCCGCCATCTTCCCCTCGAAAAAATCTATAACTTTTAAATGTAAGCATTTTCTTCCTTTTTGGCCACTTATGTCTTTGCAGTAAATTACATCTTGAACCTTGCAAGGAATGGAAAAAATAAAGTTACTGCGCCTTGCAGTTGGTCGCAACTTTATAATTTAATGTCATAATTAGACTTGTATGTGATACATTAAATTTTTGCATTATTGGTGTTTTTTGACAGATAGCCAAGTGTTCAGTATATCATTTTTGTATAGTTATTCCAGTGACTTAATTTTTTGAGAGCAAAAAAGTTTTGGATATTAATTTTAGCGTTTTGATAATGCCTTGTAAAATGTAGCCTCTAATATTTCTTGTCTTCTTTTTTTCTAAGTATGATTACATTCTGTTTCTTCATTTGTGCCTTAGTAGCACCACATATAGTTTATTAATTTATTACCAGAGTGGGTACTGATACATGAAAAATAATTACAGCTCCTTTCGTAGAAACATAATGTTAGCCACTTACCTACAAATACTTTTCTAATTTGAACTTTTATTTACAGAGCACAAAGATTTATTAACACGGTCTACATTTTTAAAGTTTGGCCAAATACAAACACATGGTATCCTTTTGTTTACCCTTTCTTTTCCAAACAGATTTTATTCAGTTAGGTTTGAGTTACTGCCTATAGTTCTCCAAGTATTATTGAGCACAAGAAACTTAATGCTTTCTCATAAATATTGCTCACATTTTAGTTTGATATAATTTGAAATAAAAATGTCTAAATATATAAATTTACTAAATTTAAATATAAAAATTTTAAGGTTGGTCTAGACTACCAGAATCCATATCTGAGCCCATTTAGAGAGTTCCAGAGGTGGAAACACCATCCCAGCATTCAGCCGACATTGGAAGGTGGAAAAAGAATTGCATATGGAGCCAGAGCTCTGAATGAAGGTGGCTTTCAGGTAACAAAACTTTTTATTTATTTCTGTATTATAAAGTAAACATTGAAAATATAATGTGACAAATTTAGATAAAGAATAGAAAATTATAGAAAGAAACTTTTAAGCAGAGCATCTAGTGTTTATAAAACTGTGTCACACCATAGTTTAAATTAAATTACACTGTGAGTTTAGTTTTAAGAATATATTGATTTCTTGAGATAAATTTATAGGCTTCTTGTTGGTTGCTTGGTTTTTAACCCGAAAATTAAAACTATATGATCCAAGATATTTTCCATTACTCCTTAGCAGCAAGGAAACAAAGACAGATTTAGTTTTCCACAAAGGTAATTAATTAATCCCAACTACCTAGTAACAGTCATGCCTTTTAGGTGGCCTCTGTCAAGCTTTTACCCTGAATTGTTCTATTTTAGTATATGTTCAAAATAAATCTTACTAAATGCAGTTAATGTATTAATGATATATAAACAATGAAATAAGCAATAATAAAAGCTGTTAGTACTATTGTAAAAATATTAAACATGTAAGATGATCTTAAAAATTAGCTCTAAAATCTATACCAAGTGATTTGAAGCAAGTTACATATCTTCTCTGGCTTTGTGGGATCATGTGTAAAATGAAGATGATCCCTTCTGTCTCTAATATTCTAGGAATCTAGAACTATCTTAGAGATTGGACATTTTTTTTTTTTTAATTCTGTTGTAAACGTAACAGATAATAGAAAATGGGGGGACGGGCGCCTGGGTGGCTCAGTTGGTTGAGCATCCATCTGGGCTCAGGTCATCATCTCATGGTTCGGGAGTTTGATCCCTGTGTCGGGCTCTGTCTGACAGCTCAGAACCTGGAGCCTGCTTCAGATTCTGTGTCTCCCTCTCTCTCTGCTCCTTCCCTGCTCACACTCTGTCTCTCTCTCTCTCTCAAAAATAAATAAGTATAAAAAAATTAAAAAAAAAAAAATGGGGGACGAGTAACTTAACCTTTAAAATGAAGTTCTAAATATTTTGTTACTGTAACAATAATTCATAAAGTCCAGTAAAATCAGAGCTAAATTATAAATATAATCATTAGAATCTTAAAATAACAGTGTCCCTGTTGCTATGGAATTATTCTCATGAATAATTTTGTTTCTAGAGTAGTAATTCATTTGCAACAAATATTTATTAAGTTGTATTACTATGTTCAAGCCCATTCAGCTCTTTTGCATATTGTCCATAATACCTGTCAATTTAATTCTACTCATTTTTATAGTATGAAGTTTCCAGTATATTTAATAGGACATCATCAGATTTGTATTTAAAAACATATGGCCTTGTGTATTTCAACCTCTCAGATGATTTTTTTTTAGATTGGCAAGAAGAGTTGACCACGCACACACACATACATTTTACTTAAATTTTCTGATTTAATTAAAGATTCAGAAACTTTTCCAGTAAATTTTTAAAGAACCTTAAGAAGCAATAATTTGGAAAATTCAATTTTGTTTATTTTGAGCTAACAAATATGATAAGATTTCCCCACCCCCCTTTTTTTTTTAATCATACTTATTTTATAACTGGAAGTTTGTACCTTTTAATCCACTTCACATATTTTGCCCTCCCCTCACTTGCCTCCCCTCTGGCAATCACCAGTTTGTTCTCTTTATAAATGAGGTAGTTTCTGTGTACATGACTTTTTATTTCTCTTTTTTTTAGTCTGTACTCAAACTTACCTTTTCTGGAGAGTTTCCAACCTTGTGGTTTCATGTCCCAGAATGCAGCCTTTCCCAGTGCAACTTTTCCTGTCCATAGTTCCTTGACCAGATACCTAGCTGCCAGTAACACTGCCCATACAGTGTAGGATCCTCACAGGATTTAAAAATCCATTTTGCTTGGGGCACCTGGGTGGCTCTGTCAGTTAAGCTTCTGACTTGAGCTCAGGTCATGATCTCACAGTTTGTGGGTTCAGCCCCTACGTCAGGCTCTGCACTGACAGTTCAGAGCCTGGAGCCTGCTTCGGATTCTCTCTCTCTCTCTCTCTCTCTCTCTCTCTGCTCCTCCCCCATTTGTACTCTTTCTGTCTCAAAACTAAGCATTTTTTAAAAATTAAAAAAATAAAAATCATTTTGCTTGGACCATAAGATTTTTATTCTTCGCACTTAAGCACCATTTTGGAAGAACTGGCACTAACAATCCATGCCCTTTTATAAACTTCACACAGTCTTCTGGTTCTTAAATCAAACTTAGTGTTGGCAAGGCCAAAGTCCTATTTAAGAAAAGTGTCATTATCCAAATTACTAACTGTTAATCTCTTTTCAGCTAGTAATATTCAGCTAGTAATATCCTTTCCCCCTCTTGTCTATTTTGTGATCCTGATTTCAGGCTCTTTTATCTAGGCGGTTCTGATACTGAATTCGGTCTGAGAACTATAATCATAAATTCGTTCCCTACATGTACTGTGAACGGATCTGAACCCTGATCTGTCTTATACCAGCATTCCCTCTGCCCTCCAGCTTCTCTTCTCACCACCTCTCCCTCATAGTGAGAATTCTGTAATTGATAGTAGCTGTGGCCACAGATCTTGCAGCTGATGGCACTGGTTTCCCTGTTTATCCTTCTCCCTCTGTGTCCCTTTTGGCACCATCAGCCAAACTCTTACCACCCACCACTTTCTCAACACAGACTTGTGGCTTACTTTAGGAAGCCCTTAAAGAAGAAAAAATAAAGAAGGAGGAAACTCTGCATTGGTCCTCTCTTCTTTCATTTTCAAACTATAGTTAGAATACATTTTCTCATACAATCTAATTTAGCCACTACATTGTAGGGTATATATAAGCTTTTACTGGATAACCCAAATAACAGCACTACCTTTTATTACATTGTTTTTCATGAAAAGTATATACTAAGGCCCAGACAACTGTCTTAAAATTTGGTGGGGGGGGGGGGAGCGCCTGGGTGGTTCAGTTGGTTAAGTGTCCGACTTGATTTCAGCTCAGGTCATGATCTCACGGTCTGTGAAGACTGAGCCCTGCATCAGGATCCGTGCTGACGGTGCAGATCCTGCTTGAGATTCTCTGTCCCTCTGTCTCTGCCCCTCTCCCCAACTTGTGCTCTCACTCTCTCAAAAAAATAAACTTAATAAATAAATAAATAAATAAATAAATAAATAAATAAATAAAATTTTGGAAATTCAACTTATTCTTAACTTAATTAAAATATATCTTTAAAGTAGTAGCTAATTGTCATGATGCCATGGTCAGAACCTAAGTTTCCATCTCTAGATATCAAAGTAAAATAAAACAGGGCTATAGAGTTAACATCCTTTGTAAATCATGTTACCAAGAATGTATGTAAAAGCAGATTACAATTTCTATAATAGTTGTTTAAGTTTACAGAGCATTTTTAGATGTGGATATGTAAAAATAAAAATGTATGTTAATTTCTGGTTGTAAATCTGTCTCATGTAGGTTAGTCAGGGGGCAGAAGAGGAAGAAGTCCTAGAATAATAGTAATAGTCTAACCCTCATTCTTAAAAAGGGGGGGGGGTGGAAACTGCCCTTATTCTGATTTTTTCCTTCAAATTTTTCCCTATAGCTTTAGAAGACTTTAAGAGAATATAATTTGTAATATTGTTCTGCTTGGTTAATTTGAACTAAAAATGCACTTTGAATGTTTCTTTCCTTCAGTCTATACCAAAGCTCACCTTTCCTGGTGGTTTACTAATTGGTTGTAGCCCTGGTTTCATGAATGTTCCCAAGATCAAAGGTTCCCACACAGCAATGAAAAGTGGAATTTTGGCAGCAGAATCTATTTTTAATCAACTAACTGGTGAAAATCTCCAATCAAAGACAATAGGTAAGAAATTCCTATTTAAAGCATAGAAAATTGTCAAGGTCTTCATTGAGATATTAAAAAGAATCTTTTTAGACATACACTTAGTATACAGATAGAGAATGAAAATAAATACAATTAAAAATCTTGAGGTCTTTTTTATGCATATTTCAACCGATATTTAAAAGATATATATTGTATCTGTCCCTTTACACAAAGCACTCAAATGTGTGCTGTGCGAAGAAAACTAACCTCAATAATTAGATTTTTCCAGCAATGTTGTGTTTTATTCAGATCAAAAGTAGAATAGTACCAATGATGTCTCACCTACTTAGAAATGATTTCAAGTTTGGGGTGCCTCACTGGCTCAGTTGGTACAGCATGCTGTTCTTGATCTCGGGGTTGTGAGTGCAGAGATTGGTCAAATAAACTTAAAAAAATTTTTTCTTAATTTAAAAGAAATGATTTCAAGTTCGACAGTACTGCATTCCATTTTATGTATGTAATATACACACTAAGATACCTCACAAATACTGAAGTGTCTTCAATCTGAAAACAGAAGAGCTTTGCACACTGCAGAACCCGGCAGCACCTTTTCCTTTGCAGGCTTTGCCTTCTGCGGTGGTGGAGAGGAAGAGTGAACACTGAAACCTCTGTAAACCCTTAATCTATGAAGACCCTTTAATAGTTCTCAATTTTTCTCAAAATAAAAGCCTCAGCTTTCTTACTCTTCTGATTTCATCTCTTTTTACTCTCCATTCCAGCCACACTGGCTTCTTTACTATTCCTGAAGCATGTCAAGCATGTTCCCATCCCATGGTCTTTACTCATGGCTAACTCCCTCTCTGCCTTCACCTTTGCTCAAATGTCAAACTCGCATTCATGGTGGCCTTACATTCACCATACCAGTTAATTTGCAACACACACAGAGCACTCCCAACACTGCCCCTCCACACACACGCACACACACACACACACACACACACACACACAGTGTTTTTTATATAGTATTCTCCCCCTGTTGGGAAGATACTTATTATCAACTTTATCTCCTGCCTCTTGCAGAGAATGCTTCAGCAGAGCAGGGACTTTGTTCATTATGAATCCCAAATACTTGGCATATAGTAGCAACTCAACGGATATTTGATAAATAAACCTTATTCCTTAGAATTCCAAATAACAAGTGTTCCTCCAAGTAGAAGTATGAAACCTGATTATGCCTTCAAGTATCTTTGTAGAAATGGAGGCCTAGGATGTGGAAGAGGAAGGGGATAGATAGAACATAGACAAGGCAAGAAGCTACTTCAAGGAGAACAGAATAGGTAAGGAGTGTAATTGTTGAGCAGTGGAAGCTTTTTCCTAATTTTCTTGCCAAGTTATCTTTCCTTATTGGGACCACCAGCCATACTTTCACCTTCTTGACACACAGTACCAGCACATAGATGATACTGAAGCAAGTAGATCACCAAAGACTAGATTGAGGAGGACAGCCTGAGGGAGAGGGAATGGAGCCAGAAGAGGCAACATTGTGACTGGGAAGTGTATAGTCACTATGGAGTTTGTGACAGTTAAGAACCAGTTAAATGCATGCAGCAAGTTTTAGGTATTGTTACAATTTCCTAGGGCTGCCACAATAAAGTACCACAAACCGGGCTGCTTAAAACAACGGGAATTTATTCTGAGTTCTCTAGGCATTGATGGGACCTTACTCTGCTGCCTCTAGTCTTCTCACCCCTCCCAGCTTTCTGATCGTTCCAGACATTCCTTGGCTTGTGGCAGAATAACTCTGATCTCTGCCTCCATCTTCACCTCTCTTCCATGTGCATAAGGACACCAGTCGATGAATGAAGGACCCACACTATTCCAATATGACCTCAATTAATTACATCTGCAGTGACCTTATTCTGACCCATCCTGAGATCCTGGGGGTTAGGACTTCAAAATCTTTTGGGGGGGGGGGGGGGGGGTGGGGACACAATTCAACTTGTAACAGGTGGAAGTGTTTCATTTAATCAGTTATAAAATGTCTCACTTTTATAGTAGCATGAACTTTGTAAGTAACCATTTCAGGTTCATTCAGTTTTGAAATGGATTTTCTGCGCTACTAGTTTAAGAAATCAAATGACTTACTGCCTGTTAACAACATATATCAAATGGTATTCTTTTTTGGAAGATGCCAACATTTACACAGGAAAGATTCTTCAGATGTGGTCTCACATGACCACCTGTTTAAATTTATTTAAGATTCACTCATCAAGTATTTCAGCAGCAAAATACCTTCATGATAAAGTATTTTATACTCCTTGAGGTAATTTGACACTTAACACTTCATGTTTTTAATAAAAGGACTCCATGTAACTGAGTATGAGGACAATTTGAAGAAATCATGGGTGTGGAAAGAGCTATATTCTGTTAGAAATATAAGACCATCCTGCCATGGAATACTGGGTGTATATGGAGGGATGATTTACACTGGAATCTTTTACTGGATATTTAGAGGAATGGAGCCATGGACTCTAAAACATAAAGGTAATTCCAACATACTTGAGTATGAGTATTAAATCATTAGCCGCTCATGAATGGGGGCACCTAGTTGGCTCATTTGGTAGAGCATGTGACTCTTGATCTTGGGGTCATGAGTTTTAGCCCCATGATGGGGGTAGAGCTTACCTTTAAAAAAAATTTTTTTTAACCTCATGAATGTAATCCATTAAGTAGTAGAGAAAGTAAATTTAACGTTTTGAACTTGTCTTAGTAGAGAAATAATGAACTCAGTATTTTTAATAGTGTATTGTTACCATAAGAGGGTTAAAGTTTTATTTCTTTGGTAGGGTATTTTCAAGTTTTCATAAAAATGTTTGATAAAGTACTTTTATGTTAGTGTTTTATTTTTATTAAACATCTTTCTCAAAATGGTTTAAGGTTCTGACTCTGATCAGCTCAAGCCAGCCAAGGACTGCACACCTATTGAGTATCCAAAACCTGATGGACAGATCAGCTTTGACCTTTTGTCATCTGTGGCCCTAAGTGGTACTAATCATGAACATGACCAGCCAGCACATTTAACCTTAAAGGACGACAGTATTCCTGTAAACAGAAATCTGTCAATATATGATGGACCAGAACAGCGATTTTGCCCTGCAGGTCAGTAATGTGATTTCCATCCATTCCTAAAACACAAATATTTGTTTTAACCATGTTGGTAATAGACTTCCATTACCATTGGAAGTCTACCATTTTCACTGCATGGAAATTGTAAATGACCCCCTACATACAGCTTCCTTTAGAAAGCTCATTTTTATGGTTCTTATTCTATCAGTGCTGAAATAATAGGGATTTTTTGGTAAGCCTAATTCAGATGACAGTTGTCAAAAAAACTTTTCCCTTTCTATCCTCAGACCAAGATAAGGATTATGGAACATCAAAGAATACCTCTTTCCATGTTCACAGGACTTAAAATCATTTCTGTCATGGCTGCTCCTACACACACATACACAGAGAGTATATATACTAAAATACTAGGGTATAGCCACATTCAGCTCAAAGAAATGGTCCCAGACATTAAATTCATCCTGAATACTGTATCCTTTAGTGTGAACTTTCAATGAGAATTGTAATAGGAATTGGGTCTCAAATGATATGGTAGAATAGTATGTAGATATATGAAAATTAGTACATTCTGGAGGGACTAGAATTTGAATATAAGCTCTCTGAGGGCAGGCACCCCAACTGTCTCTTGACTTTACTTTTAAATAATTTGTCATCACACTGGTTTTAAACTCTTCAAGGGGGAAGGACTGGATGTAATTTGTCTTTTCAGTTGTAGCACACATGTAACATTGGAGCTCAAAAACTGCTAAATGTTGTTCCCTTGTTAGTAAGACTAACTCAGCCAATACTGCTGTACCTTCTACTTTTATCTATAATTTATTTTTTTTTTAATATTAACAACTAGTTGTTTTTAATTTTTTTTTTTAACGTTTATTTATTTTTGAGACAGAGACAGAGCATGAACGGGGGAGGGTCAGAGAGACGGAAACACAGAATCCGAAACAGGCTCCAGGCTCTGAGCTGTCAGCACAGAGCCCAACGCGGGGCTCGAACTCACGGGCTGTGAGATCATGACCTGAGCTGAAGTCGGCCGCTTAACCGACTGAGCCACGCAGGCGCCCCTTTTATCTATAATTTATACTAACAGCAATGGCACACACCAAGATCTTCATAATATTCTCTATGGGTAAACATTCAGAAAACAAACCTTTAAGGTTTCTGTAGTGTTTGCAGGGGTTCAATTTCTACGTTTGAATTTTAAAAGTCAAAATACGCACTTCATAGTATTATTTATTTTTCCTTACAGGAGTTTATGAATTTGTACCTTTGGAACAAGGTGATGGATTTCGGTTACAGATAAATGCTCAGAATTGTGTGCATTGTAAAACATGTGATATTAAAGATCCAAGTCAGAATATTAACTGGGTGGTACCTGAAGGCGGTGGAGGACCTGCTTACAATGGAATGTAAACTGCAACTGATTTCATTTGCAGGCACTTGTGAGAGTTTCTTTAAAATGTATGGCAAGCTAACTAAACATTTAGAAGTCAACAGGTTGTCAAACTATCTTACCACATATTACTGATCAGAATGTTCATAAAATTATCAACGAAATAAAAATTTTATACTTACACCTAAAATTGTCCCATAAAAAATTATGAATACGCCTCTTACATAAAACCTTATCAATAAGGTAGCATCTGCTTACCTCTTTAATTCTTCAGAGATTCAGTACCAATAGCAAATACACTATTGGCCTTTAATGTATATTGCACTTGTCAAATTCAAGACTTCAAGTATAAACGTATTATTATTCTAGACCAGAGGTGAGCATCCAGCCCACCACTTTTCTTATGAATAGTTTTATTGGAACACAGCCATGCCCAGTGGTTTACATACTGTCTGTGGCTACAACTGTAGAACTGAGTAGTTGTGACAGATGATAATGGTCCACAAAGCCTAAAATATTTACTCTCTGGCCCTCTGGATAAAGTCTGCCAACCCCTGAACATGTATATCTGTATTATATGTAAGTATAAAAATGCCAACAAAAACCAACCACAAAGAAATATATCAAAGAATCAAGGGAAACAGTATACAAACTTAAGCTTTAATCTGTTTATCCAACAGATGTATCTTTAGGAGATTAGAAACAGGCTGGACACCATTATTCTTTGTAACTAATGCAGAATAGCCATTAAAAAGAACCAACTTCACTGTATTTTGTAACACCATTTTATTAAGAGTGAACCCTTTTCAGTATTCCTAAACTGTAAACAATGAGAAACTGAAGTATCAAAGGAAACACATCAGGGATCATCTATAACAGACAGAAACCTTTAAATTTTCTTATTGCCTTTATACAATCAATGCATATGTAAGTAAAACTGAATTCCTTATTAGGCAAACATTTTTGCATATGCTGCCTTCTCTTTATCTTTCTGTGCCTTTATCTTTTGTTTGACTTTCAGCAATTCTGCCTGGATAGCTGTAAAATAAATATGTAAATAGGAGTTATTTCTCAAAACATCCAAAAAATGAGGATGCCCAACAAACTGATGTTTTAGTATGACAGTTAACGCCCCCGCCGTTGATAAAACTCTTCTTGTCCATAAAGTAACTGAGCTCTATTAACAGAATATTTTACTGAGCAAACATCACACAAACACAAAAACCATGAAACATAATTTTAGAAGATTGTCAATTTGAAAGCAGTGCCTTTCCTATTTTACTTTAGTAATAAGAAACTGAAGATATATTTTAATACCTAGGCCTACCATCACTATTTGTAGCAGGCATTATTTGAAAAACAGATTTTTGTGCTCTAACTTTCCATAGCTTTCCTAAAACATATCCAGTAACTAGAATACTTATATTATGGCCTCATTCAGCTTAATGAATGGTCCCAAACATTAAATTCATCATAAATACTTTATCTTTTAGTGCTGTGCTTTCAACTAGAATTACAGCAATAGGAACCAGATCTCAAATGATATGATAGAAAAATAGTATTCAGATGTGTGAAAATCAATATTCTGAAGAGAGACCAGAATGTAAGCTCCTTGAGAGCAGGGATCTTGACGTTCACTGCAGTATGGCCAATGCCTAGCCCAATAACAGACATTCTGTAATATATGTTGAACAAATAGGTCTCTAAGTGGCAAAAAATACAATGGTTTATGAAGGTGAATTCTTACAGGACAAAATGAAGTTTCACTATAAAAAGTACAAACTTACCTTTATCTTCTGGTGCTATCTCCTGAGCTTTCTTAAGATCAGCCTTTAATTGAAAAAAAAAAAAAAACATTTAAAGAAATTAGATGTATGATTTATGAAGGTGGTTGTCTAAAAAAATTAAAATTTAGAACAAAATTTTACCAAAGCTTGATCGTATTCTTTTAATCCTTGCCATCCTTGAGCTCTACGGTACAATGCTTTCGTATTTGATGGGTCTATTTCAAGAGCCTACAAAAAAATTGTAAAATTAATATTTTTATCTAAATATTAAGAATTAAATATATGTGCTAGATTTCAATTTACTGCCAGTCAGCTACAAATCAACCCTTTACTGCTCTGTGATAATGGAGTTGGATGAACCCTGTAAATACCCTCTGCCAGCCGGCACATTACATTTTGTCAGTAGAGGGCACTAAAGGGACACGGATGAGAAAAGCTGTTTCTCTTGCAGGTTCCAGTGCATTTCTCTTGGGCTCCTGCACTGAACTTGGTCAACAGCACTACTTGGTCAATAGGAGCTCCCTGCAGGCAACTTCCCTAAGCACTACAGGGAATCACAAGTATGGTACCCATTAAACTTCTCTGCCACCAGTAAGTCACAGCTATGCCCTCTCCAATGAAGTACGGATCTCAGCCTAAGGGCCCTTAAGAGGTGACTTTTCCTTGAGGCTCCATCCCAGCTCCATATATTTATATATGGCAGACAGATATATATCTGCTATTCCCATATTCTTCAGAATTCTCTTTACTAGCCAATCCCTCATTATTCCAATCTCCTCTTACATGTACTTTTATATTAAACTTTCTCTTTTCAAATTACTATATAGTTTCTATCTCCTGATTGGACCCTAAATTATCAGAGAAAAACATGAATAAAAATTTGTTACACTCTTTACTTGCAATCTATGAGTTTTTTTAAGGAGCAGTAGTTAACACTTAATAGGTCTCTGCTCTGAAACAAACATTTTAGAAATAACCTATTTTGTTTATTCACATCTTCTAAAGGTCAATACTAAGATCTTACTGCAAAAGGCTTATTATCTGCCTCACAAAGGTCCAAAAGAAATCCAGAGCTGGGGCACCCGGCTGGCTCAGTCAGTGGACCATGCCACTCTTAATCTCCGGGTCAGGAGTTCAAGCTCCGCATTGGGTGTGGAGACTACTTTAAAAAAAAAAAAAAAGAGGGGCGCCTGGGTGGCTCAGTTGGTTGAGAGACCGACTTCGGCTCAGGTCATGATCTCATGGTTTGTGAGTTCAAGCCCCGCATTGGGCTCTGTGCTGACAGCTCAGAGCCTGGAGCCTGCTTCTGGTTCTGTGTCTCCGTCTCTCTCTGACCCTCCCTCACTCATGCTCTGTCTCTCTCTGTCTCAGAAATAAACATTTAAAAAAAAAAAGAAAGAAAGAAAAGAAACCCAGAGTGAAGACCAAACTTTTCCTTGGATAAATTTTTTCCTGTTGTATGCTCCCTTCTAAATATATTAGCCCTTATTCTACCTATCCTACCAAATTAGTATCTCATTAAAAAAAAAAATTTTTTTTCAAGTAATCTCTACACCCAGCATGGGACTCAAAGTTACAACCTCAAGATCAAGAGTCACATGCTCTACCAACTGAGCTAACCAGGCACCCCAGATCTCATTTGATTTCTACTTACTCTGGGCATAGCTGATTTAATTACATTGCTTAATGTGCAAAATACATAAAAATTACTGGAGATGGGTCTTTCTAAAATACACAGTTTGGAAAATTTTTCAACTATGCAATAGGAAGAATGTCATAATTGCTCGATTAAGGAGGGAATGCTGCCACCTATCTAGCTTTATCAGTCAGTATCCCTGGATGTCCCCATGAAGACAGGTGACCTTTGAGTGTCTCAGTAGTAGCCATTCTCCCTATGTAAATCCTGATGACCCTAAATTGAAACTGACTCCCTCTTCAGCCAAATAAAAAGTTCCTTGAGAGTATGAGTCTTTTAACTGAAACACCTAATCTCGGGGTGCCTGGGTGACTCGGCTGGTTAAATGTCTGACTTGGTTTTGGCTCAGGTCATGATCTCATGATTTGTGAGTTGGAGCCCAGTTCAGGCTCTGTGCTGACAGTGCAGAGTCTGCTTGACATTCTCTCTCTCTCTACCTCTCTCTCTCTGTCTCTCTCATATCTAAAAAAAAAAAAAAAAAAAAAAAACACCCTATCTCTGTTAGGTGCTTAAAATATGCCCAATACTGTGCTAAATGTTCTTACATGTTATATAATCTTTGTAACAATTCCATAAGGCAAGTATTACTTTCATTTAATATAAAGATGTTGGGGCATCTGGGTGGCTCAGTCTGTCAAATGTCTGACTCCTGACTTCAGCTCAGGTCACGAGCTCACAGTTTGTGGGTTTGAGTCCCGCATCAGGCTCTGTGCTGACAATACGGAGCCTGCTTGAGAGCCTCTCCCTCTCTCTCCTCCCCTTCCCTTCTCATGCCATCTCTCTCTTTCTCTCTCTCTCTCTCTCTCTCTAAAAATAAACTTTAAAATAAGCAAATAAATAAATAATAAAGATGTTAAAACTCTCTAAAATTAGGACTTGCCCAACACAAAGTTAGTAACAGAAGTCTAACAAAAACACCCAAGTCTGATTGGCTCCACAACCCATAATCTTAATCATTCCTGGCTTTGTCTTCCAATACCTAGCACACAATAAGTGCTCAATATGTTAAAATGAATAAATGAGCTGATACTGTGCTCTGAAGGGAAAAGGAAAATATCTTCATTGGTATTAAGTTACATAATGTATAAGCTAAATGAATGGATTAACAGGAAGAACTGAAAGTCCAAAGTATTTAGAGATAAAAGAACTTTTTCATCGAGTCTCATTAGGTCCTATGTAATAAAATATATTAATGTATATTAAATTGTTTTTGTTCAAGTTGATAAATCATAAACCAACTCCTTCAAAAAGTCTGATGTCAAAGAGACTTACCTCCAAACAACTGTCAATTGCTCCCTGCCAATTTGACATCTTCAGTTTACAAGCACCAATATTCAGCACGCAGCTTAAAGCTATAGGTTGCAGCTTCAATCTGTCTGCTTTCTCAATAACAGCCTTTGAACCTTCCACGTATCTGGAGAATACATTAATAAAGTTGGCATGTAACGCCACATACGACTTAACCTGCTCCTTCAACTATGTCAAAAAGTATTATGTCACTTCTGATATAAAAAGCTCATCAAATGCTAATATTAATATTCTTAATGATCACAATTTTATTTTCCTTTAGAAGATTTATTTTTATTTGTTCCAACTTTTTCCTCAAAAGTGTTCAAAGAAACCAATTTAGCAACAATCCCCAAATCTAAAGATAATCATGCACTACTAACATGTCCCAATTTTTAAAACTCACAATCTCCATTATTTACGTTCCAATGTAATTATGTTTGGGCCAAGGTTCTCACTGTAGGAGAGGGTATAGAATGAGTTGACTTTGAACTGTATTTTAATACAGCTGACTTTGTTGACTTTGAACTATTGACTTTGAACTGTATTTTAATACAATTCTTAGCTCTGCCCACGGAAGAAGGCCCAGAAATGATGAGCACACCTGGCTCTTAGAATCTGGTTTCTAAAATCAATCCCCCAATAAAAAGAGCCAGGGCTCCTTGGAGAAACTGCTAATACCAAATCAAGAAACAAGATGAACATAGAACACCTTGTGAAAGCAAGCAAGTGCTCACAGACTAATAGGAACATGTCAAACAGATACAGGAAGGGGGCTTCCACTGGACAAATTGGAACCCTTTGAACATCAAAAAGAAGGAGAGTACAGTAACAAGCTGAACTGGGAAAAAAAAAAACCAAAAACACAGATCTACAGTGGTACTAAAAAGGGAGGCGGGGCAGAGGGAAGAGGCTCTTTCAAACATTAGAATGCCAGCTATGAATGATAAATTAGAAAATCAGTTCTGTCACCATCAATGTAATAACTGATTCGGGCAAAGATCTTCAATGATGCTAACACCCACTGGATGAAAGAAAGATTAGGAGCTGGATATTTACACAATCTCACAGGATCACTTCACAAAGTACTTATTATTTACAAAAGGAAAAGGTACTTTTATGACACAAGCATCTGGCTAATGCCACTGTAACCAAATGCCAAAACTCAAAATAGGCCAAATTGACATGTGCTTTCAGGATGTGGTATCATAGGAAATATTCAACACCACCGATTTAAGTGGTCTTGCCAAAATATTTAACCTCAAAATAATCTTGAGGGAGCAAACAAATACAGGTGGTATTCCATAAAACAACTGACTTAAGACTGCACAAAATACAAATGACTTAGAAAACCTAATGTAAAATAGGAACTACCAAAGATTAAAGGAGACTAGAGACACAAAACCAAGTGAAATAATTAGGGAAATCTGCACATGGATTACATATTAGACAATATTATTGGATCAATATTATTCTGGGGGTCTTTTTCAGTGGTCCAGAAGGTTATGTGAAAGCATGTTTTTGATTCTTAGGAAGTATCTGCTAAGCCATTGAAGGGGTAAATGTCATGGTATCTGTAACTTCCTTTCAAAATGATTCTACAAAAACAAATGTAGCAAAAGTTAAAAATTAGTGAAAACAGGTAAAGGTACATGAGTATTCACATACTATTCTTTCAATTTTCCTGTATTTTGAAATTTTCAAAATAAGAAGTTAAAGGAAACAAAAGAAATGCAACTATTTCAACACACCTGGTTATTATTCTACAAAGTAATTTTGCCCAAAAGACAATAAACAACTCTGAATTTCAATTTATAATTCAAGTTACAAGTTATTAAAATTAACTTACTAAAAATATTTTATTACCTTAAAACTTTTGTATATTTTTTAATGGCCATCTCCCAATTCTGGGATTTGAAAAAAGTATTTCCAATATTTTTTAAGTCTTCTGTTATTAGTAAAATTTTATCTACCTGTATAAAAAAAAATACAAATATGTTGCATTTTAATAATTAATGTAGCTAAATGCTAGGTTCTATCATTAAGACAGACTGATACAAAGCTCAAAATTTTAGTACTATTTTTAATAAAGTTTGACTAATCTGAAAGTACTCACGTCTTTTAAATCTATATCTGCATCCTCAGGGAAATCTGGATGACTGTCACCAGAGCCATCTTTTGGGAATATGCCCCAATCATCCCCTTCCTTCAATTCTCCGCATTCTGCAATAACGCACAACTGTAAAAATAATCCTAAATTGTAGAGGTGCACTACCATATTAATGAGATTAAAAACAAGAGATCTAGGTTTAAAAGCTATACAGGTATAAGTTATGTGCAACACTGTCCATGTCACTTCTAAAATGACAGATTGACAGAAGTCTCATCTATCTGCTCTGATTACAATAATGCCCTTTATATACATTCTACTATACAACGTCACTATTTTATGAAAGTGTTTTACTGCTATTTAGCGGCTCAGTATACAGAGAATAGTTGGAAATGTTATCATTTTCTATATAATTTTCTTTCGGTGAGACATGTCCTTTCAAGTTTACTACTGTTTCCGTCATACAATGAGAAACAGTCTATCTCCTCTAAGTATTTCAGTTTCCAGCTCCCACACACAACCCTGCCAACTAGGTTAGGTAGTATTCTGGCCACTGTGATTCAAGGACATGTAAAATACGAGGTTCTTTACAGAGTTATATAATCTAGTCTAAACCCTCAAGTAATTTATACAGGATGAGGAAACATGCCAAGAAAACTTAAATAACAAGATCAAGGCCAAACCACCAGTTAAATGGCAGAGTCTAGACGGGATTCTTGGTTTCCTGTCCTCTTCCTACTATGTACTACTGTACATACTGATTCAAAGTTTTGCAGGTATAGAAAGAGTTAAGAAACCTACAAAAAAATCACCAAAATTGAAGTTGAAATAATAAAAATCTCCTTATAAGCTACCCTAATCTCATCTTTCCCACTGTAGAAAAGTTTTAAAAAAAAAGTGGCAATCCAAGCTTCAATACCAAAAGTCATCCTAACATTCTCCCAACTAATAATCACCTGATCCTTTTACTTATGTTTAAGGCAGTGATTAAGATAACAAGTATATCTCACTATAACTTTTTACTTACTTTGGCAGGTTTTTCACCTTTCACTTCTACATTTTCCAGTATCCTTGCCACACCCATTCCTTTAATTACTTGACCAAATACCACATGTTTCCCATCCAAATGAGGAGTCGGAACTGTTGTGATGAAGAACTGAGAACCATTTGTATTGCAGCCTGCGTTTGCCATGCTCAATAAACCTTCCTGGTCATGCTGTAGAAATAAAAATCATTAAAAGAAAACCAAGGTTAGTGGTCCTAGTCTGAATTATTCTTTCACTGACCATTCACATAAAACTAGGGCAGGCTTTAATGTTACTCAGAGCAAACAATGTAATTTTATTTTGTATAAATTGCAACCTTTAATCCACAAACATGGGGCACTTAATCACTTTTTAGACCTTAAGAAAAGTTTATGAAACCAAATAAAATAATGAAAACAATGGGGGGGCAGGTTTCTAAACAGGCCATTTTGAGAACATGTTTGTATCTCAACTTAAGATGAAGATGCTGCATTATGGAAATCTAATGATTGTACTCTGCCCTCTTTTCATAAGGAATGCTCTCTTCTGAGAACAGGGAACAGTCTGAGAACAGGAAACAGTCTTCCCATTTTTATGAGCCTACACTTTGATTCCTCCTTTACACATCAATAAAGTGGGAACAGTGATGGGACATTCAATTTAGACAAAATATTCGTTAGGTGCTTTCCTAATCTCAGAAGAATCCAAACAGGGGCACCAGGGTGGCTCAAGTGGTTAAGCATCCAACTCTTGATTTTGGCTCACATCATGATCTTACAGTTTGTGGGATCTAGCCCCAGGTCAGCTCTGTGCTGGCAGCGTGGAGTCTGCTTGAGATTCTCTCCCCTCTCTCTGCCCTGACCCCATGCACGTGCACGCGCACGCGTGCGTGTACACACACACACATAAACACACACACACGCATGCTCTCAAAATAAATACATAAATAAAACTTAAAAAACAAACAAACATCATGGCTTTCACTCCAGGTGAATCTTCAGAGAACCATTCCAGAGAATGACCTAAACAAACTGCTGCATACATTTCAAAATCAAATTTCTACTTGGCATCAACCTATTCAAAGATTCTATGAAACCCAATGTCTTCATCTTTCCACTTTATCCTTAGGCTTTCTAAATTTTTGTCGGGTCATGCAAAGGCTGAGGAAAGCCTTTGTCTTTCCTCACTCATATCCTTCAAACTGGCATCTATGTTTTAGTTCCTGTCTAACCAAGTCTTGGCCACCCTGCAAGGCCCAGTTTAAGTACCCATTCCTCTTCAATGTCTCCCCTAATAATTTAGAATATATAAATCATACCTGTCTCCTAGAATATATAAAGTCTCAATCAATTTAGCATTAATTTGCATATTATTTATTCTCCAGTTGTCCCATGTGTTTTAATCTTGTCTTCCTGGTAAGATCTTAAATTATCATCAAAGCCATTCATTTTTATAAACCCTCTGGTGCCAGTGACAGTACTAAATACATACAATTGCAGCCAATGAATACTGTTTAAAAGACTGATGACAATTTCTTTTCAAATTATCCTAATTACCTTGCTCATATTCCTCATTTCCAAAGATATTACTTTACTTTTGTACTTACGTGTCCCTTCTTACAACTTGAATGATGCAATATACCCCAATTACATCTTGGGAAAATGAAGATAAGAAGGCACAGGCACCACTAATGTCCTCTAGGAGCTTGGACATGAACATATCCGTTACTTTGCAAATCCCCTGACATCCTGGATATTAGCGATGGTTTTGTTGCTCTTCAAATTCAAGCATAAAGATGCACAAGTTACCATCCTTCTCATAATGAGAACATTTTTCCTGGAAACAATTCTGCCATATGGTGGCCACTCTTAAAAACTCATTGGCTTTACTGAAGTATGTAAACCTGGATCTCACAGGCATAACCATTGTATTTTTGCCAAATAAAATTAGTGGATCAAATTTTTCTATATTAAAAATAGTAAATATATATTAAATATATATTTACAAATATGATACCTTTTACAAGAAAAGGAGAATCTAAGCACACGTTGAAACATTTATTGGTTCTTAGTCCAACAAGTATCCCAGACATCTAATAACCTTTACTATTAGCAATAAACATTCCCTTTTGCCCACTTTACCTTATAATAGAAATTTTCATCTTCAAATTTTTCACCATAAATACTTTCTCCGCCTGTCCCATTTTGATTTGAGAAGTCTCCACCCTGAATCATAAATTTCTTAATAACTACAAAAAAGGAAAACAGCTATTAGAAACTAAAATATGGATGACTATAGTAATGTTAACTAATGAACATGTAATGAGAAAGATGAACTTCCTAAAACATGACTCTAGTCTTAGCACTCTCCTGTCTTTCCCCACCCATCCCCACAACTCCAAACTCTTAAAAGACTTTTCATAGTCTGAGTCCAAACTACTTTTACTGCCTGCTCACTCACTAATACTCAAAGAATTAGTTCAAATGGCACCTCCTTATGAAACTGTCACTGAGACTCCCAAGTTGGATCTCATCAATTTTCCTCCCACGGCATCTTGATTCTACCTTTACAACACATATTATAATGATCTGTCTCTTCTAGGAAACAATTTCTTAAGTACAGCAACTGCTTTTCACCATGCACATGGCTAGGCACGTTACTCATTAAAGTCTACTAAATAAGATCAATTATTCTGAGATTTGTTATACAATAATGGAAGTACTTTAGCAAGTATTACCACTTGGTGTCAAAGGTTCCCAAGACCACCTCCATGTTCAGACATTTTCTAGGATTCATGGGCCTCAGCATTTGGTTGCATTACAATAATGTAATAAAGATACACAACTAGATGATAAAAGAAAAAGATAATAAACAGAGTCTGGAGGAATCCATGTGCTTCCTTACACTCTCTTGCTTCTATGAGAGGTCATATAGCACATTCTTCCCCCAGCAAAAAAAAAAAAATGCAGCAACATGTGCACAATGTTGTTGCCCATTACAGACTCATCCAGGGTTTTCATCAGGGCTGATCATGCAGTTACTCTCTACCTAGCCATGTACCAAAATTTCAGACTCTCAAAAGGAAATCAGATGTTCAGCATAAATCAAAGTGTGTATACAAACAATCTAGGCACAGTAAACCATCATTATGATTCAGGGAATCGTTCAAGTGCCAAGTTCCTAAACTCCAGCTAATGGCCATCCTACAAGCAAACCTTTCTAAGGAAAGCAGTCTCAGGCCTCCTACATCAACTCTCTTCTGAATACTACATTCTATTAGTATATTTTAGTATTTTATTAAACATAAATGTAAAACATTTAAATATTTTATAATCAACAATTTTTTCCTAAGTTTCTTTTAAAAATACTACTCATGATTATGCTTTAACTTATTTATTCATTAAGCAAATATTTATTGAGTGCCTATTTAATAACTATACTGTATGCTGAAGACAAAACGATGAAAAGATTTAGTTCCTGAATTCATGGAACCTAGAGCCTACTAGGGAACCATCGAATAATCACTAAACAAAGGGTGACAGGCATTGTGAAGTGTCATCTTTTGATTAAAATAATACCAAGACACTGAATCTTTCAATCAGCTACAGCCTTCCCAGGCAATCCTGTCCACTACTAGGTATAACTTTTTTGTCATCAGTCAAGCTAAAGTCTGCTTCTTGGGGCATGCATGTGGATGGCTCCATCGGTCAAACATCCAACTCTTGATCTAGCTTAGGTCGTGATCTCAGTTTGTGAGTGTAGCTGTAGGCGCAGAGCCTGTTTGGGATTCTGGGACTCTCCGTCTCTCTCTCTATGCCCCTCCCCCGCTTGTGCTGCACACACACATGCACTATCTCTCAAAATAAATAAGTGAACTTTAAGAAATAAAAAATAAAAATAAAGTCTGTTTCTTTATCATAGCACGCCCTTTTTTCTCAATCTAATCCCACTGGTGTGAAGAGCCAGATGTCTGGTGAAGCTAAGGCATTCCATTTCTAAGTAAACCTTAGCACACTCTCAGAATTCCACTTTTCACAGCCCAACCTTTATGAAATTGAGCTACTGCCTCAGATGTCAAAGCATCCTCCTGAAACCAGCAGTAATTTTTAACTTTCACTCTTTATCACTTGGTATTTTCTTCCCTAATGCCTACAGAATTATTTACGAGAATCAGATTCAAGGGGCACCTGGGTAGTCCAGTTGGTTAAGCGTCCAACTCTTGGTTTCAGCTCAGGTCAGGAACCATCCCACTGTTTGGGAGTTCGAGTTGCACATCAGGCTTTGTGCTGATAGCCTGCTTGAGATTTTCTGTCTCCCTCTCTCTGCTCTTTCCCCACGTGCACGCGCACACACACACACTCTCTCTCTCACACACACACACTCTCTCTCTCAAAAATAAGCATTAAAAGGGGCGCCTGGGTGGCGCAGTCGGTTAAGCGTCCAACTTCAGCCAGGTCACGATCTCGCGGTCCGTGAGTTCGAGCCCCGCGTCAGGCTCTGGGCTGATGGCTCAGAGCCTGGAGCCTGTTTCCGATTCTGTGTCTCCCTCTCTCTCTGCCCCTCCCCCATTCATGCTCTGTCTCTCTCTGTCCCAAAAATAAATAAACGTTGAAAAAAAAAATTAAAAAAAAAAAAAAAAAAAAAAATAAGCATTAAAAAAAAAAGAATCAGATTCAAATTTTTACACATACTTCGATGGAAAGGACATCCTTTGAAATGGAGAGGTTTCCCAGTGGTGGGTCCAATGCCTTTTTCTCCTGTACACAATGCACGAAAATTTTCTGCAGTTTTCGGTACAATATCTGCAAACAATTCTAAGACAATTCGACCAACTAAAATAAAAAATGAAATTATGTCAGTATGCAAACAACCAAATATGCAAATGATAAAAGGGGAGCTGGTAAAATTCTAGTGACTGAAATACCAAGTTCTCTTTTTTGGTCATTTTTCTAACATTCAAATTTAGTCTAATGTTAAGTGTCATGTATCTTAATGAATCTGAAGCAATTACTTTTCTACATCTTAACAAAGGATCATAAGTACAGTAGTCAGAAGATTAACACCATATAAGGGACACTATGAAGTGCAAATGGTTTTAAATTCTGAGTAATTTCTTCTAACTTGTACTCAGAAATTATAACCACCAAGTAACCAATAGGAGAAAATTAAATATCCTTTGAGTGGTCAGGTTGGCTGAATTTTAAGTATAGCTGTAGCCTCTGTGTTCTATGGAATCTGCCTAATGCAGCCGCTCAAGCAAAAATGTGAAGTTGTTCCCATTTTAGACAGCTCCTAAGGCAGGTAAAATCTCGCGCTAATTTCAAAACAAAATGTACATGTGCGTCCATAATCATCCACGGGGTCCCTAAATCCTCATGTGTCCGTTAGTATTTGCGTTAACACAGCCTAGCCCCACAAACCTAACCCGTTCTACAAGAGCAATTCAGTTACAAATCGATACGCTAATTCACAAGACCCTAGGAGCTTCGGAGCCGCTGACGTAGCCTAGGCAACCACATTGCTACATTGAGCTCCTTTTTCCCAATGCCAAAACAGAAAATATTCACCAATCTGACGGTACCTCTAAGTTAAAAATAGGTAATTAGAAAAACCAACAAACAAAAGTCGCTCTATTTATAAACCACATGGCAGCTGCTGATATATATCTTGCGTGGCAAAAGACATGGCGTGACCGGAACTCAACAAACGCCTATCACAGTTTTCTGAATGTCCCACTACATACATAAAACAACCTTATTTCATGCCTGCTTGATGCAAGGTGGCGAGGAAGTACAACCAAATCAGGAGAGATAAACTAAAGGCCGCCACAATCCCCAAACCAGAAATTTCCAGAAACTTCCGCGCGACCGATGGTATTGGTACAAGGGCGCGGGCTCCACCCAGCCTTGGAAATCAGTATTTGTTCCAACAGTCCAGTCTAGGGAGCCATCCCCTTCGCATCACAGTGCAGCCCCTGGCCGAACCGCACGCCACCCTCGGAGTCGCCCAAATCCTGGTAAGTCCAGCTTCCTCGGGGCCACTCCCCAAGTAGCAGACTCTGCTCACCTCGCTCCCCTCCGATGTCCACGTCAAAGAAGACTCGGGGGTTACTGGGGTTGGAGGGCTTAGTCTGGGGGGACGGGTGAGACATACTGAATTGCAGATGCGCTTGGGAGCGAACTCAGACAATCTCGTGGACGCCCAGCACCTTCGACCCCAAAGCTACTTTCTCCGCGACGATCTGTCGGCGGCGCTGAGGAGCTACTTCCGGTGTGAGGTCGGGAAGCCGCGCCCTGACTTCCGGCGCCTCCTCCCGGCGTCGTTTCCGCGCGCTGGAGCTCGTGCGCGTTCTCTGTAGTTCTCTTCCTTGTGCTTTCTCGCTTTTCGCCTACTGAATTTGCAGCCCCGATCGTTTTTATTGTTTTCGCACGTGTTTCATCGCTTTTCCTACCACGGTAGTGTAAAAAAGCTTTGGAGACCGTCCTCTCCATCCCAGCCTCAGGTCTGCCGCTAACGGATGAGTGACTGCTTCTCTGAAACTCATTTTGCTTGTCTGGAAAATGGGACAAAATGCTCACCTTGGGGGGTCGTTTTGAGGATTGAAACGTAAATTGCTTAGCACAATGCCTAACACAGCCTGGTGGTAGCTAATCAATAGTGGCCATGTTATTACTGCCTTATTGTTAGAAGTTACTCTTAATATTAACATTTTTACTGATGACTGTGAAGCTGAACGTCCAGAAAAGAGCAGTTTCGTTCCCTGATAAAACTGTGTTATAGTCCAGTTTCCCCTTATGGGAATTTGTGTAAAGATTTTACCTAGTCATAGGAACATAGACTCACCTCTGATCAAGCCTAATTTTGGAGAGAACCGGTATGTCCTTTAGCACTTTGTGATATTCCAGTTGTTCATTATTCCATCTATCCTCTCCCATTAGAATTACTCTGCTAGGACAAGAATTTAGTTTTGTTCATTGCTTTATCCAGAGCACTTCTAACAGTGTCCAGCAGGTAGTAGGTGCTCAATAAATTGTTTTGAATGAATGAATGAGTTATGCAGAATGCTAACAAGAAATTTTATTTCCATGTGTCTTTGTGTATGCTTTGAGAAGATTATCAGTGCTTCCTGCTGACCCTTTCAAGTTCCAGCACATTAAAACTAATGTAAAATCTTAATTCCTTACCAGTTGACATCCTTGAATTCCATGGTGTTGATTCTTTGTGGTTCCCTGAGGATCAAGTAAGCTCAGCACACAACTCATGAGTCCTTTGATGAATATGAATCAAAATAAATTGTTCTCTAATCCATTCTCATTTCCAGGCTGCAAATGGCAATTTACAGTTTGTCTCAAATATCAAAACATAAATTCACATTAAAAGTTTTCTACTCCTCTAGCTTAAAGGTAGCCTTTAGCTTATTATTCTGAGAATTGTCACTTTTACGCCATAACCTCCTAACCATTATTATCATTATGAATATCATTGTGATTAACTACTTAGGATAGTTAAGCACTTCTGTGCCATCAGGCTTTGGGGTTCAAATTCAATCACTAATTAACTTGTGACTTTGGACAAGTTACTTAACCTCTGTGTGCTTCAGTTCCCTCATTGGTAAATTAGGATAATGATAGGTATCTCTTAAGTTGTTTTTTTTGTTTTGTTTTGTTTTTAAGCTCTACACCCAGCATGGGGCTTGAACTTGGCAGCCCCAAGATCAAGTGTCGCATGCTCTACCGTCAGCCATCCAGGTGCCCTTTCTTGAGGTTTTTATGAGGATTAGGTGAAGAATTATTTAGATGTTTTAGTATCAGAAACATAGTACTCAACAGGTATAAGCAATTATTAATTATAAATAGCTAATACCTTATTAAAATAATAACATACTTCAAAATGAAAGTTCAAACTGCAAAGGTGCTTTGAGGATACCTCTGCATTCTCAGAAAATATAACGTGATTCTTCCTGTTCTACAAGTTTCTGAGTGTAAAAGACTAAATGTTCTCTCACTGTGTCTAGATTTTTCACAGTAAAGTAGCAGCTTTATATAAACTGTCACATTCCTAGAACGAACTTGGGTAACAGAATCATACCTTTCAAAACCACTCCAGTACTGATCTCTAGTGAAAAGATAAATCCTTCTAGAAGACAACCTGTCCCATCGTCCGCTTAACTAAAACAGAGCTTCAGAGTTCTGAAGTCTTGCCTGTGTGCAGAAACAAAGAGCAAGCGGCATGCACTATTTCTTAGGGCTAAGAACATAATTTCATCTGAATAGAGGGATGAGTATTTGTCTAAGAGCTCTATTATTATTTCTGTCTGTTCCTCATAAGTGTGGTAGGATAATATTCATAGATCATACCCCCCATGCAGTATTCTGCTTTCCGATCTCTTTGCCCCTTACTCCACCCAAACAAACAGCTAGGCTCTGTACTCGTTGCTTTAGGAGAAATATGTGACAGCAAAGAAAACAGAGGGTAAACCAGTTTTCCTGGCTTTGGAGTTCTAAAAGTTTTGGCTTTACAGGAACAAAAAAGACTCCTGGCATAGCAAGAGATTTGGACAAAACATCTTTTGTAAGAGCATGGCTTTCCACTTGCAAAAAAAATAATAGTAGGAGTAAAACTCAAATAAACAAACTCATCCCCTATCCTGGAGACTTGGGGGGTTGGATGGTAGAGAGGAGAGTAAGAGGGGAGGCAATGGTGGTGCAGATTTCCATTGTCTCAGAGACAAGAAGTCTCTGAACCATCTTCCCCAGTCACATCCCTGAGAAATCCAGCAAACCTCCATAGATGGGTTTATGAGATCTGAGAGCAGAGCAAATATGTGCCTGGATTCCTGAATACAGCCTCAGGAAGGCAGCAAGCCCCAGAGAGAATATGGATTGCCCCAAAACTAGCTGCAACACTAGACATTATCAAGTTTAGATCCAATCCCAAGAGGAGAAAGTAAGATACCAGAAATTGGCAAAGATTATGGCATTATCAACCCTTTGGAATAGACCATTCAAAATTGAACTTAAAGTGAGTAATAGAAAAAAAAAACTTTTGTTTCACACATCTGAGTTCATACCTTTATATGGGCATAGACTGTGGATCATTGAGATCCCAACTAGGAGCCAGACAAGTTTGAAATAACACCCAACCCCTTTATCAAAGGTAAGATGTCAGAAAGGACACCAGAGTCTGGGAAGAAAGTTTCAGGATCCTGTCTGTTGAGAGTCAGGCTCTGACAGCAAAACTGAACTCCAAGAGGCTAATCTGCAACTCCTTACGGAGACTAAATGATTCTGCTTCTAAAGGAGGCATTGGTGTTGATGAGATACTAACGTGTAGGAGAGAGTCCTAACCAAGAATCTCTACTCTGACAGATCAGAATGGAAAAGCAACTCTCAAAGCTCTGCCTGCTAAAATTTATGAGTAAGAATAATTGTAATTTTTCTGAGCTGGAACATTGAACCCAAGGAAGACAGCAGATGCCACCAGGGGACAGTAGAGTCTCTGCCACCAGCAGAAATCATCCCACAGATGGAAATAGTGCAGTGGACTTTGCGCCTGAGAACTCCTAAAATGATAAGAATCATCTAGGAGCTGGAAGTGATGTGATCAAAAAAGGATATTGAATATTAATTTAGAGTTTGCACGTATTATTTTTCTGAGGAGTAATAATAAGATTAATTTTAACTGTTTTCAGTTGTGAGATGTGTATTTATCTAATAGAACAAAATTAATGATACAATGATTTAACAAAACCATTGTTCAAATCCTTAATATTCGTGGAGCTCCTGGGTGACTCAGTCAGTTAAGTGTCCATTTTAGGTTCAGGTCATGATCTTGTGGTTCATGAGTTCGATCCCCGCACCGACCGGGCTCTGCGCCATCAGCGGGATTCTGTCTACATCTCTCTGCCCTTCTCCTGCTCTTGCACTCGCTCTCTCTCTCTCTCTCTCTCAAATAAGTAAACTTTTAAAAAATCTTTAATATTCCTTTCCTCCAAGGAAAAAAAAATTAGCTTAATCTAAAAGTACATCCTTAAAATGGATTTTATTATGACTATCACAAACACAAATAATAATAACTAGGCCCTATTGATCATTGCTATGTGCCAGGATCTCTGCAAAGTGCTTTACATGCTTTATGTTAGTTAATCCTCAAAATAACTCTGTGTCAGAGGTAGTAGTCTTATTATCCTATTTTATTTATCAGACAGATAAGTGCTGAAGAGGTTAAGAAAGTTGCTTGATATGATTCCAAAGCCACTTTCCTATGTGCTAGAAAGATAGAACCTGATGATCTATCTTTAAATATATAAGACTTAGATATTGTGTAAGAAATACCATGATATGTAAATGATCCTTGAGCTCCTCATGGCATTAACATTGGACTTGTTTTATCCTTACATAATTTAGCTTTGATCTGGCATCCTAACACGGATTAGGCTTCTCTGCCTTCTGAGAGATATTCTATATCTATAGAATGTGAAGCGAGAAGAAACATTTTTCCATAGAAAATGAGAGCAGTAATAAAATTTCCTCCTAATCACTTTGCATGGAGGTTGGAGAGTTGGTGCCAATCTACTGGATCTCCGTGAATTTCCCTAATTTGAGGCAGAGATTGAAGGCAAAAGAAACTAATAGTAGATATGCAAGTAACAAATCCTGATGGCTCTGACAGAAGGGTTATACTAAGTAGAAGAGTTTATAGAGAAAGGGTGTGTTACTTTCTATTGATTGACAGACACTTTTATGACATGCTAAGCAAGCCAATGTAGTATTTTTCATAGGTTAACGTTAAAATATTTGCATTTTAAAGATTATTTTGGCTCTAAAATGGAGAATAAAACCAAAGGGAGTCATAATGGATGTAAGGAGGGCAGTGAGGCAGTTAGTATTTTATACTGAAGTGATGATAGTAAAGATGGATGAAAACTGATGGATGAGAAAGGCACATGGGGAGTATGTATAAAATGAACAGTTCCAAATAATAGATTGGATATGGGACGTGACCTAGAAGAATGGATGGAGGATGACATCTGGCTTTCTGGGACACACAAGTAGATGGGTGGTAAGGCTATTTACTGGGATGGGGACACTGGAAGAAGATGATAATTTGAGTGGAACACGGTAAGTTTGGATTTGGACTCGTTGAGTCTCAGGTGCCTCTGAGACATTCAAGGAGAGATGTTGAATAGTTAATTGGATATATAATAGAAGTCTAAGAGATAGAAATTTAGGTAACATTAGTATACAGATAATTTCACGAGGACAGGTGTGATTGCTGGGGGAAGAGGGTAGGGAACGAGTAAAGAAGAGGTCCTAGGACAGAGCCTTGAGGAACTGCAGGATTTAAAGGCCAAAGAGAGAAAGATATGTCTGTAATGGAGGCAAAAAGGAAAAGTAAGAAGACAAACCAGCAAGAGAATGTTGTATCATGGAATCCAAGGAAAGAGTGTTTCAAGGAGAGAGTGGAAAGCAGATTGACTGGTAAAGCTGGGAGGTTAAGTAAAAAAGGGATTGATAAACATCCACTGAATTTAGTGACATGGAGGTCACTGGTGGCATTGCGGAGACATTTATAATCAATGGCATTGTATCTCTAATGAAATAATTTGGGTTTATTAATGTCTTAAATGCTTAATATTGACATTTATTCTGAATAATCTTAGTATTATTTTTAATGTCCTTAAATTTACTGAAAATGATAAGTACAATATAGAATTCCTCTAGACCTATAAATGTCTTTGGAAAAAGAATTTTTCTCCACAGTGAGATCCAGTTCCTTTGGCAGAATGATTTGTGGGAATTAAAAGTAAAAGTAACATTACTGAATACGTACAGTGGGCCAGATACTTTTACATATCTTATAAGTTATCTTCTGTATCCTAATGTCAATGCCAACCACTCAAAATAAGTACTGATTAACTGGTGGTGACAGTTTGAAGTTTAAAAAGATGAGTTGGTACATGGAAAGTTTTTTGTTTCTTTTTTAAGTTTATTTATTTATTTAGAGAGAGAGAGAGAGAGGTAGAATCCCAAGTAGGCTCCACAATGTAAGTGCAGAGCCCCACTCTGGGCTCAAACTCACAAACCGTGGGACCATGACCTAAGCTGAAATCAAGGGTCAGGTGCTTAACTGACTGAGCCACCCAGGCACCACTGGCACATGGAAGTTTTTGAGTCCTCTTTCCTATATCCTGTCCCACCAAAGTTGCTGTGTTCAAACCTGAGCTCTGGGCTATAAATTCCCACACTCAAATTACATCCTTTGTAATGGGAAGTGGGTGGGAGGGGCAGAGAGAGAGGGAGAGAGGATCCCAAGCAGGCTCCACACTATCAGTACAGAGCCCGATGCAGGGCTCCAACTCACCAATCGTGAGATTAAGACCTGAGCTGAAATCAAGAAACAGACGCTTAACTGACTGAGCTACCCAGGCACCCCTTCCCTGTTCTGTTTAAAGATACCATAGGCTAGAAATACTTAAAGGCATCTGGCACACAGTAGGTACTCAGTAATGTTCATTGTCATAATTTGTCTATTCTCCCTCCTATCTTTCAAATGATGTCTCTCAAACCCGCCTCCCCTCCTATTCAGGACCTTTCAAACTTAAATGAAATAGTTATTAATGGGTCTGCCATTTCTAGGTTCTCCCCTAATTTATAAGAAGAGCATAAATAACATGATGGATAGTGTTCCCGATAATACCAAAAGCACAGAATGTACTACTCCCCCAGGTCTTTTCTTTTATTGACCCTCAAACAAAAATGCAAATGAACATGTTGTTAAGTCATTTTTACATGTGGCCAGAATAGTGCTGTCTATCCAGGTGTACAGATTTCTAGAACTCAAATTTGAAGGATGGATATATTTAGTGAGGTCATAGGACTTCATGGTTATAATGCTCCTTATGCAGTTCCTGCTGCCTTTCACTTGTTATCAGCTAAGTTTTTAATAGTCTCTGCATTGTAGCTACATCATTGAGATCACTGCTGACAATGTGAAATGAAAAGTTTCTGTGCTGTTGATTGAAGAGTAATTTAAGTGCCCTGGGTACCAGACCAGTGGGCAGCAAAGAAATGAGTTTGTATTTTTGCCCACAGAAAGAACGTCTCACCTTGTTAAAGAGGAACGTTTTAGAAGGGGTTATGACTTTTCTCAATTTGCAGCAGTGGATCTATTTAGATTCTGGAACTCTGTTGAGAGCCCCAGAAATCTGTACTACAAAGCATCATCGAAAAACAGACAGGGGCGCCTGGGTGGCGCAGTCGGTTAGGCGTCCGACTTCAGCCAGGTCACGATCTCGCGGTCCGTGAGTTCGAGCCCCGCATCAGGCTCTGGGCTGATGGGGAGCCTGGAGCCTGTTTCCGATTCTGTGTCTCCCTCTCTCTCTGCCCCTCCCCCGTTCATGCTCTGTCTCTCTCTGTCCCAAAAATGAATAAACGTTGAAAAAAAAAAAAAAAACAGACAACCTTGGCTATAAAAAACTGTGAGTGAGGCTGGTGTTTCAATCCCATTTCACAGAGGAAGAAACTGGCTGAGAGGCTAAAGAATGTGCCTCCAGGCCAAACTATCAGAGTTGTGCGTGCTCTTATTGCAGGCCATAAAACATGCCCCTTAGGTCAGAAAAAAACATTTCTCTATTACTCTATCTAGATGTTTGGGAACATCTGCCAAAGCTAACAACTTTGGTTTTATTATTAGTGATGTGAATTGTTGCTGAATCGGTAGCCAACAGATTCAGTTGCTTCTTGAATATTCCCCTAGAAGTGATCATTGGACCAAGCTGTTGGAAGGAGGCTGCAGTTACTTAAAAAATAATGAATCTTTTAAGCTTAAAATGAGGCATTTAGAACACAATTATTTATTACACTATTAAATTGGAATTTTATCTAGGAAAATAATTCCTCTGTATTCAGATTTTTGAGACATGCTGGATAAGAACTCTAATCATTTGATTTACTTTTATATTTAATAAAACACTCAAGGGGCGCCTGGGTGGCGCAGTCGGTTAAGCGTCCGACTTCAGCCAGGTCACGATCTCGCGGTCCGTGAGTTCGAGCCCCGCGTCAGGCTCTGGGCTGACGGCTCGGAGCCTGGAGCCTGTTTCCGATTCTGTGTCTCCCTCTCTGTCTGCACCACCCCGTTCATGCTCTGTCTCTCTCTGTCCCAAAAATAAATAAACATTGAAAAAAAAATTTTTATAAAACACTCAAATATAATAAAGTGATAACATTTGCTGACATACTTTCATTAGTAGTGTAACATCTACTGGAAAAAATGGTCTTTATTCAGCAGACATTAGTATGAGGATAAAAAGTAGAGTTACTGTTTTACAGGAGTTCACTGTTTGCTAAAAGAGACAGATTGTTATAGTATATGTATAGTGTAGAGGTGGATTTAAGACACTGTGAAAAAAATTGGGAGATCCAACTTTGGAGATCTCTAACAATTTCACAGGCAAGATGCCATATGATCTAAGCTTTCTTACATTCTGGAAAATACTTTACCAGACTGTGAGATTAGAGTCTAGAGGGATACATGTTAATATGATATATCTATAGCATAGCTTAAAAACTATGTCTAAGAAATTAAAAACCAGAGAATGTATTATCACCAAAGTATGTGGGAGAACAAGATATTAATAGTAGAGTATCTGATAAGAATGACAAACCTAGCTGTGCATTCTATTGAGAAAGAAGCTAGGGCAGCCTGATCGTCTAAATACATACAAGTAAAATGGAAAAAGAATTCTCCATTTGTTCTCAATTCATCCAAATTTACTCAAAACTCAGAACTATAAGCAAACTCAATTGTAAATAAAGAAATGATTCTAAAGTATGCTCGGTATTTTATTTCTTCGTCAAATTCTAGTAATGTCTGGGGTGCCTGGGTGGCTTAGTTGGTTAAGCGGCCAACTTTGGCTGAGGTCATGATCTCACAGTTTGTGGGTTCGAGCCCCTCGTTGGGCTCTGTGCTGTCAGCTCAGAGCCTAGAGCCTGCTTCGGATTATGGATCTCCCTCTCTCTCTGACCCTCATCTGCTCAAGCTTGTTCTCTCTCTCTCTGTCTTTCAAAAATAAACATTAAAAAAATAAAAAATAAAAATCCTCTTAAAAACAGTCTAGTAATGTTTTAGTATATGTGCTGCTGAAGCGAGCACAAGTCTAGTAATGTTTTAAATGACACCCTTTATCTACCAAAACTCCAATTGCACAATGACTAACAGGAGACATTTGCATTTGTATACAGAAAACTTTTCCTTCTAACCATGTTTATTGCATAAGTAGATTTTTAAAATTACCAATAGTTTAATACCTTTATGAGAAATGTAAATGATAACAGACCCAAATCATAAGACTTCATGGGCTAAAAGAAATGTCTTTACAATTTATAGTAAGACCAATTTTCTTGTTCAAACTTACCTCATATATTACAAAACTTGTAGTAGTATTTAGTTTTGTTTTGTTTTTTTTAATTTTTTTTTTTTAACGTTTATTTTTGAGACAGAGACAGAGCATGAACGGGGGAGGGGCAGAGAGAGAGGGAGACACAGAATCGGAAGCAGGCTCCAGGCTCTGAGCCATCAGCCCAGAGCCCGACGCGGGGCTCGAACTCAGGGACTGTGAGATCGTGACCTGAGCTGAAGTCGGACGCTTAACCGACTGAGCCACCCAGGCGCCCCAGTATTTAGTTTTTTAAACAGCTGGTTTTTAAAATTTTCTGGATATCTTATTTCACTGCAAAATAATTACAATGAAGTTGGAATTTTATATATATAAATGCTAATATGTATTGCATGCTTACTGCGTGATGAGTTTTCTATATACTTCATATTGATTTATTTTTTTTTTTAAAGATCTTATTTTTAAATAGTCTCTACACCCAATATGGGGCTCAAACTTACAACCCTGAAGTCAAGAGTTGCTTGCTCTACCCACTGAGCCAGCCAAGCATCCCTATATTGGTTTATTTTTATTATTTTTTAAATTTTTGTTAAAGATTTAAAAATTCTTTTTTAGGTAATCACTACACCCAGTGTGGGGCTTGAACTTACAACCCAAGACCAAGATTTGCATGCTCTACCAACTGAGCCAGGCAGGACCCCATATTGAGTTATTTTTAGAAAATAAGTTACACATTCACAGAATATAATCAAAGAATGAAAAAAACATGTAGTGAAAAGTTTCCGGGACATTCAGGAAATTCTTACACAATTTCCACCAGGAAATTCCAGCTGTAGAGGACATCAATGCTACCATTTCCTGAGTGTTTTTCTTGAGCTTTTCTGTGATTATAGTGTTTTTCTTGAGCTTTTCTGTGATTATACGAGCAAATGTATATATGTGTCATGTACTTTCCATCACCTGTTTATATACATTGCTTCTTCTAATTACCAATAATATATTTGGGTAATATCCCATTCAATAATAAAAATATTTCCTTGTTTGGGGCACCTGGGTGGCTCAGTTGGTTAAGCCACGGACTTTGGCTCAGGTCACGATCTCGCAGTTCACAGTTTGTGAGTTCGAGCCCCACAACAGAGTTCGAGCCTCTGTCAGCACAGAGCCTGGAGCCTTCTTCAGATTCTGTGTCTCCCTCCCCCTCTGCCCTTCCCCCATTTGTGCTTGTGCTCTCTAACTCTCTCTCTCTCTCTCTCTCTTTCTTCCTCTTTCTCTCTCGTAGAAATAATAAATGAATAAACTTTAAAAATATGTCCTTATTCTTTTTTTAATGTTTATTTTTGGGAGAGAGAGAGACACAGAGAATGAGCGGGAAAGGGGCAGAGAGAGAGGGAGACACTGAAGCAGGCTCCAGACTCTGAGTTGTCAGCACCGAGCCTGACTCCAGCCTCAAACTCATGAACTATGAGATCCTGACCTGAACTGAAGTCAGACACTTAAAGGATTAGCCCCCCCAGACACCCCATTTTCTTGTTCAAATTTTTGCAGCGTGGTCTTTGATTGCATGGTCCAAAACAGTCCTTTGTAGATGGAAATTTAGATTGTTTCCACTCTTCTTACTATAACAACACTGCAATAAATTTCAGCATATGATTAATAATTTGTTCATTTAAAAATTCATCTGCTTGGGACACCTGGGTGGCTCAGTCGGTTAAGGGTCCAACTTCGGCTCAGGTCATGATCTTGCGGTCTGTGAGTTCAAGCCCTGCGACGGCCTCTGTGCTGACAGCTCAGAGCCTGGAGCCTGTTTCAGATCCTTTCTCCCTCTCTCTCTGACCCTCCCCCTTTCATACTCATAAATAAATAAACGTTAAAAAAGAATTTTTTTTAATAAAAAAAAAGTTCATCTGCTTGAACAGGAGTGCTGTTTCGAAGGGGCACATGCACCCTTATGTTTATAACAGCATTATCGACAATAGCCAAAGTATGGAAAGAGTCCAAATTTGTCCATCCACTGATGAATGGATATATGTATGTGGATACTTATACCACATATATATAAATACAATGGAATATACTCAGCGATCAAAAAGAATGAAATCTTGCCATTTGCAACAACATGGATGGAACTAAAGTGTATTATGCTAAGCAAAATAAGTCTGTCAAAGAAAGACAAAAATCATATGACTTCACCCGTATGTGGAATTTAAGATACAGAACAGATGAACATAAGGGAAGGGAAGCAAAAATAATATGAAAACAGAGAAGGAGATAAACCGTAAGAGACTCATAAATACAGAGAACAAACTGAGGGTTGCTGGAGGAGTGTTGGGTGGGGGATGGGCTAAATGGGCAAGGGACATTAAGGAGGGCACTTGTTGGGAATGAGCACTGGGTGTTATATGCAACTGATGAATCACTAAATTCTATTCCTGAAATCATTATAACATTATATGTTAACTAACTTGGATTTAAATTTTTAAAAATAATCAAAAAATAAATAAATAGTACCTCTGCTTGATAAATTCCAGCTAGAGGAATTGCTGGTCAAAGGTTTGTACTTGTGTTTGTGATTTTGATAGATAGCCAAACTGTTTTTTAGGTGGCTGTACCTATTTATACTCCCTCAAGCAATATATGAGAGTACCAGTCTCCATCATATTCACACCACCCAATATATGATTAAATTTTTTGATCTTTGCCAATCAGATAGGAAGGAAATGCCATACTTATGGTTTAAGTGGATTTTCTTATTAATCCTTATAACAGTGAGTACTATTATCATCACCATTTTATATATGAGGAAATTAAGGCTTACAGAAGTTAGATTACTTGCTCAAATTACTCAAGTAAAAGGTGGAAGGATCAAGAAATTCACTCTGTCTACATTTTGAACAAAACCCCTATTATGTCATACAGTATTTCCATTAAGGAACACAGCCAAATAGCCTTGAAACTTATATTCTTATTTTTTTTAATGTTTATTTATTTTTGATAGAGACAGAGAGAGAGAGAGAGAGAGAGAGGGAGAGCACAGGCAGAGAGCCCGATGCAGGGCTCAAATTCATGAACCATGAGATCATGACTTGAACCAAAGTTGGACGCTTAACCGACTGAGCCACCCTGGTGCCCTGAAACTTAAATTATATTTCTCATAATTATTTTTGATGATTCAAGAACTTAATTCAAAAGTTTTGGCCATGTTTTGCAGTGTATCTGTGTCAGCATTATCAATATGATTATCACTGAACAATAAATGTGTGTTCTAGTTCAAAAAACATCATAATAGATACCAGGTGAAACAGCTTTAATGGTCTGATATGACATCATCAATTCTGAAAAGTTTCATTCCGTTTCTCAAAATTTCGGCCCTCATAATCCATACCCAGTGATCTGGTTTCATAGCTAGTTGAACACAGAGAGATAAATTTATACTAATCAAAATAAAACTTCATTAACCCCAGAATGCTGATGTTACAACAACATGCTTGATGTATAAAAGGTTAACATGAGGGTTACAATAGCAGTTTTCTTCTCCATAGTTCAAAGCGATTTGCAAATATTCTGGTTTTCCTCACATATTAAAAAAAAACAGCCAAAAATCATGTGACTATTTCCTGCCATCTTTTGACATTATTGGAGAGAACGTGTGTGGGGTGGAGGAACTAACGATATGAGAATCATGTGCTCACAACATTTCAAGCTCCAATTTGAAGACATTATGTATGCATTTACTGGGTGTGGGTTTTCAGCATATTACAGGTTTGACCTGTTTGCAGCTTTCATGGCAAGTTTGAGGTCTCTGCCTGCCAGCAGAGGTTTCACGAAGAGAAAACATGTTGTTACATCAACCTAAGCTCACAGCCATTAAAGTTTGCCTAAGAATCTCCTGAGTGGCATTTTATGTCAATGGAGAAAATAGAGCATTTAATAAATGGTGTTGGGACAAAATAGGTGGCTATCTGGAAGAACAATAAAATTGGAAATATATCTCACATCCTGTATCAAAATGAATTCCAGATGGATAAAAGATTTAAATGTTAGGGGGGATAAAAGTATGACTAAAAAAATTATCGCAGGTGGGAGATATTGTATGTTCTTTTATGGTATGCCGCTATACTCAGAGCCCGAAAAAGGAAATATTAATGAATTAGACTTTCAATTTTTAAAAATTCTGCCCACCATAAATGAAGTCAAAGACCAATGACAAACCGGGAAATTTTTATTCTAACAGATATGACAAACTAGGTATTCGTTTCCATGATGTACAAAGAGCTTCTACAAATAAATGAGACCAACATCCTTAGAAAAGTGGAAAAATGATATGAGCTTCCAGTTTCCAGAAATGGAAATACAAAGTGTTCTTAAATTGATATTTAAATTCCCTCATAAGAGAAGAAATAAAAATTAAAACTACACCGCTTTTGTGATTGTCAAAAATTCAAAACTCAATTGAGGCTCAATTCAAGCCTCAATTGACCAGGTTACGGGAAACTTGTATATTCGTATATAACTGGTGAAAGTAATTCGGTAATATTTTAATATCAAAACACAAATGCTTATGCTCTTTTTAAAGTTTATTTATTTATTTTGAGAGAGAGTGAGTGGGGGAGGGACAGAGAGAGAGAGTGAGAGAGAGAGAATCCCAAGCAGGCTCTGCACTGTCTGTGCAGAGCCTGATGTGGACTTGATCTCACAAACTGTGAGATTATGAGCCAAAATCAAGAGTCAGTCACTTAACCAACTGAGCTACCCAGGTGCCCCTTATGCTCTTTGACCCATCAATCTTACTTCTAGAGAAATGTAATTTTAAAGAGAGTGGCTTGGAAAGGATTCACTGAAAAGGTAAAAACCTGAAGGAGGTGAAGGAGTGAGCCATGCTAATATCATGGGAGGAACATCCCAGGCAAAATACCAAATGCTAAGGTGAGTTGAGAGAAGGTATGTTATAGAAACAGAAAGAGGACCACCCTGGCCTGAGTGGAATAAGCAAGGAGGTAGAATATTGGGAGAAATGTCAGAGAAGTGTTAGAGCGGCACATGTAAGGTCTTAAAGGCCGTTTTATTAACTTCACCTTTGACTGTAAGGAAATAGGGAAATCACTGGGATATTCTGAGCAGTGGAATGACCTGATGTGACCTACATTTTTAAAAAGATCATTTTAGCTGTTATAATAAGAACAAAGGAGTGGGTTAGAGATCAGCTGGGAGGCTATGGTAAGAGACAAGAGATGACAATAGATTGAATCAAGATGACAACAGTATATGTGGGGATAAATGACCAGACTGTGGGTTCTACTGACAGATTCTATTTGGAGTGGAAAGAAAGAAAGTGTCTAGAACGATTCTAAGATTTTTGACCTCAACAACTGGAAAGATGGAGTTGCCATCAAATAAGATGGAGAAGTCTAAAGAGAAGCAGATTTGGAAGGAGGTCAGGTATCAAATTATGGATATGATCAAGTTGAGGTGCTTGTGAGGCACTCAGATGATTATGTCAAAGAGCTGGCTATATGAATTTGGATTTCTTAGAAGAGATCCAGGCTGAAGCTATAGAGTAGAGACTGGATAGCAGTCACATCTACCAGTTATCAGGAGGGGCAAAGAAAGTGCGAGGAGGAAGCATTGCTTTTGTTTGAGGGAACTAGCCTACAGGTACCACACGCTACTTAGGTTCATATTCCATCAGCAAAATTTTAGTTCCATGGCTGTGGTTAAATGCAAGGAAGCCTGGGAAATGCAGTGTGTATGGTCAACTCTGTGCTTAGCTACAGTTCTATCATTTTGGAAGAAAGGAGGACAGATTTTAGTAAGTAATTAGAACTGTCTGCAAGGAAGTGATTCTAATTACTGACCGAGGCATTTAATGGTAAGTGATGAGGAATGAGAGGATCCAAGGAGAATGAGACATAACCCATAAGCGAATGGTGGTAGAGTCAAGGGACTGTAGATCTCAGCAGTATGACAGGGCTGTTGGAGTCAGGGTCCTAGAGGGAGTAGTGGTGGTACTAGAGGGCCGCTTGGTGTTGAGGGTAGGAAGGAGTTACTGTTACAGATAATGTCTATGGTATGGTTTCATAGTGAGCGATTGGTAAAGGGTGAAAGGCAAAATTATAGGAAGAAGAGGTTAAGGAACTAAAGCCAGGATATTTGAAAGCTGACCAAATGGATATTGAAATTACTTAGAAATATGTTAGGAGTACTACTGGAGAAAGTGACCACGAGTCAACTGCTAATCTCTGAGAAATAAGAGCAAGTGACAATAAGGGACAGTAGGTGGTATATCTAATGACATGAGATTCAAAGCTAGAGATTTGGGGGAAGCAAAGAACACCCTCACTCTGTCTCTAGGCCAAGGGCATGTAGGATGTGATAGAGATAAGGACCACCACTAGAGAGGGCTACAAGGGAAGGGTTCATCTCCTGGAGAGGTTCAGAATTCAGCGGGAGCAGGACAATGAAAGGGGACCTTCACAGGACAGGCTGAGGATATGTAGGAATTTTGCTGCTGACAGATTAGGCATTATAGTGAGCACAGGGGATGCATTTTGAGAGTAGGGGAGGGTGGGAGAAGGGAGGAGAATGAGATTAAGAGCTGTATGGGGATTGGAGTAAAGGAGGTGACCTGGGAATCCACTGGCTTCTCGAAGTGATGATGTAAACCGGGATAAAGGGATAATGTGATTAATCCTGATGGTTTCAGGGTAGATAATGTTAGTAAGGCTGTGCATGTTGCGGGGTAGGAAGGACTGAGGCCTTTCTAGAAATTCTGAGACCACCTCTTTGCTCCTGCCACTGCACAGAAAGCCAGGGGAAGGAAGGGTCTGAAGTCCTACAGAGTAAGAACAACAGCTGTCATTTTAAAGGACTTCCCTCTCCTGAGGAAGAGCAGGGTTCTCCTCAGGCTTCTTTGGGTTAAAGCTTCTAATGTTTTCTGGTGGCTCCTCAGCCTCACTTTAGGCCACATGACAACAGGGAAGCCTGCAGGTGAAGCTGCAAAAATGATCAGTTCTTTCTCCACATTCCCAGGCTCTATTCATTAAGCTGTGGCAGGAGTCTCAGGTCAGGGGAACTTCCTGTCACATTCCTGCTGCCTAAGAAATCTTCCACTTTCAATTTCAAACTCCAGAACAGAGAGGGTCTCTCCTCTCAGCAGAGGTGCAACCTCTCTAGTGCCTCAAACATGTATGTCTCCCCCCACCCCCCGCCACCCACCGCCCCACCCACAGAGTACAGAGGCTGCACACACTTTTCTTAGCCCACAGCAATGGCTACTGACCTCCATGGCCGTGTCTACAAGGTGGTAGGTAGACACAGGAGGATGGGAGCAGTCTGCAATGATGATAATCTTCCAGGAAACAGACTAAATGTGAGTGGTTGAAGTGATAGACAAAATGTACAGAAGGGCTCCACTCAAAAATCCCTTCTCCACCTCTGATACCGCTTAGTCTGTGGGTGTAACATGTTCCTTACTTAAATGACCAATTATATCTTTGATGTTGAGGCAGCAGAAACCCTTTTTAAAAGAAAAGTTGAAATTACCCTTGATATGCAGTGAAAGTAATATTTCAGGAAAACTCACAGGTAGAAAAACTTTAGCATTTTTCTCAAAGTCTGAGGAAATCAGAAATATTTACCTCCTCTGGATCTCTGAGTGACTCTGCAGGAGGAGAATTTAATATCCAGGTCATTTTGTCTCTTTAATTAAAAACAAAAAAGTGTGTGTGTGTATGTGTATGTGTGTGTATAGGGGTGCCTGGGTGGCTCAGTCAGTTAAGCATCTGACTTCAGCTCAGGTCATGATCTCATGGTTCATGGGTTCGAGACCTGCGTCAAGCTCTGTGCTGACAGCTCAGAGCCTGGAGCCTGCTTCGGGTTCTGTGTCTCCCTCCCTCTCTCTCTGCCCCTCCCCTGCTCACGCTCTGTCTCACTCTCTTTCTCTCTCTCAAATTATAAACATTTTTTTTTTAAGTTACATATATGTTATATGTGTATTTATAGAACAGCCTGTCAAGTCTGTTCTGTGGTATAACCAAGCCATAATTTGTCATCCATTTTAAGGAATTATAATTCTTTTGAGGCCTTTCCTGGAATATCCCCTAGATTCTTCCTGTTGCATTTCTAGTTTATGAATCAAGCCTTTCATTCATTTATTTATTCAACAAGTATTTCTTAGCAACCATTCTAGCATAGCTTTAATCACTTAGGAGGTTATAAGGGCAGTCCATTCCCAATCCTGTGAGAATTTACAATCTATTTGTAAGAGATTATAGCAAGAGAAAAAGAAAAAGGAAAGAAAGAAGAGAGGAAGGACACAGAAAGAAAAATGCATTTTAAGTGGTCAAAATATATGTGTTATCTTAAATTCTAAAGAAATGTGAAACTCATGAAAAGAAAACTAGAAAACTTTACTGTGGGACATGAAACAAGGCTTGCATAAACAGAGAGACTTGGTAAGGTCTTGAATGAGAAGACAGTATTGGAGCTATATCAGATATGCCCAAATTAATTTAAAATTCAGTACACTTCAATAAACATACTAACCCAGGATTTTAAAACTTGACAAGTTTGATCATAAAAACCTTTGAGAAAGGTTAAATACTAGCCAAAATAATTTTGAGATTGAGGGACTGGTCCTTGACAGATATCAAAATATCCTCTAAATCTTTAATAATTACAGAGTATGATAATTAACTGGAAAGGGGGAAAACAAATAGCAGAGAATAGAAAGCCCATTAAAAACAGTTGAGACTTGGTGGAGCCTGGGTGGCTCAGTCAGTTGAGTGTCCAACTTTTGATTTGGGCTCATAGTTCATGGGACTGAGCCCCATGTTGGGCTCCATGCTGATAGCACGGGGCCTATTTGGGATTCTCTCTCTCACTCTCTCTCTCTGCCCCTCCCCTGCTCACACACTCTCTCTCAAAATAAACAAATAAACATTAAAAAAAAACAATTGAGACTTAATGCTAACTTCCAATAGTTTTTCACATTACTGGACACCAGTCTAATTTATGATGATAGAACACAGTAATTTTTTTCTAGGTTTATTTATTTTGAGAGAGAGAGAGAGAGAGAGAGAGAGGGAAGGAGCATGAGTGGAGGAGGGGCAGAGAGAGAGGAGAGAGAGAATCCCAAGTGGGCTCCAGGCTATCATCTCAGAGTCTAACACGGGGATCCATCCCACAAACCGTGCGATAGAGATCATGACCTGAGCTGAAATCAAGAGTTGGACGTTTAACTGACTAAGCCACCCAGATGCCCCAGAACACAGTGATTTTTAAAATATAACTTAGATGGGGCGCCTGGGTGGCGCACTCGGTTAAGCGTCCAACTTCAGCCAGGTCACGATCTCGCGGTCCGTGAGTTCCAGCCCCGCGTCGGGCTCTGGGCTGATGGCTCAGAGCCTGGAGCCTGTTTCCGATTCTGTGTCTCCCTCTCTCTCTGCCCCTCCCCCGTTCATGCTCTGTCTCTCTCTGTCCCAAAAATAAATAAACGTTGAAAAAAAAAAATTAAAAAAAAAATATATAACTTAGATGGAAAAAATTATAATGCTGTGCAAACTTTCCTGCATTCTCATCTCCTTATTTATATTTAATAAAGTTTCTCAGCATTTATGACTATAAAAACAAACAAAAAGCATAAATGAATGTTGAACCTGTCTCATTCTTACAATGAATAATCTTCATCTGGAGGAGTGAATAAAATTGAATCCAGCTCCATTTGTCACTGAGAAAAGCATTTACAACACAATTTAATTTTTTATGTTTAAGAATGACAAATTTATGTTATATTGATAAATTTCATACTACTAATAATTACACTGATAGAGTATTTTAACATTTAGAGCCTTAATTAACCCATATTTTTTTATGGAGTATAACAATTGAATAATCAAAGATTTTCAAGTATAAAGGTTGTTATACATTAAGATAAAATCACGTGGGAGAATTGGAGTAGAAATATTAGTTCAGGAATATCAAAGCATGATGAAAAATTTCTGGCTACTTTTTTTGAGTTTATTTATTAATTTTGAGAGAGACAGAGTGAGTGGGGGAGGGGCAGGGAGAGAGGGAGAGAGAGAGAATCCCTGCACAGAGCCTGATGCAGGGCTCAAACCTCTGAAACTGTGAGATCATGGCCTCAGCTAAAATCAAGGGTCAGACACTTAACCAACTGAGCCACTCAGGCACCCCAAAATTTTTGGCTATTAAAGAAAAGCTGTCACTTTATTAGGACACTTAGATTTAATATGATATATATATTTTTTACACTGATGTAATATGGTTTAGCAACTTTTTTCCCAAAAAATGAAATGGAGTTATATTTAGCTCTCACTTACACCTTGATTAGAAAATAATTAAGAAGTGTAGCTCAAAGAATAAGCATTTAATTGTGGGAAGGAGGAATGCGAAATGCAGGCTTGTTAAGTAAGCATTTTGGTAGCCAGAGGGTTGCATGAAGGTGTCTTCTTACTAAGTCTTGAAAGAGAAGAAACTGAGGGGAGTCAAGTAAATTTAGAAGAAGCTGACAGAAAGACCCATAGCTAAAAAGGAACAACAGAAATTAAAATTTCAAACCATTCTTTAGGCCTTCATTTCAGAAAATACGTTCCCTGAAACATGAGGCTTCCACAAGATGTCAGTTTCCAGTTGTTCTGCGAAAACGATGAAAACAAATTTTATAGTGATATTTTTCTTTTAAAATACATCCTTTAAAAATCTACATGAGAAGTTACTATATACTGATGTAATTGTTTATGTGATTGTTCTACAATAATATGCCTTGTGGGAGTATAGCAGAGCAGTTAAGAGGACAGATTCCAATACCAGACTGATGAGTTCCATTTACAGCTCAGCTGTTTACTGGTTGTGTATAGCTACATAGCTTTGTGTATCAGTTTTCTTATCTGTAAAATAGGAATAATAATAATACTTCCCTTGTTGTCACAGACTAGAAGTCTGGAGTTCTCTCTTGTCTGGCAAGAGACTGGACACAGAATTGTATACAAGAGAGGGTTAAGTCTGGGAGGAGACAAGAGACCCGAACAGCGTTTTTGTCTCCATATTTACTGAGCTCACAAGATACTACCCACGTGGTGAACGTGAAGAAAACAATCATAGAGTAATCATTAACTTGTGTGTGAGTAGCAAAGGCTGGGGGGCGGGGGGGGGGGGGGGAGTGGAGTTTGTGATCAAAGTACAATAGATTATTGGCTTCAGATGGAAAGTGATTTCCTGCAGGTGATATAACAGGTTACTCGTGATCCCATTACAGTACAGTACCTGGCTAGCTAACCTCAGGTGTTTTCACCCTGTGGTGGTGGCTTTCTGCCCTAAGCTTTTTTCTAACCCATTTATGTAAGTAGGACCTATTTCCCCACACCTCATGGGTTGCCAGAGTTAAATGAGATAATACAAGGAAAATGCATAGAACAAAGTCTGGGACACAGAAAGTGGTATGAATGGCCTTGCTATTATTTTTTATTTATTTATTTATTTATTTATTTATTTATTTATTTATTTATTTATTTAGAGGGTGGAGGGAGGCACAGAGAGAGAGAGAAAGAGAGAATCCCAAGCAGGATCAGCACTGTCAACGCAGAGCCCAACTTGGGCCTCAATCTCACCCATCATGAGATCATGACCTGAGCTGAAATCAAGAGTGAGGCCCTGAATGGACTGAGCCACCCAGGTGCCCCTGACCTTTCTATTATTTTTAAGAAATGGTGTGTCAGGACGCCTGGGTGGCTCAGTCGGTTAAGCGTCAGCTTCAGTTCAGGTCATGATCTCGTGACCCGTGACTTCACCTTCGGCACTGTGCTGACAGCTCAGAACCTGGAGGCTGCTTTGGGTTCTGTGTGTCTCTCTCTGCCCTTCTCCTGCTCGTACTCTGTTTCTCTCTCTCTCTCTCTCAAAAATAAATAAACATTAAAAAAAAAAAAAAAGAAATGGTGTGTCATATTTAAGGATATCAGAGATGACTTAATATATGAAAAAGGGGCACTTGATATGCAAATTGGTGCATAATCAGATTAAATAACTAATAATAGCCATGTTGTATGTTATTATTCATACAACTAATATTAACTTGTTAGTTACTGATTTGTGCTGGTCTATGTGATTTATCTTTTAAAATGTTTCATACCTGGAGTGCCTGGGTGGCTCAGTCAGTTAAGCGTCTGACTCTTGGTTTTGGCTCAGGTCATGATCTCATGGTTTGTGAGTTTGAGCCCCACACTGGGCTCTGCACTGACAGCACAGAGTCTACTTGGGATTTCTCTCCCCTCTCTCTGCCCCTCCCTAACTTGCTCTCTCTCAAAAAATAAATAAATAAACATAAAAAATAAACTATTCTTTTAAAGAGTTTACTTTTAAGTAATCTCCACACTCAATGTGGGACTCAAACTCACAAATGCTGGCTCAAGAGTCTCATGCTCTACCAACCGAGCCAGCCGGGCCCGCACCACAAAAATAAATTTTTTTGGTAAAGGAAAAAGCACATACACACACAAGTACATTCATATATATTGTTTTAAAAGTCAAATAGTACTGTAAAGCTTATGATAAAAACCAGCAGTCTTCTACCCCACCCTTCTCCACACCCATTCCCAGCCCTTCAGGTCAACACCCTCAACTTTCCTAGTTAGTTTCACTGATAATTTTCCTCCATATCTTTATATGCTTATATCACTATTTTCTTGATTTGCCTGTTGACTTCCTGCCATTGTGAGTAAATACTGGAATATCACTTCCCAACTCCACTTTTCTTCTTCTATGCCCCAATATCATTATATATGCTTGTTTTAATTTCATTTTTTATTTTTTAAAATTTACATCCAAATTAGTTAGCATATAGTGCAACAATGATTTCAGGAGTAGATTCCTTAGTGCCCCTTACCCGTTTAGCCCATCCCCCCTCCCACAACCCCGCCAATAACCCTCTGTTTGTTCTCCATATTTATGAGTCTCTTCTGTTTTGTCCCCTTCCCTGTTTTTATATTATTTTTGTTTCCCTTCCCTTATGTTCATCTGTTTTGCCTCTTAAAGTCCTCATATGAGTGAAGTCATAGGATTTTTATCTTTCTCTGACTGACTAATTTCGCCCAGCATAATACCCCCCAGTTCCATCCACGTAGTTGCAAATGGCAAGATTTCATTCTTTTTGATTGCCGAGTAATACTCCATTGTATATATATACCATCTCTTCTTTATCTATTCATCCATCGATGGACATTTGGGCTCTTTCCATACTTTGGCTATTGTTGATAGTGCTGCTATAAACATGGGGGTGCATGTGTTCCTTCGAAACAGCACACCTGTATCCCTTGGATAAATGCCTAGTAGTGCAATTGCTGGGTCGTAGGGTAGTTCTATTTTTAGTTTTTTGAGGAATCCCCATACTGTTTTCCAGAGTTGGTGCACCAGCTTGCATTCCCACCAACAATGCAAAAGAGATCCTCTTTCTCCGCATCCTCACCAACATCTGTTGTTGCCTGAGTTGTTAATGTGAGCCATTCTGACAGGTGTCAGGTGGTATCTCATTGTGGTTCTGATTTGTGTTTCCCTGATGATGAGTGATGTTGAGCATTTTTTCATGTGTCGGTTGGCCATCTGGATGTCTTCTTTGGAGAAGTGTCTATTCATGTCTTTTGCCCATTTCTTCACTGGATTATTTGGTTTTTGGGTGTTGAGTTTGATTAGTGTTATATATAATTTTTTGTTAAATCAATAGTCAGCATTACATCATTGAAACTGTATAAATATTGTTCACTGAGCCAAGTAATGCATTGCAATCACACCTCTATTTCTGTATAAGCTTTTCCTTTTCCTGAAGTTAGTAATTGCCTCATTTTATCATTTGTATGGTTTTCCATCTACCTATTGTTAGTTTTTCCCTATACTTATTTATACCATGTTCTGTATGCTCAAAAACTTCTATTCCATTTGTCTCAGCTGTTCCTGGACCCCTCTGCCATCCTCCTTGTCTCTGGCCTGGTTGTTTTTCAGAGGTCGTGGGACATTCCTTCCTGCCACAACTTTCCCTGCTGCTTTTCTTTCTAGGATCTTCTCCTGTATCTTCCATTTTCATATTTTAATCCCCTATTTTGCTAAAATGCATCTTCAAGCTTCTTAAGAAAGAATGGAGGTATAATGTTTGAGACCTTGTATGTATGAAAATTTTGTATATTCTACATTACTTGATTTACAGTTTAGTTTTGTGAAGGATTCCAGGCTGAAAACAGTGTTTTCCTCTGAATTGTTAAGGTAGTGCTTTATTGTCTTCTGCCATCAAGAGTGGTTAGTAGCAATTCTAATGCTATTTGAATCATTCCATTTTTTGTGATCAGCTTTTCTCTGAAACGTTTTATAATTCATTTCCTTATCCAAGGTGTTCTGAAATGTAATGATGCTATACTTTGAAGTGGGTTTTTTAAAAAGTGTGTTGTTCTGGGTGGGCCCTATCTGGGAAGTTTTCTTCCATTATTTCTTGGATAATTTGTTCCCCTGTGTTTTCTCTGATCTTTTTTTTTTTTTTCAAGTTTATTTATTTTTGAAAGAGAGAGTGAATGAGCAGGGGAGGGGCAGAGAGAGAGAAAGAGAGAGAGATAGAGAAAGAGAGAATCTCAAGCAGGCTCCCTGCTGTCAGTGAAGAGCCAGACATGGGGCTCAATCCCATGAACCATGAGATCATGACCTGAGCCAAAATCAAGAGTCAGACACTCAACCAATTTAGCCACCTGGTAGGTGCCCTGCTTTTACTTTCTTCATGCTTTTCTTACCATGTTGGAGATATTCATCAAATGTTGTGATTCTTGGGTTGCTATTCATATTTAAGAATGAGACTCTAAAAATTGTATTAGAGGGGCACCTGGGTGGTTCAGTTGGCTGAGCATCTGATGTAGGCTCAGGTCATGATCTCGTGGTTCATGAGTTTGAGCCCCACATCAAGCTCCCTGCTGTTAGCATGGAGCCTGCCTTGGATCCTCTGTCCCCGCCCCAACCCGCCCCTCCCCTGCTGTGCTCTCTCTCAAAAATAAATAAACCTTAAAAAGAAAAAAAAAGTAAACATTTCATTAGAAATTCCCTGTGTGAGTACTAATTTGGGAAATTCACAAGTAGATGCTGTAGTAATGAACTAGCATTTTACTGAGCTACCCCAACTGTAAATGTCTGGAGAGCTTTTTTTTTTTTTTTCTCTCACTCTTCTATTTCTCTGGGAACTGAGCACTTCCTTAATGCACCTTTTCTGATCCACTGAGCAAAAGTTGTCTGGCTGGGCAGGGTCATTTTAGAAAGGAAACTGGGGTCTATTTCATATGTAGACTTTCACCTATCCCTCCTATTTTGAGTCTGCATCTGATTTCCCCTTCAGTGACCTGGCAGGTTCCAAATGTTGAGGATTTACAGTCTCTGAGGGGAACTGGCCCTCCCCTTCATTCTTAGGTTTTGAATTCTTCCTCTCTGCTCAATTACTATTCCTTCATCTACTTTCTATCTTCCAAACACTTATCCTTGGCCAAACACTTGTTGCAATCTGTAATTCTCTGTTTTTCCCTCCTCTTATCTTTGTTTTTTGTAGGTGCATACCTTTTTTGTTTCTTTGCTGTCATTTTAGTGGGATTTGAAGAAGTGGGGGGTAGAGGCAGAATGCTTATAGACAGATCACAATTTTAAGCAGTACTCCAAAGTGTGTTTTATTCAACACACACTTCAGTGCCACTGGCTAGAACACAGTTGGAATACTGGATGACTGCTAAGTACACGAACTTGATGAATTTATGTAGTATTAATGATTTAAGAAAAACAAACTATGATGTTTATTGAACTTTGACCTAAGGCAGGGGATCATCAGAACCTAAAATTAAAAATCCCTGTCAAACAAAAAAATGAATAAGAAAGAAAGGAAGAAAGAAAGAAAGAAAGAAAGAAAGAAAGAAAGAAAAAAGGAAGGAAGAAAGGTCATAAACATGTTAACTGTAGCTATTTCTTTTTTTTTTAAGAGATCCTACATTTATTAATTTTTTAAAGTAACCTCTACCCTCAACATGAGGCTCAAACTCACATCCCTATGACCAAGAGTTGCGTGCTCCACTGACTGAGCCAGGCTAGTGCCCCTACTTGTAGCTGTTTCTATCTATATATGGACACAGTATTATATTCATCTTTGTATTTTTATACATCTTCTAAATTTTATGCATTGTGGATCAGTGTATTGAGTGTGAATGAGTGTATGGGAGAAAATTTCAGACAGAGTTGTGAGCTGGAGGAGGGAGCATTCCTGGCAGAGGAGGCCTGGTAAAGAAATAAAAGAAATAAAAGAACATTAGTGTGGCTAGAGGATAGCAAGTGAGTGAGAGGGTGATGTGAGATGAATTTGGAGAGAGAGGGAGAGACCTAATAATGTGGAAGGCCACGTGAAGAATTTTGGATTTTACTAAGTGCAATGCGAAGCCACTAAAAAGTTTTAATCAAAGAAGTGACAATAAACAATGTGCATATATATGCTAAAGTAGGCTCCATGAAGGGGGCATATGGGTGGCTCAGTTGGTTGGGTGTCCAACTTCGGCTCAGGTCATGATCTCATGATTTGTGGGTTCAAGCCCCATGTTAGGCTCTGTGCTGACAGCTCAGAGCCTGGAGCCTGCCTCAGATTCTGTGTCTCCCTCTCTCTCTGCCCATCCCCCTGTTAAATAAATAAATATTTAAAAATTTTTTCTTTTTTTTTTTAAGTAGGTTCCATGCCCATTGTGGGGCTTGAAGTTACAACCCCAAGATCAAGAGTCACATGCTCTATCAATCAAGCCAGACAGGCACCTAGAAACAATTCATATTTTTAAATGATCCCTATTGCATGTAGAATAGATTGGAGATGGGGCAAGAAAGTAACCAATTACAACTCTTGGAGACAGGAGATAATGGTGACTTGGACTAGGGTGGTAATGGACAAGGAGAGAAATGGATGTGAGAAATATTTTGGATGATGAGAGAAAGCAAAAGGTTAAGAATGCTTTCTAGGTTTCTGTTGTAAACAAATGTGTGAAAGCAAATTTATGTGTAAAGAAGAAGAAGGCAAGAGACACAGGATTTGGAAAAAAAAATAATTGGGAGTTCAATGTGGGATGCTTGTAAGTTATCCATTGGACACATCAAATAGCTGGTTATCAAGATCTAGAATGGAGGTTAGGATCAGAGGTAAAAGGTTAGGTATTATCTATATATAGATGGCATTTAAAGTCACAGGAATGGATGAGTTTATCTAGGGAGAAGAAAAGTATGCATGAAAAGAATAGAAGACAGAGGAGAAGAGAAGCCTTGAAGAGTTTCAATTTTAAATTTTTTTTTTAACGTTTATTTATTTTTGAGACAGAGAGAGACAGAGCATGAACGGGGGAGGGTCAGAGAGAGGGAGACACAGAATCTGAAACAGGCTTCAAGCTCTGAATTGTCAGCACAGAGCCCGACGCGGGGCTCGAACTCACGGACCGTGAGATCATGACCTGAGCTGAAGTCGGCCGCTTATCCGACTGAGCCACCCAGGTGCCCTCAGAGTTTCATATTTTAAAGGATACGGAGAGGAGGACTCTCCTGAGGAGACTGAGGGAGTAACTAGTCAGGTAGTTTAAAACTAGAAGAGGTCTATGGTACCAAAAATGAGGGTTTCAAAAAGGGAGAAAGTGGTCAATTGTATTTATTGCAAAGAAGACAGGAAAAACGTCCCTTGATTTCGGCACCATGGAGGTCATTGATGGCTATAGTGAGATTATCAAGTGGATTGAGTTCTGCTGTAAATACCAGAGAATCAATTTACAGTGGATTAACCCTTGCAACATCAGAGTCAGTTGGATCCAATTTTAGAGTTTGAGTTTCTTTTCTGAGAGGTTCTAACTATTTATAAGGATGGGTATTTCATGACCTTTATTCTTTCTTAAACTCCTGTTTTTTCCAAAGAACAAAAAGTAAGTGTACTTTAAAAACGGTCTAGCTTGCAATTACCATATGGGTCCACCGAACCCTTTCATAATTTATGGGATCCCACTGATCTTAATTTTCTTTACCTTTAAACATTTTGCTATAACATCATCCAGGAATTATTTCAACATTACTCAACAACCATTCCCAACTATGCTAGAGAAGACAAAAATAATAAGAAAACAATTTGGAATTGCCTAGAAGGTTGATTCAATGGTAAAATAAATCATCACTATTACATCATCCTACTATTATCTTATTGTATTGTCCAAAGCACTACATCATCTCTTAAGAAGGTATAAAAAAAATCTGGAGACATTATCTTTGTAGCTTTTTATTAAAGCTTTTATTAATCACTGATGAGAATTCAAAAATTTCATTTCTTCCCCATAATGCCAAAGAAAAGAAATTGATAGAGGAAAATACTTCAAATATATTATAAAAATCAGAAAATAATTGAAAAAAGATAAACAAAAGCACTCTAGACTTTAATGATGATGGTGAAATCTATCATATACAAGTGAAATACCAGATGATCAGTCTTTATTTATTTTTTAAAGATTTTGGTTTTTTTTTTTGTTTTTTTGTTTTTTTGTCTTTTAAGTAATCTCTGCACCCAATGTGGGTTTCGAACTTACAACTCTGAGATTAACGGTTGCATGCTCTACCGACTGAGCCAGCCAGGCACCCCTAGATGATGAGTCTTTAGATAATGGTATCCTAAATTTTCTCAAACTCAAGAACTGATAATTCCACGATATGTTTTTATTTATTTTTTAAATATCTATTTATTTACTTTTGAGAAAGAGAGAGAGAGAGAGATCAAATGGGGAAGGGACAGAGAGAGAGGGAGACACAGAATCCGAAGCAGGCTCTGTCCGGGCTACGAGCTGTCAGCACAGAGCCCGACATGGGGCTGGAACTCACAAACTGCAAGATCATGACCTGAGCTGAAGTTGGAAGCTTACCCAATTGAGCCACCCAGAGGCCCCTCCACAATATATTTTTAAAGATAAAAAGGAAATATGGTATTCTTAACCATTCCACAGGAATGACTTCATTATTCATTATTTTGCAACAAGGACTTGAGCCATCCAAAAAAGATGTGATGTATTCTGTCATTTTTTTTGATGTTTTGCATCATATATACTTGATATAGTTTGCAAGTCAACAACTGCTAAAGGCAATGTATATGCAAAGGTGATTGGAAGGAAATCAAGATGTAGAGAGGAAAAATGCATTGAATTGCTAATTCTTTTTTCCTTTAGTTTTATTGAGATATAATTGACATATATTGTATAAGTTTAAGGAGTCCAATGTGTTTGAGTTGTTAGTTCTAATGTTGTTTATAAATCTAAAAATGAAGATATTTCACAGCCAAGAAGTAAAGAAGATGGCTATCTTCAATAAAATTGCAAGCCATCAAAAATTTCAAGTGTTTTTGTTGATTCAAGTGCAAGAAGAAGCAAAAGTAATAATAAGCTAGTGCATCTGAGATGTATTCTTAATCTGGAGTCAGTATTTATGAGATGATTGTGTTCCTGGTTCAATATGTTATGTTGACTGATCAATAGTTGTATTTAAAGGATATGGCCTGGGGCACCTGGCTGGCTGAGTCAGTGGAGCATGTTGAGTCTTGATCTCAGTGTTGTTTGAGTTCCATGGGCATAGGGATTACTTTAAAAAATAATAATAAAGGACATGGCCCATTTAGGGTAATTTTCCTTTAATTGCAGGAAAATATAGACTAAAAATTTGAATTTACTATGTTTAAATTCTTATTAAACATTTAAAATTGTTTTACGATTCCTTTATTCTTGCTTCTTATAAATGACTTGCAAAATGACTTAAAAGTATGAAGTAAAAAGCAGATCCATTGGTGATGATTGGTGTACGGAGGGTTAAAGAAGCAGGGGTTTATTTGTTTCATACAACAAGCAATAGAGGACCCTCTCTTACAGACTGTTTTTGGCTTCAGATAACAGAAATCTCATCTCATCAAATGGGGAAGGTCAGCTCAGGGTAGAGGTATTATGGATCAACAATGTATTAAGGACACAGCTTGCTTCCACCTCTCTGCTCTGCCATCTTCAGAACTGGTTTCATGCCCAGGCTGGTAGCAAGATCCGTAGCATTACATGTAAACACACAACATACACAGGGAGAAAACAGCAACAACCCACATCTCTCCTTATAGTTCTCTATTAAGACCGAGAAAACATTCTCCAGGATCACTTTCCTCTGGCTCCTTTCCTTTTTGGCTAGAATGGCCTCAAGCGCTCATTCCTGAACCAACACCTTGCAAAAGCAATGAGATTACCCTTAGATCACTTAGACAGAGTTTGGGGATAATGTCAGTTTACCCTGAGGCACGCTGGCCTGGGGGAGGGATGGACACCTGAACAAAACTGGGGTTGTGTTGGGAGGAAGGGGTAACAGATATTAGGTAGGCTACAGTGTACCAGGCAGTCTAACTGTACAATTGACACTCCTAAAGGAACTTCCAGAACACGCATTAACTGGAGAGAACTGTCACCAGGACTCAGAACAGAATAAGTAAATCAGCTTTTACAATTCCCCCTTTTCCATCTTAAGGGTTACTCTAACATCTCCCAAGAATTCAGGATATTGTTTTACTTCCTCCTCTTGACAGCTGCATACAGGAGCAGCCAGCTGATAGATTTTGTAAGAGGGAGTGAGGTTATAAAGTGAATTAGATGTATGGAATCAGGAGACAAGCCACACAACTGTGCTGGAGACTAGGAGTGGGACAAGCTTCAGGGAAGAGGCAGTGACCAGTGCATGACAGGCAAAAGATGAGCTTTTGAAGAGGCCTTGAAAAGACAAGAAGAGAAATAATGAAACTGGGATAGGAGAGCTGTCTAGAGCTAGCTCCCCGAATTTTGCTGGTTAGGATTTTTGTTTGCTTTTAGAATTCAGAGCAAGAGGTGTGGCCAGAACCAGAATGAGGAAGAATGTGTGTTGAAAGGAAGCAAAGTGAGAAAAGGGGGAGAAGGGAAGCATTATAGTTCCTTTTTTTCTCTCCTAACTGAAGTTGGTCCTTAATAGTTTGAGATGCACATACTCCCTTTATAGTTGCCCAGTGAGGATCAAAATTGAGGGTGATGTCTGGGGCAGGCTGATTTTTAAATTGCCTCTTTTGGGTGATGCTGCACATTTGGACTGGGCTGGAATTAAACTAGTCCTTGGAGGTGAGGAACAAGGGACATCATGCCAAATTCCTCTTTAATGTGCAGTTACAAAAGTTGTAGGCTATCAACAGTATGCACTTCAGTTTGGGGAATAAAGGACATTTTCTGAGCAAGGACAGGGTAAGGGAGGGTGGTGAAGTTCCCGCCACAATATGACTTGGGGCCATGTCTTAATAAAGTCACAATAGATGAAGCCAGTATCTGCTATATAGGATACTAACCAATACTAGTGGTCTCATGAGGTAGATGCTCCCAGTAAACAGAGAGAAATACCAAAGTTGCAAATCAGGGTTCTGTGTACACTCTATCGTGCAAAACAAGGATTGCTTACTGGCAAGAACACTTAATCCACCATTTTAATAGTAGAGATCTGAAAGGAAAATATGACTGAGTTTCAATTTCTACCATCTTTCCCTTACCTTTGTGAAATTTCAGCACATCATTATTTACAGCTCGTTTACTACAAGAGCCAGAAGAAGTATTTTTGATTACTTATATTCACGGAAACACATTTGCTTTTTTTGAGTTTCCAAGAGTCCTTCTTTGAACAAGTCTAAGGGAATCCAGGTGAGTCACCGTTCACTGCTCATGAAGAAGCTAGGAGAGGCAGTGTTGGAAACTTACTTTTATCTCTATGACTCCTCATCAGAAAAACTGAAGATCTAACGCTATAAGGCAGATTAAGAAGCTGCTTTCAGTCAGGCACGTTCCTTCACCACCACAGCGTGTTGGGAGAGTTCTGCACCAGAGACTAAAGTTCTCACCGAGATTGGGTGGGACTGGATAGGAAAGCCAAGTCAAATACCCCTCCCTTCTCCAAATCAAATAACATCTATCCGTTGTTGATATCAGATTATTATGTGCCTTGATGGTTAAATATGTACTAGGAAAGCATTCTCTTCTTATAAAATAGCTTCTCTTAATTTTCTAAATCTATGTGGTGAATTCCATGTGTTTTTTAATTTCACAAGCAACTTTTTATATAACTACGGTATAGTGACCCAAGATGCTAAAGATCGAACAACTAAGGAGTTTAAATTAAAAACCAAAAAAAAAAAAAAAAAAAAAAAAACAAAACAAACAAACAAAAAAAAAAAACGACGGAGAGATCTAATCGATATGGTAGAAACATGCCAATATCTTGGGTGTTGTGACATTCGAATCAGTCCTGTGAAACAGCAACCTCACGTCTTAAACCCTTTCCAGCGCCATGGGGTTTCTATAAACGAGCCCTTGCACCTGCACAAAGCCAGGACCCAAGTTCAGGGGCTTTGTCTCAAAAGAACAAAGATCGGCCCAGCCGCTCTCTCGCTTTCGAAAGAATGCAGCCACCTCCAGCCCCACGCGCCGCTCGCGGAGCCGCGTCCCTCCCGCAGCCCACCCCGGCCGCGCGGCGACCGCCCCCGCCTCCTGGGCCCCTTTAAGCGCCGCGCCCGCCCCGCCTCCGCTCCCCGCGTGCTGGGAGCACAGGGCCGCCAGATCCGGGCCTCGCCTCCCACCGGGGTTACGTGAGCCCGGGGCGGGCGGCCGCCCGGCCAATGGCCGCCGCCTGGGCGGCCGCGCTCCTCCCGCGCCGCCGCTGCCGCCGCCGCCGTGGGGCTGCGGGCTCCTCCCGCAGGAGATAACTGTCAGCGCGCGAGGCGGCGGCGGCGGCGGGCCGGCTCAGTCATATGACCGGCCTCCGGCGGCCCCGACGCCGAGCAGAGTTACTCAGCCGCAGCGGCCCCGCGCTCCCACAAGGCTGGGCGGCCGCGCCGCCGCCGCCGCGATGGCCCCGCCGCCGCGGCCGCCGCCCCCGGCTGCGCGCTGATCTGCCGGCCCCCCGAGCGCCACGGCCGGAGCTGCAGCGGCGGCGGCAGCATCATGGCCCCGACCCTGCTCCAGAAGCTCTTTAACAAAAAGGGCAGCGGCAGCGGCGGCAGCTCGGCGTCGGCGTCTGCCCAGGGCAGGGCTCCCAAGGAAGGACCCGCGTTTAGGTGAGGGGGCGCCGCGAGGCGAGGCTGGAGCGGGACCGGAGTTGGCTTAGGTACCCGCCGGGGGAGGGAAGGAGAAGGGAGTGGGCCGCCCGGGACGTCGCAGCCCAGCGCCGGCACCGGGTCCCGGGCTTGTCATCGTGGACGCGCCTGATCCGAGTGTAGCTCCGAAACCTCTGTGACCGGGAGGGTCCTTTCCTCCCTTCCTCCACTTCCTCCCTCCCTCTCTTTCCCCGCTACTCAGGGTCCCTTCCTCCTTGCAGAGAGTTCTCTTGTGTTCCTTGGGATTCCCAGGCGTGCGCTTGCTTGGCTGTGCAGACGGGAGATTCGCCCTGAATTGGGGTGAACCCCTTCCCGGCAGAGCCGCCTGGACGCCTCTGCGGGCGCTGCAAAGCTGTGTGCTGTCATTTTGAGGGCAGCTCTAACCCATTGTGTACGTGACAGTATTTTGAAGTTATGAAGGAGCAACAGTCACGAAAAAGGCATCTTCCTTCCTTCTTGTTGTGTGTGACAAGCTCTCAAACGGATGAATGAAAGTGTGTAATTTGCACATCTTTTCGAAGGTTGATGCCGCCTGATGTATGGAAAGGGAGTAAAATGCTTTTATGAAATGGCTGAGGTTTTAATTTAACAATGCTGATGCACGTATTTAATAGATCCGACCTTGTGAACACACACCTTTGACTAAGACTTGACAGTATTTATTGAGCGCTTACCATCTTAAATGCTTTATGGTGATTTCTTTCATTTATTTATTTTTTTAACAACCCTGTGAGGTAGGTGCTATTTTAACTCCCATTTTACAGATGAGGAGACTTAAAGTCGGGAGAACTTCAGCAGCGTGTCCGGGATTCACCACAGTACAGCTGCAGAGCCTGCATTTTGACCCAAGCAGTTTGACCCCAGAATCCACTTTTTAAAATGTCTGCGTTAATTCTGCGTTCGAGAGCTAACTTTTAGAAGATGACTTAAAATGCCCGGTGTTGCCTTTCAGCACACTTATGTTGGGAAGTTTATTCATGTACCATTTTATCCAGCAAATTTTTAAATCGAGTATCCACTTCCAATGGTGACACGCTGCTACCGCTTTTTGGCCAGAATGTCTTGCAGAAGCAGTTTATTATTAAACAAGTTCAGAACCAGTATTAATAGACCTTTTAAGGGTTTGAAGTGAAACTTCCGAGTAAATTTTGGATTAGGTTTTGTATTCTAGAGTTTGCTTTTCTTGAATTCCGTTCATTTAAAAACATAGCTCCTCGCTGCAGTTTTGTGAGTATTACATACCAGTGTTTTGTGTTCGTGAAGTGTGTGTGGGTGTGGTGTTATTCGGAAGGTAAATCGCGAGGACTTTAAACTACCCTAGTTAAATTCTCCTGTTTCCTTTAGGCCGACTGAATCCTTATAATTTGAGTAGGGAATCCCGTTCCGTTCACCACTTTGAGTACTACTGATGTCGTGTCCCTTCTCAGGATGGTAGAATTACTTCAGACCCAGGGTATGGAATTTCTTCTCTTCCCTGCAAGTAACCCAGACTCGACTAAGGGAACAAAGCCCGGAGAGAAAAGGGCATGTGTGTTACCAGTGTCTTTACTTTGGCAGCCCTTGTCAAGGACATTTAAAGCCATTTTAATGTTGGTGGAGATAGTGGGGTTACACTGTCGCTGTTTCCTGTGCTCTCTGCCCAGTTGCCCACCGCCATTTCCTCCAGCCACAAGTTTAATTGAGTGTATTTTGAACCAAAAAATTGTGGCTATATTTAGGGCCTGGCCATATTAGGGAAATTGATTCCCACTTTGTGGGAACATTTTCAGTATAGTGTTCTGATGTCCCATTGGTGTATAATGAAGAACACAAAAGTATGCCAAAGACTTTTTTTTTTCTTGACCTCGTTAGGATTTTCTACAAGTTTTTGAGGTAGAGTTTTGAGATAGGTAGGGAGAATTGGAGCTCTCAGCTGAACGTTTCACTTGATGAGGCTCTTTAGCAGTGTCCCTGCCAGGGGTCATCATGGGAAAAGAAGTGAACTAGCAGATGTCTGTACAGACTCAGGAAGGTGGGGACAAATCAACCAGCACACATCAGATCAACAAAGGACACCCAAGCAAGTCTTTCCTCCTGCTCTCTCCACCTAGTGTAACTCTGAGATGCAGTATAGCCCTCCTGGGAAAAGTCTCCTAGAAAATTTCCTGTAGTATAACCCTCCTGGGAAAAGTCTCCTAGAAAATTTCCTTTTCTTGCCTTGTGCTTCATTTTATTCACATTTTACGAAATAGGAGCTGGCATGTGCTTTTTGGGGAAGTGGGTGCCTTCCTTATACAGGGGATTAGCTGCCCTTAGGAATCCACTTTATATATGAATAGATTTTGAGAAGTTAAGCTAAAAAAAACCCTCAGGTTAAAAATCTAGTATTCCTAACATGAATTTATTTTTCAGGGCATTTAAATACAGTATGTAACGTGTAAATCTTGAGGATGAAATTCTGCTGAGGAATCCGGTAGACTTTTTGGGCAGTTTTGTAGCTTTTATTACATGTTTTGGAGAAAAGCCTAAGTAAAATTAAGATCCAACTGTATTTATTAATTAATTTGTTGTTGTTTGTTTTAGAGTTTGTGGAAGACTTTTTTTTAATTTTAATTTTAATTTTTGAGAAAGAGAGCGTGAGCAGGGGAGGGGCAGAGAGAGAGAGGGAGACACAATCCGAAGCAGGCTCCAGGCGCTGAGCTGTCAGCACAGAGGCCTACAAGGACTCAAACTCGTGAACCGCGAGATCATGACCTGAGCTGAAATCGGAAGCTTAACCGACTGAGCCACCCAGGCGCCCCAGTGGAAGCCTTTTTATATCTTTTCTCTTTCTGTCATGGACTTTCACTAGTTATTTTAAACTTTTCTCCAATTCTCTGAAGTTCTGCCTTTTGTCAAGTTTACCCTTCATGTTACTCTGTTTACTCTTGTGCACTTCCTAGTCACTTCCCTGGGTTTCTTACTGTTCTCTCACCCCCTGGTTTTCACTCACTATACTTGATGAAAGAGGAAATTTTCTGTGCAATCTAAGTAGCTAATATCATAGGTCGTTTTCAGATCTTCATGTTTTCTGGCATTCCATCTAAAAAGGGAATCATCACAGTCAAGGATCCTTCTTAAGTGTATTTTATTTGGGATCTCAACAAAAGCCCTTTCATAGCTTTGAGGAAAGAGACTTCTAGGAAAACAAAAGAAATCAAAAGAGATTGAATTTCCATGTTTGGGAGAAGTAGTTAGGAACAATATATGATTATGGTATCTGTGAAGTGTAAGCTCTATTTAAAGTTATAAAGTTCCATTATGGTCTTGAAATTTGAGAGTATCCTCTATTTGCTGGTCTTCAGAAAGCTTTCACTTTGAATTAGTTGGTACATAAATATTTATTTGAACAACTCTTTGTTCTAGAAAGTTAAAGTAGAACAAAAAGAGGTGATGTGTCTAGAGGTTCAAGTCAGGAATAAAATTGGGTTCCTGGTCACCTTGGATTTGAGATCAGCATGTTCATATAGGAAATTTTAAAAGCCAAGGTATGCCTGTATGCCCATTGACTTGCATATCTGGTTCAGGTTTGAGGTTTTATTTTAAAGTTTGTGTTTTTTTTTTTTTTTTTTTTTCAATGTCTCTGTTAAATTAGTAGACCAGTCTTCACCTAAAATATATATGCAACAGAGAGGTGAAAAGCTCATAGGTTGTTAAAATATTTTATTTTGGACCTGTTAGATGAAGTGAGTAAGCTTATGTATCACCTGGGACATGAGGAATGAGTGGAGGCATTTCAGCTGTTTGGTAGCTAGCTATAAAATGCTAGAAGAGACTCCATTTTTTCTCCCCTCCAGTCCTGAATATCTAAGGCCAAATGGCCTAGTTAGTACTAATCCATATTGTTCTGTTAGAACAAATTTAAGTAATCTGTTACAGGGTTAGTATAAGTATAATTTAATCCACTTATCATCATTATCAAATAACATCTGATGCCCATGTGCTTGTGGCTTTGGCTCCACCTGTACAAATCGAGGTAGGACACTCATGACACAGGACACAGATTATTTGCCAAGATAAATAAACAGCAAAGTACACATTGGACACTATAACAAGAAGATCACCGAAACACTGATAAAGAGTAAATCTTTACGTTAAGTAAGGCATTAAGAACTCACTGTTCTCATGCTTCGTGTGACTGAGGGTAGGAGTATAAATTAGTCTTCTCTTGGACAGAGGGAAATTACACAGAAGGGCTTCCTCCCCGCCCACTGCCAGCTCCCAGGATATATGCATTTCTAATGAGATTTTTCTGAAGTAGGGAGAATATTCTGGAGAAAACTCAGTGTAGTTCCACTGCACTCATTTTTAATGCCTATAACCTAAGACATGTGACACACATGGGACAAATAGCACTTTTGATTTCTTTTTTTTCTACTTTCTAAAAGTCTTCCTGGAAGTTTCCTTGCCTGCTGTTTTGGATTTATTGGCATACTCTTTACATCCTATCTCCTTGTCCTGAAACATGCCGTACACCGTTGGGGGTTATTAGAGATTTTTGGCAGAGGTAAAGAAGGGACTGTTCCAGCTAATGCAGTGGGCTCTGTTAAAAGCACTTGGAAGACAAATTGAGGAGATCATTGATTTAGTCTTGCCTCAGTCACCATGTCGACATGGGCCTGAACAAGTCTCTTCATTTCTCTGGTTCTCAGTTTTATCATTTGTAAAGTCACAACACCAGTCCTATGTCATAGGATTACATAGGTGGTACGGAGGTAATATGATGAGTTTGAAAATCTTTTTCAAAATAATCAAATGTGGTGCAAACTGATTTTAAGTATTACCAAGGAGCCTTTTAAGTCATGGAGTTGAGTATTATTCACATTCAGGCTTTTATTAAAATTAAACCATTTTTCAGAGACTTGAGATAGAACTGAAGTGACATGTTTTTATTTACTTTTTTTTTTTTTTTACCTTGACATTGTTAGTGGTGACATAGAAACCCAAGTTTTCAGAGGAGTGTTAAAGACACACAGCAGGCTGTAACTCAGACCTGGATAGAGGTGACTGAGAGTTCAGGAATATTTTTAGGAGTATGGTGTATTTGTTTTTCAGAATTATATGCTATTTTTCTTACCAAGAAAAAAATCTTATTTAGCTGAAGGGGGAATATTGTTAGGCAGAATGATACCGTTGCACAATGGATGATACTCTGCAGCAGCCAAATCATTGTTTTGTGCGTGTGTGTGTCTGTGTGTGTGTGTGTGTGCATGCATGTGTGTGTACACATATACGTGCACACGTATACGTATGTGTATACACACACAAAAAGGAGTTCTCAGTATAAAAAGCAAAAGCAAGATACAAACTTACAGGGATAGTTTTTAAAAATAGGAATGTGAGGGGCGCCTGGGTGGCGCAGTCGGTTAAGCGTCTGACTTCAGCCAGGTCACGATCTCGCGGTCCGTGAGTTCGAGCCCCGCGTCGGGCTCTGGGCTGATGGCTCAGAGCCTGGAGCCTGCTTGGGATTCTGTGTCTCCCTCTCTCTGCCCCTCCCCCGTTCATGCTCTGTCTCTCTCTGTCCCAAAAATAAATAAACGTTGAAAAAAAAAATTAAAAAAAAAAATAGGAATGTGATTGATACTGCATGTACGGAAGAGAGCAGCCCTGCACACCAGCCGGTGGCTGCCAAAAGGGGTGGCTGAAAATTTAACTTTGCTCTTTTGTGTAGGATTTTTTGTTGGATTTTGCTCTGATGAATTTGTGTGGCTTTTGTGGTTTCAATTATTTTAAATGTTGAATGCCTTTGAGTATTTTACACTGTGAGGTGGAGGTGTGTGGGGAGGGTAAGGATAATATTTGTGGAGAAGCCTGATTTGAATAAAAACTCTTTGTAGAAGTTTTCCTCTTCATTAAAATAACTGGTAGTTCCTGTTATTAAAAGTAATATGCAGTGAATTTTAATGTGCTTAAAACCTCAGTCCATTACAAGCCTCAGGAGGCCAATTTAATTGTTGGTATTGATAACTGTAGGCAGTATACATGTGCAAAATTTTTACTAGTTGGGCAGGGTCACTGCTTCCCCCACGCTTCAGAGCCCACTGTAATCTTCATCAGAACGGAGGTTAGGAGCTGCCTGCAGGTCTTCAGTTGGTGACTGAGAGAGAGTTCTAATTAAGATTTATTTGAAACGTGTGTAGAAAAAAGTGTCACAACCTTCTAGATGTGGGAGAACTTGGAGAAGTTAAGGGGCTGGGATCAGATATCTTTAAAGCTAAGATATGTATTATAATTTTAAGTTCTGAAATGTGAATTGGTCATGTTACACATTGTCATTTGGCTTAGTACGTGGTATTGAAAGATGGGCCAGGCATGTGGTGTTGTAATGCATAGACTATAGATCTAAAGAGAGTGTTGATTTTTGTCATTGTGGCTTAAGGTTGTGTTTCTCATGGCTTACTTGTGAGGTCAGTGTAAGGAAGCCACTTTGCTGTTTTGTTTCCTTGGCAAAGGAAGTTGTAAAAGATTGTCTTTGCGCTCATGAAATGCTTTGGCTGTCTGTGTGAACTCCTGGTGGGTGAATCTGATTTGGAAACTGGCACTGTGCTGATTTCTCCAGCCACTGTTTTTCTTGGTGTGGGCGAAAAGGAACAAATGTTTTATCCTGATTGTACGAGTCCCTTGCCTAGTGTGAATTGTTAGGACTGCACTATGAGGTCATGTCCTTGGCTGTAAAAGTAGTATGTCTTTCCCTTTTGCTGAAATATTTGGTGAGTTCCTACTTACCAAGTATTCTTTATCTCAGGTTTGTGAAAAATGATTATTATGTAAAAGAGGAAAAACAGGATGGACTTTTCCAGCTAACTGGGCATGTAATAGTGATTTCCCTCAACTCCACCCCGTCTGTAAATGGAACATCCATGACTCACTTCTCAGGGCCACACAGGCACTTTTGTAACCAGTGCTTGAATGGGAGGGTGGGATGGGGATGGAAGGAGATGGGCTGGCATCCCACTTGTGTTTAGCCAGAATCTGTCCAGCTGCCTTTATAATGGACTTCTGAAAAGGACAATGTGCCTTCTCACACACCATGCTACATATTTTTTTTTCTTATTGCATTTTCTGTTTGTGCAAAATAATGCAATATATTAAATGCAATAAATGCATTCATTAATACTGTAACGTTGTGGGTAAGTGTTGTATAGCAGAGTGTTCTTTCTGTTACCTAAGATTTTGATATCAGCATGGATAATCTGGATCCCTGATTACCATATTGCTTTCTCCTTAACTGTATGCCTTTCATTTATATATATTTAGAATAGTTTTCTAGTTATTTGTCCCCGTATTCTTGCTTGTACTCTAGAATTTGTGCCCAGCATAGTGTTGTAAAGAGATATGTATACTGCTTAATAAAGCTGACCTTATCACCACACCTGACTTTTTTAAGTCATAAATGAGGACTTTTCTGTACTTGCTAGAATACATCTTTATTTTTTTTAATTTTTTTTTTTTTAATGTTTTACTTATTCTTGAGAGAGAGAGACAGAGAGACAGAGCGTGAGCGAGGGAGGGGCAGAGAGAGAGAGAGAGAGAGAGAGAGAGAGAGGGACACAGAATCCAAAGCAGACTCCAGGCTCTGAGCTGTCAACACAGAGCCTGACATGGGGCTCGAACTCACGAGCCGTGAAATCATGACCTGAGCCGAAGTCAGACACTCAACCGACCGAGCCACCCAGGCGCCCCTAGAATACATCTTTAAATAAGTGATCACTGGTGTTTGATTATTCACTGATGTCTAATTGAAAATGACAACCAATTCATGCAAGGTCCCTAAGTGAAAGTATGCATGGGTGCAGTAGAAATTTATCTCCAGAAAGCTGAGGGGGACAGATTGAGAACCTACATATCTGGTGGGGACTTCAGTCTAGTTTCCAGCAAGGTTAGTTGCACGTTGGAAGTTAATGATTATGTAGCACATGTGAACAGCTTAAACTCTGTGTGTTTATGATGGAAATATTTTTTTCTAAGAAAATTGATAGTCCACGTATTTGAATACACCCTGGGTTACGTTGTATAATAGACATAAGTAGAAATTGAACAGGTACATGAATTTACTTGACAACATAGCAAGAAATAAACTTACAAGTGTCTGCTTTTCCTTGATTTAGGGTACTTGAGACCCTGTAATACTGAATGTAATTCTAAGTGCAGTACTGCTAAGATTTAATGGTCAGTTATCGTTGAATTTTATTTATTGGTGGCCTATTCTAACAAGTGTGTGTGTGTGTGTGTGTGTGTGTGTGTGTGTATTTAATGTTTTGTCCCTGAAACTTTCCAGAGAATAGGTTAACATTTAATCTAACAGTTTGACAAACAGAAAAAAAGAATTTGCTTACAAGTACACACGTATCAGTTAAATGGCATCAAGTGGATTTTTGCATTTCATTGGATAAATTATGCTAACTAAACTTTTCATTCAGTTGTCATGGCAACTCTATTTCTTCACAAGTTGAAGACAAGTTAGATGTTAACCTGCACGTTCCTGGAGAGATGAAACAGGTGTTGATTTAAGATGTGTTAGGAAGAGGCAACAAAATCACCAGTCTAATCTGTTCTGCCTTTTAACACCTTACAAATACTTCATACTGCCAACTCTCTCTCCCTGGTGTATCCTGAAGATTGGACATTTTCTTTTTTCTTACATTTGAAACCATTAGGGTTACAGAAAAAAAAATTGTGTGTTATCAGTTACCTCTTAATTGTCCTTATTTACCCAAGTCTTTTATAAAATATGATGGAGAAATAGTAATAAGATCCTGTAAATTTCCCACTTTATTTATTTGTGATTTTTTAAAGTTTACTTGTTTTGAGAGTGAGACAGGGAGAGCAAAAGGGAGAGAGACTCCTCATCAGCACAGAGCCTGATGTGGGGCTCGAACTCCTGAACCATGAGATCATGACCTGAGCCGAAACCAAGAGTCAGATGCTTAACTGACTGGGCCACTCAGGTTCCCCTAAATTTCCCACTTTAAAGCATATATTTGAAGTAATTGAATGAAACAAGGAAGTGTACATGCTATGGTTAGAGCACTGATATGGGAGTTCTTCTAAATCCTAGTCCTGTCATTGTGTCTGTAGTGCTTAATGTAGTGCTAAATGGTTGCATTTAATAAATAGCTGTTGAATGAGTGAATGTATTTAAGAGTTTTGAAAACTGACAATCCTTAAAGATTCTCTGGTATTCCAGAATTGGGTCTCTTGAAATAATAGTGCTTTTTTTGTAGGGAACTTCTTTCTTTATGTTTCTGGCATGCATTGTGGCATTGCTTAAAGGAATCTTATTTTATACAACTCAATTTCTTTCTTCCCAGTAATTATATGAAAAATTTTCTGGTATCAAAATCATAGGATAAATATTCTAAAGGGAACTGTCTTCTCTTCAAAAAACAAAAAAAACAGCAAACACACACACACACACACACACACACACACACACACACCCAACTAAACTAAAAAGACACCTAAGTAATATGTCTGAGACCCAGTTATAAAATCTCATAGCTGTTGAAAGTAAACTATTGGAAAAGTATTATGTATTATGAACCTCTCAAATTATTAGCCGTGTTGATAAAATGTAAAACTCTGTTCTATACTTTTTATTTTTTTCTTTTTTTTTTTTTTTTTCTTCAACGTTTATTTATTTTTGGGACAGAGAGAGACAGAGCATGAACGGGGGACGGCAGAGAGAGAGGGAGACACAGAATCGGAAACAGGCTCCAGGCTCTGGGCCATCAGCCCAGAGCCCGACGCGGGGCTCGAACTCACAGACCGCGAGATCGTGACCTGGCTGAAGTCGGACGCTTAACCGACTGCGCCACCCAGGCGCCCCAATATACTTTTTAGATTTATTTGAATTCTTGTGTGGTTTGGTAGAACTGAAATATATGATGAACTTCACTCATTGTTTTTTTCATGTTTATGATATAGCACACTTAATTATAAAAACAATATTGGTATTTTGAACCCTACAGGAACTGTGTGCATGTTCCATGAAGTAAGTACTTTAAAGAAAAGGTGGAATTATTTCTGCTTTCCATTTGAGAAACTAACTTAAAAATGGGTTAGAAATCTGGCATGTTCTTTATGAAACTCTTAACCCAGACTGATGTATAAAGATGAAAGATGACCTATGCTGTGTGAGGAAGTGAGCTATGAGTAAACACTTTTCCCCAGCATAACAGGCAATGACTATTTGCTTTAGAATGGTACAGTGAATAAGTTAGTTGCTAGGGCAGAAGGAGGTAGAAGAGCAGGAACTACTGTCTCTGCCCAAAGGGTGAAGAAGGACCCCTGGTAGCCTCTTGGTTCTTTCTCAGTGTGAGCGTCTCCACAGAAACCCCGTGAATATTGCTGCCTGGCCCCCGCTGTGGGATTCGATACATTTCTTAGTGCCGTGTGTTCCTGAAAATTGTCTATAAGTTATGATTTGACTTTGTTCAAGATTATGAGTTTTAAATGCACCTGATGAAGAAAAATGAGACAATATAAAATGATACACATTGAAATATAAACCTCTCACTTCACACCCCTGATCACTCTTTCCAGAGGCTACCATTATTGTAACAGTTTCTTTTATATCCTTTCAGAAATATTCAATGCAAATATAAGAAAAAAAATACTCTCTTTTCGTTCATGCAAAATGGTAGTTGCCTGTATACTGTTCTGCGTTTTGCTGATAAGTTACCTCCTGTTCCATCGAATAAATGCATGTATCAGTACTTTAGTTAGTCCCCGTGGTTCTGTTTTTTTTTAAGTTTATTTATTTGTTTTGAGAGACAGAGAGAATGAGCAGGGGAGGGGCAGAGAAAGAAGCAGAGAGAGAATCCCTAGCAGGTTCTGCACTGTCAGCACAGAGCTGTGGGGCTTGAACTCACGGACTGTGAGATCATGACATGAGCCTGAACCAAGAGGCAGACACTCCACTGACTGAGCCACCCAGGCACCCCAAACCCTGTGGTTCTTAAATCTGGCTGGACATTAAAGTCACCTAGAAAGATGTAAATGCCCAAACTGCTCTCTCAGATCCAGATTCTGAGCTGAAGTCAAACGTTTAATCAACTGAGCCACCCAGGGGCCCCAGGGGGGGCTTCCCATTTTAATTGTGCCAAGTAATAGATATTAAGTGTAAAAAACTAAGTGATAATATGAGAAGCAGTGGACTCCTGGGCCAAATATCCAGTGTCAGATTAAGATGAAAGCAAACAGTAAGGGCTCTTTAATCTGAGCTGGTTGGGGGGGCTTTACAGAGGAGATAAAATCTGATGGGAAAACAGTTTCCGAGAGATGAAGAGGAGGAAGCTGATTTATCTTAGAAGTGTTCCTAGATTAATGAATGAGCTGTTTGTTTTTTTGTGTGTTTTTTTGTTTTTGTTTTTTTTGAAATAAGAATGCTCCAGTGAGGCAAGATCCATTGGGACCAGATTGTGCAGGGCCTTGAAAGCATTATTAATTTTCAGTGTAAATTTAAGTATCCCAAAGAGACGATGAGGGGTCTTCAATCTATACCTTGAAGGTTAATAGAAAGTGTAGGGACTTTGTTATGGGTCTGCATTTCTTGTGTTCAAACCTGGCTCCCCCACTTACGAGGTATGCCACATCATCCTCTCTTGAAATTTTTTCAACTGTAAAATGGATGTAAAATCGCTTTTCATGTAAGGTTGTTATGAGGACTAAATATATGTCAGTTACGTTACACAGTGCTTGGTACCTATCAGGCATTCGATAAATGGCAGCTCTCGTAACTCTCAAGAGACTTAAATATAATGTCTCTCCCCCCAGTTTCTCTAGCTACTTCCCTGTATTAATCCCATCTCTTGAGCATCTCCAGACTGTAGGTAGATAGCAGGTAGCTTGTCGTCATCAAAAAGTGGAGTTCCTTCTTTGAAGGCATTTGGGGAGCCACTACAATTTTGAGTAATGGATTGGTGAAGCGTGTTGCTCAGCACAGGGACCTTAACCTAACTTTTGGTGCTGGGCTCCAAGTTAGTGCAGTTTTACTGTGTATGATATCAGCAAGCAGAACTTATCTGTATTTCTTAGTCTTCCCACTCTCCCCCAATCCCAGACCTCTCATCTCCAAAGGGAAAAGCCTTAACACAAGCCAGTAACATCATGCTCCCACTTTTTATGACTTTCTTCCCAGCCTGTGACAGAACCCATGCTTGGTAAACCTATCAGATATAGTTATCTGGGTTTTGCTTTTTGCTTTTTTGTTTTAATAAAACTTTAGTGGTTTAGAGCAGTTTTAGATTTAAATAAAATTGAGGGGTAGGTACAGAGATTTCCCATGCAGCCCCTGCTCTCCCGCACGCATAGCCTCCTTCATTACTGTCATCGGTGTGGTACATTTGTTGCCAAGAATGAACCTACACTGACCCATTACCCAAAGTCTGTAGTTCACTTTAGGGTTCACTGTTGGTATTTTAGCTTCTGTGAGTTTGGACAAGTGCATAATGGCATGTATCCATCCTTATAATATCACACAGAATATTTTCACTGCCCTAAAAATCCTCTGTGCTCAGCTTGTTCATCTCTCTCTCCAGCCCCAGATATCTCTTTTTGTATCTCAGGACCTCTTTTTTTCTTTTAAGTAGTTTCCTGATAGTTCTGCTTCTTGTGTTGATTAATTTTCCAGTCATTGGTGAAAAACCAGTTTTGGCTGTGTCCTAAAATTCCAGATTTACACCCAGGAGAGGAGTGTGTGTTGGAAGACTAGCTCAGTTACTCATGATAGTCACATTTTTTACAAATGGAAAGGGGGGTGCTGGGAATGGGGAAATGAGGAAACAAGAGAAAGGAAAAGCTCTTAATTGTCCAGTAATCTTATCTTACTGAAGTGCTGAGTACTGCCCCTAATAATTTCATGCAGTACTAGTTTAGTTAATGTGCCAAGAGAAGTGTGCAACCTCTGCTCGTTCCAAATAAAGCTATTAAAAAGCAGCCTAGTTCCAGTAGGCGCAAACTCAGCACTTCATAATTTGTTCGTCATTGCGTCTTCCTTCTTCCAGTCTTCCCTCCTTCAAGTCCAGGGCGTGTTGGACTTTGATCTTACACCTGATTACCGTGCTGTACTGCTCTTTGGATTATGCCGAGTATTGAGTTTTACAGCTTGGACCGTTAAAGTCAATATTGCGTTGAACGCAGCAGTAGCTATGTGAGTTCTCTTGAGCTTGCCTTGACCTACTAGCGTGTGAAGTAGCTGTTTAAGAGGAAGATTCTTTTCAGAATTGTGTCATAATTGGCACTTGATTGTCAGAATTGTTTTTTTAATGTTTACTTTTGAGAGAGACAGAGCATGAGTGGGGGAGGGGCAGAGAGAAGAGGGAGACAGGATCCTAAGCAGGCTTCAGGCTCCAGATTCTGAGCTGTCAGCACAGAGCCCAACACGGGGCTCGAACCCATGAACTGAGAACCTGAGCCGAAGTTGGATGCTTAACCAACTGAGCCACCCAGGCATCCTGATTGCCCGAATTGTTGTGGTCCAATCAGCAGACCATAGTAAGTAGGTAATTTACCTTGGATTGAAGTATTGCCATGATGTCAGACCTGTTCTCCTTCCTTTTATTTTAGAAACCTTTATGTGTAAGGCACTAGGTCACAAGTACCTCAGAGATACTTTTAGTGGAGGAGGGACACAGTAATCCTCAAGGAGAAAATAACAGGGTCTCTCTTCTCCTTCATAACAAATCCTAAAGTATTATTCATCTATCAGTTATCACCTTTTTGTTTAGAAGACTCCCCTTTTCTTCCCATCCTAGAAATATTTGGGATATGGGGCCTTGGCCAACTCTGCCCTAAGAAGTGCAGCAAGGAGTTTTTATGTTTCTCTTCTTTTTTTCTTTCTTTTCTTTTCCTTGCTGGCTGGAATTCCCAGTGAGGGTTTTTCTTCACCATCAGATTAGTTCCTGTGTGACCTTTTGGGGGCAGAGGAGAAGCTCATTTGACCTGCATTGGTTTAGGCTCTGGGTGGCCTAAAATCCTGATAGCTAGAATTCTCCATCTGGTCCCATCCAGTTCCAGAGTCTGGCCCAGCCCAGCTTATTAGGATTTAAGGGTGAGATTTGGCATCAAAGCTTAGCAAGTAATTAAGGGCTTATATGTCTTCCATTGCTTTCTCTGAATGTAGTTTCTTTGAGGACCTAACTGGTATGCAGGGAGGAATGTATATGAGGCATATTTTAGAGGAAAAACTGAATGGGATATGAAAGCGAGGGAGAGTGAATTGTAAACGAAGAGAATAAATAATTTTTAAAAAGTAGTAATATTGTGGCGCCTGGCTGGCTCATTTGGAAGAGCACGTGACCCGTGATCTTGGGGTTGTATATTTGAGCCCTGTGTCGGGTGTAGAGCTTACTAAAAAAAAAAAAAAAAAAAAAAAGTAGTAATATATAAAATAACTTCAAGGTTTTGAGCCTGAGTAACCTGGGAGAATGGCAATAGGACAGCTGTAACGAGAAATTACTTCTAAAAAGAGAGTATATACGTTTGATTTGCACATGCTGAATTTTTTTTTTCAGTATATGAAGTTTATTGTCAAATTGGTTTCCATACAACACCCAGTGCTCATCCCAACAGGTGCCCTCCTCAATACCCATCACCCACCCTGCCCTCCCTCCCACCCCCCATGCACATGCTGAATTTGAGGTGCAGTTGGATACTCCACAAATAGTGCTGTTCTTGAGGCAGTAGTTATTAGGGCAGATACTAAGCCAGTATTTGCCAGGGGGCCCAGGAAACCCATATTTGGTTCTTAAGACTTCTTTTTCTATTCACTTCCCCAAGATTACTTTTGTCACAATTCTATTTGCTCTTTCAAACTTCGTTCAGATGCCACCTCTGGGATTGTCTTTGTGACTGCCTCAAACAGGTGTGCCCTCTGAACTCTTAAACTTCAAGTTTTGTTTTTGTTTTTTTTTTATGGCACTTACCGCATTCTGGCTGGTTTTTTGTTTTGTTTTGTTTTGTTTTTTAATTGTCCAAGCACTACCAGATTATACCTTAAGTGCGCGGAACATTATATGTATGTATGTTCCTGCAGTGCATAGCATAGCACTGAGTCTATTAATAGGAGCTCAGTAAATATTTAAATATACTTATTTAAACCTGTTTATTTTCAGCTAGTACCTCTAGTTAGAGAAATATAAATTTATTAGTTGTTATCTAGAATTCCTTTTAGAATTTTTGTATAAATTTTCCTCTTTGAAGCTTTAAGAATATCTCTTAGTGCTTGTATTTCAGAATTAACCAGCAAGTGTGTTTATCCCATTTATTTTGTTTACCCCCTTTTTGTAATTACTTTTCAACTGCCAGGTGATGTAATTTTTTTTAACCTGAGACTTCTCTATAGATCATTTTATTTTTTTCTATACAAGTTTCACTTTAGATTTCTGAGGTTCACTGCCAAGAAATGTATGACATATTCTAGTAAGGCTATCCTTTTTTTAGAGATTTGGTCTATCATAAGAATAGCTTGAACACCATCTTTACCTAAACTGACCAGACTTTTGCCCAAACCAAAATTCATTTGGCATTTACTTATCTGTTTGTTCAAAGGACCCTGAAAGATCTGCTGTGTGTTCCCTTTAGTTGGGCATTTTCCTGGTGAAAATGTATAGTGCCATTTATAAGTATGGCCCTATCCCTGGCCACTCGGTAACTCATATCAGTTACAAAAATGTTCAGTTCAGTATTCACACCCATCACGGAAAGACCACTCTGTTTATACTTCTCCTTCCAGAGAAATGTTTGTTTATTCCTACTTTTGTTTTCTGGTCCTAATCCAATTCTCTAAGATAAATATCCCACTAGCTTCACACTGTTTTATCCTCATAAAAACAAGTGGCCAAATACCTGTGTACTAATGAAGTTAACATCATGAAAATGTTAATGGCAAATGAGATTCAGATGAATAAAGGAATGCTTATTTTGGTTTCTCATGGACATGGTTAAAAAAACAAACAAACCCCAAACCTAAGTTTACTAGTACATAAATCATATAGTATTACAACTTCACTGGGTTATCAGAAGTTCATTTCTCCCATTTGAATTTTATGGGTATCAGTTTTGAAATAAGTGGGCCAACCAGGGCTTGAAAGTATTTATTTCACCCATAAATCACGCCTATTCTCAAATGGTAATAAGAGTTGACAGCGGTTTTTATTTTCCAAAGACTGCACTTTAGTTAGGGAAGAGGAGAGGTTCTGATAGTCGACCCTCTGCAACCTTTATTCTGTGAGATTTCTTGCTCCCTGTTTCCTAAAGATGTAGTGACAGATTAACCAGAATCAAAGGTATTGCAATCTGATCTCCGGGAGGTTCCTTCTCCGTATTATTCTTTGTGATTTCTTCTTCACATTGATGCTGTACCTTTAATTTGCCACTTTAATTTGCTTGGATGAGGTAATTTCTTAGTGGGATAGGGATAGAAAACACCAGGGAGAGAGATTATTTTCTGAGTATTGCTTTTTAAGGCCCCGAGTTTCCTCTTAATCCCCAGGTCTTTGATTTGAATTTTATATCTGAGACAGGAGCACCTGTGACTCCAGGTGGCTGCTGTCCTCTCCCAGTAGTCTAGGAGGGGGCCATCAGGGGTTGGAGGATCTTGTACTTAGATGTTGTTGAGAAAGTTAGGAATATTCCCTGCCCCCCATGAGTAGGATAAGCTAAAGGTCCTTTTAATTGAATCATTTCTTTTCCTTGGCAAAGACAACGAAGATCTGTTTAGCCCATGCAATGTAGTGGTGATAGTTTCAAAGCAGAAACAAGCCATGCTGTAGGATTAGGAGGCTAAAGTTAGGAATTACATGCGATGCAAACCAATTTTTTGGGGCGCCTGGGTGGCTCAGTCGGTTAAATGTCCTACTCTTGATTTCAGCTCAGGTCATGATCTCACGGTTTGTGAGTTCAAGCCCCACATTGGGCTCTGCACTGGCAGTGTGGAGCCTGCTTGGGATTCTGTCTCCTTCTCTCTCTTTGTTCCTCCCCCCACTCACTCAGGAACACGCATGCATATGCTCTCTCTCTCAATAAATAAACTTAAAAAAAAAAAAAAGATATATTCCCCATGATTTTCTTTTATAAAAATTGTGGGGAGAGATGTATATCGGTTGAATGTGCTGCTGTGTATTAAAGACCAGTATTTCAGAGAAAGGGTAATTGATAAGATGGACTTAACTGTAATAGTTCACATTTCCATGGGTTTTATTTTCCGAAGCAATTGTATTGTATAGAATAGAAAACAGGCTTATTGGCCAAGGTCACAGAGATAGTTGCCGGAATGGATATGGCCAGATCTGGAACACAGACCTGAGGCATTGGGCCTCAGCCAATTTTTAGTCCTATAAGTATGGCAAGTTCCTTTGTTTTGTACTTTAATAAAAGCTGCTATGAATTTGTAACTAAAATGCATCTTTTTTTATTTTTAATGATCATAAATCTGCATTCTTTTTTTTTTTTTTGTATTCTTTTTTTCTTAATGTTTATTTTTAAAAGACAGAGAGCAAGCGAGCACAAGTAAAGGAGGAGCAGAAAGAGAGGGAGACGGAGAATCCGTAGCGGGCTCCACGCTGTCGGCACAAAGCCCAATGTGGGGCTTGAACTCGTGAACCAGGAGATCATGACCTGAGCCGAAGTTGGATGCTCAGCTGACTGAGCCACCCAGGCACCCCTTGTGTTCTTTTGTGTGCTGAACCTTTGTGTTATTTTCATTAGATTTTGGTATTGAGGTGCTCAGAGCTGTAACCTTTAACTCTTAAAGATACCTTTAAGCTCCTTCACTTGGCTGGCCCTGTCTCGTTTCTCTTTGCTCTTCCCCTCACACTTCATAACACCAGTCAAAGTGAACTTGTCTCAGTTCCTCAAAAAGCTTTGAGCTTTCCCTTTATAAAGATGGCTTTGCCTGGAACTCACTTCCTCCATTCTACCTTAACCTACTGACTCCTACCTAGTGTGGTGGTTAGGAGTGGGTGTGGGCTTTGGAACCAGACTTCACATTTCCAGTCCTGACACCATCACTTAAGAGCTGTGAGATCTTGAATCAGTTATGAACAGCTCTGTACGGTGCTGCTCTTTGGTACATTGGGAATAGTAGTAACCACCTCATGGCATGTTTGTGAGATTTAAATGGGTTTGCTTTTGCGATGTGAGAGCAATGCCTGGCACTTAGTATGTGCTGGTATCTGGAAGCCTGTGCTGATAATGCCCGGCTCTCCAGTGGCCTAGATATATGTACCTCCTGCTCTTTCTCATATTCATCATTGCACTTTGCACCCTACCTGCTGCACTGGAGTTGCCTGTACATGCCCCTCCCTCTCTATTTAGGGCGAGGGATGACCATGCCATCTTTATTTTTCTTTGTTTTTATTTTTTTTTAAGTTTATTTATTTATTTTGAGAGAGAGAGAGAGAGAGAGAGAGAAGCAGGGCACACAAGTGAGAGAGGGGCAGAGAGAGGGAGACAGAGAATCCCAAGCAGGCTCCGAGCTGTCAGCACAGAGCCCAACGTGGAGCCTCAACCCACAAACGGTGAGACCATGACCTGACCCAAAGTCAAGAGCTGGATACTTAACTGAGCCACCCAGGTGCCCCAACCATGCCATCTTTGTATTATTCACTTTGGGATACAGCTCCTGGCACTTAATATAGGCACTTGGGAAATGTTTGAATACATAAATAAGCAAGGCTGTGTCACCTTATGTTGTAAGCTTAACGTCTTTGACCTCAGCTTTCCTTTCCTTTAGTGGAGACCTTTTAAGCTTTTATTTGGAACTTTTGATGGGGGTAACTTTAGGACAAGGGAGGTGATAGAAACGATCATCTTCTAGTTTAGCTTTGGCTTCATTATGGAAGCTTTTGGAGTTGTAACACATTATTGCTTTAGTGTAGTTTATTCTGTGACAGAAGAGGCTGAATATAAGGACAGGCCTCCTGAAAAATTGCTGTGTTCATTAAAAAACGTTAAAGTGGGTTCCACAGAGAACAGGCTAGACTCATGAGGAACACCCGATTGATGTTGACCACAATCTGGATTTAATCTAATAATTGTTACAGCCTCCCTGGAAATCACAGGATTTCCCGGCATTCAGCTTTTGTTGGCAATCAGGTGTGCCTATGGCCATAATGTAACCACTTAACTTTTCCTTCTTACTAGCTCTGTCTTTATAGTCAAGAATAAAAACAATGTAAAAGGAAAAGCTTATGTAAGAGTAAAATAGTTTCTGGCTGAAAGTAACAGATTTTTTTCTACTCTAGGGGTGGTAGTCATCTGGCATGGTCATGGCAGATCCCCTGATGGTAGGGTGTTCCAGGTGAAAATAATGCCTTACTTAGGGGAAAGGAAGAAGCAGGAAGGGGTTTGCTATGCTGCTGTGATTCTTTTGATTAATGCCATTAAAAATTTGGAGTACTTGGAGAATGAGACTAACAATTAACTGCTGTAAACTTTTGTATTTTCAAGGGACAGTAGTAAAAAGCAAAGGTTAACTCCAAACTGGACTTTCACAACAGTGTAATTTGAAAAACAAGTTCCATTTCTTGTTTGTTCTTGCCTTCCTATGTCTTATCTGCCATGATAGAATAAGGATAATAATACAATTCAGTGAGCACAGACTATGTACAGGCACTGTTGTAATCACTTTCTATATGCAGCCAATGTATATATATGTGTGTAGTATTTACAGTTTATTATATAGCCTTTTATTCTTTCCAAAGAAAGCAAAGAAGGATGCATGGTAGTATATATATGTGTCAGGTTTGAACTCCACCTCTTCTGCTTACTAGCTGTGCAATTTTGGACAAATTACTTTCTATCTCACTTTTTCTATCTAAAAACAGAAATAGAGTCTCAATTAGATGAAGTAGTGAGAGCAAAGTACTGTGCTAGGCTCATAGAGTGGCTCAGTTGTGTTAGCTAAGTAAGTAAAGAACCACTTGTTATACTGTCTTCTACTGAGTGTGACCTTTGACTTGATTGGTATCCAGGGAAATTTATGAAAAATTTCAGAGCATTTCTATGGCTCCAACCGGGAAGTTAATTAGGTATATTTATCTGTGCTTCTGCTGGTGTTACCATTGTCTACCAATAAGAGATGAGAGCACTGTAACCTCTGCTCAGGCTTACTAGACCTTTCCCCATCTCCAGTCACCCCTTGTCATTGGTTCGTTCGTTCTTTCTTTCTTTCTTTCTTTCTTTTTTAATGTTTATTTGTTTTGAGAGAGACTGAGCACAAGCGAGCACAGGGGAGGGAGGGAGAGAGAGAGAGAGAGAGAGAGAGAGAGAGAGAGAGAGAGAGAGAAAGAGAAAGAAAGAATCCCAAGCAGGTTCCATGTGCTTTCAGTGTGAAACCTGATTCGGGGCTCAAACTCACAAACTGCAGGATCATGACCTGAGTCAAAATCAAGACTTGAAAGCTTAACCGACTGAGCCACCCAGGCACCCGGTTCCTTATTTCTGTGCAAAGTCAGAAAACATTAGAGCAGTGTTTCTCCACATGAGGAAGTGATGCTTCCTCATTGAACTAGTCTGTTTCTCAGACCAAGAGGGGACTGTGATGCATTCATGGTGTCTACACCACTTCATATTATTCTTCTTAAAGCTATACTTTCCTGCAACAACAACTACTCCTTATCCTCTTGGTTTTTGAGCACTCTCCTGCCATCCTTCCTTCCCTGCATAGCCCCTAAGAGCAGGATTGGGGTGTGTGTGTGTGTGTGTGTGTGTGTGTGTGTGTGTGTGTGTATGTATGTATCTAGGTGTGTCTGTGTAAAATAGCAGCCTCTTACCACTTGGAAGGCATTTTTCCTTGGTTAAGATGTTAAAGATATTATTGTTCTGAAGAACAGTTCACTTATTAGAATAATGGCTGTATTATAGGTTAACTTGATTTTTGTAGGAAAGCCAGGTATTCTGACCACACTTTATAATAATGTTTCTGATTTGTACTCTGAACTCTAAAGTTATTGATGGATTTGTAGACCCTATACAATAAATCTTCAAAAACTTCTATTGAACATCTTTGATATTTCAGATATAATGAATTGGTAGAATACAGAAATGAGTAAGACACATCCCTGCCCTGAGCAGTTCAGTTCCTGAGGGCTTATTTCCTCCTGTTCCATTGTAATGTGTAATAGGACCTAACAGGGTACCAAGGTAGAGGCAAGGAGGCCTTACAAAAGTGCTTAATGCTTGTTAAGTGACTAAAGTCTCTAAGCTTGGTAGATGCCTTGATTTTTCAGTTTTTCCCCCCCAGTTAGCACTTTCTTAGGTTTTTATCTTCCCATATAGTTAAATGCTAAATATATATGTTGTTCTTATATTTGAGCTCATAATTTTTTTATTCTTGTTGTCTTTCCAGTATTGTTTCTACATGGCTCTGTAACTTCATTCTTTCTTTTTGTGTTCACAAATACTCCAGGCTTTAGATATTTTTTGTTTCATTTTTGTTTTTGTTTCTGCATTGAGAACCTTTAAGAAGTTTTCATGTTGGTATGTTTGTGATAGTAGGAATGTTACTAGTCACAGCTGGCCAGTGTCTAAATGCAGGAAATTCTCTTTTGGAATGTCATTGCTTTCCACAGGCTTAGAGGGTAATGCCTGCCCAACTGTCAATGTATGCCGTCAGTAATGACCATGTGTGTTTCATTTCCCACACCTTCTCTGCCTTGTATAGAATAAAGGGTGAAGGTTATATAAATTGATAATTTTGAGTGCATTATTAAGGGCTGGGATAGGTAAGAGGTGGTGGAGGCAGTGTCCCTGAGCAGGTGAGAGACAATGAGACTCAGAGACCAGGGTCTATCTAGTCTTTCCCCTAGACTAGAAAAAGCAAAGCTTTTTCTCATAGGAGGCAAAGGTGCGTGTGGGTAAGTGGCTTCTGTATGCCAAGCACTGTGCTAATTTCTGGGAACAAATGGAAGATTGAGACATGATCTGCTCTCAGGGAGGTTTCAGTGTAGCAGAGGAAATCACCACAAAAACCCTATCAGGTACTAACTACAGTCCATCTTCATTATTCATGGATTCTAGCTTTGTAAGTTCGCCTATTCATTAAAATTTGTTTATAACCCCAAAGTCAATATTTGTGATGTTTTTATGGTCATTCAGGGACATCCACAGAGTAGCAAATATTGGAGTCACCTGATGTGCATATTCTGAGCCCAGGTCTGGCAGGACAGCCTTTTTTTTTTTTTTTTTTTTAATGTTTATTTATTATTGAGAGACCGAGACTGAGCGTGAGTGGGGGAGGAACAGAGAGAGAGGGAGACACAGAATCTGAAGCAGGCTCCAGGGTCTGAGCTGTCAGCACAGAGCCTGATGCGGGGTTCGAACTCAAAAACCGCGAGATCGTGACCTGAGCCGAAGTTGGACGCTTAACTGACTGAGCCACCCAGGCGCCCCAGGACAACCTTCTTATATCAGTTCTCATACTGTAAACCAGTTTTTTTTTTTTGGTTTTTGTTTTTTTTTTCTTTTTTCAGTCTATTTAATGTTGAGGTTGAGTTTTTTGTTTGGTTGGATTTTGTTTTTGTTTTGTATCTTTGTGCTTTTTGTTGGTGATTTTGCCATTTAAAATGACCCCAAAGTATTGGGCTGAAGTGCTGTCTAGTGTTCCTAAGGCAGGAAGGCAGTGATGTATTGTGCATATAGAGACCATATATATGTTACGTAAGCTTCATTCAGGCATGAGTTGTAGTGCTGTTGGCTGTGATTTCAATGTTAATGAAGCAATAATACATGTATATTATATACATATATGTATATATATTTACATAAGTATCTTTTTAAAATTATTTTAGAGAGTGAGTGTGTGTGCCTGAGTGGGCAGAGGGGCAGAGAGAGAGAGAGAGAGAGAGAGAGAGAATCTTAAGCAGGCTCCACACTAAGTACACAGCCCGACGGTGGGCTCGATCCCATGACCCTGGGATCATGCCCTGAGCCAAAATCAAGAGTCACATGCTCAACTGACTGAGCCACCCAGACACCCCAAGATTAAATATTAATCAATTGATGAAAACACTGTGGCCACAGACCTCCAGGAACTTAACCCTGTATTTCCCCTGAAAGCAATGGTTTATTACTCTCTAATTCAGTTGTTGCAGAGACTTTATAGAACATAAGTAGTGCGAATGATGAGAATTGATTGTACAATGGAAGCTGTGCAACGTTAGAGTAGAAAAGGTAAATGGGCAATTTATTCTGAGTTTTGGGGGCTGTTCCACCTTGAGGGAATGATGAGGTGGGGAATCAAATCAAAGCTGAATTGTAGGGCTTGAAAGACAAGTAAGTAAAGCCAAAATGGGTGTGATGCAGGAAGAAACAGGATGATTATGTAGTCAGAGGTCAGGCTTGGAGGGAATAAGATAGCTAGAAGACTAGGAAGTTGTAGTCACAGTCATATTGGAAAATGAGTGGGGGTAGAAATCAAGGGTATTTTTAAAGCCAGAGAACAGCAAGCACATTTGTTGTTGGATTGACCCTTGATGGGAACAATGTTGAGTTCCCAAGGGATGATGTTGTGATCAGAGGGCCCAGAGAGTTAACAGACAATTTCAGTGCCCATGGGGCGTAACTGTGTGCATGTTTTCAGAGATTCCAAGAACCCTGAGACACGTTCCAGGAATCTTAAAAGTTCTGGTGTAAAAGCAGATACAAAGAGGCCTGTGCAGAGTATTAAATGAGTGGCAGGGTTCTTTACTGCACAGAGTACGATACACCTTTTTGGTTTACACCCCCTTTGTACCATGGGAAGGACATGAGGAAGGATCAACAAGATTTGTTTGTTGATTAGATTTAGGGAGAAGAGGGGAGAAATGAGGTGAATAGTGAAGGGTTGGTCGAAAGTGTTGACTAATTGTCATGAGATCCTTTTTATTCTATAGAGGAGCTAGGTTGATGGTATACTTCCTCAGTTTTCTCTGTTATCTCTTGGTGTCCCAAGTTCTTCAATTTTCATTTCCCTTGTCATGTGATTTTCATTATTATAGCATTTGAGATCGGCAAACGTGCATACTTACGGTTTGGTAAATAGAGGTAATGATTCCTCTCAGTTCTGTTTGCGTGGGGGTCTGGAATGAGCCAGCTTCCTCTTGACTGTCTGTAAGGTTTCACTGACAACCATGGACACTCTGACTTGGACACTTGCTTTCCAAATTTTCCCACCGGCCACCAGGTTAGGTTTTGTATTTTTTCTCATGGGTCACTGTGATGGGGTTTGGAAACAAAGGAGGCAAATCGTATGCATACACCACCACTGTAATTCTTCTCCAGAGTTTTCTAGAGCTGTGCTGCTCATCTGGGTAGCCACATGTGGCTCGTGGACACTTGAAATGTGGCCAGTCTGAATTGAGATGTTCTTGAAGTATAAAATTTACACTGGATTTTAAGGACTTAGTGTGAAGAAATGAATGGAAAACCATTCATTAATTTTTATATTGATTACATGTTGAAATAAGATTTTGTATATGTTGGCTAAATAAAATAAACTGTTAAAACTCACTTCACCTGTTTCCTTTTGCGGTTTTAAAATGTGAGTACTAGAGGGGTGCTTGGCTGGCCCAGTCAGTAGAGCATGGAACTCTTGATCTCTGGGTTGTGAGTTTGAGCCTCACACTGGTATAGAGATTACTTAAAAATAAAATCTTTAAAAAATATGGGTACTAGAAAATTTTAAATTATATAGGGGACTTGCAATATATTTCTGGTGGACAGTGTTTTAGTGCTCCCTTTGAATTTCCAGGGAATAATTTGAAAATGACTATTGAGTGGCACTATTTTTTTTTTAAGTTTTTAATTTTATTCATTTTGAGACAGAAAACACAAATTTTGGAGGGGCAGAGAGAGAGGTAGAGAGACAATCCCAGGCAGGCTCCTCACTGTCAGCACAGGGCCCGATGTTGGGCTCAGACTCACGAACTGCGAGATCATGACCTGAGCTGAAGTCGGACGCTTAACCGACTGAGCCACCCAGGCATCCCTAGACGGTGCTACTACTAAAGACCAAATTCTTGGGGCCATTGAAGTTGCTGATGTACCTGAATATAGCTCTTGTAAAAAAGCCTGTCGTGAATACTAAAAATCCTCTGTGCTAAGAAAACTTCTCCCTAAGAAGTTTTTTCTTTTCCTTTGGAAATACTCCTATAATAAATAAACATTCATGACATTCACGACAGTTCTGCTGGATGGTGAATGACTGAATCCCTTTAGGAATCAGGGTTATCATTAGATTGTGTTTTGGACTAATCAAATACGGTCAGATTTTTAAATGTGTAATTATTTTTCAAAGGAGCATTTGAATCTATGTCACCTTGTGCTGTGGTATAATAGAGTTTTGTTTTCCCTGAGAGTGTGACTGTTTCCATAATTTAGGTGAACAGCTGTTTGTGAGGCAGCCTCAGTAAATGTGACAGAAAAGAGGTTAGTTCTAACTTAAGCACCATTTACTAAGTGCCTTCTCTCTGCTCAGTGTTAGCTGAGCTACACATGTCAACACAACAGAAAGTAAAGATGTGTGCATGTCCTCAAGAAGTTTGTCATTTGGTTTAGGAGTTCATAACAGACATTCTAACATTGTGTGTGTGGTGAGGTATGAGGAGAGATTTATACCTTACAATAGTGGCAAAGCATTGAAATCTGAGAATTATTTATTACAAAAATGCAGATTCAAGGTTACTTTGGACAAACACCACTTCCACGTGTGTTTTTTTGTGTGTGGGAATTGTTCATGGCCTGCAGCTGTTCTTCCCTACACCGTGACCATGGCAGTGTGTTAAGGCACAGAGACTGTTGTCTAAGGTGTGGCCAATGGGAAAAGTTTAACCATGGTTGTTGGGAGATTCTGCACTTTAAGAAACAAATAGAGAATCCTCCGGAGGCATTGCGTATAGAGCCCATTCTGTCTTCCCTTTATAGATGTTGAAACCTCTTCAGAAAAGAGTCATTGTGGGGTGGGGAGTTTTTATGGGATAGATGGCCCTTGGTTTGGGTCCTGGAAAAACTTTGAGGATCTGACTTGGAGAATTAGAGGACGGGTGTCTTCGGAGGGGAGCTGGTATGGTTGAAAGTACACAGGAGGTGGAAAAGGAATTTATCAGTGGAAGAGAGAATGCTTTATGTTAATTTGAAAGCTAATTATTTCATAGATATAATTTTCTAGCTGTTGCACTAATTTGTTCTAGAGTTTATTATTCCTAAGGGACTTTGCAATGAGTCTATTTTAGACGGCTTAATTGCCTGGAGCTTCCAGAGAATTGGCCGTGTTTTGGGGTGGGAGGGGGAGAGGTGACTGACTTTCTTGGATAAAATTATTATTTGCCACATGTCATTGTGGCCAAAGTTATTTGTCTTGGCTTCGTGTTGTATATATACAAGGCAGTCATCTGTGAGTGTAGCAACTCAGGACAGTGAGTACTTTTAAACACGTGCATGTAAAACACATCACGTTTGTCTAAAGCTATACAGTTTTGAGGGATTTTCACATGCTCACGTGTAATATTTTTAACATCCTTCTAAGACAGGTAGAATAAGAATCACCATCACCCATTTATTTCCAGCTGGGGAAACTGAGGCTTAGAGAGCTGAGTTTCTTTCGTCTGAGTCACGTGGCTAGTGAGTGACTGTGCCAGAACTAGATATAGCTCTTTCCTTCTAGTCCCGGGTTCCTTTCCCTAGTATGACACCCTCTCAGCAGAGACACTGCTGACGGTGACTGCTCATCTGGTTGCTGGCATCTCCTGAGTTCCTAGTACTCAGCCTTGTCATGAGGAACTGACTCAGAGAAATGAGAGTCTGCTGATTCAGAGCCCAATCTTTTTCCCAGCCTCTCATTTCCCAGCTTTCTTTTCTCATAAGTTGATTTCTATCCACTCCCAAGCAACTTTTTTTTTAGTATCTGTGGCTACTAGAGTGGTGGCAGTGGAAGTTGTGACGTAGACTGCCATGTCTCCACAGGCAAGGGTCAAGAGGGAATTAGAAGTACTACATGCTCCAGATAAAACTTCTCCTTCTCCAGCTTTCATGTCACCAGTGGTGAGTGAAGAGGGGGCCTTGTACTCTGATACTTCTACTAAGACCCTCTCCTCCTCGTAACCCCACAACCCTGATAGCCCTGTTATACCACCACCACATCTGCCTTGAGACCGTTAGCACACGAATTTTTCTGTGTATCATCAGCATCCCGAACAGGGCCTGGCACATCAAATATACGAAAGGATAAATAAATGGAGTCCTAAGTCTTTAGATAGCATATATTAAAGGCAAGTTCATAAATTATTCCGCAGTGCCAATGAGATACATTTTTTTAAAGTTTATTTACTTATTGAGAGAGAGAGAGAGAGAGAGAGAGAGGATCCCAAGCAGGCTCTGCACTGTCAGCACAGAGGCCGATGCGGGGCTCGAACCCATGAACTGTGAGATCTGTGAGATCATGACCTGCACCAGAATCAAGAGTTGGATGCTTAAACAACTGAGCCACCCAGGTGCCCCAAGATATCTTTATAAATTGTAGAGGAGTGTCATATGCTTTTTATTTTGTTTAATCCCATTTGGTGTTTTATTTACAGCACAGATTAATGAATAACTTGTAGTTACAAAATTATCTCCAGGGCTATAATAGTTATAATAATAGTTATTGTTTGTGTAATGCCACTTACAGTAATTTGATTGCATGATTTATTCTTCTGTGGGATAAATAGTTGTATCTCCATGTTATAAATGTAAAATTATAAATGCTTAAAAATGTTTTTTTTAATGTTATAAATGTAAGAGAGAGGGAGATAAAGGTCTTTTTGCAATGAAACCTTCTCCAGAAAGACTGAGAGACCAGTTTCATGTGGGACACAGGTTAGTTTACCTGAATGGAACAAGGTATATAAAAAGGTGCAGAACAGGGGCACCTGCCTGGCTCAGTCAGTGGAGCAGGAGGCACTTGGCTGGCTCTTGATCTCTGGGTTGTGATTTCAAACCCCATGTTGGATGCAGAGATTACTTAAAAATTAAAAAAAAAAAAATTAAGAAGGTACAGAACAATGAGAGGGCTTATTGCAGGGGGGTTTAATGCTCAGCCAGGGTAACTAAACCTGTAGTTGTGGCTTGGGTGTGTGAACTGCTGTATTTCAGTACTAACATCGTTTTAGGGCTTGGACTTGGAGTAATCCAAGCTAAGTCTGTTCCAAAGCATCAACAGAAAAGTTTCCTTATGTTATAGCTGTACATCCAAATGGAAGGGAGATGGAGATAGTGGAGAATTCTCCACTTGGTATTTTTTCCAAGCATGCTTCTCATGAATTATACAATTTGGTAAGAATAGTGACAGTTTTGATGGGGAGATTGGGAGCACTGAAAACTGGCAAAAATGCAAAGCCATTTTTGGTCACATGAGTAGAGCAAGCAAGCAAATGTGTTGAATAGGAATTTCTGCAACAACTCTTCAAGGTAACTTTTTTTTTTTTTTCAAATTGAATTCATGTTTAATAATTACAGGTACCATGCGCCCCACCCCTTCCCCCTGCCCAGGCAGCAGCAGGGGTGATGCAGGGGCTGGGGCATATGCCCCTAGCAGGGAGGACAGCAGTCTCATGAGTGATGTGCAGAAAATAAAAAAGGATCCTAGGGGCAGGCAGTGGTGTCCCCCAAAAGGCACACCAAATTTCAAGATTTTATCTATATCTCAGTGCCCCAGGGGGAAGAGAGGAGACATCAGGCAGCATCCTGGAGAGGGGCTGCAGGCAGCCCCACGCCAGCCTGCCTCTTCAGCCATTTTATTAGCTCAGACACACGGCACTACAGGCACCCATTGCTGCCACCACACCTCCTGCAGTCCTGGCCACTGGCCGGGTCATCCGAGTGTCCATGGGACTCCAAGTCCCCAGCCCCACCTGCCGTCAGTTGTGGTCAGATTCCTCCTCTTCTTTACTTTGTAACTGGGTGCCCTGATCACATGCTTTGCTGAGAATCAGAGACCTGTGAATGATTTCAGAGATGATGACCCCAGCCCAGTGGCTCACTTTCCAACTTCTTGAGCAGATCTGGACTGCTGATACTTATGCTAAGGTCCAAATGCTAGTGACAGCCCAGCTTGACATCAGAGTTAAACTTTAAAAGTTGTGTAATATTTTCTTGCTAAGGTTTCTAACTTTAGGAAGTCTTAAAAGTAATTGTGTGGTTATTAATTTCAGTGAAACATGGCATGAGTTGTAAAAATCATGCATAAGGAAAAGAGATTCTAGATTGAAGTCTGATATTGACCCTTAAAAAAAAAAGTGATTAAGGTTTTTATCTAAATTGCTGGTTAACTAGCTGATTCCAAAAAGGGTGAGTCATTTTACTGAGACAAAAAGGCAAGTAATGCCCCTTCTGGTGGGTGGAGAGTTACACAGCAGAGCCTTACAACCTTGAATTAGCAGGCCTGGTGCCTTTTTTTTTTTTTTTCCCCCATGTGAAAGTTTAGAAATGAAATCAGTACAGCCACAGTTTTATTGTAACTCTCATCCTCAGAACCACTGTTTCATTTATTAGGTTGGGAATCTCCAGGAGTCTCATCTTTCTTTTCCTTATTTATGTTGTCAGCATGGTGGTACTTGGTTAGATAGCCTTTTGAATAGCACTTTTTCCAAAAAAAAAAAAAAAAGTATAATACGTGTAGCTTAAAAATCCTGTCATTGTTATGTATATTGTATTGCTGCTAAGTACTAAACTAAGTCTCCAAATAAAGGGAAATTGGGAGTTTTGTTTTTAGTTAGATATTGAAAAAGAGTATATGCTATATACTTTTTTTTTTTTTTTTTTTTGCTAGCTTATATGAATCTTAATGATAGCAATTACGTTGAAGGACAAATTGTGTTGAGTAGAATTGCACTCTTAGAGGGTGAATGCTTTGCTTTTCCTTTCAGCTGTCTAAAAATGTTTTGACTCTGACAATTTACTTACAATAAAGCCTGCAGAATTGTTATAAAGAAATCAAATGATCATTACTGGTTTGGCAGGAAGAATTTAAAAAGTAAAGTAGCTTCACCCATTGTTTGTAAATAATACATATACCCTACAAATGGAAAGTAGAGAAAAATAAAAGGAGAAACATTCTTAGTCTTGCTATTCAAAGACATTCTGATATTTCTTTCTAGTTCTTTTTTTTTTAGGTTTGGGTTTAAAAGCACTCTTGTTATCAGAAGTACATATACAATTTTGTATCTCTTTTTATTTAACTTTGTAATGTGAGAATTTTTCTGTGCTTCACAGATTTCTTGAAGACATGCCACTTACTCATTCTTTCATTTGCTGAGACCCTTTTCTCTGCTGGGTGACAGATGCTTTGTTCTTCAAAATATGGGTATATGGGAGTGGGAAATAATCTGCATTATAATTAGGTACTGCAAGATCATCCTGAATTTTCATGTAACTTTTATCTAAAGCTGAATGCTAAATTGTCTCCCAGGTAGCTCCTCATTTTAAGTCAAAGAAGTAATATGGATTGATTTTATTGTACACTTGAGCTAACTTTGTCAGGCTTAAAAAATCCCTCTGCTTTGGAGTCTGCCCCTCAGCCGAAGGGCTGAACTGGGCAGGGTCAAGAGAGGAGGGCAGAGCAGGCATCCTGTGGGATGGCTGGTGTGCTTGGCTCCTGTACAGGGATTGTTTACCAGAGAGCAGGGCAGGGTTCATGGCAAGGTGTCTGACAAGAGACTTAGTCACCCACAGTGCACATGACTGGGGCCTTGTCCTCACAGAGGACTGAATTCGTGAGAATCTAAACATCATAAGTGGCATGAGGTTCAAGATGTAGGAGAAAGAATTTGACTTAATTTATCAGTCAGTGATACCCAACTGCCTCCTCCATACCCTCTTCCTAAATCAGTCCTCAGAGGGTCGGGTGTAGATGTGCACCTCCCAGCAGAATACTGTGAGGATGAGTGGTGTGGCTCACTCCTTAGCAGGGATGCCTGGACTTAACATCCTGGCTCTGGCTCTGCCTCTGGCAGGCTACATACTTTGGACCAGTTCCTTAACCTTTCTGTGCTCCATTCTCTCCTGTTAAAAGAAGATAGTAGAGCCACCGACTTCCTGTGATCAAATTGAAACACTGTTAGAACAATGCCGGGCATTGTTAATAAGCACATAATAAACCTAGCTGGTTATTATGTACCTTGTGTGACCCAGTTTGTACATTTTGCCAAATTTCCTGAGTGCTGAGCTTGTCAGTTAAGTTTACATGGCATTACGGCAGGTGTGTTCTTTTCTGATTGCACACTGAACTAGTCTTGTGAGGATGGGCCACTGCTTAGGTATTGCGAGCTGTTCATGATCACACATATGTGAAACAGCCAAATATTGACCAACTAGGTGTTGATCCTGGATCTGTTTCTAAAGCCCATTCTCTAAAAGCACACTGCTTCAAGAAAGGTTCCTCATCCCCTTACCTTATCCATTTGTGCTGGCCTAGTGTGAGTGCTTTTTCTTTAAAAAAAAAATAAAAAAAAATAATAATAAACTTCAAATTGAACTATAAGATACAGACAGAAAAGTGTACATATTTTTGTATATGTATATTCTTGCTATGAATTCACAGCACCAGCACCCAGATAAGAAACCCAGTAGTTTGCCAGCATCTCATAACCTTTTTGTGCTTCCTTCTGGGGATTGTGCTTTGAAAACTACTGGTAAAAAGGCTTGTGATCCGTTGTTCGTGGATATGGAAAAGGTTTCATGGAAGAGAGGGAATTACCCCCAAGAAAAGGATGGTTAGTTGTAGTGGCTCTGGATCAGGAACCCCACACCTTCCCCTTTGTTTGTTGTTCCTTTTTTCTCATTAAGGTAATGTGAATAGGCAAAGAAAGATTTTTTTATAGAAAGATTTACAGATAATAATTAGACTTGACTTTTTGGGGCCTATGTTAGGCCTTCATTTTTCCTCTCTTTAAACCCATCTCTCAATTGTGGCTTGGGAGTTAATTTTTCATTACATACAGTGATCGCTGCTTTTATCACCTGAAGAGTGTGAAGTCAAGGGAATGCAGAAATGCTTGAAACATTCCTGACTTTAATTGTTCCAACTCTAAATCAGGCATGGGAATGGATTTTTCCTCAGATGCCAAATCTTTAGAGTTGCAGTGGGTTTCCAGAACATTGCATTGGAAGGATTTGCAGAGGAGTCTGGGGACAACAGGAAACAGTGTTCTGGTTGATTAGCGATTTTGGCTAATGGCAAAAGAGATTTGGACTAGTGTTTTCAGTAGCAGTACCAGATATTTGCCTTGTATGATCTGAGTGATACTTAATGCCATTTCTTGACTTATAAACTTAGCACTATTCTCTAGGACCACTTAGTACTGGCTGTGAGAATGGAAGCAATGCACATATAGGTTAAAAAGTGGAACCAGGGGTGCCTGGCTGGCTCCATCGGTAGAGCATGTGACTCTTGATCTTGGGGCCGTGAGTCTGAGCCCCACACTGAGGGATTGAGTTTACTTAAAAAAAAAAAAAAAAAGTTGAACCAGTAGTCTTCCTTCCTTACACATATCACATGACCTCAGAGTACTTCCACACTTCCCTCATCCTCCCTCTAACATCTGATCAAGTTCATGTGAATTATGACAGTATCTGTGGTGTCAGCAGCAGTTCCAGTCAATGTATTGAACTGCAGGTGGAGTGTGGGAGTCCAGGCAGTGACTGCAGATACTTTTCTAAATGTGGAAACATGGCTGAACCTTGTGAAGGAAATAGGGAACTTTACCATGGGTAGCATTACAAGTAGGTAGTAAATTTGGTATGTATATTACTTAGTATTTAAGAGCAGGATATCCAGGTGCTAATGAATAACAGTATGGGTACCTATATTAGAGTATGATTCCATTTTGGGAAAGAGAAGATTGAGAAAAAAAGAAAGATCAGACTGAGGTACAGAACAGAATTTGGGGCACTGAAGATCTAAAGATACCTTTCTCTTAGCTACTGTGTGAGCTGCTCTGATTATTGTCAAAAACTGACCTCTGTGCTTTGGAGCCAAAATGTAGACAGAGTTTGGGATAAAGAGGAATGATAGCTTTCTTGCTTTGACAGGCAAAGGAGGCAAAGGAGACTGGCCTTCAAAAACTGCAAGCCCTCCGATAGGAAGGGGTTGGGGGGTTTTATAGGGAAATACAGGATCTAACTGGTTTTGGGAGGAACCGTACAAGCTCCTAGCCTTCTTTTTCAAGTCTTTAGGGTGGTACTGGGTTTCTGAAACAAAAGGGTAAGAAGGGCGGAGGGGAGGTTTGCAGAAGAGAAGGGAAAGGTTATTGTAAAAATCGAGCTTTGCTGAAGCATTAGAGCAGCCATTTTGATTTTTGTTCAACTTTATGCTTTTAAGCAGTTTCCTAATGTCTCAGAAGAATGGTTGTGATGATACAATTATTACTTGTTTTTCCATTTACTGAAGAAGTTTTAAAACTCCCATTTAAATATAAGGAAATTTGGAGTCTTATAGAGGCATCTCTTTTAAGTACAATGGTTGTGGCTTTGATGTACATCTGTATTACGTTTTATCAGATTTTGAACTGTGGAATTAAGGATTATTAAGGGGAGGGACGGAGGAAATGGCTTTTTCACTTTTTAAAAGTTTTGAAGTTCTTTGTGTTAAGATACCACATGAGTCTGATTGGCGTGAACATGGAATATTAAAGCTTCTAAAGGAACTTCTGCTGTAACAAATGGAAGAGTGTGTGTTGAGTTTGTGTGTTTAATCACAAGCACCCTCTTGGTCAGAAAATGTGCATCAGACTATTAAAGGAGCACTGACACTGCTTGTTGCAGGCAGATTCATATCAAAGTGTTAATGTAGGGGCGCCTGGGTGGCGCAGTCGGTTAGGCGTCCGACTTCAGCCAGGTCGCGATCTCGCGGTCCGGGAGTTCGAGCCCCGCGTCAGGCTCTGGGCTGATGGCTCAGAGCCTGGAGCCTGTTTCCGATTCTGTGCCTCCCTCTCTCTCTGCCCCTCCCCCGTTCATGCTCTGTCTCTCTCTGTCCCAAAAATAAATAAACGTTGAAAAAAATATATATATATAAAAAAAAAAAAAAACAACAAAGTGTTAATGTAAATATTCAGTGGAATTGAACCTATCAAAAAGTGATCTGTTGCATATCTACCAAGTATAAGACCTGTATGACGTACAAAGATGAATGCCAAGACCCAGATTTTTTTTTTTTTTTCAATTTTTTTTTTCAACGTTTATTTATTTTTGGGACAGAGAGAGACAGAGCATGAACGGGGGAGGGGCAGAGAGAGAGGGAGACACAGAATCGGAAACAGGCTCCAGGCTCTGAGCCATCAGCCCAGAGCCCGACGCGGGGCTCGAACTCACGGACCGCGAGATCGTGACCTGGCTGAAGTCGGACGCTTAACCGACTGCGCCACCCAGGCGCCCCTAGACCCAGATTTTTTATACTCAAGGTATCTATGATCTAGTTAGGCTCATGAGATATGTACACTGCTCTGTTGCCAGGCAGTTACATGTTAAGAGTTTAAGGTGTGGTTTAAAAAAATTGTAGGGGAATTCAAGGGAGAAAAAGATCTTCCAGCCTAGAAGTCATCATAAGGAAGATGAAATTTTTACCAAGGAAGTGTTTCTCAAATGTGTGGTTCCCAGGCAGGCAGCAACAGCCTCCTAGGAACTTGTTAGAAATGTACATTCTCAGACTCCACCTCAGAACTGCTGAATCAGAAACCCTGGGGGGTGGGCCCAGCAATCCGTTTAAAAGCATCCGAGTTTGAGCCCCATTCAGACAAGGAAGTGTTGGATCAAGGGTATGCTGACTGAAGTCAGGGAGAAAACAGTGACTGAGGTATAGTGTTTGGTTAAAGGCGGCTGGCTGAATGGAAGGAACGTGAAGAAGAAGGGGTTTAGTTAGAGTTTCTTTTTTTTTTTTAACGTTTATTTATTTTTGGGACAGAGAGAGACAGAGCATGAACGGGGGAGGGGCAGAGAGAGAGGGAGACACAGAATCGGAAACAGGTTCCAGGCTCTGAGCCACCAGCCCAGAGCCTGACGCGGGGCTCGAACTCACGGACCGCGAGATCGTGACCTGGCTGAAGTCGGACGCTTAACCGACTGCGCCACCTAGGCGCCCCTAGTTAGAGTTTCTTGAGCCGTGTGGTTTAGCTTCTGTTTAAGGGAATTCTTTCCCAATGCACTTTGATCCTTATTTCATCCAATTATACTTTGTAATTATATTGTCATGTTCATCTCTTATTATTCTGATCATTGAAGATGTTTGCATCATCGAGATAAGGGATAGAATTTGTATTTTGTAAGAGAAGTTAAGGCTTTGGAAAATGTAAAATATCAGAATGATTGAACAGCTTTGTGGCTAACTACGAGGTTAAATATTTGTTCAGAATACATGTTTAAAAAAAGGGTTTCATGTCCTTTCATCAGGTCCTAGATAAACATCTTTTAGAGATTTTAGTTTTAAAACTTAAATTCAGTTTTACATGTAAAAAATGGGGTATGTTCCCCCAGCATTTCTTCTACATATTTTAGAAAATTCAGTTATTTTGGCATTTTTAAAGATCCTACGCCTTCAACATTGAACATGTTAAAAAATAAAATTCATCCGAGTAAATGTGAAGATCTAATTGGCTTTACCAAATGATTCATGAATCCGGCAATATCCCATCTAGAAAATAGAGGGGTGTTCTGAGGAGTTGTACAAAATGGAAAGTTTTTATGGGAAGGAAAGTGGAGCAATAAAGGTATATGCAAAAAAAAAAAGAAAGAAAGAAAGGCAAGGGCAGGGGTCTTCCTTTGTAGGAAGGGAATGGAGGGGACCCAGCTGATAGATTTCCTCATTGGTGCTTATCTGAAAATTCCTGGTTGGCAGGTGAAGACATTTCTGGGGAGGTTGAACCTGCAGTTAACTTAGTTATGAAGCTCTGGTTTGATGACTTGGTCTGGCTGGAGTAACACCATGTGAGGCCTGTGGTTTTCTTTTTGGCAAAGTATACTTTCATTTCTCCTGTGATTTTAGAGGAGGTGGACCCTTGGTGTTGGAGACATTGATTCGGGGCCTCACTTGGGCCACTTGGGAAGTGGAAATGATAACCTTCCTTTCAGGCTTTGCTCCTCCAGCTGCCTGGTGCCTAAAATGGAAGAGTTACAGTGCTTGCATAAGTGAGCTTCTGATTCTCTGTTTAAAAAGAGAAAGTGATTTTAAAGACAGTTCAGGGGAAAAAAGAAGAACCCATGATCACATGGTGGCCACACAGTTAAGCTTTAAGGTCAAAATGTGTTCCCCTTACTGGAAAAATGGATTCATTCTCTCCTAATCTGGTTTTACCTTGGCACTATCAATTTATCACGTGCAGAGAAGTCTAGCATTGTTGTAGGTGTGTTGCAATCTTTACTTCTCAAGGGAGGATGTATTTAAGATCTTTTTTGTGTTTGTTATAAAGGAACTTTAGGGTCACATATATAATAATGTCATAAGGTAATTGTGGCCTCTACCATGATATCATTAGATTCTTCTCATGCTTATGGAGTGAAATATTTGGCTGCCGTGTATAAAGATACATTTAAAACCTCCTGAAACTTGGGGCACCCCGGTGGCTCAGTTGTTTAAGCATATGACTCTTGATTTCAGCTCAGGTCACCATCTTACGGTTCGTGAGTTCGAGCCTTACATCCAGCTCTGCGCTGACATTGCAGGGCCTGCTTGAGATTCTTTCTCTTTCTGCCCCTCCTCTTTGTGTGCTTTCTCTTTCAAAGTAAATAAGCAAACTTAAAAAATAAAATAAGATAAAATAAAACCTCCTGAAACTGAAGACCTGCCAAAGGTTCATCAGAGTTTAGGGATCTATTAATATTTTCTTCAGCCTAATTCGAGGATGAGAAAGAGGAAAAGGAGTTGAGACAATCCCTTATAGTTTTCAAGATCTGACCTGTGTTTTAGGGACCAGTGCTTTTTATTTCTTCTAAAAGAAAAATTATTTTTTCCATGAACTCACAGTACTATGGAAAAATTATATTAATTCCATAACATTATTTCATTTTACAAATGAAGTATGTTAGTGTCAGAAGTCAAAAATGAACTACTTTTGTCCTTGTGTTCTGGTATTTCAGGGCTTTCTTGGCTTGAATATACCCAGGAATTAGGAATTCAGTGCAAGAGTTGTGAGGATTTTTTTTTTTTTTAATTTTTTTTTTTTTTTCAACGTTTATTTATTTTTGGGACAGAGAGAGACAGAGCATGAACGGGGGAGGGGCAGAGAGAGAGGGAGACACAGAATCGGAAACAGGCTCCAGGCTCTGAGCCATCAGCCCAGAGCCCGACGCGGGGCTCGAACTCACGGACTGCGAGATCGTGACCTGGCTGAAGTCGGACGCTTAACCGACTGCACCACCCAGGCGCCCCAAGAGTTGTGAGGATTTATGGCTTCTCACTTATTACTTTTCTTATGTATGTGTGTGTTTATATAATTTTTCATATACACACACATCTGTATATTTGGTATTAAAGAAAGGATGTGTCCCTACTCTCCCTCCCCCACATCACCTCCTGTACATCAAGCCCTACCTTTGTTGTGCGTAACCATCTCCCTCACTTGCTATGGGTAGAGTTTTGCAAGGTTGCAGAGTAAGACCTGTCAGCTGACGCTTGCTCACATGAGAGCCATTAAGAGGGTGGTGTGGCCAATGTCAGAACAACCTTGCAGCTGAAGGCAAGTCACTGCATTTGCCCAGAGCCATATGAATGGGTCTTGTGACCAATTAATTGACTACTACATAATCTCCAACAGGGGAGCACAGATGGAATGAGTCAGCCCAAGCTGCTCAACCTGTTGAGTGTTTTGTCTTTTGCTGACCCAGAGTACAAGCTTAGGAACAAAAGTAGGAAGTGGGATTTGGACTTGCCTGTTTTAATGGTCCTGCTGAGAGCATATTTTATAGCATTGGATACATCTGACTTCCTAATACTTTGGCAGGCTAATTTACGTAACAAATGAATGTTCCTTTTTTTTTAAACTTTTGAAAGAGGAAATTAGTAGGCTGCTGCCAAGTAGCTTGCCTCACCTACTGTATAGGGAGTACAGGGATTACTTAGGACGGCTGGTCAGTGTGGAGTATCCCTCAAACAGCAAAGGATCTTCAACATTTGTGTCCACGTCCATGTTGATAGTCAGGATAAACCGGAAGAAAGTTCATATACTCAGGACATGTGTGGCGGCACTACGAAGACAGCAAACCGGCCAGGGGCCCGGCAGGATTCAGCCAGATGTGTGTGCGGTGCTGGTTCTGGTGCTGCAAGGACTTACAAGACGCTTTTACGCACAAAGACTCGAAAACGTGCCAGGGTAGGAAGGGGCACTGATCGCTCGGAACTCAGCAACAGGTTTGAAACTTCAGTTCTGTTTTAAAATCTCAGAGAAATGTTTATTTAATTCACTGCGTACCAAGCGGGATGAAATTCTGTTGATCCAAAACTTGTTTGTTAAGAATACTTTGTTTTAGTAGGACATGGGGCCATTGATGGGTGTGCGGAAACAAGTCCTTTCCAGTACAAAAAAGGTGCAGGCATGGTTCTTATTATTTTTTTGACTGTTTCAATTCTACTACCCTTCTGCTTTCTTAACTTTTCCTTACTTATCCTGGAGCCAGCTCGCAAGAAATGGTTACATCCTTGTCCTGTGTTGAAGTTTGAACAATACTATTCACAGAGGTCATCAGGAAAACGAGTTGCGGTCCTGAGGGTCCACCACAGTTGGTAGATGGGGCACAGGACTGGAAGTTTTGTCTTAGTCTGAATGGTAGGTGGAGGCAGGATGGTGGGAAAGAGCCCAACTTCTTCTGGCAAATTATTTTCATGAGAAGGATTGGAGTTATGCCGGAACTAATTTTAAGAGTGGAGCTTACTTAAAGAGAGTAACATTATACTTGCTGTATTCTTTTAGGTTCATTATGTCATCCATTTTGGAAGAATTTATTAATTTAATTAGTAATAGCTCTTAATTGAAACATATTTATAAAGAATTTTATTGCATATCAACCAAAAGGAAAAATGCAGTGAGAATCTGATGTAGATAACTACTAAAGAGAGTCAAAGTTAAAAGTTAAGCTCTGATTCTCATGATTAGTGTAAAAGTAAGTTTCTAAATTCACTTACATATTTTTTTCCTTGTAAGAAGTTTTCTTAAAATTATGTTTTATAAACTTTTTCCATCAATATGGTTCTTGGTTGGTTGAAAGTAATCAGGGTATAGTTTCTGTCATATAAAAATCATTGTCTTTCTTTAGTAGAAACTTAATAAAATGGTATATAATCTACTCCAGTATAAACCCAGTAGATTGGAGAGTTAGGGAGAAGTGTGGAAATCATTTTATAGGGGCTGGGTCACATGCTATCCACTCAATTAAAGGGAGATATTTATAGAGGGAGCAGTAATGAATGCTGTGGTACATTAGAAAAATACATTTGAGTGTTCAGATAAGAATTTCACTTTTGTACTTTTTTTTAGTTTTTTTTTTTTTTTTTTTTTTTTTTACAATTTATTTATTTTTGGGAGACAGAATGAGACAGAGCATAAGCAGGAGAGGGGGAGAGAGAGAAAGAGACACAGAATCCAAAGCAGGCTCTAGGCTCTGATCAGCAGAGAGCCCAACGCGCGGCTTGAACCCATGAACTGTGAGATCATAACCTAAGCCCAAGTAGGATGCTCCACTGACCGAGCCACCCAGGCACCCCTGTTTTTATCTGTTTCTTATCAAGGTAGAACAGCTGAGTGATACAAAAGAGTAATGGATTGGCACTCAGTTGATCTGGATCCTGATTCTGATCCTGATCCTGATCCTGATCCCCACCTCTGCTGCCCAGGAAGAGCCTTTAACCATGTGGGAGTCTCCTGGCTTTTCTGTGTCTCACTTTTCAACTCTAAGCTATGAAGTTGGTTTAGATTATTTTAAAAAATCCTTTCCTTCTCTGAAATTCTAAGATGTAGCATCAGGACCTTTTGTATTCCCTATATTTATTCATATGATTCTAGATTCCCCAAATACATATTAGGGGTGAGGGGGATAAGAAAATAATATGCAGGGCCACATAAAGTTTTTTTAAAAACTTCAAAACATTTTGGTATGAGCTTCTGCTTCTCAGTTTCAGTGAACTTAATATTCTTCAGTGGATTTTAATCATTTTTATTTAAACAACACGTTAACGAAAACTTTTCATATCCATTATTGCCTTTTCTTATTTTAACTTCCTTTAGAGTTACTTCTTTGGTGCTGAGACTTTTTTTTCCTCTTGTTTAGAATTTTGCGCAGTGATGATGTATACTCGTCAATTAATTGGAATTCATCTCTAGTCAGACCAGTTGTCTTGGTAGACCTCATCTACTTTGTCTTCCCCTTCCTACCATCTTGAAAATGTGATCGTTATTTGCAGCGTTGTGCTTGGTTTCCTGTATTTCTTTAGGACTTGAGCCAGTCTCAAGGGTAGAGTGAATTATTGACAGGAGCTTGCGCTGTAGGGATCTGGCTCGAGAGCGCTCACGAGTTATCTGTTTGTCCAAGTCAGGTGGCAGTCAGTTAAGTATGACTTCCAACTCCCTCTTTGCTCTTGGGTATCTTAAATCAATAATTTTAGGTGGTCTTAGCTGAGTGCACTGATAAGTAGGTTTCCCCCCCTATCTTTCCTCATGATTTTCCAGTTACTCAGAGGTGAAGAGAAAGACTCCACACATGTAGAGGAGTCATGTTAGATACCTAACAGTGGCCACAGTGTAAAACTGCCACAGTTCAGTGCAGAAGGAAACGTTTTTCTTTCTTTAAAAATTTTTTTTTTTCTTTTTAACGTTTGTTTATTTTTGAGAGAGAGAGAGTGAGTGTGCGAGTGAGCGCTGGGGAGGGGCAGAGAGAGAGGGAGACTCAGAATCCGAAGCGGGCTCCAGGCTCTGAGCTGTCAGCACAGAGCCCAGCGCGAGGCTGGAACTGATGAACTGCGAGATCATGACCTGAGCCGAAGTCGGAGACTTTACTGACTGAGCCACCCAGGTGCCCCTGCTTTTCTTTCTAATTATGGTCCACGTGGAATCAGACTTTTCAGGGTGGAAGTGTTTCCTCCGTATCTTCGCTTCCATTCTCCTTAATCTCTAGAACGAAAGATATTGGAGGTTCATTTATTTCACAGAATTCCAGAATCAGCAAAAACCTACAGAGTTTGATGGAACATTTTAAGTGGTTTGTCAGTAAAAAAAAAAAAAAAAAAATCCTCTCTAAAACCTCACATCTAGTAACTGTTATGAAGCTGGACATAGGGTGCAGTCTTCAATAATCACTTCCTTCTTTTTTTCTTAAAATATCAACCACAACAAAGCTGCTAATAACTTGATTTTTCAAACTTTAGTAGCACATTAGATAAGTCCAGAAGGCTGTTTTTGTGAGAAATCCGGGAGTATTTGCCAAGCTTATCAGTGAATCATTCTTTCTCTGATAGCAGGAGAGAATTTGACATAACATTTTCTTAAAAAGTATACCCTACCCACACCAAAGAGGAACTGAAACAGAGCACTTCAAAATCAATTGTGCTTTAAGTTTCATATCTTGGAGTTTGGATTCAGCAGAGACTCTCTGTACTGCTTTAGAATCACCAGGATAGGAAGGGCCAAAGAATTAATGAGTGTATGTATTAGACTTGTCTACGATCTGGATGAACGAATTCATTACAAAAAAGAAGGAGGCTTAGATTGCTTGTGGTAGTTACTCAACAAGAAAATAAGTACAGAAACCAGGGTTTATTTTCTTTCCCCTAGTTAACTGCTTCACAGAGATAGGCTGACCATGATTTTACTACCAGTCTTTATTTATAGCAGTTAGGACTACTGACAAGGAAATATAAAAATAGTCGCAGATTTAGAGAGATATGCTAAGGCAACAGACCAAAGAATTCTGTTCTGGAAGATTTTAGCAAAAAGGACTAATGCAGGTTGCAGAGTTAGGGAGTGTTTTTCATTGTCTTCTTCACTTAGCTTCGCTGTGAAAACTCTTCTGCTTTGATACTAAGTAGAAAATGTAGCTGTCCAACAGGTTGAATGAAGTGGGTAGAGGAAAAAAAAAAAAAAAAAACAAACAAAAAAAACAAACCCTAGTCAGCTGATGGTCTTGTGCTTTGTGACAAGCTTCACCGAGAGGTTGAAATTGCTGGGTGTGACTCTTTCAGATGCATTGAGTATTGCTGTCACAAGTTCTTCTGCCCTTTCTGCATTCCTTCCCTTTTCACTGATTTTATGTGCCATGAGGAATTTTCTTTGACTAGCTAAGAGTTTATTTCCACTGGTTGATGGTTGGGATTTAGAGATATAATTTGAGAATATGTGAATGAATGAAAGCATGCAGTGGTAACTTAATGTTGCTGCAAAGTCACGTCTAATTTAGGTTTAAAAACATTCAACTTGACCCTCTGAGGCCACGTCTCTTCTTGGGAATGAATCAGAGCAGCCTTGGTATAGAGGGGTTTTGAAGGGAGTGTGAACTTGCTTCATGTAGACTGACAACTGACATAAACTTTTGTCTGGGTCTTATCCTGATAAGTGTTAGTTACCATAACTAGTTATGTCCAGAAGACTGTGTTTCAGAGGACAAGGATACTCCAGCTCTGGGGTCTGCAGCCCAAGTCATTGGGCAGCTTCTGAAGCCTTTATCCCTCAAGTTCCTGCTCAGCTGTACACTGAACTGGAATACTCGGCTGCACGGGTCCATGATTCCTGGTTCTTCTGTTAGGACTCCTGTTGTGAGTCAGGCTGTGGCTTAGCCTTATCCTTTTATTGTTATAGTAACAAAAGCTGAATAACTGCTGAATAATGATGCAGCAAGCCCTGGTGGGAATTGGTGAGAACAGTAATCTGTGACCCATCTAAGATTATAATTAAAGTCCCCATCAAAATTCACCAAAGAAAGAGAATCTAGCCTTTGGGCTCTAGAAACACCAAGATCCCTGGCAATTCTCTTCCCCTTTTGTGGGACCCCAAATTTATATGGATTGTTGGGTATCAGGTATATATCCATCCATTAGAGTTTTATCTTGAAGGGTTTAATCCTTCTCTTATTAGTTTAGAAAGGTTTAAAAAAAATACTCTCAGGTCTTTATAGAACAGATGTGAATTAAAATGCTATCTTTTTTTTCTTAAATTTTTTTTTCAATGTTTATTTTTGAGAGACAGAGTGTGAGCGGGGGAGGGGCAGAGAGAGACAGAGACCCGGAATCTGAAGCAGGCTCCAGGGTCTGAGCTGTCAGCACAGAGCCCGATGCAGGGCTCAAACCCAGGAGCTGTGAGATCATGACCTGAGCTGAAGTCGGAGCTTAACCTATTGAGCCACCCAGACTCCCCCTTTTTTTTTCTCTTGATGTGCCCTTTCCTTTCACTTGCACGCCTCACCCTGCCCAAAGGCAAAAAACAAAAAGTTTAGTAACACTAAGCTAGTTGTTTCACTTACTGATTTTTAAAAACTTTGATTCTAGCGGCACCTGGCTCAGTCGGTTAAGTGTCTGACCTTAGCTCAGGTCATGATCTCACTGTTTGTGAGTTCGAGCCCCATGTAGGTCTCACTGTTGTCAGTGCAGAGCCTGCCTCAAATCCTCTCTTCCCCCTCCCCCCACCCCCCCCCCACTCTCATCTGTTCTGTCTGTTAATTAAGTTAAAAATCTGACTCTAACATGTGAGAACCTACACCATAGTACCAGATACAGTGGAAGCATCTTTGATCTGGGGATCTTCTCTATCCCGATCTCATGATCTGTGTTTCTATTTTCTCTTGTACAAAAAAATAATAGAAGTGGTAGATTAGGTCAGTGATCATCAAATATGTGAACTGTTTTTTTAAAAATGTAGCTTCATGAGGTTCGTTTCGGATCCACTTGAGCAAATTTCTAGAAGTGGAGCCTGTGAGGCTTTATTGACTAAAAACAAACAAACAAAACAATTGAAAGAGTTTCTGGGGTGATTCTAATGATGTGTCAAGTCATCAGATGGGTGGTGTCTGAGGTCCCTTCCAGTCCTAACATTCTAAGTATCTGTCAGTGACTGACGGGTAACAAAACTGTTAGAGAAATGTGAAGACCTTGGGTAATCAGTGGAGCCAAAACTGTCTCAGTGGTCATCTTTGCCATGTGAGGGAGCAAGCCGCACGGATATTTGAGGAAGTGTATTCTCAACAGAGGAACTAGTAAGGACAGAGATCCTAAGGCAAGACCATGTGTGCCGTGCACTCTAAAAAGAAAAATGTTGCCAAGGGGCAAAAATCATTTGGATTCAGAAAGTGAAATGTCCTTCAAGGGAATGTGAACGGACCCAAGGTGGACTGGGAGATAGGGCTAGCAGCTGCATATCGTGATATGAGAGGCAGGTGGGGGTTGTCTGCTGCCTAATCTCTCCCCCATTGGCCCTTGCTTGATAACAGCAGTTCCTATGATCAGAACTCATTTCTTTGTGTTTAAGCATTGTTCTGTCAAGGCAGTCGGTGATACCTTAATGTGAGCTATTATGAGAACTTGTTCCTCTGTCAGGAAGAACAAGACCACATAAAAGGATTGGGCTCATTCTATAGAGCAGAAAATGTAGGACTGACCTTCTCCTTTCCAGCTGAGTGGACAGGCTGAGGGGAGACAGCTTGTAACTCAGCCGAACAGGGGCAGAGACTTTTCATGGACATATCCAAAGCTCAAATAATATGTCCTTGGTTTTTATCTTCACGGGGAATTCTCTAGCTGACTATAACACACCAAAATGTTCTTCAGAGAGTAATCCTATCACAAAACTGTAAAACTAGTGCTCATTACTGAAAGTTCCTGTATTTTAAAAGTTCCCTTGACAATTGAAAAAGTTTTTTTTCCCTTTTAAATAGACTTTATTTTTCAGAGCAACTTTAGGTTCACATCAAAATTGGCAGAAAGTACAGAGAGTTCATCTGTTCTTTCTGCCCCCCCCACATGCACAGTCTCCCCTACTATCAATATCTTGTATCAGAGTAGTATGTTTGTTGCAGTTGATGAACCTGCACTGACACATCATTATCATTCCAGACCATAGTTTACTATGGTTTATTAAGGTTCACTTGTGGTGGTGTGCATCCCATGGGTTTTGACAAATGTATAATGAAATGTACCCATCATTATAGTATCACACAGATCAGTTTCACTACCCTAAAAATCCTCTGTGATCTGCCTATTCATCTTTCCCTAACCCCTGGCAACCACTTATCTTTTTACTCTCTCTATAGTGTTGCTTTTCTAGAATATCATTTGGTTGGAATCATGCGGTAGGTAGCCTTTTTATTTTATTTTACTTTATTTTTATTTATTTTTATTTTTTATTTTTAAGTTTTTAAAAAATTTATTTATTTTGAGAGAAGGAGAGAGAGAGAGTGAGAGCGAGCGAGTAGGGGAGGACAGAGAGAGAGAGGGAAAGAGAATCCCAAGCAGGCTCCATGTTAGCATGGAGCCTGACATGGGGCTTGATCTCATGGACTGTGAGGTCATGACCTGAGCCGAAATTAAGATTCGGTTGCTTAACTGACTGAGCTACCCAGGCGCCCCATATGTAGTCTTTTTAGATTGTCTTCTTTCACTTAGTAATATGCATTAAAACTTTCTCCATGTATTTTCTTGGCTTGATAGCTCATTTCCCTTTACCACTGAGTAGTTATCTGTTGTCTGGATGTAGCACAGTTTATCTATCCATTCACCTACTGAAGGACATCTCGGTTGTTTCCAAGTTTTGGCAATTAGGAATAAAGCTACTGTAAACATCTCTGTGTGCGTTTTTGTATAGACATAAGTTTTACTCCTTTGGGTGAATATCAAGGAGTATGATTGCTGGATCATAAGCTACGAGTTGGTTTTTTTTTTTTTAAGAAACGGCCAAACTTCCAAAGTGGTTATACCATTTTGCATTCCCACCAACAGAGAATGACAGTTCATGTTAATCCACACCCTTGTCAGTATTTGGTTTTGCCAGCATTCTGGCCATTCTAATAGCAGTGTAGTGGTATCTCACTGTTGTCTTAATTTGTGTTTCTCTAATGACATATGACGTAGAGCATCATTGATATGTTTATCTACCATCTCTATATCCTATTTTGGGGGGTGTCTATTCAGGTCTTTGCCCATTTTTTAATTGGGTTGTTCATTTTCTTATTGTTGGGTTTTAGGAGTTCTTTGTATATTTTGGATGACAGACCTCTATCAAATATGTTTTTTTGCAAATGTTTTCTCCCAGTCTGTGGCTTGTCTTCTCATTTTCTTGTTACTGTCTTTCATAGTTGAGAAGTTTTTAATTTAATTTTTTTTGTTAGTAGTTTTTCAGGCAGGGGAGACGTTTTTAATTGTAATAGATTATAGGTTATTGGGGCACCTGGGTGGCTCAGTTGGTTAAGCTTCCAGCTCTTGATTTTGGCTCAGGTATCTGTGGTATTTGGCATCAGGCTCTCATGCTTGTAAAATTAAGCCCTGCATCCGGCTCCATGCTGAGCATGGAGCCTGCTTGGGATTCTCTCTCTTGCCCTGCCCCCTCCTCCCTCCCCTACTCTTGCTCATGTGTGAGCCTTCTTTCTCGAAGTAAGTAAGTAAACATTAAAAAAATAAATAAATAAAGTCCAGGTTATCAATTGTTTCTTTCATTACATGTGCTTTGGTTGTCATCACCATGTCCAAGGTCATCTAGATTTTTCTCCTATGTTATCTTCTAGGAATGTTAGAGTTTTGCATTTTACATTTGGGTCTGTGATTCATTTTGAGTTAAGTTTTTGTGAAGGATTTAAGATCTGTGTCAACACTCATTGTTTTACGTGTGGATGTCCATTTGTTCCAGCACCATTTGCTGAAAGGCTGTCATTTCTCCATGTGTTGCCTATGATTTTTTTGTCAAAGATCAGTTGACTGTATTTGTGTGAATCTGTTTTTGGGTTCTCTGTTCTTTTCTGTTGATCTGTTTGTCTGTTCTATTATCAGTACCCTCCTGTATTGGTTACTGTAATTTTGTAGTAAGTCTTCACGTTGGGTATTTTTAGTCTTCCAACTTTGCTCTTGTCCTTCAGTGTTATGTTGGCTCTTCTGGGTCCTTTGCCTCCACAAATAAGCTCTAGAATGAATTTGTTTATATCCACAAAATAATTTGCTGGAAATTTGATTGGGATTATATTGAATCTATAGATCAAATTGGGAAGAACTGACATCTTGAGTCTTCCTACCCACAAACATGTAATATCTCTCCATTTATTTGGTTCTTTGATTCCCTTTATCAGAGTTTTATAGTTTTCCTCATATAGATCTTATACATATTTTGTTAAACTTATACCTAAGTATTTCTTTTGTGGGATAGTGGGCTAATATTAATGGTATGGTGTTTTTAATTTTAAATTCCTCTTGTTAATAGCTGGTATATGAAGTATTTTTTTTTAATTTTTTTTTTTTAACGTTTATTTATTTTTGAGACAGAGAGAGACAGAGCATGAACGGGGGAGGGTCAGAGAGAGAGGGAGACACAGAATCTGAAACAGGCTCCAGGCTCTGAGCTGTCAGCACAGAGCCCGACGCGGGGCTCGAACTCACGGACCGCGAGATCATGACCTGAGCCGAAGTCGGACGCTTAACCGACTGAGCCACCCAGGCACCCCGAAGTATTTTTAAAATATTTTAACAGGTGTATTTTTCAGAGCAGGACCACATTTATGTCAAGCTAGCTATTTGCCTTTTTTCTTTTTTCTTTTTCTTTGTTTAAGTTTATTTATTTTTGAGAGAGACAGAGACAGCATGAGCAGGGGAGGGATAGAGAGAGAGGGAGAGAGAGAATCCCAGGCAGGCATCCCACCATCACACAGAGCCCCATGCATAAACCATGAGATATGACCTGAGCTGAAACCAAGAGTTGGGCACTTAACTGACTGAGCCACCCAGGCACCCTGTCCTTTTTTCTTTTTAAATTCCTCCATCTTTTTCTCTTTGTAGTTACTAAACTTATTTTAAGATAGTTCTTAAATGTTTTTTCTGATTACCAAAATGATACAATTTTATTATGGAACATTTGGAAGATGCAAACAAATATAAAAATGAAAATTCAAGTTACTCATAATGCTATCACACAAATTTTACTACTGTTAATACTTTTATTTTCTTATAGTCTTTTATTGGTACGTAAATATAAGCTGTATTAACTGAATCATATTCAGATATCAAGTTACAGAATCTGCTTTTTTACTCAGTATAATATTTTCCCCATGTTATTAAAGTGTTTTCAGGAGCAAGTTTTCATGACTCTGTAGTATGTTCTTAAATGGATGGCTTCAAAACTTAAGGTATGTTCTGCTGGTGGATGTTTGGGTTTCTAGTTTAGAAAGAAACCTATTCTTATTCACATTTCTGACAGTCTTCTTGGCAGATAATTTTCCTTGTAGGAAATTTTCCTTCCCCAATGGAATTTGAAAATTGGGAGATAGAAATTGGTCAGATAGATAGAAACCAAAATATCTACATTTGGAAATGGTTACTATATGTAACAACAAGGAGTTACCTAATAACCTTAGAATTAGACCTGTTCACCCACCTGGTCTTAAGCAGCTGAAGACACACATAGGCCTTACCACATAGGGGTTCACCCCTATAAAACTTGATGTTGAGTAGTTGAAGGTTAGATTAGTTTGTGTGTGCTCTGCAAACAGATAGATACCAAAGCATAAAGGACAGTTTATCAATCAGAAATCATTCTTCTTCCCCTGGGAAGGAGCAGGTAGGGGTGAAGACAGATAGGAATGTTAACACTAATCAGGATTGTGCCTCTACTTGGAAACCTGAATCAAAGGTAAGGAACACCCCCCCCCCCAACTCTAACACCTTTTATAGGTTAAATCACCTCTTGAAGCATATGAATGTGAGGATTTTTTCCTTAACATTTTAAAAGCATTTTCTCTATATGCCTTCAGAGATAATTCATTCACTTGGTTCAACAATAAAAATATATATTTGAAATATATTTTTCCCACCTCATTATTCTTCCCCATGCCCTTTAGGTAATCGATTTTATTAGTTTTTTATAAATTCTTTTTTTTTCCATTTAAAAACCCATTTAGCATTTTCTTTTTCTTTTTTTTTTTCTTTCTTTTTAACTCCAGCATTCTCCCCTTTCTTGATTGCTCCATCTTGATCTTTGCTGAGTCCTCCTTTTCTCCCCACCCGTTAATGGTGGTGTGCTTGAAGGCTTAGTCCTGGACCTCTTCTCTACCCACACTCACTTTCCTTAGTGATCTCATTCAGCCTTTGGCTTGAAGTACCATCTGTTTGCCAACAACTCCCACATTTATAACTCTAGCCCAGACTTTTCCCCTGCCCTCCAGGTTTGTATATCCAACAACTTGTCCCACCTGCAGCTTTCTCTCTCTTGATGGCCGTAGTTATGACTCCTCTTTTTTTTTTTTTTTTTCCTTCCTTACACACTGTATCCAATCCATAGCAATTCCAGCGGGCTCTACCCTCAAATACTACCCCAAGTCTGACTACTTCTTTTTTTTTTTTTTTTTTTTTTTTTTTCAACGTTTATTTATTTTTGGGACAGAGAGAGACAGAGCATGAACGGGGGAGGGGCAGAGAGAGAGGGAGACACAGAATCGGAAACAGGCTCCAGGCTCTGAGCCATCAGCCCAGAGCCTGACGCGGGGCTCGAACTCACAGACCGCGAGATCGTGACCTGGCTGAAGTCGGACGCTTAACCGACTGCGCCACCCAGGTGCCCCCCAAGTCTGACTACTTCTTGCCACCTCCACTATTACAACCTGGTCTATGCCAATGTCCTCTCTCTTTTTATTTTTCATCATGGTGAGTATGCTATTTAATGCCTATTCAATCCATCCCGCCACCCACCTCCCCTCTGGTAACCATCAGTTTGTTGTCTATAGTTAGGAGTCTGTTCTTGGTTTGTCTGTCTTTCTCCTTTTTTCCTTTGCTTATTTGTGTTTCTTAAATTCCACATATAAGTGAGATCATGTGGTATTTGTCTTTCTCTGACTTATTTTGCTCAGCATTATTATACTTTCTATCTCTATCCATGTTGTTGCAAATGACAAGATTTCATTCTTTTTTATGGCCAAATAATATTCCATTGCATGTATATGTGTGTGTGTATATATGTATGTATGTATATATCATATCATATATTATATATATATGCATATATATATACACACACACATATATATGTGTATACACACACACATATATGTATATATACCCATACATCCTTGGGTGGGGTGTGTGTGTATATATATATGTGTGTGTGTGTGTGTGTGTGTGTATGTGTGTGTATAATATTATATATATAATATCATACCTTCTTAATCCATTCATCTATCTTGGGCTACTTCCATAGTTTGGCTATTGTAAATAATGCTGTAATAAACATAGGGATGCATGTATCCCTTTGAATTTGTATTTTTGTAATTTTGGTGTAAATCCTCAGTAGTGTAATTCTTTGATCATAGGATAGTTCTCTTTTTAATTTTTTGAGGAACCTTAAAGGGATTGAAGATTTCCCTCAAAGGGAAAAGGATTTTCATTTTATTATGAAATATTTCAACCATAAGGAAAATACAGAACATGGTATAATAACCATATGTGTACCCACAACCAAGTTTTGTTAAATCTTAACATTTTACCACTCTTGCTTCACATATATAATTAAAAACAAAAGATCTAAAACACGAGGGGAACAGATGTTGCTTCCTACATAGTCCTTACTGGGCCCAGTCTTCTCCCTTCTTCCTCCTTCCAGAGGTAACCACATTCTGAATATTTGCCTCTGCTATATTTTTAGTTTACTGGTTATAATGTATCCATAAATAATACTGGGTCACACATATTTAACATTATAGAATGAGTAGCATACTGTACATATTATTTTGAAGAATTGCATGTTTTTTGAAATTTATTCATATTCGTGTACCTCTAGTTCGGTAATTCTAAATTCCAGTATAGCATTCACAATTTATGTATCCATTAGTCTATTGATGAACATTTTAATTTTGTTTTTACAAACTATTTTACTGTTATAAACAATGTTGCAGTGAATAGTATTGCCCTTGTCTTTTTCTGCACATCTGTATGGATTTCCATAGGGTATATGCCCAAGAGTGGAATTGTTAGGTTTTACGATACGGGAATCTTTGGCTTTACTAGATATCCTTCAAAGCAGTTGCCTCAGCTTCTTTCCCAACACAGTGCATGAGTCTTCCCACTGCTCATCATCCTTGGGTGGGGTGGCGGTGGGGGGCCTGTACACAAAATGTATCTTGTTTCTTTTAAAACAGCTTTATTGAGATGATTCACATACCACACAATCCTCCCATCTAATGTGTATTTATACTTCAGTGGATTTTAGTGCATTCACTGAATTGTGCAGTCATCACCAAAATCAACTTCAGAACAGTCCATTACCCCCAGAAGAAACCCCACACAAAATTTAACTGTCATTCCACAATTCCCCAATCTCCCTACCTCCAGCTCTAGTCAGCCGCTAATTTGCTGTCTCTGTAAATTTGCCTATGCTAGACATTTTGTGTAAGTGAAATCATATAACATATGATTCTCTGTAGTTGATTTCTTTCACTTACCATGCTTTCAAGGTTCACTCCTGTTCTAGCATATATTAGTATCTCATCCCTTTTTATTGCCAAACAATACTCCATTGTATGGATGTGCCACATTGTGTTTATCCGATGATGGACATGTGGTTGCTTTCCACATTTTGGCTATCATGAATAATGCTGCATAAACATTCCTGTACATGTTTTTTTTTTTAATGTTTATTTATTTTGAGAGAGCATGTGTGTGCGCCCTTGAGCACCAGAGAGAAAAAGTACAGAAGAGGGGCAGAGAGAGGGGGAGAGAGAGAATCCTAAGCAGTCTCCACACGGTCAGCACAGAGCCCAATGTGGGGCTTGATCTCATGAATGGTGAGATCATGAACTGAAATCAAGAGATGGACACTTAACTGCCTGAGCCACCCAGGCACAACCCCAAACCCCAAACCCCAGACATGTTTTTATGGACTTTTTTTTAGATGAAGAAATCCTGGATGCCAGGAACAATAGGCAGAGGTCACAGGTGTCCCCCTGGTGCAGGTGGGTGAGAAAGGAGCAGGGAGCCCTTTCTCCAGCTCACTTGGCTGCCATTGCTTGGAGCTTCCCCATCATCCTCACCTTCATGTGACAGGCATGGCAGCATGAGCACTTCCTAACCACTGCTTCAGCCTTTCCCTGTGAAGACTCATGGCCACTCACCTGCCTTTCTGTGGCCTTAGTAAGTGTTCCGGCCTCCAACAGCATCTTATTTCAACTACCGACTCCCAGACTGCTGGTCTCTCTCTCTAGGACAGCAATCCAGTATTGTCTTTTGGAAGGCTTGTCTTCCCTGCCCAACCAGAGAGAGCATTTTCAGGCAAATTTGTCAACTATCTGGGCCATATAATTTAAAAACCAGTCTTTGAAGGTGCTGGCCAAGCTCCTGGCCTTGTTTTGTCTGCTTCATCCCCATGCCTCTATAACCAGGAGTAGACTATAAAATCTGGAAATCTCTTAGAACCAATTGAAGAAAAAACTACTTCTGATAGACTAATCAGGCTTTTTACCTGGGAGACCAGAGTATTCTTGTGAATTTTGCCTTCAAAGGTCAGAACTATTCTTCCCTTTCCTACTTTTTAAAATTCGATTTAGGGGCACCTGGGTGGCTCAGTCGGTTAAGTTTCCAACTTTGGCTTGGGTCATGATCTTGCGGTCCATGAGTTTGAGCCCCACATTGGGCTCTGTGCTGACAACTCGGAGCCTGCAGCCTGATTCGGATTCTGTGTCTACCCCTTCCCCGCTCACACTCTGTCTCTGCTCTTTCTCAAAAATAAATAAACATTAAAAAAATTTTTTTTTAGGGGCACCTGGGTGGCTCAGGCGGTTAAGTGTCTGAATTTGGCTCAGGTCATGATCTCGAGGTTCGTAAGTTCGATCCCCACGTCAGGCTCTTTGCTGACAGCTCAGAGCCTGGAGCCTGCTTGGGATTCTGTGTCTCCCTGTCTCTCTGCCCCTCACCCGCTCATGCTCTATCTCTCTTTCTCTCAAAAATAAACATTACAAATTTAAAAACTTTTTAAAATAAAATTCAATTTTTATAAACTAAATTTTTAAGTGTTTCTTTTATGTAGAAATCAGCAAAAACAAATCTGTATTCTTCCTTCTTATACAAAAGGTAGCATGTTCTTTTTGCTGTTTGAACTTTCAGTATAATTTGGAGATCTTACAGGCATTGCTGTCATACTTGCACACTCTTTACAGTAGCTGCTTGGTATTTTGTTGCGTGAATTTGACATAAATGATATTATTTACCCCTACCAATGTCTTCTCCAGTTGTTTCCAGTCTTCTGCTCTTAGCAAACATGCTGCAAAGATATATGTATCTATGTACATACATATATATGTATGTGTGTATGTACATAGATTCACATAGATATATGTATGTATGTCTGTATATGTGCGTATACATATGTGTATGTATGTACACATATATATGTACACACACACATACATGTTTAGATCTGTTTAGTTCCAGAAATAGAATTGGTGGGTCCAGGGTTAAAAATACTTGTAATTCTGATATCTATGACAGTTTACTCTCCTGCCCCCACCATGTAGTTCTACTTTTTTGTGCCTCTGCTCGTATTAATCGCATAGGGTGTCTAACTTTTGGAATTTTGCCAATCTGATAGGTGTATGAATTTAATTTGCTTTTCTCTAAGAGTAAGATTTAACATCTTTTCATATATTTAAAAATCATCTTAATATTTTTTCTATGAACTATCTGTATACATTGCCCAGTTTCCTATTGGTTTGTGAGCCCTTTTCTTCATTGGTTTCTGGTCCTTTTTATAGTAGGGGGATTAATCTTTTGTCTGTGATATGAGCTACTAATTTTTGGTGAACTTCCTTTGATAGCTGTTTTTGTTTTTGTACATAGTTGAGGTAATTCATACTGTATACATAATTCTGTGTTCTGCTTTTCAGTCTTAACATTATATCACAAATATTCTTATTTTTCAAATGTAACAGGTTTTTATACTTCAGAAAGAAATGCAGAGGGATGTCCTGGAATGTAAAGGATGTTACCCTGACTTGTTTCCTACTAATATTAAGGTGATAACATAGCAGAGTTGGAACAACACAGAATCTGGAATCAGGAAACATTGGTTTGTGTCCTGTCTTTGCCACTTACTGGTTACAACTTTTTTTTTTTTTTTTTTTTTTAATTTTGAGAGAGAGAATCTAAGCAGGGGAGAAAAAGAGAGAGAGAGAGAGAACACGCAAGTTCGCCCTGGGAAGAGGCAGAGAGAGAGAAAGAGAATCCCAAGCAGGCTTTGCGCTGTCAGGGTGGAGCCCGATGCAGGGCTCGAACTCATGAACCGTGAGATCATGACCTGAGCTGAAACCAAGAGGCCAACACCCAACCAGCTGAGCTACCCAGGCGCTCCTGGTTATAACTTTTTAAAAGTCTCCTAATTTCTATGTAAAACATGTAATACACGCTCTCACGGGACTTTTGTGAAGATTACTTCAGGTGAATTCTGTAAAGTGTTTGGCAAACTCTAAAATGTTAGCTAATTATTTGTGCATGTGCTGTGTGGCTCTCATCACCAGAGCCTATATCCAGACGTCAGACTTTCTGGAAGTTGTGTCTTTAGGCTCTGTGAGATTGTGCAGTAAAAAAAGGTCAGCTATTTAATATGATAGAAATCAATTTGATACAGTACTAGAGCAGTAATAACAAACTCAGAGGCTATATATAAATAGGTTTAATAAATGAGAAGAGGGGTTACTTTTTAGAGAGAAACTTGTCCTGTCCTTGGGGAAGCCGGGGATGAAGAAGGGCAAGACAATGTGGTATATGAATACTGACAAGCTCAATAAATGTCATTGTATGAAGCCAAACTACATATTTGAAACTGAATCTAAATGCCTTGAATTCATTAAGGTGGTTTCCCTGTGGGAGTTCACCCACTGCCTCATGCTTCAGCTACCAAGAAGCTTTTTAAAGCAAACAGTAATTAAGGTTGTTTGTCTTAAGGCAATAATACAATCTTTGATGGGTTAAAAAAAATAGAATGTTTCTATTGTATTCCTCAGTTTCATGACTTATTTTATTTTTAATTTTTCAAGAAGTAGTATAGTCCTATGGTTAAATATTCAAAAGGTACAAAGTCTCAGTGAGTACTTACAGCACACTTACTGTGTGCCTGGCTCTTTGTTAATCCTCAAACACTTATGAGGTAGGCATTTTGCAGATGAGATACTGAGGGACAACGAGGTTAGGTAACTTCCCAAAGTCACGAACTAGAAAGAGGCAGAGTGAGGATTTGAGCCCAGGCCACCTGGCTCCAGGGTCTATATTCTATGCTGTTTTAACAGATGTGTATTAAATAGTTTTAGACACAACCAGTCTTACAACTCATTATTTATCTTTCTAGAGATACTCTATGTACATATAGTATAATCCAGAGTTTTTCCTACATTTTTTCCTTTTTTAAAAAAAAATACATATGAGAGCATTCTATACACAATGTTTTGTACTTCTTTCTTCCTATTAAGATGATATCCTAGCTTATTATAGAATCATAAGGATCTTCCTCATTTGTTATTGTATCTGTATAGTACTCCATTGTATGGATGGACCATAGTTTAACAGTCTTGTGTTGATGGTTGTTTCCAGTCCTTTGCTATTCCAAACAGTGCTACAGTGAAAACCTTTTTGTACATAATCATTTTGAACTTTTGCAAATTGATCTGTAGGATTAATGCCTACAAGTGGAATTGCTGGGTCAAAGAGTATGTGTGTTTGCACCCATGTTGTTCTTCCCCCTCTCCCTCAACCCTCTTATTTTGGTTCTGCCCTCTGCCCCATGGCCCGGCCCTGCACTGCTGCCCTCTGACCATTCCACACGTGCTCGCCTGTACCCATCTCTTTTAGAGCTAGTATTTTACAAACAAAGATAGGTACAGTTTCTGTTGATTTTGGCTTTCTCATTTTGCAAACAAAAGACCTTATGGAGATAACAATGATTTAGACCTTGGGAATCTTCTAGGAAAATAGTATTATTATGTTATCTGTGTAAAATTTAAATGGATCTAGAATTAATGTATAAGCCAGTGTCTTGAATATTTATCTGTGATTAGCATATAAGTTCCGTGGGTGGGTGGAGAAGGTGGGGAAACCTTACTTCAAAGAAGATATGAAATCATGTTGATGGCAAGTTAGCTTTCAGCAGGGCCAGTATGCATTTCGGTAATCCTAAAATATAGTAACGAATGTTGACTGTTTGGGTTATGCTGACAAGAGTGTGAAAGAATTAGCTCAGTGAATATTAAAATTAAAGCATGCATGGAGATGTACAGTGTACAGCAAAGCTTTTTTTTTAAGTTTTTTTAATGTTTATTTATTTTTGAGAGAGTGAGACAGAGCATGAGCAGGCGAGGGCCAGAGAGAGGGAGACACAGAATCAGAAGCAAGCTCCAGGCTCTGAGCTGTCAGCACAGAGCCCGACGCAGGGCTCGAACCATGGACTGTGAGAACATGACCTGAGCCGAAGTCGTATGCCCAACTGACTGAGCCACCCAGGTGTCCCAAAGTTTTTTTTTTTTTTTTTTTAATCTATACACCCAGCATGGGTCTTGAACTCGTAACTCTGAGATTGAGTCACATGCTCTTGTGACTGAGCCAGCCAAGCACCCCCCACCTTTTTTTTAAATATAGGTAGCTTCCAGTTTATAGATACCAGAAAAGAATGAGTAGTGCTCTTTTATGAATTCAAGAAATTATTTTGGAAAATATGGTCCATATTTAGAGATTCTGTGAGTTTTTAAAGGGCAGAAAGAGAAAAACCTATTAATAGCAACAATAAAATCTGGCAAAGCTAGCCAGGGGTGGAATTCTGGTTGGCATAGTCACCTGCCTACTCAGTGACCCTCTTGCCTCAAAAGAACTTGTGCTTTTCCTCTGCAGATTTTGTTAGCATCTTTTGAAAATTCTATCAGTTAAAGATGCATTTATATTAAGAAACATGTTTGTCAAAGTATAGAGTATATCTAGAAGGGTTAAAGGATGCTGTGCAGTAATGTGGATTAATTAAGATTGCTTTCCTCTTAGTACTTGGCTGGGGTCATCTATTCCAAATTATACTGTGCACATACTTTATAGATGATTTGGAATTTTAGTGTGTTAGAGTTGGAAGAATGAGACCTTGAGAGGTGATTTTAGCCCCAACCCATCATTTTTATAGGGGAAGAAACACTGGACTAAGAGATGAAGCAGTGTGACCAGGATTGAACTGTCGATCTTGCCTAGAACTCAGGCATTCTGATGCCCAGTACAGTGCTTTGCAGTTTTGTGGATGCCCATGGTGGCCCCAGGGCAGTGGGGGTGTGGGGCATGGTGACTTGAGGGCCACACATAAACTTTACCTATTTCAGAGTCTTACCTGACATGACCCTGAACTCAGGAAAAAAGGAAGGAATTCTGTCTTTTCCTCCTCTGTACTTCATAGTTCCCTGTTCATAGCATCCAAACCTCAGGCTATATTGTGACTTATAATGTTTTGTTATTGCTGTGTGAACTCATTATATGAAGATTTACGTGGTTTTAGCTTGTGACCCTTACAACCATTTATAGCCTTATTTCAGGGGGAGGGAGAAACAAGTTCTGAGTTACAACCTACTTACACATAAACTTGATTGTCATCTTTGTTATGGATCAGTTATATTTGGAATAATGTTGGTTGGACTGAATGTTAGTTATTCCAGTCTTTTGACCTTCCTTAAGACATAGTAAGTATTGCATTGGTCAACAATCTCTTATCCTACAATTCTAAAGTCCTAAAATCTCTGAAAAGATTTTTAGAATTAACCTGAACTATTGTGAAGCTATGTATAGTTTCTGTCTAATCCGTTCAGCATAAATATTCATAACTTGGCCTGGTGTTACATTTGTTTGATTTGGGGATTTGGTTATACCTTGAACCCTGGAGGAGGTATTACATAATACCTTCTTTCTAAAGTATAAAAAATTCTGAATTCTTAAATACCTGGCCGCAAAGATCTCAGTGAAAAGATTGTGTATCTGAACTTATCTTTGATTTATGCTTTACAGTTTTAAGAGTACTTTCATACTTAGTCTTTGTTTTTCCCAACAACCTTGGGAGAGTTAGATAAGGCACATAGATACACTTTGGGAAAGCTAAGCCCTGGATAAGTGCTTTCCTAAAGTCACCTGACTTGAAAGTTGCAGAGCTAGAATTAGAAGCTCTGTTTACCCTGGTTAATACTAATCCATGTCCCAAGCATCACATCCTTTGTGACTTGCACCCATCTCTTTCCCCTACAATGTGGATTCGATCTCTTTGTCCTGTAAGTTCTACAAGACATATGGACATTAATCTCAGTATCTGTGACAGTGTAGTTTACTTAAGTGTTTGTATGTTGGCCTTCCCATAGCAAATTGTAAGAATTTTGAGGTGGAAACTGGATCTAGTTAATTTCTATTCCTGGTATATCTTTCATGGTACCTGGGTCAAGCCAGGTCCTAAAATTGCATGGAAGGAGGGGCACCTAGATGGCTCAGTTGGTTAAGCGTCTAGCTCTTGATTTCTGCTCTGGTCATGATCTTATGGTTTGTGGGATCGAGTCTAGCATCAGGCTCTGCACTTGGGATTCTCTCTCTCCCTTGCTCTATGCCCCTCCCCAACTCTTGCTCACCTGCTCTCTCTCAAAATAAATGAACTTCAAAAAAGAGTTTTTAAAAATAATAAAAATAAAAAAATAAAATGGCGTGGAAGGAACGAATGCAGCAGTGTGCTTTAGGACTCTTGTTACTAACAGTGCTCTTTGTACGTCATGCTGCTGATTATAGGGATTTATTCTTTCCCCACATTTCTTCTACAAAAGGAGTAAAGGATTTACATATCACCTACTTTGTTAAAGACAAAGTTGTAGCCAATATCCAGTATAAATTTTTTTGGTAAAATAACAATGGGATACATTTAACTGGAATCATTTTTAAATTATATCTTTAGGCTAGCTTTATGTATAAAAGTTTCTGATAAGAATTGGAGTCTTTAAGTACTTTTCTTACTATACTGTTGACCACAGAACAGAAATTCAGTGGTGAGTTTTTATGTAGTTACTCTGCAAGTAAACTTGGCAAGTTTTACAGCAAAGACAGTTTCACTGTAAAATAGGAACATCAATTAATTTCCAAATTACCTTTCCTGTTTGCTTTCTTTCTGAGAGTAGTAACCCAGACCAAAAAAAAAACAAAACAAAGCAGAATTCCAAATTTGTTACTGCCATTATTTACATAATTTTTTTTCTTGAAATAATTAGTGTGGTACTGAGTGGGGAATAATGTACATTTGTGCTGATAGGGTGAACTCTGTTGCCATCTCAAACACAATTTCCCCTTTTCTCCACTTCTAGTTTTCCTTTATTTTTAGGTAAGAGTCATTAGGACTTCCTCCCTACTCTTTTTCCCCAAAATTTATTTATTTTGAGAAAGAGAGATCAAGTGTGAACATAAGCACGGGAGGGGCAGAGAGACAAGAAGACAATCCCAAATAGGCTCCATGCTGTCAATGCAGAGCCCAATGTGGAGCTTGAGCTTATGAACTGTGAGATCATGACCTGAGCCGAAATAAAGAGTTGGAGGCTAGGGCACCTGGGTGGCTCAGTCTGTTACGCATCTGACTTTGGCTCAGGTCATGATTTCGCAGTTCGTGGGTTCAAGCCCTGTGTGTGGCTCTGTGCTGACAGCTCAGAGCCTGGAGCCTGCTTCAGATTCTGGGTCTCCCTTTCTCTTCCCCCTCCCCCACTCACACCCCATCTCTCTCTCTCTCTCAAAAAATGAATAAACATTAAAAATATATATTTTTTAAGTTTGATGCTTAACAGACTGAACCACCTAGGCACCCCCTTCCTCACTATTCTTGAGCAAACCTTTCTAGACGGTTTCTGTTTGATTTTAGAAACTTTTTTTGAGAAAGAGAAGAGGAGCAGTGAGAGTTGGTAGAAGAAACACAGAATAGGGCTTAAGAGTAAAATATCGTCATAAATACAGTAAAAGTTTCATCAGAGCAGGAATTATGATTTGTTCACAGCTGTATCCCAGTGGTTGGAAGAGTGCAAGCACCCAGTAGGCATGTGGGAGCTACTTGTTAAATGGGTGGTTTTTGCCATTTTCTGTTGTGATTGTTATTGTTGATTTTTTTGTTTAATTTTACTTTTTCTTGGACCACTTAAATTTCTCTATCATATTTTATTTATTCATTTATTGACTTTAAATGTTTATTCATTTTTGAGAAAGTGTGAGTAGGGGAAGGGCAGAGAGAGAGGAGGATAGAGAATCTGAAGTGGGCTTTGTGCTAACAATAGAGAGCCCGATGTAGGACTCGAGTTCATGAACTCTGAGATCACCACCTAAGCTAAAGCCAGCCGCTCAACCAGCTGAGCCACCCAGGTGCCCCCTACCTTTTTTTTTTTTTAATTTTATTTTTAATTTTTAAAAATTTACATCCAAATTAGCATATAGTGCAACAATGATTTCAGGAGTAGATTCCTTAATGTCCCTTACCCATTTAGCCCATCCCCCCTCCCACAACCCCTCCAGTAACCCTCTGTTTGTTCTCCATATTTATGAGTCTCTTCTGTTTTGTCCCCTTCCCTGTTTTTATATTATTTTTGTTTCCCTTCCCTTATGTTCATCTGTTTTGTCTCTTAAAATCCTCATATGAGTGAAGTCATAGGATTTTTGTCTTTCTCTGACTAATTTCACTTAGCATACTACCCTCCGGTTCTATCCACGTAGTTGCAAATGGCAAGATTTCATTCTTTTTGATTGCTGAGTAATACTCCATTGTGTGTGTGTGTGTGTATGTATGTATGTATATATATATATATATATATACCGCGTCTTCTTTATCCATTCATCCCTTGATGGACATTTGGGCTCTTTCCATACTTTGGCTATTGTTGATAGTGCTGCTATAAACATGGGGGTGCATGTGTCCCTTTGAAACAGCACACCTGTATCCCTTGGATAAATGCCTAGTAGTGCAATTGCTGGGTCGTAGGGTAGTTCTATTTTTAGTTTTTTGAGGAATCTCCAGACTGTTTTCCAGAATGGCTGCACCAGCTTGCATTCCCACCTACCTGACTTTTTAAATATTCACATTCTTAGATCACAGGACTGCCCTCTAAACTCTTCCTGTGAACTTGTTGTTGACTATATAAGGGTTATTTCCTTGCATGAGAGCAAAAGGGAAAACATTTTTGAAGTATTCGTCTTTCATAGATCATGTTTCAACATGGCTATACTTGAGCCCACTTCTAGCCCGACTCCTATAAAAGTTCAAAGGACCAGTCAAGTATGAACACTAGAATTGGTCTTGGAGGATGTTGGCAAATCATACAACTACTTGTCTCATCCTTATTAGCCATGACTCCTTGAAACCCTGGGTATGCAAGTCACTACCACCATTCCATTTGCTCTGAAAATGGCTTTGTCAAACAGCTTTAGTTCTCCTAAAACACAAGTCAGATGATGTCATTTCCCATCTCAGAAAGTTGGAATGGCACACCACTGCTTGTAGAAGCAAACATACATTCCTTGGCTTGACATTCAGGGTCCTCCACAAGTAGGCCTACACTGTCTTTCCAGTCTCATCTCGTGCATAATTCTGTAGTAGACATGTTTCAAGAAAGTAAGACTTCGACTTTGTACCATTTAACTTTTTGTATTTATGTCATGCCCTCATTCTGCAATGACTCTCTCCCCTGTTTATGTTACATGTGGAATCCTTGCCATTCTTCCTAACTTCATCAGTTCAGATATTGCTTCTTCTGGAAACTTTTCCTGTTGTTTTTTTCTTTCTATATTCTGCCTAACCCTTTTATTTTCATGTAGTTACCTATATGATTGTGTCTTGTAGATTTTAAATGCCTAGAGAATAAGGACTTACCCAGTTCTTATTTATTGTATCCCCCTGACTGCCAGGCTTCTTTGGCCTTCATTGGCTGGTAGCAGCATAACTCCACAATCTGTCCATCATCACCTTCCCTCTTTGTCTATGTCCAAATTTCCCTCCTCTCATGAAGACACTAATCACCCTCATCTAGTATGATTTCATCTTAACTTGATTACATCTGCAAAGATCTTCTTTCCAAACATGGTCATGTTGACACGTACTGTGAATTAGGAATCGAACATACCGTTTTGGGGGACACGATGAAACCCACAACACATGGTTTTATATATTTTATTTTATTTTATTTTATTTTATTTATTTAGAGAGAGAGAGAGTGGGAGTGGGAGAGAGGGGGAGAGAGAGTCTCAAGCAGGCTCTGTACTGCCAGTGCAGAGCCCGATGTGGAGGTCAAGTTCACAAAACTGTGAGATCATGACCTGAGTTGAAGTTGGATGTTCAACCGACTGAGCCACCCAGGTACTCCTGATTATATTTATTTTATTTTATTTTATTTTATTTTATTTTATTTTATTTTATTTTATTTTATTTTATTTATTTTTTTAATGTTTGTTTATTTTTGAGAGAGACAGAATGCGTGTGGATTGGGGCAGAGAGAGAGGGAGCCCCAGAATTTGAAGCAGGCTCCAGGCTCCAAGCTGTCAGCACAGAGCCTGATGCAGGGCTCGAACTCATGAGCTGTGAGATTAAGACCTGAGCCGAAGTCGGACACTCAGTCAACTGAGCCACTCAGGAGCCCCTGATTATATATATTTTAAAGAGAATTCTGTTTTCTGTACTTAAACTCGTTTGAACTATTGCTTGTCACCTTTCAGATAAGTAATGTAGACTTTGGTCACTTTCTTCCTGCTCTTGATTAGTAGTTACAGAAATAACAGCTGGTTTCAGTTCCAGCCGGCAGATGTTACCTTAAAACTGAAAAGGACCCTTTTCGTAAAACTGAAAAGGGTCCATCTAAGTCCTTTTGTTTAAATTTTACAGTAAGAAAAGGTAGATAAACCATCTTACTTTTTTGTGCCTCAGCTCAGATGGCCATGACCAGAGTAGATAAATAAAACCAGGGGCCTTACTTTCAACCAAGGCAAAGCAATGAGGTAGTTCTCATTAGAATAAATATCTCTTAAATAGATATTTTAAGGCAAAAGCCCACGGCTTATTTTTTTATACCTCTTTGAGTCATGCAAAGTTGCCCTTAGTAAAACACCAGGAACCATGGCTGTACTCACTGAAGCCCCACAATAACTTTGGTTGAATGTTGAAGTGAATGTGAACATGCAGAAAATGCATGTGGCATGTGATTATGACTCAGTGAAGCCCTGTGTTATGGAGGATCCCAGGGAAAAAAGCTGACAGTGCACTGGGAGATTTCCGCAGATTATCTCCTTTAATCTTCACACCAGGTCTTACAAGTACTGCTTGAGGGGGGACTTTCTTAAGGCTGTAACTCCAGTGGGAGGCAGACCTGAGATTTGATCCCAGGCCTGCCTTATTCTGAAGCACTCTTTTAATGTCCTTTGTCCTGCCTGTATTTTCTTCATCAAATTACTCAACTGTAATTTCCTCTACATTAGTATTAGTGATGAAATTATAATTAGGCATTAAATAAGGCAGTATTCATATGGAAGCTGGAGAGTGGAGTTTGCCTTATATAAAGCATACCTTTTGAAGGTATTTGGGTCAAAAAATTAGACAATCCAACGTATGTGCTTTCTGCCTCCTATCTTTTATTTCCATTCCTTTAAAATTGAAAAATAGCATGAAACATTTAATAAGGTGGTATGATCCTTATTAAATCTTAGCTCTTCTAGTCAGGCTGTCCTCAGTTTGGTATTTGAGTCAGGGTTACTCCTCAAAAATAAGGATTGAACAATTTGCTGTGTAAATTATAAAGCTATTTTGGCAAAGTGTAATTGTTAGGGCAAAACAGATGGAACAAGAAAAAAAGACAAATCCTCTTTGCTTTTTCATTTTTAATAACTTCAGCCTATGTACTATGTCTTAATAATTTCAGAGGTTTTTTTTTTTTTTTTTTTTTTTTTTTAAGATTCTTAAAAATGTTTTTTATTTATTTATTTGGGGGTGAGGGAAGGCCAGAGAGAGAATCCCAAGCAGACTCCCATGTTATTAGCACAGAGCCCTATGCCAGGCTCAATCTTACAAACCGTAATATCATGACCTGAGCTGAAATCTAGAGTGGGATGTTTAACCAACTGAGCCACCCGGGCGCCCCCAGATATTTTTGTTATGTAATCTCTGTACCCAACATAGTGCTCAAAGTTACAACCCCAAGATCAAAAGTTGCATGCTTTACCGACTGAGCCAACCAGGCGCCCCATAGAGGGTATTTTTAATGGCTTTATGTAATTTAAAAATTTAGTGGTTTGGGGCACAGTCTTCAAGACTTCTTGGTTGTAAGTGACAGAAAACTAACTCCAGGAATAGTGCTCACTCAGAAGCTGTTGGCTTCGATTGCCAACAGGAATCTGCCTCATCCCACTCCTTCCCTCTGCTTTCTTTCACCCTGACTTCATTTTCAGAGATAGGCTTTTACCTCATACTGGCAAAAATAGGCACCAGGGTTATCATTTCCTAGCTGAGCAGCTAAGTTGGGGGACTGGCTTTCATAACCTAGCTGGAGGTCGTGTGGTCATGTCTGATTAGCCAGGCCTACATCACAGACTGTCTCTGGACTGACAGTAGAAGAAAATGATTTCTAAAATAAACTTGCCATGTTGTTATCAAAACTGGGAGGAAGGGATGCTTGGGCATGATAACTCAGAATATAGGTTGTTAGAAGAAGGTACAACCAGAGCTTTATATTTTTTGGTGCTGGGATTTAAGAAAATTAATCTGCTACCCTGAAAGAACATATTCAATATTAACTACTATTGCCTGAAAAAGGAAAGAGCCAATAATGCACAGTTTGTGGCTGGTAAAAAAAAAAAAAATTGTACCATTAACAATTCTCTTAAGTAATTATTAACATTTTGGAGCACTTACTGTGTGTCAGCCTCTATGTGAAACACTTTACATATTTCATTTAATTCCTATAGCAGCCTTGTGAGGTTGACATTAATATTCTCATTGTGCTGATGAAAAAAAATGGAAACTCAAAGTATGGATTTGATCCAGATGTGTCTGATTTCATTGTAGTTGACTGTCTCTTAGTTTAAACAGTTTGCTTTTGTCAATCTATCTATGTGACTTCCTATCATCCATACCTTGGGGACTCCTCCTACTTCTCCAGCTTTCTCTAAGCAGGAGGCATTCCTTTTGTCTCCAGTACCCTCGCAGCCTACCGCTAACTCTTATTAGTTCTGCCCCTAATATCTGTTCTCTTTCCTCCACCTCTGTTGCTGTTCCTCTAACCTTCCTGATGAAGGGCCTGAACTCTGATAATAAATTCTCTTTGGCCTTCTTACCTCCAGTCTTAATCTCCCCACCCTTGTTTTCCTTAGAGGAACCAGGTTGAATTTTTAAAAAGTGTAGACTTGAGTTTATCAACCTTTGTACATCTTGGCTTCTCATTGCACTTAGGGCATGATCCTGACCCCTGCCTGTCTTCCCAGCCTACTCTCTTCCTACCCTGTTCTTCATTCTCACACCTTATCTCTTTAGCTCTTACTTCTTCAAGTCCTATTTAAAAATCACTTCTTAAATCCTCTGTCTGGTTGTTGTTGTTGTTTTATTAAGTAAGCTCTGCCCCCATCATGGGGCTTGAACTCACAACCCCAAGATCAAGAGTCACATGTTCTACCAACTGAACCAGCCAGGCACCACCTTTACTTCCTTAAATCCTTAGGGACTTCCCTGCTCTTCAGATCTGAAAATAAGAAACACTCATCATATCCTTTTCCTTTTTGCACTTATGACAATCTGTAGTTATACATTTATATCATTGTTGGCCCAGTATTCCCCACTAAACCATGTTCTCCACGAGGGCAGGGACCAATTCTATTTAGTTAACTTCTGAATGTCTAGCATCTGGACCACAGTGCCTGAAACATAGTAGGCACTCAAATATATGTTGACAGGATTAACAGACTAATAACTGAATATGTCCAAAGCAGTGCATTTTATATTTATTTTACTTTTTTAAAGTAAGCTGTATGCCCATCATGAGGCTTGAACATAGGACCGAGATCAAGAGTTGCACGCTCTATTGACTGAGCCAGCCTGGCGTCCCAAAGCAGTGCATTTTAAATGATTGCCCTTTTTTATAGTCCTCACATTCTGATTTCATTTATTACTCAAGAGCAAACTTATGTTTAGAGCAATTTTATCCCAGCAGCTTTTAATGTGAAGTTATAATTGACTTTATTAAGCAATTCATAAATGTGGCTACATCCCATCCAGCAAGTAGAGGGGCTCTCTGAAGAGTTGTACAAAATGGAAGGTTTTTACGGGGAGGATGGAACAAGGAGTTAATAGCAAGAGACAAGAAAGGATTGTTTCAGGCTAGATCATTTTCCCTTAGGGGGAAGGACAAGGGTCTTATCATGCAGATTACTTCATCTTCTTTTAGGCTAGGAGTAGGCCCATGTGACAGATTACCTCATGTTAGTCAGAAAATTCCTGATTGACTGGTTAAGACTATTTCTAGGGGAGGTCTAAACAGCAGTTAAGCCAGTCCTGGTTTGGTGACTTGGATTAAGTGACACCATACTGGGCCTGTGGTTTTCTTTTTAACAGGAGTAAGCTGTGCTTCCTCCATTGCTGATTGTTGTTAGCAATTCAGATTCTGTACAGTGATGCACTTGGTTTTCAAAACTTCTGTATCCAAGCCAGCTATAACAAAGTTCTAAAATTTAGGATATGTAATTCCACTCATTTTCACCTGAGCCTGGTGGGTGGGAGAGGAAGAGAGGAGAAGGCTCCACTCACTTGCTCCAAATGGTTCCCTGGCCAATAACACAGAAGCTGGAACATTCCTGTACCTCAGGTGTACCATTCCCAGAATCCAGGAATCCAAATTTAGCTTTCTGCACACATCCTTATGGTTTTTGGTTGCTATCTTTGCCCAAAGTGGCTTTGGAAGGAGAAACTTTCTCTCCAATGATTTATTGTTTACAGCAGTCTTCCAAACCTTTGCCATGGACAATGGCCCATTAGAGCCCACAGACAAGGCTGTCTGCCCTTGGTCAGAGGCACATAGGCATGTTGGCTGGGAATCTTAGCTCGCCATGACCATTCCAAGTGTTGTGGATTGTGGATAACATAACTTCTTTCTCTCTTTTTAATCCACAGTTGGTCATGTTCGGAGTTTGACCTGAATGAGATTCGCCTGATAGTTTACCAGGACTGTGAGAGAAGAGGAAGACAAGTCTTATTTGATTCTAAAGCGGTTCACAAGATTGAAGAGGTAGCAACTCAGGTATGAAATGCAGATTTGCTTTCATCTTTTTAATTTGTGCTTTTAACCACCTCTCTGAGCAGTCGTTTATTAGTTCATAATCTTCTCTTTGAGCTCTACTGTATGTGTCATTAAGGTTCAGAAGCAGCATAAACAAAGGCTCTCCGCCACCCCGTCCTGCCGCATTTGTATTCTTATTAATATGCCAGGTGAAACTTTTACCAGAGAGTCATGACAGATGCTCAGCAGTGTACTGTAAATATTACTAGAGGTAAATTTGCTGGTGAGTTGTAATTCAGTAGGATTTTGATGCCAAACATGTGCTATGTAATAGGAAAGCTGAGCACTCTAAAATTCAGAAAGTGTTAGCCTGAAGGGAAGTTAATAGATCCTTCTGTCTGGTTATTTCTCATAGATAGTAAGAGGTATTACATAGCACTGGGTTCAACAAGATTAAATAGCTTTTCTTACTATAGGGCTTCAGTATGCTAACATACACTGTCCTCTTCAAAAGGGAGTGTTTCTCAAACCCATTTGACCAAGGAAACTTTATTTACTTCCTTTTTTTAGTGCAAAGCAGGGGGAGGGGAAGGGGGAGTGTTGTGGGGTGGGGCACGGCAGGATCTGGGATGGGTTAAGTGAGGGCAGAGCAGCCCTTGATCTCCTGGAGCCAGAACAGGAAAGGTTAAGGTCACATGTCCAGGTGAGGAGTAGAGTCTGGTCCTCCCTGAGTCTTCTGGACCTCAGCCTGAGGTACTTCTAAGTTGTCGCCTTTAGACTTTTCATTCTTTTTATGTTCAGTAGCTTGCTATCTATACTGACCAAATTCTGGAAGTTCATCCCATGTGTAGCTAAGTAAATGAATAGTTTATATCACAGTCTTTGTTTCATCAGGGCCAAGGGGCTGTTTTCCTGCTTTTGATAAGGATCATTTCTGCAGGAAGGAAGTATTTGGTTAAAGGCAGTTTAGCTGGGTAGATTCCATAGTACTTTATAGTGGAAGTCTGCCAGGTAGCTAATCATTACAGTAGTCGTTGGGCTTGTTGGGGGGGCGGGGAATCTCTCAGGTGATTCACCTGTAGGCTTTAATGGTAGATTTGTATCAAAGTTTAGGTGAGCCAGCACTTGACGGGACATGATTTCTCCCTTAATTTCCCATATCATTTCCTGTTTCCCTGAAGGCCTTGCACAGATGGTTTAGTTGAAACACCCACACACCATCACTCCTAATGGTGGTAACAGGTTGAAGAAAAAATTCTCACTGGCTTTTCTTTTTTTAAAGTTTATTTATTTATTTATTAATTTAGAGAGAGTACATGCATGCATGCTGGGGGGAGGGACAGAGAGAGAAAAAGAGAGAATCCCAAGCAGGCTCTGCACTGTCAGCACAGAGCTAGATGTGAGGCTCGATCCCATGAACCGTGAGATCATGACTGGAGCCGAAATCAAGACTCAGATGCCTAACCCACTGAACCACCCAGGTGCCCCTCACTGGTTTTCAAAGGCAACTGGAATTTTGGTATATCAGAGCAGTGATGACACTGGAGTCGGGAATATAAGCTTTCTTGGAAGTGCTCATTTAGTCAAAAAGGTAGCTAGGTCCAGAGAGGTTTGTCACTTTCCCAAGGCTACAGAAAGAGTCCAAACAAGTAGTGCTCGACTCACCGTCCCAGGTGCTATCTCCAATTATAGACTGCTCAGTATGTTGTACCCCAGCCAGAGGGTCTAGCAGTCTGTGAGGCAGGTGTGGACTTGTGTCACTTTGGGCTCTCTGAGGGGCTGTGTTGGGTTAAGTGGTATTAAGTAACGACTAGATCTGAAGAGGGTGTTGAAGGAGTGCCTGATACCCAGGAATTACCAAGTACGACTTTGAATGCTGTCACTGCTGGAGTGACTAATGTTATGGGCCAGCACAGTGTGTGTTTTCCGTACATTCTTTTCCCATTTTCAGCCCCCCACTCCCTTGGCAAGCACAAAACGTCATGAGTTTGTATCAGGCACATGACTGCAGGCATTTGCATTAGACCACCAGTGTGACTGTCACATTGGAGATTAGATAAGCTGCAGTTGCATTCATGTTTTTCCAAGCAAAAGCTGCACACAAAAAGGCAAGTAAGACTCAGACAGAATAGAAACAACCTACCATAGATGGCACGGGATGCTTCTGTAGGGAGCAATATAATTTGGTGTAGACGGAAGGGAAGAATTAATAAAGGTGTATCTTTATACCTTTATGTCACTGTCATAAAATTATCAGTGAACTCTGTTTAGGGACTATATAGTAGATAATCTTATATTACTCCTAACCTTTAAAGGCCACTTTTCCATCACATGATGTATAATTCACAGGAGCTCCTGTTTCAGAGTTTTGGTTTATCTTTCACAAACTCTCTCCTGTTACTTTTAAAGGAGTGCTAGAGGAGGTGTGTCATTAAAAACACAAACCCAGGCTTTCCAAATTAGTAATTCTGCTTTCCTAGTTCGTTGCATTTGCCTGGTACAGGGCTAACATTTGGAGCATTGTCTTTCTCCACATGAATTTTATAGATTAGGACTTTCCATTAGTACTAATGGGTCCTCTAGTGACCCAAACAGAGAGATCAGATCTCACTGACGATTTCAGGAGTCGAAATCCATGAAATCTATGAACTGAACTGTAAATAACAGTTGAATCACTTATGGCGAATAGTCCTACTACAAGACCACCATCTCCTGTCTAGTTACCCTTCTTCAGACCCCCAGGGACCACATTCTTGTCCTCATAGAGAAGGAAAAAAAGCTTCTGGTTTTCTGTGCAGCTTAGGCACAGCATAACAGAATGATTTGACAAAGAAGTTCCCAATGAAAAGCGTGCTGAGGAAGCCCGATATACTTAGCAATCCCTTATCTTGCCTGTCTGTCAACCCAGAAAACAGAGGATGTGTCTCTTAAAATGTCAGCCAAGTGCTGTCAAGGAAGCGGCGGCGGTGGCAGCAGCAGCAGCAGCACCTCTTCCCATAGTTCTTCCGGGGCATCTTTACAACATGCTAAGGAGCAGCTTCCAAAGTACCAGGTAAACCCATCCCTGCCCAACCAGATGCCCGTGGGGCTGAAGTCATTTACTGTGATTTCTCCACAGGGAATAATAGCTGCTGGGGGATTCTACTCCAGGGACATGAGCATAAGTATTCCACAGTGTGCTCTTAAATGTGTCCTGTCAGTGCTCTTTTCACACTTTGGCTTTTCTCTCTCGATAAAAACTGTATCCAAGTCGAGGTGATCAAGTATAATATATGAATTCTATATTATAACGATGAATGAGGAAGACATACTGCAAATGAGGTAAATGCTTTTGTTTTGCTCTCTTTGTTGTTAGAACTAGATTAAAACACACAGAGTTTCCAGTTTTGGCATAAAAATTCTAAGGATTCTGGGAATGTATATGGGCATCCTAAGAAAATAGCACTTGCCAGTAGGAGGAAGAAAATCTTGTTTAGAAGAAAGAAATGGTAAGATCTAACTTGAGTGTGAGGGATCACAGGGCTAGTGGCGTGTATGTGTGTGTGTGTGTGTGTGTGTGTGTGTGTGTGTGAGAGAGAGAGAGAGAGAGAAAGAGAGAGAGAGAGAGAGAAAAGGATAGGGATTTGGGTTATTGAAAAATATTGGCTAACTAGAAATAAGGGAAGAAATGTTTCGTAAATACCGAAGAGCAGGAGGATATAAACTGATGAAGAATGTATCAATTTTTTTTTCCTTTTTTTTTTTTTAATTTTTTTTTCAACGTTTTTATTTATTTTTGGGACAGAGAGAGACAGAGCATGAACGGGGGAGGGGCAGAGAGAGAGGGAGACACAGAATCGGAAACAGGCTCCAGGCTCTGAGCCATCAGCCCAGAGCCCGACGCGGGGCTCGAACTCACGGACCGCGAGATCGTGACCTGGCTGAAGTCGGACGCTCAACTGACTGCGCCACCCAGGCGCCCCTGTTTTTCCTTTTTTGACTCATGTGGAATTTTCCATGTTGCTGGAAAAGCAAAGCTGGGTAAATTGCCAGCAGCCACAGGTCTATAGAACTTTGTTAATTTCATGTTCAGGATTTGTGCCACGCATTTGCCCTTATTTCGCAGTGCTCCTCAGTTTCCAGGATGTTTGTGATTTAAAAAGTATACAGTGAAATTTTTAACTAGTTGAGAATCACAATTGGTGTACAGACCCTGTACCCCAAGGAAAAGCAGATTATAAAATGGAGGCGGTAGGTGGAAGTTATTAATAAAAAATGTGAAAGACAGTCGGTTTCTGTCTGCATGTAGTGAGAAGAGGTTGGCGTGAGCTATAACCAAACAGAGAGGAGCCTCGTTAAACAAGGCTGAGAGATTTGTTTCTCTTTCCTCCTCTGCAAACATGTATAAGTAGGTTGCGTATGTGTTTGTTAGTGTGTGCATGTACTTGTGTGTATATAATGTGTGTGTGTGGATTTGAAGTTTAAAAAAAAGATTGAGAAGGCAGTGTTAAGAATGATTCCCATGTTTTGGCTTGGATGGAAAGCACGCTAGCAGAGAATGCAGGGCTGGATGGGCTGGATCCTGGACCGTTGTTTTGTCTTGGTCAGGGTGTGCTGGGGTGCCCGCAGCACACTAGTTTGGTTGACATTCACATCTATCATGTTCATCAGGTGTCTAGAATCCTACATCCAAATACATTCATTCACATATCGTAATAATACATTATTGTATAATATGTGTTACATTATCTTTACATACATATAATGATACCTGAATGAATTCATTTGGATGTAGGATTCTAGAGTTCAGGGAGAGGTCTGGACCTGGAGATAAAAGATGTGGGAAGTATTCCTATGTAAAGAATAACCAAAATCCTAAGAGGGGTTGAGAATGCAGACGGTGAGTAGGAGTGTCCTCTGAGGAACAATCCTGTTCAAGGGAAGATCTAAGAAAGAAGATTCGACAAGGAGGGTAAATAAGAACACCAGATACCATGAGACGTGTTTAAGAAAGCAAACTGGAAAGGGTGCATTGGATTTGACAGGAAGGCAGAAGTCATTACTAAAGCAGTTTGAATAGATGAGGCTGCAGTAGGTTAACAAGCAGATGAGATCTGGGAAAGTGGAGGTAGCACAGGCCCCCCTTTTGGATGACGAAAGGGATGAGAAAGACTGGCCAGAAGGTACAGGGGTCAGATGTTTTTGAAATATTTTTTTGTAAAACTTCAGAGGTATCAGACCATCTGTCATCTTTTGGACCCTCACAAAACCCTACCTGTGCCAATTGGCATTTTCATTCAACACTATTAATTATTGAGGTGAATAATGCTGAACTGTATTTTTACTCAGGAGATATATATATATATATATATATACATATATATATATATATGTATATGTATATGTATATGTATATACACACACACATATATGCATATGTATGTATTTTGAAATTATTATTTTTTAAAATTTAAATTCAAGTTAGTTAACATACAGTGTAGTCTTGGCTTCAGGAGTAGAACCCAGTGATTCATAATCTCTTACATATGACACCAGTGCTCATCCTGAAAAGCACCCTCCTTATTGCCCATCACCATTTAGCCCAACCCCCCCACCTCCCTCAGTTTGTTCTCTGTATTTAAGAGTCTCTTATGGTTTCCCCCCTCTCTGTTTTTATCTTATTTTCCCTTCCCTTCCCCTATGTTCATCTGTTGAATTTATATGATATGTCTTTCTCTGACTGACTTATTTTGCTTAGCATAGTACCAAGAAAAGAGTTACCCCTTTTTTTTCAGAACTTAATCTTGAAAGTTTATAAATTGAGATAATAAAAATCTTTATTTTTCATAGCAAGATTAAAAACGATCTTTGATGAAACACTTGGATCCTACATGAAGATACTGTATATACAAAATCATGAACATAAGTAATAATATGGGGAAAAAATAGGCAATCGCCATTATGGATTAAGACTGTAAAATGATCAGTTTCTGCTTTGAGAAATAATTTTAATTATCTGCTAATAAACTAAAGAAAGACCCCATAGATCAATAAACGTTATTTTCTTTAAAAAAAATTTTTTTTGTGTTTATTTATTTTTGAGACACAGAGCACAAGCAAGGGAGGGGCAGAGAAAGAGGGAGACACAGAATCCAAAGCAGGCTCCAGGCTCTGAGCTGTCAGCACAGAGCCCAGCAAGGGGCTCGAACCCACAAACCATGAGACCATGACCTGAGCCAAAGTCGGACGCTTAACTGACTGAGCCATCCATGCGCCCCAAATGTTATTTTCTTTTGCATCACACATCATGTTGTGCCACATATTAACTTTGACTTTGGTTTCTTTAATGTATGCAGTACACAAGACCCGCTTCTGATGTCAACATGCTAGGGGAAATGATGTTTGGCTCGGTTGCAATGAGTTACAAAGGCTCCACTTTAAAAATACACTATATACGGTGAGTTTGGGCTTCTTTTCCTACTATTTGTGAAAAACGGAATGGTGAAACTGCTTTCTTATTCAAAAATACTTTCTCTCTCTCTCTCTTTTTTTTCTTCTAGTTCTCCTCCACAACTGATGATTAGTAAGGTGTTCTCAGCTAGAATGGGCAGCTTCTGTGGGAGTACAAATAAGTAAGTGTGGGATTTTGTACCAATCCACCCTCCCTCCCCATTTTTTTAAGTGGCTGTTTCTGGAAAGAGTAGTTCTTTGAGAGCCATACATATTTTTGAAATAAGAAGTGAGATGAGTCCACATTAACAAAGAAATGGCCATTTTCCTGCACATAATGTATATGAAAAGGCCTTTGACTTTATTAGCTGGCCTTAAAGACAAATGAAATGACTGTTAATTTCCCAATGCTGTTTTATCTTAAAAAGAAAACAACAACAACAAAAAACTGATTGGCTAGTTAGTTTATTTCTAAAGAAATGAAGCACATAGTGAGTTTTTTCAGGCTGTGGGGCACATGTATGGCAGGCTGGGTCATATGTGCTCACCATCTATTCAGCTGTCAATGTCACCTCTATGACTGGTGGGTACCTGGATCAGGCCATATCCTGATCTTCACTCCTGAGTTTTTTCCTCCTCTAATTTTATATTTCTTTGTAGACAAAGAAAACTGATGTTAACTCTCATTCTGGTACATTTGTTCATACACTGTGAACTTTTCAAGCAGAAATATTTCATATGCTTCATTTTTGAATAAAACAGAACATTTGCTATACTTTCGTAAGTTTGAAAGAAGTTTGTTATAAATTAAAGGGATATTCTTAGAAGTCAAATGAAGGCCGTTCTTTTTTCATAATCTTGGGAAATTAAAAATATTTTTCTTTGTAGATTTGGGTACCTTTGAGTAGTTCTGCTTACTCTTCAACAAAATAATGAATTTAACTTGTTTGAGCATTTAACATTGGTCTGGCATGACTTAAGCCCATATGAGAATTGATACTCTTTTTCAGACCCTTTCAGTTATACACTAATTCCCTATAATAGAATATCGAGCTCACATTTAAGTAAAAATTATTTTGGCCCTATTAATGTTGTATTCTCCTTGAAGTCTTGATATTTATTTTACTTGTTAATAAATCAAGTAAATTATTAAAATTGGCTTCTCTCACATTTGTGTCTATGAGTAATTCTGACTTCTTAGATGTTGTGAAGTCAAACTTCTATGGGAATCATAATTTCTGTTATATCCTCCTTCTGGAAAAACTTGCTAAATTGCTCATAGATGTTAACTGAGAGTTCAGATCAATTTCATTTTGAAGTTTTATGTGAAATTACCCTTGAAATGAATAGTAACATCTTGAGTGTCAGTTACTAAAACACAATTTAGAAATGAATAGCGATATCCTAGGTGTCAGTCACCAAAGCCAAATTTGTAGAGTTCCATGTCCCATTATATAATGTAAAATTGTTAGGAATACATTGTTTAGTTTTATAGGTTGGACTGCCTTCAAAACATTTTTTTGTCTTTTCCTTTCCCCTAAAGTTTAGTTTCCTTTGGTAGATGTGAGACTTTATTCATTTATAAGGAAAGTTGGAACAACTGGTAAGTTGCCTGTGTTTGAGAGTTTGTTAGAAAACAGTCTTATTCATCTCTTGATATTTTTCTTCTCTCTCTCCTTTCCCCTCCTTCTCTGGATGTAGCTTACAAGACAGCTTTGAATACATCCACCAGGATCCTAATTTGGGAAAACTCAACACAAATCAGAATAACTTGGGTCCTTGTCGTACTGGAAGTAACCTAGGTAAAATCAGCCACATAACTGGGCTCTCTCTGAATACCACTATTGTGGGTGTGTGTTTTGCTTTATTTGAGTTTGTTGTTTTGTTTTGTTTTTTTGCATTATCTTTAATCTGTGTTTATTTTTGTGTGTGTACTTTGTTGGCCCTCTTCCGTGTGTCTCTGTCTCTAGGTCTGCTGCAAGCATGCGGCAGCAAACTGCTACAGGGCGTAGCTGAAGGAGGACCTCTCCGGCTCACCCGGAGCGCTTCTTTCTTTGCAGGTTTGTGTGGAATGCTGAGAACAGTGTGACCCACACACATTAGTAATAACTCCTGTGCAGTTTCTTAGAAAAAAAATCCTGTTTGGTGCCTCTCTAGAAATCCAAGGGGCTCTTGAGATAATAGTTTCAAATGCAGCCAAGTTCACGGTGTTTTGAAAAATTCCACCAATGAACTTCTATTGTAAATGTCTTTGCTAATACCCCAGTGTAAGCTGATTTTGATCTGAAATGAGCCCTTAGTGTTTCTAAGAGGATTGTGTTTTCTGATTTTCCTGGGCCTCTTCAGGTCTGAACTGTTTTCCTTTCCCATGGTATATACTTCTATCCATTTAGTCACCTGCATCCCCACCTGCACAGAGTTTCTTCAAAAGTCACCTAATAAGAGCATGGAAGACCTCTCTCTCTCTCTCCCTCTCTCTCTTTTTCTCTTCCTCAGCCACCTCATCTCTCCCTCTCTCTCTCTCTCTACTTTCCACCCCTACTCTCTCTAGCATTTAAGTAGTTTAAATGCAGTTTCTAGGTTCTTTACAGGTATAATCATCTCGGTCTCTCTGGGTAGGTAAATTCTTAGATTTAACTGGCCTTGCTAGCTAAAGCTGTTGAATGTCTGTTGAAGTCTGGCATGATTAACAAGTGTGGGGAATCTTCATTACTAACATTAAAGGTTATGTTTATGACAAATGGTATTCCTCATTCTGTTCTTTGTAGCTGGAAATGTGCTAAGCTCTATTAGTTAACTGACACCCCGATGAAAGTGACACCTTCCCACCTACTTAGAGTGAGGCTAACATGTTTATATGCTCTCTTCAAAATTATGAAAATAAACAGTCTTCAAAAACTATCTGGAAAGTATAATAATCAGGCAGGGCCCTGGGTTTCTCATACATTGTAAAGCTTACTATAGCAATATGTCCTCTACCCTCTAGCTCAATATGTATGATGAATCTGAAGCATTCCTACAAGTCTGTAATACTTTAGAGTGTTTTCTAAAATTCATGCCAGGATATTCGTTTTTCTCAGTAACTCTACAGTGATACTGGGTGTATATGGAAAAGAAATGGAGGAAGAAATATTTGAAAATGAAGGGGTTTTTATCTGCCAAGAGAGTGGGTTATAAACAGAAACATTTTTTAAATTTATGAAATGGTATTCAAATATTTGTTTCCTAAGTTGCCTATAGTTACTAATAAAACTGATTATAAAGCATTTTGAAAATACAGTGCTATTTAAATATTACTAATGATGAGGACAATGGCTGGAAGTATCTGCCTGAGAATGTTTGTTCATTTTATCAACTGCATGAATAGTTTATTATTCAGTTTGCTTTAGAAATAGGCACCACTCCAACAAGTTTTTATGCTACAGTAGGGTAAAGACAGGTAATTACTTGGTTCTGTTTTTACTCTCACCATTGTGTTTTATGTATTTAATTTTGCTTTCTCGTTAATTTTCATATATACACGTATGCCAACCATCAATAGCAGTAGCCTACTTTGAAATGTAAAAATTACTGTAGTGGCTTTTAAACAAGGCCTTCTTTGGAAGTTCAATAACTTTGTTACCTTTTGCCTTTATCTTAGCACATAGCACTCCAGTTGACATGCCAAGCAGAGGACAGAATGAAGACCGGGACAGCGGTATTGCTAGATCAGGTATTTGCACTTCCTTTTATATGTTTAGTTGATAGAGTGAACTATCTGTAATGATGAAGTAGGTGGGAAAATAGAAGACAGGTCTCGCCTTCTGGGTTTTTTTCCTTTGCCATATTCTTTTTTTTTTTTTTTTTAATTTTTAAATATTTATTTATATTTGAGAGAGAGAGACAGAGTGCAAGCAGGGAAGGGGCAGAGAGAGAAGGAGACACAGAATCCGAAACAGGCTCTAGGCTCTGAGCTGTCAGCACAGAGCCTGACGTGAGGCTCAAACCCACCAACTGTGAGATCATGACCTGAGCCGAAGTCAGACTCTTCCCTGATTGAGCCACCCAGACGCCCCTCCTTTTCCATATTCTAAGGTAGTCTCATGTGTCTGAAGATCCAGAACGTTGATATACAGCATTTAGGAGTGATTGTACAACATGGACTAGTTTTTTCTAAACCTAAACTCATATGAGACTATATTGTATTTGAGAAATTTCTTTTTTTTTAATTAAAAAAATTTTTTTAATGTTTATTTATTTTTGAGAGAGAGACAGAGTGCAAATGGGGGAAGGGGCAGAAAGAGAGGGAGACACAGAATCCAAAGCAGGCTCCAGGCTCCAGGTTCCGATCTGTCAGCACAGAGCCTGACGCAGGACTGGAGCCCACGAACTGAGATCGTGACCTGAGCCAGTCAGACTGACTGAGCCACCCAGGCGCCCCTAAGACAGCAATTTTGACTGAGAGTGATTTTGGTTCCATGGTGGTACCCATTTCTTCTTGCCTTGAAATTCAACCCTAACGAAACTAGCTTCAGTGCCAGCCAGCCCTGTTCAGGTGGGCCCTACCAGGGCAGGGGAGCTGAGCTTTGGGACGTTAAGATCTTCAGTACACATTCACAGCCTTTGAGGAACTGATGTACTGATGCACTGATGTAGCTCAAAGCTCAGCTACTCCTCTAGTAGAGAATGCTGACAGCAACCCCTAAGGAATGGGGAAATTCTCCTAAGACCATTGAATACAAATCAAATTTAAAATTTAAAAACAGTGTTCTCTTTAGCATTTCATGAGTTACTCTTTACCTTCTCAGATTTCATGTTTGTACAAAAATTGCTTTAAATGAAAATGATACAAGTCTAAGCAGCAGGAGTTACATTTCTGACCAATGGCTCAATGCTTAAGTTTACAAAAAAAGATTATGAAGACCAAAAGCAATCAATTGTTTTTATTTCATCATAAATAAAATCCGGTGTACTTTATACATGACATACATAAACAAAGGAAGGGGATTCAGTAACAAATGACATCTCATTTAATAACTCAGGAGCAGAGTTGTACCGAGTGGGATGAAGGACCCTGGTATCACACAAAAGGAACATGAGGACTCCTTTGAGGTGTGTCTAAGGGCCAGAGATGGATACAGAAATGAAAGGAAGGCAAGGAAGAAAGGCATCTGAGGCACTGGCTGGCTGGCCTATTTGGTGAAGGTGTCCTGTATCACTGGTAAAACCAGTGGGGTGCTCTTAGTCTTTAGTGGAAGGCAGAGGCTGCGTGTCTGATGTGTGCATCAGGCAAAAAAACCCACACTCCTCCAAGGCCTCCATTTCCAGATCACTGCTTCACTGCCCTTCTTCTACAGCACAGAATCTACCTCAGATCTAAACCACAAATCAAAAATCGTAGCGGAATCGTGTACAAAGGCAGAAACCGAGAGATCTTAAAAGCAGTATTAGAAAAGTTTAAGCCTTGAAGGAATGAGAGAAGGGGTAGCTAAGATAAAATCTAGATCAGCCTGACTCTAGGACAGAAGAGAGGGTGACTGGCAGGTCCTCCCGCAGAGGTGGACGGATTTACCTCCACAGACACCTTTCTTCCTCTGATTTTATTTTCAATACTCAACAAGCAAATTCCCAGTAAAATTAGCTCAAGGAAGCTTCCTTTTAAAAAGAAATTTCTCATGGGGCACCTGGGTGGCTCAGTCAGTTAAGCATCTGACTTCGGCTCAAGTCATGATCTCACAGTTCTTGAGTTCAAGCCCTGCCTCAGGTTCCCTGCTGAGAGCAACAGAGCAGAGCCTGCTTGAGATTCTCTCTCCCTTTCTCTTTCCCTTCCCCACTTATGCACATGCTTTCTCTCTCTCTTTCACCCTCAAAATAAATAAATTGACTTTAAAAAAAGTAGTAAAATAGGCAGAAGATCAGTATGAGAAAAACTTTAACATGTATTCTCAAACATTTTTATTCAAGTGTTTTGAAATGAACCTTCAGTGTAAGAATACACATCATCATAGTATTCGACTCTAGGCCATGTGTTTTGGCCACTCTGCAGATACAGGGTGGACCCCACCCCAAATTTGGTTTGGATGTCGAGACTAATGACACCACACACATGCAAGAGGATATGAAAATATTTATCACTCACGTAATGACACTTTCTGGTGAGAGCAGGATGGGCTTCCCAAGCTGGTCAGAAAATGACTTGAGAGGGGTGCCTGGGTGGCTTAGTCGGTTAAGCGTCTGACTTCAGCTCAGGTCATGATCTCATGGTTTGTGGGTTCGAGCCCCACGTCGGGCTCTGTGCTGGCAAATTGGAGCCTGGAGCCTGCTTTGGAATCTGTGTCTCCATGCCCCTCTCTCTGCCCCTCCCCTTCCCACATGTGCACGTATTCTTGCTCTCAAAATAAATAAACATTAAAAATAAAAGAAAGAAAATGCCTTGAGAGAAAGGGAAAGGAGATGATCTTCAGGTTTTTATGATGGTTAGGGGGTAGGGCCAGGGTGAGGGCTTCCACACACAGGTTGAACTTCCTAGTGGTTATCACCTTGCCCAGATGTGGGGCAGACAAGGAAGAGGTTTGAGAGGAGAAGCTTAAAAGGTATCAGCAGTCAGACATCAAAAAATGGAGTCAGACTATTTATTACAACGTGTGTCACCATTGAATAATGCAAAATGACATCCCACTTGGATCTGAATTCTTCATTGATTTAACTGATAGAGTGCTTTGTAAAGAGTGGCAAGAGTCAAGGAGGGTACTGCTTTGTTTGTTGTCTGTGTGGGAGAAAGGCCGTGGCATCCCGTTGACCTTGCGTGTATAAATGTAGGCAAAGGCTTGAACTCACTTTATGTGAGTCTTGGCGGTACTAATTGTGCTTCTCTGGGAACACAAGAGAATGGGAGGCCCCAAGGAGATGCTGGGACATCATCTCCCACTCACTTTCTGTCTCCCCTGGGAAATTGTTGTGCAACTGTCTCATCACCTCCAGGCTTCAGATAAGGTTTGGAGCTTTCTGCCCTGCCCACCTGAGACTAGAAGTGCAGACTAGAGAATTGCTGAGCTGTGGTCTCCAACTGCTCCCCAGCACCAGGGCCTCCTACAACTCAGGGTGTGGGCATCTGATCCCTTTTGTGTCAGTACTGTCCTTTTTGGCGTGTGAGGCAGGGATCACTAGGGACTGGCACTTTTGGTTTATTCTTCTTTCCACAGACTATGTAAGAAACTGTCCCAATCTAAAAATGTCTTGTTACATCATTACTCTCAAGCCTTTACTTTGGGCTTTGCCTTGCCTTCTATATATGAACTTGGCAGTCTGTAATGTAGCTTGGACAGAACTCCATTTCTTCATTTCTTTATACTTCTCATATTTTAAGTCAGACCTTTGGTTATTCTCCTGGCATGAATGTTTGTTTTCCATTTCACAAATTTGCTGACTCTTTTGCTTTAGCTTTTTCCTTTCTACATTTGCATTCTTATTACCTGTTTAAGAAAAATTAGAATAAAAAAGTAATGCAGATAGCATCCCAAACTAGGGATCTAGAATAATTCTAAACAAAGATGTGTGATACAGTTATGGAGAGATTTTAAAACTTTATTAAAAGAAGACCTTCCCTTGTGAAGCCAGACAAAATAACTCTCACTTATATGGAAGAGCAAAGAACCAAGAGAATTTTTATTCTTCGCAAAAGTCTTTGTAGGCACTTCATTCTTAGACTACAGACTATGAATTAAAAGGCATACAAAGGTTAAATAACTTGGCACATAATTGTAGAGGCTTGATCTCCAAGGCTCGGCTAGAGTTTATATTCTAACTAAGGAATTAAAATTTAAGGTGCTTTCAATGAAATATTATTCAGTGCTAAAAAGGAATGAGCTATCAAACTGGGACAAAATATGAGAGAAACTTAAATCATATGGCTAAGTGTAAGAAGCTGAGCTGAGAAGATTTACCTATTATAGGAGTTCAACTGTGTGACATCTGGAAAAGGCAAAATTATAGAGACAGTAAAAAGATCAGTGGTTACCAGGAGTGGGGGGACGGGCAGGGAGGGATGAGTAGATGGAGCACAGAGGATTTTTAGGGAACTGAAAATATTTTCATTGATACTGTAGTAGACGGTACATGTCAGTACACGTTTGTTGGAACTCACAGAAAGTACAACACTAAGAGTGAACTCTGTGGTGAACTATGGATTCTGGCTGATGATTATGTTTGAGTGTTGGTTCATCAGCTGTATCAAGTATAGCACTCTGGTGTGGGATATTCATCATGGGGCAGGCTCTGTGTATGTGACAGCAGGGGCTATATGGACAGAGCTCTGTACCTTCCACTAAGTTTTTCTATGAACCTAAAGCTACCCTAAAAAACTGTCTATTTTTAAAAATTAACGTGTTTGGGGGCACCTGGGTGGCTCAGTCTGTTCAATGTTGGACTTTGGCTCAGGTCATGATCTCCCAGTTCTTGAGTTCGAGCCCTACGTCAGCCTCACTGCTGGCAGCACAGAGGCTCCTTCAGATCATTTGTCCCCCTCTCTTTCTGCCCCTCCCCTGCTCACACACTCTCTCTCTCAAAACAAACAAACAAAAAAAAATTAAGGTGTTTTGAAATCGTGGTGGTGAGGACATTTTCTTTGTCTTTTCACTGAGGGAACTTGATAGGAATTTTATTAAAACTTAAAAGACCTGGGACACTTTTGAGGACCCCATATAGTCTTAAAATCACTCTGTGGTTTGGTAACTATGATGTGTTAACTAAAATTCGATTTGCCAATTAACATATTTATTTGGTTTATTGAAAATGGCATTTTCCTATCCGACAATAATCACAGCTCTATTAATTGACCTTTGAAAATGCTTCTGTTCCTTTGTAATGAGAAATACACTTTAAGGAACCTTGTATTTTTCAAGTGTTGAAGCAAAAACTCTAAGCGAAGTACCATCAGTGTTACAGCAAAAAAAGATGATTGCTATGGTTTGGATGTAGTACCCTCTGTGCCAAATATAAAAAGTGTTCAGGGTCAGAGCTCTACTACTGCTGCCCATCACCATCACCGCCTCCACTACCACCACAAAAAAACAACAACAACAAAAGAATGTTTTGAAATGAGGGTAGGGAGGAAAAAGAGAAAAGCCGTGTGCTCCGCATACAGCTTTGACCGCAGGAAACTTTTAACTAACTCACACTTTGAATTCTCTGTAGAAATTTGCCTCCCTAATGCTTTGTTTCTGTCATAATTACCGATTGAGACAGACATCGCTGTTCTTCCCATAACCATTTGCTCACTCTTCATGCAGCAATATTTCTTGAGCATCTTATGTGTCAGGCGCTTTCGTAGGATATGGGGATAGATCAGGGATCATCTTGATCCATGATCTCATGGAGTTTATATTTAATAGAGGAAATACAGATAATAGATAGTAAAATGTAGGCAAGCACTTACACTGAGGAAAAGTAAGAACATATGGGGTGCTCGTGGGAGGCCTCTCCAAGAAGGTGAAATGTTCAGCTGACTGGATTGCCATGAAGATCAGAGCTAAGAGCATTTTGGGCATGGAACAGCTAGTGCAGAAACCGAGAGTGGAAACAGGCTTTGGAGCTTTGTGTATAAGGAATAGCAAGGAGGCTGGAATGTCGTAAGGGCGGGTGGTATAAGATGCACTTGGAGAGGAAATAAGGGGCCTAATCACATTAACTTAGTCTTCTCACTATGATGGGATTGTTTCCAAATACACACAGACCCGTGCCAGTCCAAGCTGCAGAAGAGACAGAAGAGTCTAGCCAACTACCAAATGCATTAAACGTTAATGAAACAGTTATCTGAATCCACCCTTTTCTCATGAAAATGGCAATGAGTTGTAGACCAAAATTAGGGCTGTTCTTCCATTTGAGAGTTATTAACTATATTAATAGCTTCCTATTGTGTGTGATCGACAATGATATACCATAGTACTTTAACATAAAAATCATATTAAATAGTATTAACATATTTTGATAAGGAAATGCTTGATAGCACTAAGCCAGCACTTTAGCTTAATATTTCACTTACATACCATAAAAAATTTTATTCGGTATATTATAAAGAGAAAGGATTATTCTCTTCTGTGTTTTATTTTTTTAATTGTTTCCCTTCCCTTTCACATGTCTATTACAAATCCTAGGTTGTTTTCATAATCAACTAATCAGAACTAATAACATTTTAGTACTCCAAAATGTTGTATACTTAGCTTTCCTGTTCCAAGAATTATCAGAGGGAGTAAATAGCCAGCATTTATTGTGGGGGCTAATAAGTATTTTGCATGTATTGATTTGTTTAATCCTCACAGGAACCTTATGAAATAGGTCACTGCTTTTCAAACTTCTCTTTTGTCTGAAGTTCATGCTAATTAATGCATTTTATGTTATGATCCAGTAACAAACATCTTTATATATAACAAAAGTTTCATCAGTTAATAGCACTTGTGTTTTTTCTTTTTAATTTTTTATTTTTTTAAGTATATTTATTTTGAGGGAGAATACACAAGCAGGGGAGAGAGAGAGAGAGAGAGAGAGAGAGAGAGAGAGAGAGAGAATCCCAAGCAGGCTTCGCGCTGTCAGTACAGAGCCCAGTGTGGGGTTCCATCTCACGAACTGTGAGATCATGACCTCAGTTGAAATTAAGAGTCAGATGCTTAACCAAATGAGCCACCCAGGCGCCTGCTTTTTTTTTTTTTTTTTTTAATGGTGGTGTCAGTTCACTAAATAATTCACAATTCACTAGCCGATTGTAGTTCTCATGGAAAATACTGAGGTGTGGTATTTTACTGTCCTCATTTTACAGATGAGAAAGCTAACAGTTTAAGTAAACTGCCCAAGTGTTACATGTAACAACTGGTGAGTAGCAGAGGTAGGATTTGAACCAGGAGCCTGGGCTTTTACTCAGTTTACTAAACTGAATTGTATAGCTGTACCTTTAATTTCCAGAATAAATTTGGCCCTCAGAGTCATCTCCATCTTGCCTCTGTGACAGGGAAACAAATGTTTATGAAACAAGTACTGCCCCTCAGGCCTGTCCTCCACCTGCCAAGAAGTTGAATTGATCGGCATAAGTCAGGGAGAGACAGGGGACCCTGAAGATTTAGGAATGAGGGAATGAAGAGTTTGTGTACCTTATGGGGGACTTTTAGAGCTTGAGGATGTGGCACAAACGTCTAATTGGGATTTTTTATTAAGTAGTTTTGTGTGATTTTGAGGAAAAACTCTTTTCTATCTCCCTTCGACATTGTCAGGAAAATTACCCACCACTGATATTTCAAATAAGGATTTGACTTTGGGCAGTTAAGTCCAGCCTCAGGGTGAAACCAGGTCAGAACAGAGGCAAGCCTGTTGGGGCCAGCCACATCTGGGTGATACTTTAGTGAAGAAGTGCCGTACGTTCACTAACAATTTATTGCCTGTTGTGTTCAAGAAGCTGTCCTGGCTGGATACAGGGATGCAAAGCTGATTTAGATGTACCAAACACATTTGTTATGAGTAGTGACTAAATTAGAAGAAAACCATGTCACGCACCTCTGCTGTGCAAAGAACCTTGAGTTGTTTTGCATCTAATTCCGTAGCCTGGCAAGTTCATTGCTATTCATGTAGGTTTGAAGCTCCACCTAGGCGGATGTGTGTCTGTCTTGTCCCCCAGTGTATCCCAGTTGCCACACGCAACACCTGGCACATTGTACACACTCCAGCATTTGCTGACTGATTATTGACTAACAGCCAAGTAACTCCTGGGGTATTTAAGAAATCAGGTCAGGGAGTCAGGTTATTTATATCTGCCTATGAAAGCATAAATTAAAATGTAAAACTTTATATGGGAAATTGCCTTATCAAGTGATATCCATGAGCATAATATATTATGTGTCCTGAAATCAATTTCCTTTGTCCTGTGATCTGCTTCTGAAAACATTGACCAGCTTTCAACATAGCACCCCATTTTCTTTTCCACTGGACTGACTTTTCAGTGTCTAATTCCTTAGCCCAAGGAAAGTAAAAGAGTCTGTCTTCTTTCATTCTTCCAAACGAGTAGACCTCCATCAAGCAGCTCTGCTTTGTAAGAATGCCTTTGCCTACCCTGAAAGGGACGGGTCCCTCCCTGCCTGTTAAAGAAGTCTGGGCTGGCATGTCAGCTCACACTGAGAGCCTAAGTGCAGGCATTTAATATTTTGTAGACGAAAGAAGCAGAGAGAGGCTCTGAGGCAAAAAAGTAATCCAAGCAGAAAATATATTTAAGACTAGAGGTTGCTTTTTCACAGCCAAGGAAGTGGCAATGGGGAGCTGGTTGCTGGAGGGAAGGAGCATAAATATGTATTGTGTATTTGGAGATAGGGGATTGGAGAGAGGATACTATGTGGAGGAACCACTTATTTGCCTAGATTTCACCTCAAAATAGAGAATGAAGAAGTAGTTAAGAGGAGAAAATATATGTCCATAAACATTGTATATGACATTAGTTATCAGGTGTATAACATTGATGCTGTGTGAACCGTTGTCCTGGAAATCTGCATTTACATTCTGATGAAGTTAGTATTAATTATGTTGCCTTTTTAATGTGGGGCCTCGTGATTGATGCAGTTGCTATGTCTGTAATCCCTATTTTTTAAATTTATTTTCCTTTTTAAAGGATGTTTTCTTTGTAAGAGAGAAGTCATAGTCTCCCCCTGCTGGATATGGCTGGTAGAACCTGAAAATTTAGGTCACTTGGCATGTATGTTGTGTAGCTATGAGAGGATTCATTTACCTGGACTTTGAACTTTCAAATTTTCTTCCCCACAGCCTCACTTAGCAGCCTTTTGATTACGCCTTTTCCATCTCCAAGCTCCTCCACATCCTCTTCCAGTAGTTACCAGCGCCGCTGGCTTCGAAGTCAGACAACAAGTTTGGAAAATGGCATCATTCCAAGGAGGTGAGTTGCAAGTTTGCTCTTGCCGAGAAAGGTACTAGTTGCAGGCAGCTCGAACAAACTGGCAGTACTCACCTGTTGTCAGTGGAAAAAGAACTAAGACCTCTTGGTTAGCTTCAGCTTAGGCTGAAAATTTGCAAGTGATAAGTTTTATAAAAAGAATAAATATAGAAGCCAAACAGCAATCTGGTTTGGAAGACACTGGGGAATAATCTGGGTCATTGTGCCGTGTACGAGCTAGACTTGGTGTTATTTAAGATGAGTGTGCTCTCTCTTTGAATTGGCTCCCTTCCAGATACAGCTCTTGGGAGCTAGAGGGGTGGAATAAATCTCTTCCTTGGCTTACTGTGACACCAGTGTGGTCTTTGGAAACCTGTGAACTCAAGGATTGGGACATACTCTTTTCATAAAACTTAAATTCTTAAACTGAGTGGTCACGACTCTAATTATAAAGATGGCCTCGAGGTATATTCTGCCTTCATTCCAGTTAAATTTTAGTTCTAAAGTTTAGTTGTTTTGCAAAATACACATTGTTGGCTCCTTATGATGTTACATCAGTAGCTTCCACTTTCTTCTTCCTACAACCCAAAACCTTAAAGGGAATTAGTATAGGTTGTACCTATAAAAATTCACATGTAAATTGGTTGATTTAGTGAGTTTGCTAGTAATCACCATGTGTAGGGATCTGTGAAGGTGTAAAGATGATTCAGTTACATGCCTGCATTTGTGAACTACTAGTATAGTTTGTTGACTGGTAGGGAAGGCGATATGCACATAAATAATGGCATAAAGACGTTAAACTGTAGGGGCTCTTGGGTGGCTTAGTCAGTTAAGTGTCCGACTCTTGATTTTGGCTCAGGTCATGATCTCACGGTTCTTGAGTTTGAGCTCCACTTTGGACTCTGTGCTGACAGCATGGAGCCTGCGTGGCATTTTCTCTCCCTCCCTCCCTCCCTATCTCTCTCTTTCTCTTTCTCTCTCTCTCTCTTTCTCTGCCCCTACCCTGCTTGTGCATGCTCTCTCTCTCAAAATAAATAAATAGACATCAAAATTTTTTAATAAAGATGTTAAACTATAAATGCCATGGGCAGGGCATAAAGCACTTTGGGACTCAGAGGAGGGAGAGAATACCTGCTGGTGGTCATGGGAGGCATGGCAGAGCCATGCATGGAGGAGATGGCACTTAAAGAACAAGCTGAGAAACAAGGGTTAGGGTGTGTGTATAGCACATGTCAGGCTGCTTGCCTCTCTTCTGTTATTCTCACAATCCTAGCAAGCTCGGCCAAGAGAAAAACATATAGCTGCTTCACTTGCTGAGGAACTGTTTGGTGGTTGGTGGACTTTGAGTGGAATGGCGGACTTTGGTGTGAGGACAAGTCCTAGCTCTGCGACTCACTAGGTGTACGTGACAGTGAATTAGTCTGGATTCAAAGTGTTGCTTCGGCATCTGCCTTATTTGTGCTAGTACCAGCCTCATGGTGTTGTTGGGAGAATTAAATGAGATACAGCAAGTCAAGTCAAGCTAAGACAAGACATGGGAAAGAAAATACTAGTCAGGATGACTTATTTGCACTTATTGCCATCATTATCATTACCATCACTACAGTTGTCAAAAGAAGGCATCCCACCTCCCTCCCTGCCATTACAGCAGCTTCTGTGATTGAAGAGAATGACGGGTCTTGAGAAATCTTCTGCTTTATGCATCTCTTTTTTTTTCTTAATTGTTTTAACGTTTATTTATTTTTGAGAGAGAGACAGAGCATGGGTGGAGGAGGGCCAGAGAGAGAGAGAGAGAGAGAGAGAGACAGAATCCGAAGCAGGCTTCAGGCTCTGAGCTGTCAGCACAGAGCCTGACGTGGGGCTTGAACTCACAGACTGTGAGATCATGACCTGAGCCGAAGTCGGACACTCAACTGAGTCACCCAGGCGCCACTATGCATCTCTTTACTAAAAATGTTTTTCCACCCCTTCAGTATTAAATCTCAAGTTGAATAGCATTCTCCAACTCACTCCTCTAAAAATTCTTCAACATTCTAATTTGAATTGAGATCTGGCTTTAGAAACTAAAGAATCTCTAATGAACTTACAACTAAAATAAGTATTTTTAGTTCAAAAATGAAAATGCCCCCAGGGGTGCCTCTGTGGCTCAGTGGCTTGAGCATCCAACTCTTGATTTTCGTTCAGGTCATGATCCCAGGGTCATGGAGTCAAGCCCTGCAACAGGCTGTGTGCTGAGCATGGAGTTTACTTGGGATTCTCTCTCTCCCTCTCCCTTTCCCCTCTCCTCTGCTTGCCTTCTCTCTCTCTCTCTCTCTCTCTCTCTCTCTCTCTCTCTCTCAAAATACAATAAAAAAAAAAAAAAAGAAAATGTGGAGCCCCTTTGTTCAAAAAGTAAGGAAAAGTACTATTAAAGGTACTAAAAGGTAAAGATTTAAAAAATATTTTACTTACAAAATATAATAGGAATAGTAGTGAAATATGAAGAAAAACTATAGATTGCAAAATTAATATTTCAGCATCATAATTTTACATAATAATGCTATATCTTGATTCATCATAAGTCTTTTCTGGCTCATTTTTCTATATTCCTTTGTCGGGTTATCAAAATTTATACTTTTTAGCAACTTTGCTTTCAATTGATATAATTGAAAGCAGCATTAGTCAGTCTTGGCAAATGCGAGATGGCAAATGATTTTTGACAATTTTTCATTTTGAGAAAGATCTTTCTGCTGATGTAACTGTTACTGGAACTTTATGCGTTATGAAAACATTGGATTAAGTTTTTGATAAACTTTCAAAATATAAATTTCATTGCATCCAGATCTGATGATTCTTGTGGAACAGTTTTTCTAAAAAAATTTAATTCTTCGCACAAATCCATTTTTGTATAAGACTGAATTTAATTTTAAATGTAAATTTATACAAAGTTATTTTAATGTCTCCTCTGACATTTACTGTAACTCATGAAAGTCTTACAAGCAACTGAGTTTCTTCATGAGTTGTATATAATTCAAAATGCCTGTTTTTTCATTCTATCACTGCATCTCCAATTGTAAGGAAAATTTGTGTATTTTATTTAAAAAATTTGTTAACATTTATTTATTTTTGAGAGACAGAGAGAGACAGAACACAAGTGGGGGAAGGGCAGAGAGAGAGGGAGACACAGAATCTGAAGCAGACTTCTAGGCTCCGAGCTGTCAGCTCAGAGCCCAATACGAGGCTTGAACCCACAAAGTATGAGATCATGACCTGAACCAAAGTCAGACGCTTAACCAACTGAGCCACCCAGGCGCTCCAGGAAAATTAATTTTAAATGGGCTTTCTTATTAATAATTTGTTTATCTGAAGTTTCAAATGAAAACAATAGGTTTTTTTCTCTGTCCGGTGCAACAATCTTTACATTTAATTTCTATGGGGCGCCTGGGTGGCTCAGTCAGTTGAGCGCCCGGCTTCAGCTCAGGTCATGATCCCACGGTCCGTGGGTTCAAGCCTCACATCGGGCTCTGTGCTGACAACTCAAGAGCCTGGAGCCTGTTTCAGATTCTGTGTCTCCCTCTCTCTCTGCCCCTCCCCACCTCATGCTCTGTCTCTGTCTCTCTCAAAAATAAATAAACTTTAAAAAAAAATTAAAAAAAAATTTCTATTTCTATGCCTGTAGATATATACTTTGTAATGTTGCAGTGCTTTTCAAAACTGTAGATGGTAAACTCTGAAGAATTCTGATTACTCCTGGATGTGCTTTATTGCAATGTCCACTGTGGGCGCTTTGTGATAATTCAGTGTCTTGGGTCTTGGGTCAGAGTTAAATATTTGCGCAGACTCTACAGGGACAGGTTCCGATGATGGATGGGCTAGCTGGCCTCGCACTATGGGTCATGGCACTACCCAGGTCTTTGCTCTCTCCCATGGCTGTGGTTGCTGCTGCTCTCACAGCCGCCAGTCTGGGCCCAGGTCCCAGGCTTGCTGCCTTGAGGCCTCCTGCTACCCTGGACTGCTCAGACACGTGGGCGTGTGCCTGACTGCCTAGCTAGTTGCTCAGCGGCTGGGTTGCATGCCCTTAGGCCGGAGCCCACTGTGCACTCTGCAGCCTGGTGTCTTCACTGCTCGCTCACATGTTTCATTGTCCCATCAGACTTTACCTACAGAATACAGGCTCAAAGATAAAATTACCAAGAATTCAAGATGGCAACCGCAAAACATTAAATCAAGCCTGGGGCCCATCTGGGAACAGGGCTCTGTGTGAGTGGGGTCTCATGCCCATGAAGCTGGCACACAGAGAATATAAATGTGGCTGACGTTTTGAATTGATCACTGTACCTATGAAGATCCCTTCATTTAAAGTTGCTGCAGTTGATTTCTTACTTTTGATAGGAATGGAGGTAGGAAAATTAGTTTTTTTATGTTAGACAGGAGAACAGTGGGTACCAAAAACACGATTGCATCTGGCTTTGAGAGAAAATTCACAGTAATCAAAAACTTCCTAACAGATAAAGATGGAAAGGATGATTTCACAGTCCTTAGCAGTTGGTTCCATGCTGGATACTCATGTCTCCAGGCCCCCTGCTGTGCCAGGCAGTAACTTTTGGTTACTGGTTGGGGAGTTGGGCTTGGACCTTTACCAGCTGGTGGGGAAGTACTGCCTGTAATAGAAGAGAAACTGCAGATTCCATCCCTTAGTGAAGCTACTGAAACCTTAAAGGACTGAGGTATTAAACTTCCCAGAAGGGCTTTTGATTCGAATTATTAAATTGAAGCAACCATATAAAGTTGATACAGGTTTGTTCTTTGACCTATAAAAATGGCAGTTTCATATGTTCCAATATAATACATACATTCAAATTAAATTCAAAGCTGACAAAAACAAACTAAGCAGTGGTGATATTAATTATAGATGATTGAGATGCACTTACATAATCATAGTTTTTGCTTTATTTATGATCTTGAAGTAAAAATAATGTATGTAAGTGCTTATTCATAAGTGTCAACAAAATTCTACTTGATTTTTTTTGTAAGGAGAAGATTAAGAGTATAGCAGTGGGTTTTCCTTGACTTGAAGTCCTGTCAGCTGATGGGATTTCTCCCAGCTATTTGCTGTCCGTGCTCCAGCTGGCAGGATGCACCTGATGGCGTGAACAGCAGCAGACGGATCAGGCATGGGGCAGAGTCCCTGCTCCTTTCCAGAGTCTAGGAAATGAGCCCAGACTAGAAGACAGAAACCCGGGGTTCTAGCGCCAGCATTGTCTCTAAGAAGCTTTCTGTTCCTGAAGCAGGTTGATGAATCACCCTGCCTCAGTTTCCACATTTGCAAAAAGATCTGTGTACCTTACATGGTGATTTGAGGGTGAGAAGATACGGTGAAGTATTTGGGTACATACTCAAATGTTTTAAAACATTCTGAAATGTTCTTTCATTGTGGAATAATTTTAAAAATATAATTACAGTACTATATGATCTGATTTGCACAGTTGATCTAAGACTTCAGAATGAAGCTCTGTTGCGTTAGAATCCAGGAATCCAGTGGAGAGAGGGGCATCTGGGTGGTCAGTTGGTTAAGCATCTGATTCTTTTTTATTTTTTGTTTTTACATTTAAAAAAATATTTTTATTTATTTTTGAGAAAGAGAGAGTGAGCGAGCATGAGCGGGGAAGGGCAGAGAGAGGGAGGGAGACACACAATCCGAAGCGGGCTCCAGGCTCTGAGCTGTCAGCACAGAGCCCAACGTGGGGCTCGAACTCTTGAAACTGTGAGATCATGATCTGAGCTGAAGTTGGACACTTAAACTGACTGAGCCACCCAGGAGCCCCAAGCATCTGATTCTTGATTTAGGCTCGGGTCATGACCTCAGGGTCATGAAATCAAGCCCGAGTAGGGCTCTGCACCGGGCATGGAGCCTGCTTAGGATTCTGTCTCTCCCTCTACTCTTCCCCACCTCTCCCGCCACCCAAAAATAGAATGCATTAGACAGACACAGTGAAGCAAGTAAGAGCTACGCAGGGCTATTGTAGCTGTGGAAGTTTTTCAGAAATTCAGTAGGTGGCACTCTGTGCTGTGTTAAGACAGAGTTGGCTATTGTTTATACGCTAGAGATGAAGACGATGCATAAAAACGCATAGGGTTAAGTGTTTATTACAATTTCATTATTAAGGACCATATTGGCCAAAGATAAATGGACTGAAATGGTCATTTTACTTTGGGAAAAGAAGGGAAGTGGGAGATGCCAGACAAAAAAAAGAAAAGGTTGCAAGAAAGTGTTGATAAATATAATCTCAGAACTTCCTATAAAATAGAAATAAACTGGTGCAAAAAACAAAGTTATAGTGCAGGTACTTTGGAAAAGGAGAATATTTACTGTATGGAATTTCTTTGTATGAAATTAAAATTCTAAGATAGGCTCAGGGTCTTTTTTTTTTTTTTTTTTTTTTTTTTAATGAGCAGATGATTAGGATCTAGGGATTTTTCAGAGAAAACAGTTGATGATTTATTATAATGCACAGCATTTACAACAGTACCTGGAGATCATGCCTTGCCAGTGGCATGTCTGTTAGCGCCTGTTACTGGCTTATCAACCACATCTACATCTCTGGGATCTTGCTTGAAGTTGACAGAAACAGTAGCATATCTTTCCTGAGGTTAGAACAAGATGTCTGTCCCCTTTCCTTTAAAAGTAAAATGGCTTTCCTGACCAAAACACTTTTTATGCATGCATGTTTTCAGAGGTATGGATATGTTCAAAATCACAGGAACATTATAGGCTATGAGTGGAGCACTAAACAAGTTTAAGATCAAGAGTATGGAGGCCAGCTGCCTTGAATCCTGCCAAGCATAAGTAATTGCTTTATTGTAATTTGTGGTAAAGAAAATAGAGGAAGCAGTCCTCTCCCATATTCTGCAGATATATAAGACTAAATGGTGAAGCCAGTGAGAAAGAGAAAGTTAATTGCATACTTACGGTGTGCCAGGCAAGGTGCTTTCATTTGCAATATATTATGTCCTTTCCTTTTGGTATCTTTGTAGAAAAAAAATTATTTTCGCTTTTGCTGTTAGTAACTATGTGCTAGTTATGCTGTTTTTTTCAGAATAGCTAAATAAGAGGGTTAGGCCATATTTGTGAGTCTTCCCCCTTAAGACAAATTGAGTATATATTCATAATTTATTGGCTTCATGATTCTCTTATCATAGAAGCAGAGTCTCTCAAAAGAACCGTAAGTTTTTTTTAAGAATTTACACAGAAGAGAGAGAAGTCTTTCTGCTTGGGGGATTTCCCAGAGAGCTTAATCAATTGCGTGGCTTAATCTGAGCATTTACTGGAGTAACTTCATGTAATGGATTTAATAGCCTTGGGAAAGTCAGCCTCAACTACCAGTAGTTCCAAACATGATGCATTGGTTAAACAGAATACCACAGGATCATTTCCCTTCTAATGTTCTTATCTTTTGCTATCTATCAACCAAAACAAAGGGCCTCTGTTTTGAGTGACCAGATGCGTCTCGCCCCTTCCTAAATACCACCAATCTGATGTAAAATTATCCAAGGGAAAAAGACTAAGAGTCTAACAAGAGGATATTTAAGGTTACTTTTAATTTTTATTTAAGTTTCTTTTTGTGTTAAATACGCTGTGGTAAGTTGAGGTTTTCATTTTTCATGACAGAATTAGAGAAAAGAATGAATTCCAAGTAGATGAAACTCTTGGTTCAGACTCCTGAGTGTTCACATTAGCTTTCTGAATTTCTGAATGGCATCCCCTGGCACTGCAGTTTATCTTCAGTGTGATTCTTTGATGTATGGCAACTTTTCAAACTTACTGTTCCTGCAGGTCAACTGATGAAACATTCAGCCTGGCTGAAGAAACCTGTAGTTCTAATCCAGCCATAGTTCGGAGGAAGAAAATTGCCATAAGCATCATCTTTTCTCTGTGTGAGAAAGAAGAAGCACAAAGGAATTTCCAGGACTTCTTTTTTTCTCATTTCCCCCTTTTTGAGTCTCACATGAACAGGCTGAAGAGTGCAATTGAAAAGGTAATAAGAATGTAATCTAGGGGCACCTGGCTGTGTCAGTCAATAGAGCATGCAACTCTTGATCTCAGCATTGTGAGTTCAAGCCCCATGTTGCATGTAGAAATTACTTAAAAATAATATCTTTAAAAAAAAAAAGACTGTAATCTTGTGTCAAATAGAGAAGTGATTATAGGGCTTAAGATGGTAGAATCTCATGGTTTATGATCAGATCCCTTTTTTAGAGAACTTAAATCACCTGCAACAGTAATAGATCCTTTAATACATTGATATTAGATATCAGACATTAGATTGTTTTAGGAAAGGAAATGGCTGCTTTCTGATGACTTAAGTCATTACTACAGTGAGTGTTTTCATTATACTAGTATTTTATTAATAAATGCCCAGTGGTAAACAGTTATAAAGGAATTTCTTCTCAGAAAGTAAATTTTTTTCTCTCTTCAATGAAGGCCATGATCTCCTGCAGGAAGATAGCAGAATCAAGTCTCCGTGTCCAGTTTTATGTCAGCCGTCTGATGGAAGCTCTGGGAGAATTCAGGTATGTTGACAAAGTCTGGCAAATCCAACAGGATAAATTTATAAGTGGCAGTAGCGGTGGCAGCCATGGATCTGGGGATACATGGCGACATTACTTGGAAGAATTTAGGGGCTGGCAATTACTGGTCACTTTAGCAGCTCCTTCCTTCAAGATGGAAACCCAGATCAAATAGAGCAGAATGTTTAAGTCACACAGCACCACATAATCCACACTGCTGCCTGACAGTCTTTGATTGCTTTTAATGAGATGAATGGAGAAAACTAATATTTATGTGTCTCTTATAAGCCTGTTCATTATTTCATGTCATCCTCACAAAAGCCCTACGAGTAAACACTATTAACTGACCCCACTTTACAGTTGTGAAGGCTTGAGTTCAGGGACACTCATCCAGAGCATAGCTGGAGAGGGGCACCTGGGTGGCTCAGTCGGTTAAGTGTCTGACTCTTGATCTCGGAGTCGTGAGTGTAAGTCCCATGTTGGGCTCCACACTGGGAGTGGAGTCCCCTTAAAAAAAAATTTTTAAAAAGAAACAAAAATAAAAAGCACAGCATAGCTGGAGAGCGTATATGTGTCAGGCAGATATACCTTCCAGCTTACCAGGACAGTCCTTGTTTATACCCAGTGCCCTCTCATAAGTATCCTGGTCTGAACATTAAATTAGTGTGTCTTCATTGTGAGTTTTTAATTCATGATCTTTGTACTCTGGAGACTGGTTTTCTGTAGTCTTTGCTCCTAATATCTGGGTAGGAAGGTGTAGTGTAGAGGGTAGGACTCTCCTTCACCATGCTAACCTGGGGTTCTTGCACCATTTCTTTGAGCCAGTTTCTCAATGGGGAGTGGAATCATATTCTGAAGCCGTCATGAGCTAATAAGTCAAACTGTTATTCTGTAGCTGAAAGATAAAAGAATTTTTACAGGGGTGCCTGGGAGGCTCAGTTGGTTAAGCCTCCAACTCTTGATTTCATCTCAGGTCATGATCTCACGGTTCATGAGATCGAGCCCTGCCTTGGGCTCCACGCTGACACCCACACCCACACCCACACCCACACCAGTGTGACAGTGTGGAGACTGCTTGGAATTCTTCCTCTTCCTCTCTCTCTCTCTCCCCAACTCATGTTCTCTTTCTCTCTCAAAATAAATAAATGAACATGAAAAAAAATTCTTTATAGTTTTTAGAATTTTAGAACATTGGGTTTTTTTTGTTTTTGTTTTTTTGTTTTTTTTTTTGTTTTTTTTTTTAGTTTATTTTGAGAGAGAGAGACAGAGAGAGAGAGGGCACACACACTTGGGTAAGGGACAGAGAGAGAGAGAGAGAGAGAGAGAGAGAGAGAGAGAGAGAATCCCAAGCAGCAAGCAGGTTTCACACCATCAGCACGGAGCCCCATGCAGGGCTCAAACCCATGAATCTCGAGATGGTAACCTGAGCCAAAAAGTCAGACGCTTAACAGACTGAGCCACCCAGGCATCCCTAGAACATTTTTTTGATGATTAAGGTATATGCTGGTGAATTCTATATGGCTACTTGAAACAATATCTCCAGTGGTCTTTGAACCTTGCGTTATGTATAAAGTACTCAGCACATTTGTCATTATTTGGTGACTGTCAAGACCTAAGTCATATATTTGAGAAATAGTGTGGAGTTGTGCTAGTTTGATTAAAGTATTAATTTTTTCGGGGCTCCTGGGTGGCGCAGTCGGTTAAGCGTCCGACTTCAGCCAGGTCACGATCTCGCGGTCTGTGAGTTCGAGCCCCGCGTCGGGCTCTGGGCTGATGGCTCAGAGCCTGGAGCCTGTTTCCGATTCTGTGTCTCCCTCTCTCTCTGCCCCTCCCCCGTTCATGCTCTGTCTCTCTCTGTCCCAAAAATAAATAAACGTTGAAAAAAAAAAATTAAAAAAAAAAAAATAATAATAATTTTTCAGAGGTCAAGAATCTGAAAGTACAGAACCAGAAAGCCTCACTTATTCAAAGACACGTCTTATTCTTACGTCAACAACCTACCCTTCCAGAAATGGTGACAAAATGTAGTGTTACCAATGAGAGACCTAGTTTTAGTAAATAATTCCCAGTTCTGTGTGACTGTAATCTGTCATTGCTACCTAACTCAGCAGATGTGTTTTGGCCAAGGTGACGTTCTCTTGTATCTCCATTCATTTAGGCACATAGCTAGAAAATCAGAATATGTCTTATCATCTTTATTTGGAGTGAATATGTCCTCCAGTGGGGGTCCCAAGCTAAGTTAGTGTGCTCTTTGGAAAAACATTTATGAGTCATGAAGCTTAGAGTAAGGCCTTGGCACCAGGTGTTGGGAAACCTGAAGTCTTATCCTGACCTTGTCATTCAGTGTCTTATATAAGTAACTTAATTTCTTTAGGCCTCAGTTTCTATATCTGTAAAGTGATAGAGCTACATTAGTCAGTTTTGCTAATAGCTTATAGTTCTAAGAATTTGATTCTGTTAGTCCATATAGAAACTCAGTATATATCATGAAGAAGAGCCATTTATGTAGTTTTTTCATCTGAAATCAATAGGGTGCTTTGGCTTAGAGAACTAAGCACTAACTAGCACTTGGGAGAGCTGAGTTGCCTTTGGCCACATTTTTAAATAGCATGTACTTTCTTTCTTCCTTTATTTCTTTACTGTAAAAACAAATGCAAATTTTGATAATAGGCATTGTGAAAACAAATCATTTAAAAATGGATATTTTATATCAAGGGTTAGTATGCCTTTTCCATAAAGAGTCTCTGTCATAGCTCCTCAACTTTGCCATTCTGCAAAAAGCAGCAATAGATAATGTATAAATGAATGAGCTTGGCAGTGTTCCAATAAAATGTTATTTACAAAAAAGGTGGCAGGTTTGGCCTCTGGATCATAGTTTGCTGATCTCTGTTTTATATACTGTTTGAATCCCTTAAGGGCTACATAGATCCAGATTATTGTTTTCTTCTTTATTCCTTTATACAGAGATTATCCAAAATAATATTTGTGACAGCTTTATGTCTCCCTTCTCTTTTCTATAGAGGAACTATCTGGAACTTATATTCCGTTCCAAGGATAGCTGAACCCGTATGGCTTACCATGATGTCCAGCACCTTGGAAAAAACCCAGCTCTGCCAGCGCTTTCTCAAGGAGTTTACACTTCTGATAGAACAGATCAACAAAAATCAGTAAGCTTCAAATCTCTGAAGCCTTTTTTGCAACTTCCATGACCAGTGTCTGTGGTGTATGTGACATGCCTCTTCCTGCATTGACTCATCTGGTTGTATTTTCTTCCATTTCTCCCAAGGTTTTTTGCTGCCTTACTGACTGCAGTGTTAACCTACCACCTGGCCTGGGTACCGACTGTCATGCCTGTTGATCACCCTCCCATTAAAGCCTTCTCAGAGAAACGCACCTCTCAGTCAGTGAACACGCTGGCCAAAACACATCCATATAATCCTCTCTGGGCACAGCTGGGTTAGTACCTAATTTGACTATTCAGAGACTCTATGGGATGGAATGGAGAAAATGCTAGAATTTTTTGTTGATATTGGCTCTCCATCCCGGAGATTCAGGAGTTGTCCCTGGACAGGCAGATGATAGGAGACTGGCCCACAGGGTCTAGTTGTAGGGCAACCCCTTCCTCTCCTTCCCCGCCACTGGCAGCTTTGTTGTGCTCTTCTGAAGCGGAACAGGTAAATCGTTCTCCCATACCACAGTGGCAGTTCACCCTAGAGCAGGGTTTCTTAACCTCAGCATTATTGATATTTGGACCAGATAATTCTTTGTGGGGTGGGGTTTGGGAGGGCTGTCTTGTGCATTTAGGGTGTTAGCAGCATCAGTGGCCTTTGTTCACTAGCTACCAGTGAAAAACCCCCTTCAGAGTTGTGACAATCAAAAATGTCTCTGAACATTATTCCTGGGTGGCAAGACACTCTCTGGCTGAGAACCACTGCCCTCAAGGATGGACTTGGTTGGAGAAAAATAGGAGAAAAAGAAAGTAACATACTATAATTTTACTACCTTTACAACTTTAGCTTGAGTTAGGAACCTTGTCTTTCTCTATACCACTTCCTTGCAATTAGATGGTGGCATTTATTTCCTCAAAGCTTTGCACGTAGGCATGGTACAGAAATCTAATGCTTTGGCATAGTTGGTTATAAAGTTTGGGACTTGTGAGTTCAAAGTGGCATATTTGGGTTCATGTGGACAGGAGGTCTACTCTTGGACCTCTCACTCATCAATCATGTAGAGTAACACAGTTAAACTCGCTGCCCACGCTGATCCAGATCCTATGCTAGATGCCAGGGACATGGGGTTAACACACACTGCTTAGCTTGGGGAAGCTAGCTGCCTAATGGAGTGGCAGATTTGTATTCAGATGATATCAAAACATCCTGATTACTCCTTTGATAGGAGAAGGATGCAAGACAGAGACAGTATAGTGTGAAGGTTAAGGGTATAGGTGCCACAGCCAGACTACATAGATCAAATCCAGTCTCCATGGGCAAGTGCCTTAACCTCTCTGTGTCTCAGTTTCTTTATCTGTAAAATGGGATGATAATAGTTAATGGTTGCTGTGGGATTTACTTCTATATAAAGCACTTTTGTTATTTATGCTGCTGATGAAAATATTAATGTTAGAGAGGCACTGGGAGACAAAGTGAGGGGATGGAGGGGATTTTCAAGGAAGGCTTACTTAAGGAAATGTTAAAATGGCATTTTCCAGAAGTACGGACTTGGGAAGCGCACTCTAATCTTAGAAAATGGCATGTTATAATAACAATAATGAAAACTTGACACTGTGAACCAAGCATTGTTTTAAGTGCTTTTTGCATGTATTAATTAATTAGATTCTCATTCCAAACCTATTATTATTTGTCTTCACATTATAGATAATAAAGATGTCTTGCCCTTGTGACCCGGATTTAAGAAAGAGAATACATGTCTCACAGGGGGATAATAGGTACATGTTAAATGAATTAATTAAAGAATTTATGAATGTTAAAAATGGACTTAATACAACCAATCAGTACCGAGCTCAGAAGAACTCAGAGTATGCCTCACTCTGGGTTATACAGTTCTGGGGAGGACAGAGCATTATTGTTGTTGTTATGGGACAGTAGTCTTGAAAAAATGCAGTATCGTTAAGTGGCAAAGGGAAGGGGGCTAGATATTAAGGAAACATGGTGTTTCATGCTGCCGGGTCACCCATTTAAAAACAATGCTAATTAAACATTGTGCATTTAATTAGATGAATGTATTTATAATTAGACACGCTTCCCATTTGAAATTTAAATAATTGAGAGCCTGTGTTTGGCATTACAAGGCAACGTCCCTTCCTATGAGCTCATAGTCGTGTAGTAGGTCATGTATTATTGAAAGTGTCCAATCCTACCCTCCCCCAGACCATCCAGCAGGGGTCTGGCGGTTGACAGAGCAGAGTCTTGTGATAGCTTTGTAAAGCCAAGTGTAAATGGTGGTTGAGTCTCCATCATTACAAAAAATCAAGCAGCTTCAGTGGGGGAGCCACTTCCAATTATTATTATTTTTGTTAAATATTTACCAAGTCCCAGTAAATAGGAAAATACAAATTTCTGGGAATATACAATGGTGCGGAGGTAATTTTATTCCAGGTTCCTAAGTTGTAGAAAAGACTCTATTTTGAATTATTTCAAAGGCTTATCTGAACGCTTGCCAGAGCGGGTACCACTGCTGTGCCCACCTCTGCCTGGCTCCTTGGCATTCTCAGGAAAGTGGGGAGAGAAGCTGAAAGCAACCAGCCCTTGGGGTCTATCACACCCTCACTGGCCTGCTCTCCAGGAGCTCAGCCCTCCTCACCCTGCCTAACATGAGCACTCTACACAAGGACTTTCCAAAGCTGGATCACCAGCCATTAGTGGCTTGTGGAAGCAATTTTGTGGGTCAGAAAAGCATTTAAAAGGGTCAGTACAATAGAAAATATCAGAGTGACACAGGTACTGTTTTGTAAAATGTTTGTTTCAGGGGATGAGTGAGGTTGCAGTATAAAATGTATTTCTGTTGTGGGATGGGTACGCATAGTTTGAAAGGCAATTTCTTTCACCACTGAAATTATAATGAAAATAACTTTAAAAAATGATTGGGGCGCCTGGGTGGCGCAGTCGGTTAAGCGTCCGACTTCAGCCAGGTCACGATCTCGCGGCCCGTGAATTCGAGCCCCGCGTCAGGCTCTGGGCTGATGGCTCAGAGCCTGGAGCCTGTTTCCGATTCTGTGTCTCCCTCTTTCTCTGCCCCTCCCCCGTTCATGCTCTGTCTCTCTCTGTCCCAAAAATAAATAAACGTTGAAAAAAAAAAAATTTTTTTTTTAAAAATGATACGGAGAAAATTCCCACCTGCTCAGAAATTAAACAACCCATTTTAAATAACCCAAAAGGCAGATAATACTTCACAAGGGAAATTAGAAAATATTTTGAATTAAATAATAATAAAGATAGAATAAATTACAATGTATGGGCCTCGGGAAACACTGTAGAGGGGAACTTTGTAGCATACACATTTATTAGAATGTAATCTAGGAGAAAGTGGCCCTTTAAGATCCTTGGCTTCTCTCCTCGTCTCTTTTTAAAAACATTTTCTTTCAGTTCCTCCCTCTGTTTTGGTTTCTCCCTCCATATTCCCCCCACCTTTCCCACCCTTTCTCTGTCCTCCCCTTACAGCGCTCCTACATTCTCAGTTTCTCAGCTTTCCGGTTTCTATCTATTCACTGTCCCCTTGATAGTTTTTCATGTCCCCCTCTGTGGGCGTCACCCTTACTGCTCTCCTCACCACTTGTTGCTTCTCTCAGATTCTCTGCTGTTTGTACCTCTTCACCTCCAACCTCCTTTCTTTCTCCTTTCCTCTCACCTTTCACTCTGTCTTCCTCTCCTCCTTTTGGACTCCCCTCTTTATGTTCTCTGAGCCAGCTTTCCCTTCCTCTGCCTGCTCTTCTCACTCCTTGCTCCATGCTGGTTGTCTCCTTCCCTTTGGGTCTCTCCTCTCCCTGCACCCGGCTCCCTTCCTGCTTTATGCACTCTCTGCCTTTCGTCTGTCTCCTTTACCTTCTCTCGTTTTCTTGCTTTTTGTAAGTTTAAATTTTATATATTTTTTCTTTTGAGTATATTTTTTAATGTTTCTTTTTAAGAGCGAGAGAGCGTGTACAAGCGGGGGAGGGGCAAAGAGAGGGGGAGACACAGAATCTGAAGCAGGCTCCAGGCTCTGAGCTGTCAGCACAGAGCCTGACACGGGGCTCAAACCCACAGACCGCGAGATCATGACCTGAGCCGAAGTCGGAAGCTTAACTGAGCCACCCAGGCGCCCCTTTTTAATATTTATTGATTTTGAGAGAGAGAGGGAAAGGCAGAGAGAGAGAATCCCAAGTAGGCTCCGTGCTGTCAGTGCACAGCCCGAAATGGGACTTGAACACACAAACCGTGAGATCATGACCTGAGCCGAAATGAAGTCAGACGCTCAAGTGACTGAGCCACCCAGGCATCCTTAAATTTGTATTTTAAATTGTGGTTTAAAAAAAGCCCAGAACATAGCATTTACCATCTCAACCATTTCTAAGTGTACAGTTCAGTAATGTTAAGTCTATTCACATTGTTGTGCAACTTCATTTTATAAAATACTACTCATGAAAACAAAGGAATCTACTCTAAAATTAGTGGCTTTGTCAGTCCAGGGCTCAAAAAATTGTCTTCCAGTTGAAGATCCAGTAAATCTGTAATATTACAGGTCTCTTATTTTCATGATGCATTATTTTATGAAGACTGACCCTAAAATAAAGGCACTGTTTCCACACACAATTGCTGTCATTACTTTATACAGCTTAAATTATTGTACATCGTATTTTTTTAGATTTTTCAGAAATGTTTATTTATTTTGAGAGAAAGCGAGAGAGAGTGAGTGGGGGAGGGGCAGGAGAGAGAGACTCTCAAGCAGGCTCTGCTGTCAGTGCAGAGCCTGACTCAGGGTTCAAACCCACAAACCGTGAGATCATGACCTGAGCCAAAATCAAGAGTCAGACACTTAACTGACTGAGCCATCCAGGCACCTGATAAATTGTATTTTTGTTTTATTTTTATTTTTTTTTTTTTATTTTTTTATGAATACAATTTATTGTCAAATTGGCTTACATACAATACCCAGTGTTCATCCCAAGTGCCCTCCTCAGTGCCCATCACCCATTTTCCCCTCTCTCCCACCCTCCCATCCACCCTCAGTTTATTCTCTGTATTTAAGAGTCTCTTGTGGTTTGCCTCCCTCTCTCTCTGTTTGTAACTTTTTTTTTTCCTTTTCCCTTCCCCCATGGTCTTCTGTTAAGTTTCTCAAGATCCATATATGAGTGAAAACATATGATATCTGTCCTTCTCTGACTGACTTATTTCACTTAGCATAATACCCTCTAGTTCCATCCACGTTGCTACAAATGGCATGATTTCATTCTTTCTCATTGCCAAGTAGTATTCCATTGTATATATAAACCACATCTTCTTTATCCATTCATCAGTTGATGGATATTGAGGCTCTTTCTATGATTTGGCTATTGTTGAAAGCGCTGCTATAAACAATGGGGTAAACGTGCCCCTATGCATCAGCACTCCTGTATCCCTTGGGAAAATTCCTAGCAGTGCTGTTGCTGGATCATAGGGTAGATTTATTTTTAATCTTTTGAGGAACCTCCACACTATTTTCCAGAGTGGCTGCACCAGTGTGCATTCCCACCAACAGTGCAAGAGGGTTCCCATTTCTCCACATCCTCGCCAGCATCTGTAGTTTCCTGAGTTGTTCATTTTAGCACTCTGACCAGTGTGAGGTGGTATCTCAGTGTGGCTTTGATTTGTATTTCCCTGATGATGAGTGACATTGGGCATCTTTTCATGTGTCTGTTGGCCATCTGGCTGTCTTCTTTGGAAAAGTGTCTATTCATCTTTCTGCCCATTTCTTCGCTGGATTATTTGTTTTTCAGGTGTTGAGTTTGGTAAGTTCTTTGTAGATTTTGGATACTAGCCCTTTATCTGACAGGTCATTTGCAGATATCTTTTCCCATTCTGTTGGGTTGATTGTTGTTTTTGTTGATTGTTTCCTTTGCAGTGCAGAAGCTTTTTATCTTGATGAGGTCCCAGTAGTTCATTTTTGCTTTTATTTCCCTGGCCTTTGGAGATGTGTCGAGTAAAAAATTGCTGCGGCTGAGGTCAGAGAGGTTGTTGCCTGCTTTCTCCTCTAGGGTTTTGATGGTTTCCTGTCTCATATTTAGGTCTTTTATCCGTTTTGAGTTTATTTTTGTGTATGGTGTAAGAAAGTGGTCTAGTTTCATTCTTCTGCATGTTGCTGTCCAGTTCTCCCAGCCCCATTTGCTAAAGAGACTATCTTTTTTCCATTGGATACTTTTTCCTGCTTTGTCAAAGATTAGTTGGCCATACATTTGTGGGTCCAATTCCGGGTTGTCTATTCTATTGCATTGATCTGAGTGTCCGTTTTTGTGCCAATACCATACTGTCTTGATGATTACAGCTTTGTAGTAGAGGCTATGCAACCACAAAAGACCCCGAGTAGCCAAACTAATATTGAAGAAGAAAATCAAAGCGGGAAACATCATAAATTGTATTTTTAGTAGCTGTCCTTGCTTTCTTTTTTTCCCATTTATTAGTTATTAAAATGTGCAATGCCAAATGTTCAATGCATTGCTAAAAAATATTGTCATTCTGAGTGGCCTTTCTTTCCTCTGTGTTTTTTTTTTTTTTTTTGTACCAGATTTCAGATATGTAATAGTTATCCTCTTTATTAACATTGAGACTGATTTAACAAGAACATCCCTTGAATTCCTGAAATGACTGATCCCCCGGCAGCAATGAGAGGTCTAGAAAGTTTTCTCAAACAGAAATACTCGTCCTAACATCAGACTACAGTCTTGAGTTATTCTTTTGAATTCCTGAATGATCTGTCAGTTACAAAAGCCTCAAAGATAAAGCTTGATTAGCCTGTAGGCTTTTTATAGAGAGGATTCTTTAAAGTCATTTGTGTCCTGCCCTTTAAATGTTTTCAGGAGCAGTAGCTTTACACTAGGGAATACTCTCCAGAGGGGGTATTTCCTGATGGTTCCCAGGGGCAAGTACTTCCTGATGGTTCCCATAACTTTTTCCTGTCTCAATCTGTTGGTATAATTAGTTTTATCTAGTATATGCTCTAATAAAAATGCATTCCCTTCTCTCTCTAGATGCATTCCTCAGATGAGTTCTAACTTCCTGAGCTCTTATTTATAACTGTTACCATGTACGTCTTCTCCTTTATTTAGTATCTTTGCAAGTTTTGATTTATTCCATCATTCTGATTATTCTCTTAATGGTTTCTAACTCAGGGTTGGTTATACAGGAATATAAACAGGATAAATCCACGCGAATCACTTTAGCACTGTGCCTGCACACTCAGTAAATGTTGGCTGTTTGTTGTAATTGTCAGTATTATTATTATCAAAGCATTTCAAACAGTAATCAGATTGTCAAATGGCAATACTTTCAATAGGCGTTTAACAAATACTTTTGATGGAAAGCTTATACTGCTGGGCTCATTGACATATTTGCTCTTATTAACCCTTCTTCCACCTTTAAGCTAAATTTTTGTGGTTCATTACATAGTTTTTAATCAACTTGTCAGGATATAACTTATGGGACGTGTTTTCTTCCAGTAGGATTTTCAGGTGAAGTAATGGAAAATAAATTCAGATTCATTATTCATGACTAAGTGATTTCTTCTTGTTAATCACATTGGTTCTACTTGGTGTGTGTGTGTGTGTGTGTGTGTGTGTGTGTGTGTGTATTGAGGGAATTCTGAGCAGGCCATTTCATTAAGTATTTTGAATTGATTCACTACACTTCTGTTCAGAGATCCCTGAATTTGGATTTTACCCCAAGGTCTATTGTCCTGGGGTTGTTCTGAAAAAAATCCCATCATTCTTGTTTCCAAGATACAGTATTTGATTTGTATAGTGAGCTGAAGGAGCCAGCTCTAGTGGGGGCTGGCCTGCCCAGCGAGCTGTGTGGGAAGTCCTAACGAGCACGGAGAGGGGCCTTGTACACCAGCACTGTGTCCGTGCACCAGGAGCGGTGGGCCGCAGCCTTACACTTTCCCTTCCAGAGGCACAGCTAAAACATGGTCATTAGTAGGAGTTACCTCTTTGCCCCAGTCAGGTGTGTGAAGAAGCAGTCCTAATTTGGGAGTGTGAGTCTTCTGTTTTTCTCTTGTAAAGGCTGACATATCCATGACATGCTTGCCCCAAACAACTTGGTGTGTGTTTTGCTCTCCAGGCGATCTTTACGGAGCCATTGGCTCTCCAGTGAGGCTGACTCGCACGGTGGTGCTGGGGAAGCAGAAGGATCTGGTCCAACGCATACTTTATGTCCTGACCTACTTTCTCCGTTGCTCTGAGCTGCAAGAGAATCAGCTGACCTGGAGTGGGAGTCACAGTGAAGGAGACCAAGTGTTAAATGGGAGCAACATCACCACAGCCTTGGAGAGGGGGGAAGTAGAGGAGTCTGAGTATGTGGTTGTCACAGTGAGAAGTGAGCCTGCTCTGCTTCCCCCCATCCTGCCACCCTCGATGGCTGAGGGAAGGAGCCCCAGGCCTGAGGGGCTGGGTGTGTCCCCAGAGGGCACTGACATTAGAGACCTGTGTCCCAAACCTGACAAAGAAGGAAACAAAAGGGCAGAGCAGAGTTCTCAAGTCTGCGGCGTGGAATTCCAAGAGCCAGCATCGGGAAGCTCCTGGAAGTCTCAGGGTGCATTTTGTGGGGAGGAAGAAAGTGAAAAAGAGGCACCACGAGATGACTCTTCAAGACTCTCCAACTGTGAAGGGTTGGGGGCAGGAGTGAAGATCGGCCAGCGAACTGTCAGTGAAGAGTTGAAAGGGGAGATGCCCAAGAAACTCTCAGACCGGTCAGCAGCCTGGCCTTGCCCTGACAGACATTCCTGGGAGAAGCCTCCCTTAGAAAAGGTCACTTTCCAAATTGGAAGCTCCGTATCTCCAGAGTCTGACTTCGAAAGCCGCACACAAAAAATGGAGAAGCGGCTAATGGCCTGTAGACAGTATCCAGAGTTAGCCTGCCATCCCTCAGCGGAGTCTGGGATGGCCGCTGACCTGGCTCAGGACCAGCAGGCTTCTCGGTGCTCCTTTACACCTGGCTTCCAAAAGAACATCCCTTGTCCTCAGAACCCGTCTTCTGAGAGGGATGAAGGTGAACTTGAGAGGGGTTTTGCTGAGGACAGAGGCGTCAGAAGCGAGCTTGTGGCAGCTGCTGCTGGGCAGCCCGGCCAGTGTGCTGACACGTTGGCACCTGATGGCGGTGCCGCAGGAGCCGGAACGAGGATTCTGGAGAAAACAAGAGGTTTGTATCTGAAGGCTGCGGAGGGACCTTTGATACAGCCTGTTCCAAGCAGGTGTGCACAGCAGGACTCTGGCTTCTCAGGCGCTGCAGATGTCCCCTGTGGGGATGCTGACAGGAAGGCCAACTTCAGGATGGAAGGAGACATTCCCAGGAACGAAAGCTCAGATAGCGCTCTTGGAGACAGTGACGAGGAGGCGTGTGCTTCAGCCTCGCTGAATCTAGAGCACAGCGATGACTGGACTGAAGGATCCTTGGAAGTGGAGCTGCCTCTGCCCAGGTAACACCGGCAGGCTGGGGAGCAGAAAGAACTGGGTTCAAATACTGGTTTTCTGACTTAACACACATGATCACATTAGCTGCCGTTGGCCATGTTACACATGATGGCTTTTTTCTCGGAGCGTTAGTGTTAATCACACCGCTGCACAGGGTTTCGAGCCTGCCCTTTCTCCAAGGGGGATGACAGTGGCTTGGTGCCTCTGAGCTCTCTGAGTGAGGAGGCGCGCCGTTGCCTTTGCAGCTCTTGTGACATTTTGGGAAGCTCGAGGATATGGTGGAGGTGAGCAGGTATTTTAATTTTCTGTCATCCGCACGGAAGTTGTATGGCTGGCAGCAGATGCCTTGCATCGGAGGCGGTGGATTGCCCTCACCGTGTGGCTTCTCTCCTGCAGCTCAGAGCAGCATGACGGGGTTGGGAAACAACACCTCTTCCTTAACACTCCATCAGGTCGATTATTTGGGCTGTGATGACTGAAAGCAGTAATTAGAGATTTCTGCTGTTCTTCTGCCCTGGTGTGGGCGTCACCCTGTGCAGATGTGTCGCGTTCCTAAAGCCAGGTTTTTGGCAAGTGCCTCCCCACCTCCCCCCAGTAGACTTTCTCTTTCTTCACTCTCTTGACACAGACTGCCTGGTGGATGTTTGATATGAGGTGCATCATGTCAATATGTGACAGGAAATACTGTTTCTTCTACCCTTCCATCAAAAAAGAAATTATTTTTCTCCTCCCACCCCCTTGCTTTTCCCATGTCAATGATCCACTTACTGGAGGATTGGTGAAACGGACCACCATGAATCTGTTTTTTGCATCTGTGTTATTGGGGGTTTTGTGCCAATGGTGATGCGAGAAGGGGGTACATTTTTAATTGTGTATTCTAATGGGCCAATATTGTTTTAGGTCTCAGAGCATTAGCAACACAAACGTAAGAAACTTTGGCCGCTCACTTCTGGCGGGTTATTGCCCCACGTACATGCCTGATCTGGTGCTTCACGGGACCAGCAGCGATGAGAAGCTGAAGCAGTGTCTGGTGGCCGATCTGGTCCACACAGTCCATGTAAGTAATCCCAGCTTGTAGCCTCTGGCTGCTGACAATATGTCCACCAGGGTCTGGGCCAGCAGCAGGTGTCTAGACTGAAGGGGGTGCGGTTACAGGATTGTTTATAGAGATGCGGGCGAGATTACAGCAATCAACAAGGGTTGGTGAAGCACCCAGGGAGTAGCAGCAGCTGGGAACTTTGGGCACACGTGGGCCTGAGGGATAAGTGTCGGGGGGGGCGGGGGGAGGGGGGGGCAGTGACACCAGAACGGTGGAGAGCTGGAGCTGGAAGAGCAGCCACCTGGCTGCACGAGCTCTGGGGAGGGTGAAGGATAACTCCCTGACACCCTTTCCCTTCAGCCTCTGAGCTCTTCTGTACCTCTCACTGGCTGAGCCCAGCTGGAAGCCAGAGAGCAAGGTCAAAACTGATGCAGATATAGTCCCGAGGTCCACAGAGGTCGGCCTCCTGGGGCCTGCACAAGACAGACAAGGGCAAAGAGTGGATCTGGAGGACGGACGGGCCCGGCAAATAGAATAAACAGCACAGATGGTGACAATTATATGCCGTCACGGGGAGGACCGAAGAGATGTCACATATGGTTTGCTTTTTATCCGATCCTTACAAGTTCCTAAAAGTAATTTATTTTAACTGATTTGTCATTAAGTTCACTTTGATGGCTGCATGAGGATGACTGTATAAAGATTAACAAGTCTTACTGGAAAATTGCCTTGTGGCTGCTGTTAAGTGCTTTTCTGCTATCTGCAGCATGACAGGAACTGAGCAGTTAAGGAAACTGTGTCAATCTGATGGGCCTGGTTTTAATTGAGCTGCTATTGGGCAGATGTGCAAAAATAGATGTTTTGCACCGGAAACATAATGTATCTTGTGCGATAGGGAAAGTCCTCACTGCATTAAGAAAATTGGAATTTGGCTTGTTACCTACCTCCTCGACCAACAAGTAGTTTTTGAAAGGTGGAACAGAAGGCACCGCGTGTTATCCTTGGCCTTGAGCATCTCCTCTGTGAAGACTAAACATACATCAGACACAAGCTAAACAGGCTAAAGATATTTGTGTCAAATGGGAAGAAAAGCTCAGTAGTGAAGCAGATGTCTTCATAACCCCCCTGAATGGGGAGGGAGGAGAGATGGGGAGGGGGTGATTGGAAGCTGGGGAGGCCAGCCCAGGGTACACATTTATACCCGAACATTCCTAACCCCACCCTGCTCTGTGGTCAGACACCACCCCGCACCAGGATATTCCAGGAATGAAGCTATGAGGTTACTTTCGTCTTCTGTAAAAAAAAATGTCGTAACATTTTATTTTCAGAGTTGTAATGAACACCGTATACTTGTTTATCATGTCAGTGATCCCTACGTCAGTGACATTAGGGTAAGAACGGTGCCCTTATTGTGTGATACTATCTGTCTAGGTTGTTTCATACCACGGAAGCCTCCGTGATTTTAGACTCACGTACATTTTGTAGCTCTTGGTAGCATGAAGGCAGGGAGGTAGAGGCCCTCTTTTCCTTTTCTATCGGCTGCCTATGTGTTTATATCCATATATGCAAAACCTGTGGGGTTTTCCTCTCTGTTCTGCCATCAGTTTGATCTGTAAGAACATCGGTATTGCTTGCTGGACCCTTCTTGCATGAAGCCCGGTGTCCTGCTTCTGACAGAAGCGCCAAGAGAGCGAGTATGATCTGGCTGGGTTGTCTTCAGTGCCATTGATCTTACCAGGGGGTGTGTGTGGCCCAAATGCCCTGGACTGGCTCACTTACCACTCTGGAAATATAATTGATTGATAACCGTCCTTGAGCTTATCTGGAAAACCATTCATGACTCTTTTTTTTTTTTTTTTTTTTTACTCTTTTCCACAGGCTGACAAGTTCCAGTGTTTTGTGTATATTAGGTGTTAATGGTGACCAGTGAGCTCTGTAATTCTGACATTTGAAAAAAACAAACCCATGTTTTCTCTATTTGTACTCTTAAAGGTTTTTCATATATTATTTTCCCTTGCTTTGAGAAGTAGTATTTTCACACTGTAGCTTTTCTCATTTTTTCAGACTATGCAATCACCCCGAGAGATCGAAAGTTATTAAGCATAATAACCTATATTGTGTCAAATTGTGGGTACATCCAAAGTGCAGCCATGCATGGGTGTTAATAGGAAATTGCAAAGGGTTCATAAAAATATCTTCGGAAGTTTAATGCATTCAGAGTGCATCCAATTAGCATTAGTAGATTTCTAATTTCACTTGGCACATTCATCATAATGAATTTTGTTTTTGAAGTAGTGTTCCATTTAAACTGCCTCTCACATGGGGACTCTGGTCTGGGACAGTGTTTAAATAAAAATAGCCTTACTCTCAACTGCCATTTACAAATATTTGTTGAAAAATAAATTAGGGTTTTAACATTATATTGAATTTACTGCTCTATAAGTCTAGTAATTATTTAAATTCTTGGGTATGTTGCCAGAGAAAGAAGCAAAGATTCAAGAGCAAATGTTCATGACCACAGTTAGAGCTGGAATAATAATTTGTTAAGGAATAAAAGATTGGGATAAATTGCTTTACTTAACTTGTGTTCAAAAACCTATTTTTTGGACATTAATAATTTTTAGTGTTCATGCAAGACTTCATTGGGCTTTGATATTCATAATCGTTTTTAGCAAAGGATTTTTATTAACTGTTTGAAAGCAATTGATTTAAGTTATTGATCTATTTTCTAGACCTATGCATGAGTGGATTGTAAAATCTGTCTTATGTAAATGTGCACTTTTATAACTATGATAAACTAGTTTGTGGAATTTCTTCTCTCATCGAGGGATTGCATTCTAGAGCTTCCAATACTACGAATTTCTTTTTATGTTCTTCCTTATTCCAGTCTCAGTAAAGAAAGACATATTAGCTTTATTTTATTTCCATTTTTACTATTGGCTTTTCCATATCAAGCTTGTGATGGTCTTTAAATATTTAAACACATGTTCTTGTTTAATCCATACACTACCTCTTTTCTGTCATTTGAACTATTTCTCCGTCTCCTAACATGTAGATTATACAGCTGCCTTAAATTAGGCTAAAGTAATATTTAACTTCATTTTTTTCCTGCCATATCTAAATGTGCATTCTTTCTCTGTTTTCCTTTTGACTTTAGATGTTAAAGTGGGAGAGACAGAGTGAGAGAGCCAGCTTCATGCTGTACCTATGACCCTCAAGTAACTTTATCTCTCCCCTTTTTTCCTCTGGTGTGTTTGTCTGCCTGTGAATACTGCTGTCCAGGGCAATGTTAAGGGTATTAAATTATGGCATAGTAGGGGAGGAGCACTGACTTAACTTTGATGCTGGATTCACGTTTTAGTGTTAGCACTCATTTGCCGATAGGTAAATCAGTTGGCATCACTAAGCCTCAAAAAAAAAAAAAAAAAATGTATTTGGAGGAACAGATGAAATATAATCCAGTGGTTAAAAGTTTGGCTTCTAAGGACAGACAAACCTGAATTTGAATCATGGCTTGCTACTTAGTGGCTTTGTGGCCTCGGGCAGTTTCTTTACTCTTCTAAGCATCAGTTTCAGCTTTTGAAAAATGAATAGTACTTACAGGTCTGGTTTGAAAACTCTGAGATAATGCATATCAAGCGTTTAACGCAGTGCCTGGCACATTACTAATGCCCAATAAATGTTAGCTATTAAAATAATATATGTGAAAGTGCTTTGTAAATGAGTTTCCCGGGACACTCCTACTGGAGATAACGGAACAGAACACATGCACACATTCATTCCGTGCTAAAAGCGTCCACTTCTCTTTGCTGGTGACATCACAAGGAGCAGGCCAGGCGGCTAACTACGGGGTAGGGTCATCAAGACTAAAATTAACATTACATTGTAATGCTTTTTTGAAAACTATGTTCCAGGGCTTCAGGCATTTTACAGAATAATCTAGAAAACAAAATTAACAGTTGGATATTGCAGGCTCTTTCATTTAATTTTAAGAGTAGCAACAGATTGACTCCAGAAATACCATGCAGAAATCAGTAGCACAGATAAGGAGCTTTGCTAAGAGCTTGGCTGTGATATATGCTCATGAATACCTAATTATGCCATGCAGTGTAATCAACCAGGGAGACTACAAAAGAACAGAAAGTCACATCAAATGGTAAATCATTACCTAAGTAATACAGACAACATTAAGGTGCCTCAAGTCAACAACAACCTTAAAATCAATAGTGTTGCAAAAGAAACATCCATGTAGGGCAAATCTGCTATTTGAGAACACCTCTTGTTGCTTTCATTTTCCTAAGTTGCATAATGAGAATGACAGTGCCTTGGGCCTACAGCACTGTCTTACTGTGTCGAGAAATCTTTGTGTGTGTGTGTGTGTGTGTGTGTGTGCATGTGCACATGCACATTTGTGTATGGACACACATGTTCACACGTGTAAGTGTGTATGTAGGGTTATGATGGCAAAATGTACATTTTATTGTGGATTGTGGTTTTTTTTTTTTTTTTTTTTCAACGTTTATTTATTTTTGGGACAGAGAGAGACAGAGCATGAACGGGGGAGGGGCAGAGAGAGAGGGAGACACAGAATCGGAAACAGGCTCCAGGCTCTGAGCCATCAGCCCAGAGCCCGACGCGGGGCTCGAACTCCCGGACCGCGAGATCGTGACCTGGCTGAAGTCGGACGCTTAACCGACTGCGCCACCCAGGCACCCCTGGATTGTGGTTTTTTTAATATTTGAAAAATATATCGTTTTGGGTATTGTCAACTCCAATCTGAAATCTTCGTGATTCTCTCTCCTCACAGTGACTACAATATAATCTTATTTAAGCTCCCCTTAACCTTCCCAACTAGAAGTCTTGCATCCAATCTCTGCCCCTTTCAGTCATCTCATACAGTGCCACGGAGGGCCCTTGCCCATCCTGAATGTGATCATTTACTCTTCTGCTCTAATAGTTTTCCATTATTTTAACTCCTTTGCTGGAATTGCCCCCCAGATAGAACTTGACACCTGCGGGCTCCTTAGCACATTGCACCACACCTTTGTTCGGTTTCCAGCATCTTTCTACCACTAGGGCTGCAGGCCCTTGAGAAGAGAAGGGAGCCTTAGTTCCTTTCATGTTCCCAGCACCTCACCCAGTGTACATAGAAAGTGCTCAGTGATGGTAGTTGACTGTTTCCTACAGCACTGGATTTAGGAGGGTGTGTTTACTGCTAAAACTATGATGATTAGTGTGTCTTCTTCTGAAGTAAAGAGAAGTGGAAGATAGTCTTTTAAAAATTGAAGGGAAGAGTAACATGTTTAGACATGATGCCTTTGGCCCTTTACCTAAACGAGAATAAAAAGCTTATTATAGGTCTCTCAGGCTTTCATTCTCTTACACTTTGTACATGTTAGACACATGGCTATTTTCAAACTTTTCTGAAATTTTTTTCACTGTGTACAAAGTCTCTGAACATCTATGCCATTCTTTGTAAAAAAAAGCTACCAACTCTCTTGCATTTTATTTTGGAGTCATGTACATCATCACATAACTTTAGTCTGATAACTCTTTTTGACCTTGAGCACCTTTCCTAGACTTTAAACTGTTTCTTTTCTAAGCAGGTGGCAGGCCTGATATAAGCTGTGCCCAACATTGCACACTATATCTATAAATCTGTAGTCTGAACTTGGGTGTCAGCCCAGTGAGCCTGGTGATCACAGCCGCAGGCACAAACCCACAGAAGGACAGATGTTTCCCTTGCTGCCTCTCCCAGACCACCTCACCAGACCTTCCCCTCCTTCCCTCTGCCACCAGGTCCTTATGTCTTAATGATGTCTTTGGGCTTCCCAGAGCCCCCTCCCTGATATACCTACCAAGATCCCTCCTCAATGTCCGTGGTCCATAATGATTGATTTTCTCTTCTTCTCCACCTCATTACAGTTCTTAAGCCTTTGGTGACTGCCATTGAGTCTGTTTCCAAGAGAAAAATATTCTGATAAACAAATGGCTTATGTTTTTGTATGTTATAATTATATATTTTTTTTATTATTTATAATACTACTTATTACCTTTTCTGGTATTTTTATATGTTAACAGTATGCTGGGTATAAACTAGAAGTCTCTGATGGTGGCATGTCATTGATCTGGCTGACTTGTTTGGCCAAAAATGAGGCAGGAGGCTGGAGATGGCTTTTGGGGAAGAGGAGGAGAGTCATGCCTTGGAGATTTACTTTCTATCAGAAAATATTTAGTACTTTTTGTGTGCTGGGTGCTGTTTTTATAGGCACAGTCCAGGTGTAAGGTTGGAGGAGTCCAGCACCATGTTGCCCTGATACAAATGGTGTGTCTCCCCTCTAAAACTTTAAAGGTGATGGGTAAAATATTACCATCCGACCTAGCCCCATTGTTATAATACCTGTGTATGAAAAAAAGTGAAAATCCTTTTGTGCCAGAAACAAATTGAAATCAAAGCCAGAACAAGTAAGTTTGGGCTGATATAACCATGGCTCTGTAAGATTTCAGTCTGGATACAGGTCCTAGGAATTGAGTGCTGAGTTTCTAAGATCTACTCAGGATGAAAGATGTGGTCCCATATACACATAAGGCTTGGGACATGGACCTGAACCCTTCCTTAAAGCCTAGAGGTTCAAAGAGCTATCCTTCCATGACAGGGGGACTAGAAAATTCCAGCCATAAATAGCAAAGCAGCAAAGAAACAAGTTGGAAACTTGGGTGGGAGAAAATGAAGTCACCCATGAGATATCAAAGTCCCAGGTCCATTCTATGAGTGGCTTGGAGGTCCAGATTTATTCTACCCAAGTGATTTGGGAATCCCTGCCCAAGAAATAAATATAAAATCTAGAAGCATAGAAACCTCTAGGACTCCGGCAGAAGGAAGCACACTGGGTGCTTTCATAACCACCAGCTTGTTTCCTCTTTTCCACTTTATTTTAACTCTTAAACCATTAGTGACTGCCATTGAACCTGTTTCCAAGAGACACACATAGGACATAAATAACACCAGCAAGATGGGCTCATGTTCAGAGATTACAAACCATGTATGAGGAAAACATGATGAGAGAGAGTAAGCAAATACAAGCTGGAGAATTAGCACTCCTAGAACAATCTGAAATAACTATTAAGTCACTGTGTTTAAAAATGGTTACAGGGGCGGGGCGCCTGGGTGGCGCAGTCGGTTAAGCGTCCGACTTCAGCCAGGTCACGATCTCGCGGTCCGTGAGTTCGAGCCCCGCGTCGGGCTCTGGGCTGATGGCTCAGAGCCTGGAGCCTGTTTCCGATTCTGTGTCTCCCTCTCTCTCTGCCCCTCCCCCGTTCATGCTCTGTCTCTCTCTGTCCCAAAAATAAAGAAACGTTGAAAAAAAAAAAAAATTTAAAAAAAAAAAAAAAAAATGGTTACAGGGGCGCCTGGGTGGCTCAGTCGGTTGGGCGGCCGACTTCGGCTCGGGTCATGATCTCGCGGTCCGTGAGTTCGAGCCCCGCATCAGGCTCTGTGCCGACAGCTCAGAGCCTGGAGCCTGTTTCAGATTCTGTGTCTCCCTCTCTCTGACCCTCCCCCGTTCATGCTCTGTCTCTCTCTGTCTCAAAAATAAATAAACGTTAAAAAATAAATAAATAAATAAAATAAAAATGGTTACAGTCATAAAAAAGAAGGAGTCGGAACCTTAAAAGAGATGGGGTAAAAGATAAAAGACGATAAAAGGCGATTTAGATTTGTAAAAGGACTAAAAAGAACTTCTAAGACTGAAAAATATGGCCATTAGAGTTCAATCCCAAGGAATAAGTTAAAGAGCAGAGTAGATTAAATACCACTGGAGAGAATTTGAATTTGTGACATGGAGGCTAGAATGAGAAAATCTGATAGCATATTCAGAAGGAGAGAACTGTGAAGGCAAGGGAAAACAATATTTGAAGAGAGAGAACAGCTGTGGTATTTCAGACTAAAGAAGCACACTGACTCCCAATCAGGGAGTCTTAAGCTACAGGACACAAAAGACAAAGAAAACTCTTGTAAACAGCCCAAGAGACAATATGGCACCTGCCCACAAGGAGTTTGAAATCTATAACAGGAAGTACAAAGAAGTAAATAAGCAGTAAAACCAGTGTGGTAGAGTCTACTGCAGTGGGAGACACAGGATAGGTGTGGAAGGACTTCCTGGAAGCGATGCCTATACGAGGGAGGCAGTAGGGAGCGAGCAGAATGAAGGGCGAGAAGAGGGGCAAAGGGGGCCGATGTGGCTCTTTCAGGAAACTGAAGATTCTTCTGGCTGATTATGTTGATGAGCATCTTCTTAACCTACAGACAAAGCTGGCTTTGCCACCACAGGAGGTTCTGTCTGTCCCATTTCTTGGTAAAGCTGCTGTCAGGAAAGTCTAGATGCTGATCATTTAGTAAAAGACAGTATTCTGCATCATTTTATAGGCCAGATGAAGTGTTTAAGAATGGTGAGCGATATCCAAGTTCCCTTTTCTCTGAATGTGTGTGATACTGAAGGGTTTTTAGTTTTTTTTGTGGGGACTTTTGTTTGTTTGTTTGTTTTACTAAAAAAAACAAACAAAAAAAAAAACAACAAAAAAAAAAACCCCACTGGTCAACAATCCACACATGGCTGCAGTCCTTACATGTGGTGCTCAGCCATCCAGAAGTGGGGTGGGTTGGCCAACGACTCTCTCACATTGCTTAAGTCTTCGGTTCCAAGGCGGGGAGGATATGGTTATGCAGGTGGGCCTTCACTTCTAATGAGGTAGAAGAATAAAAAGGGGGATCTGAGGGCATTCAACCAAGAGCAAGTGCAGAGAAGGGCAGCTTCACTGCCTTAGTCATCCCATTGTCTTTGTATGACCAATGAAAGGGCTTACTTAAAGCTATGTAAAGGCTAATATTACTAAGTCATGGTGCTGTAACATAATGCTGAGAATCTTTTTGAAAGGTACTTTGTCATGTGATATCCTCTTATTCAAATTTATTTTAATAAAGTTATAAAATGTACCGGAATCATATAGAATAACAAAGTGATACTCAAATGATGCTGAAGAATCTTATGTTTTATTCAGAATATTTCAAAGAAAAATAAAAGATATAGGGCGCTGCTTCCAATCCTGAATCATAAATCACCTGCTTTTTTATGTTTGAAAGAGGCCACACAGTGGCTTGTCCCTAGTAATCAAATCTGTACTGTTATAACTAGTGTGCAGATTTTAGAGCTGGTTATGAGTACAGAATCTGTCTACACTCCTGCTGTCTATAATACACCTGTGGGCTGCACATCTTTAAGGACTGATAAAGGGTCAGTTCAGAGTATGTATTGGGCAGTGCCAACAGCATAAATATGGGGAAGTCATAATAGAGGCAACTGTATTTTCTCCTATTTTGACCTTAAGTTCAGACTGTCATTCACACTTCTTGCAATCTTATCTTCCAAGAGATTTCCATCCTGACACGGTCCTAGGATTTCAAAGTTAGAGGGCTTGGCAGACTCATTGAGCTAAAAGTTGAAAACACTTGCATGAGGTGCTAGCTTCTAATTCTGACATACCGAGATATTTAATAAACTCTTATATTTTTTGTCCCCAATGTTTCTATCTGTAGAGCAGTGCTACATTCCTGGCCACCCCACAGGAAAAATGGCATGATGAATTAATAAGTAATTATAGGAAGCGTGTAAGTGAGGATGGTATTTTCCTGCTCTTACGTTAAAAACAGGTGATCGTGTAAAATGTCATTTAAATGTGGTACATGGAAAAGAAATATATTAATTTTCCAGATGACTTAATAGGAACTGGACTGAAACCAAAAATAAAGAAATCTGAATAGAGGGGGGTGCCTGGGTGGCTCAGTCAGTTAAGCGTCCGACTCTTGATTTAGGCTCAGGACATGATCTCACGGTTTGTGAGCTTGAGCCCCACGTTGGACTCTGTGCTGAGAGCGCAGAGGCTACTTGGGATTCTCTCTTTCCCTCTCTCTCTGCCCTTCCACTGCTCGTGTACACACACACTCTCTTCCTCACTCTCAAAAATAAATAAATAGGGGCGCCTGGGTGGCGCAGTCGGTTAAGCGTCCGACTTCAGCCAGGTCACGATCTCGCGGTCCGTGAGTTCGAGCCCCGCGTCGGGCTCTGGGCTGATGGCTCAGAGCCTGGAGACTGTTTCCGATTCTGTGTCTCCCTCTCTCTCTGCCCCTCCCCCGTTCATGCTCTGTCTCTCTCTGTCCCAAAAATAAAGAAACGTTGAAAAAAAAAAAAATTAAAAATAAATAAATAAACATTAAAAAAAAGAAATCTGAATAGAGAATTGTTCAACAGAACCAGCATGTATTAGATACTTAGCACGTGCCTAGCATTTTGTTATGCTCATTTCAGAGGCTACAGAAGAAAAATAAAATGTGATTTCTTTCTTTGAGTTACTTACATAATCACTGAGTAGGCAAACAGATGTGAAACTGAGAACCAGTTAAGACAGTGATTAAATGTCAAAATGTAGATTGCAAAAGCTCTCAGAAGTCAAAGGAAGAGCAGTGAATATGGGAAAGACATCTTGCTGTGGGGTGAGGTGGGTCATGGGGATGGGACCCAAGTTGGGTCCTTGAAAGGTTGAAACATTTAGAAGGTAGCAGGGGAAACATTCTGGGCACAGCTTGAGGTAAGAGGCAGGAGTCCTCTCAGCCTGGAGCAGGGGATCCTTAGAAAGTCCTGGAAGTAAATATTTGTGGGTAGATCTGGCCCAGATTGTGAAGAGCTTTAAGTATGGAAAAAGAAAAGTTTGAACTTAGGTATTTGGGTGATAGGGACTAGAGTACATTTCTGAGTTGGTGAGGGAAATGATAACGTGGTGTTTTAGGAAGTTTGAGGGTTCAGTGGCCATGACTAATAGAGACAGGGGGTGGGGTAAGAGAGCAAACTGAACATGGCGAATTAGTATCTGTGCTACAAGTGCCATATACATTTTTCTCACAGAAAACCTCCATGAATTTAACCTCACTTAAACTTCACAGAAACTGTGAAGTAGGTCATCTTTTACAACAGATGTAGAAACTGAAGCCCCGGTTAATGAGCTGCTAGGGTCCTGCAGCTAGTGTGTGACGGAGGCGGTGGTCAAGCCCAGCCCTATCTTCCTTCAGAGCCTTTGCAGTTGTCTTATCATTGCCCTTCACTGAAATACGAGAACCATGGCTCTTCTGATGACTCAAACCTTATAGACATTTCTTGTTACTGCAAGTTTAAGTTAGGCAGAAGTCACGCGTGTGTAAGTCAAGGCAGCATATTTGCGTACTCAGAGATCGACTCCAGAATGCTTAGGTTGGTATGTCGCAGCCATCTACACTCCTGGGAAACAGACCCACACATCCTTAGTGGCTGTGAATTAACCAGGCTTAACCTGTTGATTCAACAAAATGTAATAGCCAAAGAATATTTGAGAAACCTTTAAAGATCTATATAATATAAAGCATTTCATTTGTCATTGTATCTTGAGAAATCTTCACAGGAGAGTAGATTGGATAAATGAGATATTGACAACGTGGAGCTAAATAAAGACTGTTTCTTTTTAAAAAAAAAATTTTTTTTTTAACGTTTATTTATTTTTGAGACAGAAAGAGACAGAGCATGAACGGGGGAGGGTCAGAGAGAGGGAGATACAGAATCTGAAACAGGCTCCAGGCTCTGAGCTGTCAGCACACAGCCCGACGCGGGGCTCGAACTCACAGACCACGAAATCATGACCCGAGCTGAAGTCGGCCGCTTAACCAACTGAGCCACCCAGGCGCCCCTAAAGACTGTTTCTAACTCACAGAGCAGAGCAAGGCACAAAAGGCAATGGCTTATTGCCACTGCCTCATTCCTGCGACGGAGATTGGCCATCCAGCCTCACAGTCGCCTGCAGCTCTACTGATCTGCAATGCTCTCATATCCTCCAGTCCCTGTCTGTAGTTTCTGAATTGTCTGGTCACGTTTCCGAGGGAGGCACAGGAACGGTGGGCAGCTGCCTGGAAGACGTGGCGGGAGGGCATTAGGGATCAGAGGGCCGGCCGCTCTGCAGTGCCATCTGGAGTGTGGGCACTCATGGGCTGGGGGGGGGAGGGGGGGCAGGCCTAAGGCAGCGGTTTTGGGCATCTCAGATTATGGAGAATATAGAAACATTGCAGGCTTATCCTGATAAGAGAATTTAACGAACCCTGTGGTTTAGAAACTTACTTTGAATTTGCTTTTCTTCAGTTCGAGAGAGAAAAAGAAAATTGATACAGTGTCTCTAAGGTTTATGAAGTTTTCAACCAAACAAACATTTTAAGGGGAAATGACTGTTTTTAATATTAATATTTGCTTCAGATTTTCATTCAAAACTCAAACATCAGAGGTCTCGTTTAATCTCAGACACAGTGGTTGGGAGGAGAACTTTTAAAAGGGTAAATGTATGATGGGTGTTCTGATGATATTTAGTCAAATTGACAAAGCGCCCCCCACCCCTTAAAGGGTTTTTTAATACTAAGAAGAGGAATCTTACTAAGTAATCATACTTGCTGATAGCTATTCATATTATGTGTTCCTTCTCTTAAGATCCATACGAAGCCAAAGTCTCCATCAGGATGCAGCCATGACTTACCTCTCCTGCCCATTTCTTTTTTTTCTAGTCTCCATGCCCAAACTCCAAACCCTAAGAATAGTATATGGGTGGGTCAGGCTTTTAATAAGTGTTTGAATCTTTCAGAGGTGCCTGGATGGATCAGTCGGTTGAGCGTCCGACTTTGGCTCAGGTCGTGATCTCACGGTTCGTGAGTTTGAGCTCCACATCAGGCTCACTGCTGTCAGCCTGACAGTTCAGAGCCTGCTTCAGATCCTCTGTCCCCCACTCTCTCTCTCTGCCCCTCCCCCGCTTGTGCTCTCACTCTCTCTCCCCCTCCCTTCTCTCAAAAAATAAATAAAACATTTTTAAAAAGTGTTTGGGGGTGCCTGGGTGGCCCAGTCGGTTAAGCATCTGGCTTCAGCTCAGGTCATGATCTCGTGATCCATGAGTTCAAGCGTAGGGCTCTGTGCTGAAAGCTCAGAGCCTGGAGCCTGCTTCGGATTCTGTGTCTCCTTCTCTCTCTGCCCCTCCCCAGCTCGCGCTCTGCCTCTCATTCTTTCTCAAGAAATAAATAAACATTAAAAAAAAATCTCCCTGACAGATTTCATTATTAATTACTTCTATGATTAAGATATGGCTAAGAAATTAGTGTTGAAAAGAAGGATACATGTAATTTTTTGTTTGTTTATTGTACTTCTACATATGCCTTTAAAGTAGAGCCTGTTGTAAGAGGAATTTTAAATTGAATACCAGTGCATAGGGTGTGTGTGGGTGTGTATTTCTGTGGTGAATCCAAACATGGTCTTCTGGATCTTAGAGTTCTTTAAATTCTAAAAGCTTAGAGATTGGCTAATGAGCCAAATTGTAATATGTTTAAACTGCCTTGTCTTTAGTGAGGTTGTGTTTTCTTTGGAAAGATGTGTATCAGAAACCTCCAGAATTATCGAAACTTAAGCTTCAACTCTCTGACCCCACAGAAGTGTAGACAAGGTCAGTGATTGAGAGCCGGTAGCCCTGGAGCTCCTTATATTGTAGCTAAAGTAGTTGCTCGTGATATTTTTATCATTTCAGCATTTCTTTTTTTTTTTTTTCTTGACTATTTACATTTTCCTCTATTTCCATTTACTTTAAAAAGTGTTTATTCAGTAAATAATTGAGTAGCTACTAAATGATATAGTTAGATGGAGACATTGGGTTGTCTGGTGGATATATTCAGGGAGCTCTGTGTTAGACATTTAGTAGTCTGAAAACGTGTAATGCTTCAGTATTTCTTTTAAGGTGCTCTCCTGTAACTGTTCGGCTGGTTCTTCTCTGTTCTGGAACCTGTAAACATAAAAGTCAGCAATACCGTGCTGTGCTAGGGGGTACGGGATGCTCATCAACTCCCTCATCTGCTTGTATAACCTGTCTCATTTTATTATTTTTTTTTAATGTTTATTTATTTTGAGAGAGAGAGAGAGAGACAGAGTGTGAGCAGGGGAGGGGTAGAGAGAGAGGGAGACACAGAATCCGAAGCAGGCTCTAGGCCCTGAGCTGTCAGCACAGGGCCCGACACAGGGCTGGAATCCACCAACTGTGAGATCATGACCTGAGCTGAAGTCAGACGCTCAGCCAGCCGAGCCACCCAAATGCCCCTAACCTGTCTCATTTTAATTTAGTAACATTTCTCAAATGCCAGGTCCTGTGCTAGGGGCTAAGAATACAGGCAGAAAAGATTTAGTCCCCTCCTTCAAGGAATGGGCCCACCAATTCCTGTCAGTTTGTCCCAACCCTTGGACACTTTGTCTTTAGTCTTTCCTCTGATTTCCACCTCCGATTCTGCCTGTTTGATCCAGTGATTTAAAAATGACTCATGCTGGGCTGCCTGGGTGGCTCAGTCTTTTGAGTGTCTGACTCTTGATTTCGGCTCAGGTCATGATCCCAGGGTCATGGGATTGAGCTCCATGTCAGGCTCCTTACTGAGCATGGAGCCTGCTTGGGATTCTCTCTTTTCCTCTCTCTCTCCCTCTGCCCTTCTCCCCTGCTCACATGCTCTCTCTTTCTCTTAAATAAATAAATAAATAAATAAATAAATAAATAGGCTCATGATCATTTTTCATGTTTGATTTTTTTAAATATATTTCTCATACCCATTAAGTATCTCCTTTTAGAATAATTGAGCCAACTTCTCTGTCCCTTTTTGTTGTCATACCTGGATCTACAGCCCTTCTAAAGTAACTCATTCTTGGAGAATCTTCCATCTATGACCTCCCGCAATGAGCCACATTGCCCTGATTACAGGAGCTGGTGATTCCAGGGGCTGGTGATGAAGCAGTTACACTTTGACCAGTTTCAAGACCTTAGATTTTTTATTTCTTTCCTTGACCGCTTGACCCTGTTTGCCCTGTGGCACAGTTTACTAGTTGCCAGCCTGCTTTATCCATCACTACATAGTTACCGAGAATTTTGCATTTTAAGTTACTCATCTGTAGCCATCCTTTGGCCTTTTGGCCTCATCTAGATAGTTGGTTGTGAGAGTTGATTTATGTATGTAGCACATGGTCACTAAATAAATACTGCTTAATCATTAAAGCTGTAACTTTAAGGGAATATTTAAGTTACCCTGCCTAACCTTCTTTTGGAGAAATGGCAGTAGAATCCTATACCTTATTCTAATTGTCTCCATTTTAAAAGGAGAGTTTAATCTTTCAAAAGGAAAGGAATTTTAATATCTTGGAATATAGGGAGGGCACATATCCTTTTGCTTTCCTGTGAACATTAACAACATTTACGGTGTAACTCCTGGGTGTAAGAAAGAAATATTGATTGAATGCAGTTTTTATCACATTAAGTTTAAATGTTGAGTTGAGGACACTCCTCCTATTTTAGTCACTCTAATACCCTAAATTTCTGTAGCTCCCACCAGCAACTTCTGAACTTTTAGGCTAATGCTACCTGGAAGCATTCTGAACGTTTTGAGTGCCCCTTGGCAGTGTTGTGGAAAGTTGACCCACTATGTTTCTCTTCCAGCATCCAGTGCTTGATGAGCCGATAGCCGAAGCTGTCTGTATTATCGCAGACACGGATAAGTGGAGTGTCCAGGTAGCCACAAGTCAGAGGAAAGTGACGGACAGCATGAAACTGGGCCAGGAGGTCTTGGTCTCTAGTCAGGTGTCCAGTTTACTTCACTCCATTTTACAGCTTTACAAGCTTCACCTCCCTGCTGATTTTGTAAGTACTTGTTCTCGTATTACCAAAGAAATATAGTTAAAAAAATACTTTTAACAATATTTTTATTATAAATTCACGACTGAAATGTATTGTTTTTAGTATAATTGGACGTTAGCCTAAGTAAAAATGGAACATGCAACATAAAACCAGCAAACAGGATAGATTTCAGTAACAATAGTTAAAACAACACGGAGTGACACTGAAATCTTTTTGGATAAGGTATACGGTAAAGGAAATAAGGTATGGGGGAAGGGATCAAACATAAAAGGAAATTTAAATTCTTCCTTTAGAGAACTCATTAGTTTTCCTTTTTTTGGATCAACATCAAGCAAACCAGTCACTGAAGGGATTGTAGTTCCTTTTGTTCAGGGACCATTCTCATAAAATTGTTAAGGATAAAACGGAATATAATTTGTGTAAACATTTAAAATTTTGAAGTACCATACCCATAGAAGATGGTATCAGTTGTGTTCCTTTTCAGGTGGGATTTTAAAATCGATTTCATAACGCTATATTAAAGGCAATAAATAGAGCCCATAAACTCCTAGAAAATGATCAACAGCTCTCCCCCAGTCACTGGAATGAATATATAAAAAATATATGTGTGTATGTGCAGAGAGACTGAGAGAAAATGTAGTTTGAGAGGGAAGGTGGGAGGGAGAAAGGTCTTAAAAGTGGAAGAGAGGCTTATGGGCACATAGCTGGGAAGAATGAAAGTGAGCTGACCTTGGGGATTTGCACTGAGGTGAAAGAGCGCCCACCTTCTCCGCTGTTACCCCTACACTCGGCTGCCCTCTGCAGCATACTCCCAGACCAGAGCATCCGTTACCTCCACACGAGGTACAGAGCTATTTAATCACAAAGTGAGAAGCTGAATATGAATTACCCACACTAACCATGAATGGAGTGGCAATTTCTCTGAGATCTTGTGACCTACCGTTGCACCACAGTCCTCAGAGAGTCAAGACTTTCATGGCCTTCAAGAAGGTGATTTGAAGTACTGTGTGGTTGTTGTGGCAGTGTGGCATGACAGGGAGACCCCGCAGTGCAGCCAGGTGAAGCCTAGGCTTTGCCATTGTTGAGTTGTGTGACAGCGGACAGTCCTGAGCATCTCTGAACCTCAGCCGTCTCACTTGTAAAACAAAGGTAGAATCCATTCAACAAGGATGTTGTGAGAATGCTCTGAAAATTCTGTCTGAGATACTGCTTTTTAAACTTCCAAAGCACCGTGCCCATGTGAGATGCTTTACCAGTCAGGGTACAGCAGTGGCCAGTGCATGGCCTTCGGGATCCAGTAGTCTAGGGTCGTATCCAAGCTCCGCTACTTCCTAAATGTGTGACTTCTCAAGGTCTGCATTTCTCCATCTGTAAAGCTGAGGAAGTAAGAGAGCTTATCTCATATGGTTATGAAAGTGAAATTAGAGGATTCAGGTAAAGCACTTGGAATAGTGTTACATGTGATAAGTTCTCAGGAAACAGGTACTATTAGTGTGACTACTGATAATAATCAGTTTCATGAATAATATTAATGACTGACAACACCTTTTCACCAAAATCTTTATTTGGGCTTTATACTGAAGCATACTCTCGCAGGACCTCTGTCCCAGGGGGTGATGTGAGAAGCACTTACGGGTTATGACGGCCTTACTTTTGTTCTATATTTGCAGGCAGTTTTTCTTTCTAATAGCAAGCTGCATCATGCTGATTTAGTGGCCGAACTTTGCTTTTCTATAAGGAAAGAAAGATATATTCGATTTTATACTTTTTTTTTTCACTATTTTAAGTATTTACCATGTTTCATATTTTTTTTCTGTAATATATAGCTCTTATTACATTTGACATCTTAGTTATCCAAGCAATAAATCACTATAATTAATTCTTTTTACTTCATTTGGGCTAAAGTATGTTTTTTGGTTTGTTTTTGTTTTTGTTTTTGACAGAAGCATGTTTAGCCACTCAGTAGTATGAATGGAATGACTTATTTAACCTGACAAAACCAAGCTGAAAGAAAATTTCATTTGCAGTTTAAAATTCTCCCTAAAAATCACTTGACTGAAACACACGAGTAAATGGCTATTAGAGCCTTCAGTATAAAAAAATGAAAGTAGCTATTTAAAATTTCAGAAGTTAAAAATTAAACAAATCCATCTCAGGAATAAAATCCCAGAAAAAGGGGAGGGCAGAGCCCAAAGTGGTTCTATATGATAATCAGACCTTTTATAAAAAAATTCTAAATGATTTGATTTTGAGTTTAGTATACATTCCATATAGACCAATGTTCTCTTTATTTCCACATTACAACATACAGCTTTCATGGGGACTATGAAAACACCATAAATTAACCATTTAAAACAAAGGATTCAACATAATGTGAATGTTCTTTTTAATATTTTATAACACTCTTATTAAAAACTTTGTGTTTATAAGAAACTGAAACTTAACGGGAGCTCCTTTTACCGCTTAACTCTGCTTATTTGGAGGAGCATTTCCATGAGGATTGGTGAAACCTTCCTTGCTTTAATTATTACTCTTATTAGACACTTACCAGTTGTTTTTCCTCAGCACAATACATTTAAAAGATTTTAAGCCAATGAAAAACTGTAAGATTGCATCTCGAATACTTTTTCTATGTCACTGATCAGCCCAGATGGTCAAGATCAACATTTTCAAATGCATCTGTTAATCTTTTTACCTTGAAAATAACAGGCGTAATGGTCTAGAAGAAAATTATGTATGATGGAATTACCCTTGCCAAAGCCGTCAGGTGTCTTACTGAAGATGCTTGGATGGCTCTGCCTGCCAAACGCAAAAGCATTTGCCTCTGGTGAAAGACACAGATGGTTGCTATTCTCTAAAAAATGAAGTTGGACACAATTCCAAGGGTAGAGATGTCCTGAGAATAATTGCCTTTTCTTTATTGTTATTAAAGACCTAGTTAAAATGCACTCTTGAGAGCAAAAACAAAAACAAAAAATTTAAAGTAACCTTGTTCCATTCACTCTACTTTTGGGGATGTATTTCGCCAAAATAATCTGAGATATAGGAAAACGACGACAAAGATGTTCTTTAAAAAATTATAGCAACAAAAACTCAGATTGCCATGTGGATAAGCAAATAATGATAATTTACATTCTCAGAAATTATTTTGCCATAAAAATTACTTTGATAAAGATTTGTTAATAACATAGGGAAAGGATTATTATAAAGATTTTTAAAAGTAGGAAATAAATGCACTTAACGGAATGATTTCATCTATGTTAAAAATGCTTTTTAAAAAAGACTAGCAGATATGTATGAAAATCTTAATAGTCATTAGAAAAAGTAAACTGTTGTTTTATATAAACCTTTCCTTATACCTACCAGTGGTAGGGTTTGATGCGGTCTGTAATATTTATGTGTATTTGAAAGGAATGAGGTTATAGGTGTGTACTTAGAAAGGAATTAAGAGAATTCCAGCTCTTAGAATATTGGCAGAGGTTTGAATGCTGCCCCTCATCCTGAATGTTGTTGGCTCCCCAGTGCATCATGCATCTTGAAGACAGACTACAGGAGATGTACCTGAAAAGTAAGATGCTGTCTGAGTATCTGCGTGGTCACACACGAGTCCACGTGAAAGAATTAGGTGTCGTCCTGGGGTGAGTTGTGTGACGTGCCGCCGTTTCTCCCTGTGATGGGGCTGACCCTAACACTGCTCCCACCAACCATGTAGCCTGTGTCGCCCGCAACCTGCGGGCCCTGGCACCCCGCTGAAACGTCATCAGACGTGTGCCCCTGCTGCTTCCCATCTTCGTAGCTCTGACACTGGAGTTCCGGACCTGGAAACGAGCGCAGAACTTTAAGCTAGTGGTACTTTATGTTAGTCTTCTCCCTGGATTATTTTATGCTTGAAAGTGAAAAATTTAACCCTACTCGACCTGCCCATTTCTAGTCATTTCAGTAAGATGTCAAAGGCGCAGCCTCTCAGACCTGCCTTTTGCTCCCTGGAGGAGGGAAGAAAGGCCATGATCCTGGACCTTCAGGGGCCACCTGCATGTTTGCAGGGTGACAGCACTTGCCCCTCCTCCATTACAGGCCCTTTGGAAGAGGAGGCATATTGATGTTACTGATAATGTACATTGTCCTCCACAGGGTCTTTGCCAGAACTTCTCTCAGAGAAGAAATTATGACCTTTGTTAGTCTCTGCTTAATTTTTCAACAAAGAACTAACAAGAAGACACTGTGTTTATGGGGAATTGACCCCCTTAACTATGATGAGGATTCCCCTAAGTTTGAGCAAGAAAAAATTGCATATATGATGTCAGCCTTGAATTCTCCATCAAGCCTGCTAATCAAAGTATTATTTCAAGGCTCGGGTCTTTGCATTCTTGTCAGACTTTTTCATCTTTCACACCCAGGATGTGACTTACAGTACTGTGACTCTGGCATTTCCTGTCATACATTTTTTTTTCCATACTTTATTCAAAAAATATTTTTCCCTTTTTAGGCGTTTGCTTTTGCAGTTAACTTGCAACATATCTCTTTGTCGTTGTTGTTATTGTTCCTAGTTTTTGTTTAGCTCTCTTTACCGGCTTCACACTTTGGTCCTGCTCACTAGGCTCCCCACTGCCAGATGTGTGACTTGTATTTCTAGGATCTTTCCCTGGCTGGCAGGTGTCCATGGACACTATTAGAAAGACCAGAAGGATTTATTTACCCCTCTCATCGCTAGGTCCTCTTAGTGCATGATTAGTGGGGGTCACATGCAGCCTCTCTAGCCCCTTCCCCTCCTCGTCAGAGCCAGCAGCCCAAAAGGTACTGAGGAACTTCTTATGTAGCCTGAAAGGAGATCTGTAGGGAGCGTTACTGGAGAAAGCATAGAACATTCCATGAAGTAATGGCAGCTACCTTTTTAAATTTTATTTTTAATTTTTCATTTTTGGAATTCAAGGGGAAAAAATAGGACATATTCCACGGACTGAAGCAGTCCTAATTTTTTTCAGGACATTTGGCAGCATTTAGCCAGTGACCACGCTGTAGCCGCTTCTGCTGTGAGAGAGGCAGCCGAAGCCACGTCCATTTGATGCTGTGATGTCTCTTGATTCAGTATCTGTTAGTGTCACTTTGCTGTCAGAATGCTGTGGCTCAGATGCCTAGTGAGGATCTAAATCATGTAACCTGTTGAACAAATCCTCAAGTGTTTTGAAAAAGCTCCCACCTTCATCATTATCCTAAGACTGATTTGAGCCCAGGTGCAGAATCTCAGTATGCACTCAGCAGTGTTGGCTAGAAGAATGATGAGCCACTGGAGAAAACATTAATTGTTGGGGAATATAGAAAAGTTATGGGCTTGAGATTGAGTGACCTCTGCCTTGGGAAGAACAGCCTTGTGTCCACACTTAGGCATAGCACACCAGCACCTTCCTCTGCCTCCTTGGGCGGCATCCACTGGGAGATCACAATAAAAGAACAAGTTTATTGTCTTTCCATCTCTTACTTTATCGTTAGTTTTAAGCGATGATCTGGCAAACTTGGTACCTAGCAATAATACTTTACTGTAAAATCATGCTACTTTAATATTCTTTTCTTTTTTTCAATATTCAGGATTGAATCAAACGACCTGCCTCTGTTGACTGCAATTGCCAGTACTCATTCTCCTTACGTCGCTCAGATACTCTTATAAGCTAAAGCTCAGGACAGTTCTTCCTTGGAAGAAAAAAAAAAAAAATCAGATTCTCAACCGAAGGCGAAAGGAGAAAGCTCTCTGTGACGTCAAAAGCATGAGAAGAGCAAACAGAAACCGTCATTCCACTGCTTTTGTTTTGTTTGTTTTGTTTTGTTTCGTTCCGTTGCTTCAAGTGGATGCCTCGTTGGACAACTTAGGTTTACTTGACATAATTGCATTTGTGTTTTTCACGAATACTTTTGGCCTTTTGTTACCCATGAATCAACAGAGAGAGTGACTTTCTTGGTAGGAGAAGACATAAACACTACACTAAACACTAATCTGTCAGTCCAGAGCGCCTGTGTGTTTGGGCAGAATAACGACAAGCGACTTTGGAGCAGGGGTAACCAGTGTACGTACCATTCCAGTAGGAGAATGTTTCAGAGTTTAGGCGTGAGCTCTCCAAACGGGAGAAAGTGTAACTTGCTATCCTAAGACAGTCAGAACAAGGTGTCTGGATTCCAGGGCAGGGTTTGTTTTTTAGAAAAGGTGAAAGAAAGCAAGCCGCATTGTGCCGTCTTCCCGTCTGGTGGCCATAGGAGTTACTGCCTGACGCCAAACAGGAAAGAGGATCGACCGTTGGGAAGAGAGTGCTTTAGGGACCCACTGTTTTCACATCTTCTTGGAGTTTACCTTGTTGCAGATGCAGCCACAGGTAGGTTAGAGATGGACTGTTGGTGCAATAAACCCAGGAATCAATGTAGCATCTTAATCTCATCAAGATGTAGTTCATAGCTGCAGAGTGCACAGTCTGATACCATATATTTTATCCTCATACTTTAGAGCTTTCAGCGGCCTTTTTAAGAGAGGCCATTTACCAAAGTTATTTCTATGAGCTCAAGAGTGTTTCTGTTGCTAAATTCTTCCAGCCGAAGCCACTTTCTTCCTAAATAGTTAATACAAATGACTATTTCTACTTTAAAAGGCACAGCTGGCCTGGTGGGAAATGAAACCTGCAACAGTTCAGGATGACTAATGAAAGTAATTAGTTTGTACATTTATAAACAATCCATAAATGATCTAAATTTTTACATTATCATCTCTGTGCCTTCTAATGCCTAAGCCCTTTTCAAAACACCTCTCCAGAAACTAACTTACCCATTATAAAATCTGCCAAAATGAAGGATTGTTTATTAACATAGTTCACTTTAAAAAAAAAAAAAACGTTAATTTTTTGTTAATGTAAAAGGAACTTTACTTAGTGTACTGATCGTGAACTCTGACCGTGTCAGAGTGTGTCCCAACATCCAAGGTAAAGGAGGAGAGTTTAAAAATATTGATTGTTAAAAGACCGGTGCTAATCTAGCCAATCAGAAGATTGTTAGCACCTTGCAGATCTTGAATAGTTGATTACAACCAGGCTCTCATTTCCTTAACACTATTTTATAAATTAATTCCAGTCTTTTTCATGCATCCATTTGTACCCAAGATTATGAAGTAACTTTCCTTCTAGGGCTTAGAATGACTTCAGATTTTTTATTTGATACAGTCCTGATTCTGAACACCAAGTGACATAAATTTATTTCTTCTTTTACAAATGCAAGTTCATTATGCAAGTACCAATGGAGAAAAATGGGTGTAATAATTCTTTAGGAATAGGTCAGAACTGCTACCTTTTCTTCTCTCTCTCTTTTTTATGATGTGAAATGTAGGTGGGTGCATTAAGGCTCTTAATAAGATCTTTAATTTTTATTTTATATCTTTCTTTCATAAGATTGAAGTTTTCCAGCCTTTTTATGTTTTTCTCATCCCTTTCGTCTAACATCTGAGTTTGGTGTTCTAAAGTCTCTATCCATGATGTCACTGCTTGTTGTTATGTTACCCAGAGAATGAACCTCACCTGTGGCTCAGCTCACTCATCATTTGTTTCTCGTTATGTGTGAATAAATTATAAGAGCTGACATTGTATCATTTCCATCTGCACCAGTTTAGAGCATTCCCCTCATCTCTGTTTCCCTTTTCCTTGTTTACACGTTTTGAGCACTTTCCCTCATCCACCACCTTCCACGGTTTCGTAGAAAATAACTAGATACAGAACCAGTTTCATTCAAAATGTGTACGTAGTGGCATGTTGAAAATTAGACCCACATAGGGGGAAATTGGGCTTTAAATGGCTGATTCTAAACTCCATACATAAAAATTTAGCCCAGTTGTCTCAAAGCCTGAGAAAATTTAATTTGCCTCTTAATCTACTGTTCTAAAACTCTCTCTTGGAAAATGTCTGTTGGAAACTACAGGTGGGTCACATGTGGGGGTTGTCTCAGTGACACTCAGGATTCCAGTCAGAACCTAATCCTCACATCTATTGCCTACAAAAACAGACCAAGAATGTTGCTGCTCTTTTATAATCCTCCTCTAAATAACATTCAAGTTTTCTTTGTCTTAAATTCAGCCTCTTCCCAAAAGTGGAAAAGAAAAAACTCTCATGGAATTGTGTTGAGATACACCCACTCACACCACCCAGTGGCTTCATTCTGTCTTAGCCCAAGAGGCAAGAAAGGGATCCCGCCCTCTCCCAATGCCCACTTCAAGAAAAAATTAAAATTAAAAAACAAAAAAAAGAAAAAAAAAAAGAAAAGAAAACTACCTCAGTTGACAGGATTCCACCTTTAGGGTTTCTTCAACTTTTAAGTCTTACCTGTTGAGTGTAACTTTTGTAGCATCTTGCTTTTTTAAGCAAGCTAGTGAGGCATGACAGAGCAGAAGTGTGTAAATGTTACTGTGATGGACCTCTTTCTAGCATGTTGCAGTTTTATTTTTAATAGATCGACGAGTGATATGAATGTAAAGATAATTGTGTACGTTTAAACATGACAATGAAAATTTAAAATGTAGCTTCCATACTTGTGCATAATTCCAAAGTATTTTATTTTTATCAGTGTTAAATAGCTTTTTGTACAGGCTTCAATCCATTTTTCTGAAGTGTGCTGTTTTTTAATAAAAGTAACTATAATCTTTTCACATCCCATGGAACTGCCGTTTACACATCGCAACTTTTTAAACTTAACCATATTTTTCAAAAGTAACTTTTTTGGAGGGAGGAAAGTCCCTGCTTGCTAAGTGACACTAAACTGTCGTTTAGGCTCTTATAATTAGGTCCTGAGATTTTATAAAAATTTAGTCTGTAGCTTTTTAGGTTCTTCACTAGAGTTGGTTGTACATAAAAATAAAGAATATAAAGCGGCCCTAAAATTCTTTTAAATGTCTGGATTTTCCCACTAATATGTACTTTTGAAAGTATTTTGTTCATGCATACTTTCACCATTAAATTGAAAAAGTCTTTAGCTTCTCTTGGTAAATGTGAACCATTTGTTTTTTTATTGTGCTGTGGGGGAGGGGATATTTTAATATAATATTTACCTAAATCAAGCAGCCCCCATCTGAGTGTTAATTTTTAAATGTCAGAAGTTTGGTGACTATATATCTTGGGAGCAAGGTTGCAATATGCTTACATTTAAGTGGTGTTTAAAAAAGGAGAAAATTCTGGGATTTGTTATTATTGAAGCTCCAGTAAGACAAATTGATAGGTCTTTATATTTTTGATCAGGTAAATAGATATCAGTGTCAATGTATAGAAATTTTTTCTTAAAACTTGTTCATGTATTATTTTGATCCATTTTTCTGTGGCATTTGGTGCAATAAACCTTTTGAATTTACCTTGAACATTTTCCTGGTACTGCATGTGGTTTGTTACATTTAATCTTGGAACTTAAAAACCTAGAGGGCTCATTTCCATTAGTTCATGCTGAATCAAGTTGGTAATATATGTCAGTGGTTTTCAGCAGGGGTGTTTGGGAAATGTAGGAACATTTTTGGTTAGCATAATGGTGGGTGACAGTGACTGGCACGTAGTGGATGGGGGCCGAGGATGGTAAGAGAAAGGTCATGTAATGTACGGGACACCCCACGGAATGAGAGCTTGTCCCACCTCCTGCATGACTTTTATAAATGTTCTGCCGGACAGTCCTGTGGGTGAAAAACCTGTTTATAATTATCTAGGCTAAGAATTTAATTCTGCTTTACATAAAAGCACAATGTGTTTCTCACATGATTTTAATATATGCTGAATTGTCCAGGAATGCCACTGTTGTATAAATCGAGGGAAGACTTGACTTTGTAAGATGCAGAATTTTTACAAGAATTAACATAAATTTGGAAAACAACCTTACCGACCGCTACTGTATTCATGAATTTGAGTCATTTGTACATCTGCATCCGTCTTCCTTTGTAATTGTAGCATTCCTACAGACGGCATATAGACGTAAGATCTGCCTGCTCCGTTACATTTCCTGTTCTAATCTAGTGTTTCAATGTCTGTGTATTAAAATATATTTTAATAGGTTACTTTTTAAATAGTACATCTAGGGCATTATATTGGTGTGTTATAAATTATGTGTGGAAGTAGGTTATATTCTATATGAATTTTATTTTAGGAAAGTAAAGGGCATTATATAATATTTGCTATGTAAAAGATGAGGTCATATATATATATATATATATATATATATAAAGTCTCAGAAAAAGAAAATGCTTTTATGTATAATTTTTGTAACATACATAATACCATCCTGAATCATGTCATCTTAAAGACCATAGAGAGAACTAACATTAGGTATCTCAAACTCCCTTATTGATTAAATGAAAATTTCGAAAGTGTTTCCCTACTCCCTCAAGCAACTTTAAAATCATGGCATTGATAAGGACCTTAAGCACATACATACATACATGCCACCTTGCTTCTCAGTTCCCTGGTGCCTAGACTGTTCTGTCAGGTGCGTTATAGAAAATCCCCACACCTGGATGAGATGGGTACTGTGACAGTTAATTTTATTTGTCAGCTTGGGTTAGGCCATGATATCCAGATATTAGGGTCAAACACCCGTGTGGAAGTTTCTGTGAAGGTATCTTTTTAGATGAGATTGAGATTTATTTTCTAAGCTTGGTTGATATATTCTTTAATCCTTATCAGTTCACTCATCCATTCAACAAATATTTCCGTGCTAGGTGCTGGTCAAAGTGGAAAAAGCAGTCCAAGGGAGATCTTCCTGGTGGCCAAAGGGGCGGGTTGGGGGGGGCGGTTCTGCATTACAGACTGAGCACCTATAATAACCTATCGATCAGGGATCAGGCCGTGCCAGCTACCTGAGAATCTGGAAACCAGGTTGGGAGGCAGAGGGGAATGCCTCCAGAGGGGGTGGGAGGGGGAGGTTGCTTAAAACATGTCCCACTTTGGGTTGTATTAGGTAGGACGTGGTTTTCAGCAAGGAGATGAAGGTTCAGGGAGGTGCCTGACAAAATTGCTGTTTCTCCCTAAGTGTTTGCTACTTGAGGGTTGACTTCCCACATGGCATTTCCACAGAGCTACCAATCAGTAAAGTAACAGAGTCCTGCTAGCAAGTGAGTCACAGAGCCCAGAGCCGAGGCAGGGTGGGGCGGGGACGAGGCCGCAGACGTCGTCTGCCTCTCGCAAAACCATCGGTTACAGTCTTCGCACCTGCAGACCCGTGTCTGCTCAGCAACCCTTCTCCCTTCCAAGGTCCACATTGTCTTCTTACAGCTTCCTTCTTGTAGACTCCTTCAGTTAGCATGGCCCGTGCTCCAGATGCAGGTGGTGTCTTTGGACAGGGTGAAGGTTGGCTGTCTGGGTTCAGATCCTGACTCGGCTGCCTACTAGCTATGTGACACTGGACAAGTTTCTCAACCTCTCTGGCCTCGATGATCACAGCTGTGAAATGAGGGTGATAATAGGTTCAACCTGCTCTAGGATCCTGAGGATCCAGATGGATACTAACGACTACAGGGCAGCACTCCTGGCTGGGCTGCTGTGCGAGCAGGGTTCTTTCCCCACAGAAGGGACAGACCTGAAGAGCCCATTAGGTTGGGGCACATTGTGCTAGTCTCAGTCCTCACAGCTAACTACAGGCTTTGGGGAGAACCAATGAGGAAAGAAATACACGCCTGCCAGGTAAAGCCAGGGAAAGGGGGAGGGTCTCAGGCGAGACAGGAGGGGAGGGGGGTCGGACAGAGACCCAAGCACAGTCGCAGAGGTTCCCGCTCCTGCTGTAGTTCGCTCCCCGCCCCAGCCGGGCCCTGCCTGGTGGCCAGTACTGAAGCTCCTCTCACAGAAGGGGGCTTCGAGCATGCAGACTGCTCTCATCCCAAAGCTCCCCTACCACGCCCCAGCCCCAGTTCTCCTGCCTTGGGCCAGAGCTGGGGGTGGAGTGGGGGGAGGGGCTGAGGCTAGCGCTCTGAAGAGATTAACTTTTAAACGAATAGATTTTCAGTAAAGCAGATTACCCACCATCACGTGGGTGGGCGTCATCCAGTCAGCTGAAGGATTTAAGAGATGGAAGTCCCCAATGAAGAGGAAATTCTGCCCCCAGACTGCCTTTGGACCTGAGCTGCAACGTCACTCTTGCCTAGTCTCCAGCCTTGTTGGCCTACCCTGCCCATTTTGGATCTGCCAGCCTCCACAATCCTGTGAGCCAATTCCTAATTCCTTAAAATCAATCAGTCTGTCTATCTGTCCATCTTTGTGGTTCTATGTCTCAGAAGAACCTTGGCTGATACAGGTACTTCAGATATAAGTAGGATGATATATATTATGAGCCCCCCTCCCCAAAAGCAGTTGGATGGTCAGAATATTGTCATGCCAGATTATAAGAAGCAGGCTTTGAAGCAAAGATCTTTAACACAGTAAACAGTACAGGCAGCAGTTATCCTGTAAAAGCTGAGATACAAGTCCTATATAGTCTTTGGGTATATGCGGCAAGGGAGATATGGGAGGATAGGGAAAGTGTGTTAGAAATAAGCCTCTGAGGGGCACCTGGCTGGCTCAGGTGATTAATAAGGGTCCGACTCTTGGTTTTGGCTCAGGTGGTGATCTCACGGCTTCTCTGTGGGTTTGAGCCCTGCATCCGGCTCTGTGCTGACAGTGTGGAGCCTGCTTGGGATTCTCTCTCTGTGCCCCTCCCCCACTTGTGCTGTCTCTGTCTCTCTCAAAATAAATAAATAAACAAAAAAAGAAAAGAAAAAGCCCTCTGAGATGGCAAGGAAGGAGGTAGCACTTCCTTCACAGTGGGAGAAAAACGTCCCCTCCCTGTAAGGATTAACCCCTGCAGTGCTGTGTTAATTCCTAGAGCCATGCATCTCGCTCAGCTTTCTTAGTACCTTCAGTCAGCATTTATCATCCGTCCCCCTTTCTCACCTGCACGTTCTCAATCTACAGACTATAATCAAAGTGTAAACAAAAATGGTTTCTCCCTTGTTAAATTTTTGTTCTGTGCCTTCCTGCCCCCTCTTTATCCCAAATTTCTTTTTCTGTTGGCAACTAAGTGTTTTATAGGGCACTGGCTTCTTTGCAAACTACTCATTCTCTGCGTGTTGCCCCCGACCCTGCCCCCACCCCTCATGAATTCTGCGGTGTTCTTTGGCCTCCTTCTCTTCCCATGGGGAGAACTGTTGAATCTGCTACTTTCTTTATGTCTCAGACGCATCACCTCTTCTCCTTTCTCTTTGCCTTCTTTCAATCCCTCTTCATTTCTCAACTGAGTTCCCAAAATGCCTCGGAACTCCTCTTTCTGCCATATCAAACAGTTGTAATCAGTCTTCCTGGCTGATGTCTAAATCCCTCCAAAAATGAAAGTTTAATACTGTTACTTCTGTTTGAAAGCCCAGCAAAATCCAAGCTTGTTAGCACCATGCACTCAAACAACGCAGCTGGTTCCTCTTCCCCAGCCACTTCACGAGATACCCTCTGCGTGCTATTTATTATCCAGCCATCTTGAACCACATGCACTTCCCCAAAGGCACTACACGAACATTGCCTTTGCCCTGCCTGTCCTTTCTTGTCTCCCTTTCCCCTGTGGTCTAAGCCCCTCCAGTTCCTAGCTCAAACTGCAATTCAAACCTTGCTGCTCAAGGTCCCAGACTAGCAACAGCTGCATTGCCTAGAAGTTCATAGAAATGCAGACCCCAAGCCCTGTCCCAGCCCGGCTGAATCAGAATCTGTGTCTTTATTCGGTCCCTAAGTGATTGATACGCACATTAAAATTTGAGAATTACTGACTTTGGATTGTGAGTGAATCCAATGTGAGTGAACAGATGAGGGAGAGAATGTACCAATCACTGAGATTATGTCCATGTATTGGAATGAAAGGGGGTAATGAGAACATTTGCAAGCAAAGAAATGAAATAGAAATGGATGGTGCTAAAAGTGCATGTAATATACACGTAAAATTGACAACACTTAAGTGGCTATTATTTATGTGAAAAAAAAAGTTAACCAAAAATCAAGAAGGGAAAATAACATAAACTAGAAGATTGAACTTTAAATTAAAAAAACAAAAAAACAAAACAAAACAAAAAAAAAAAACGGGGGGATATACAGTAGAAGAAACAGTGTAGAAATTTGCCCAATATGTAAGAGCATTTTTAAAGAGCATTTTGTTTTGGATAAATGTATAAAGAATGATACATAATGTTAAATATCATAAATTGTACTTTTAGAAACATTGTAATTAAGCTCCAAATGTAATTTATAAATAAAGATCCAAACTCAAGAATGTGAATATAAAATATCCCATTTTCAACCATCTATCTTCATGAGAAAAGGGATTTCCCTCAAAGCCCCCCAGTACCATTGACATTTATTTCATTGAGGCTGTTTTCAGTACATGGTTTTGATTCTTGCAGCATAAATTGGAAAATGTGCTGGCATCCCAGGTAAGTGTAGCAGTGGTAACCACTCATTGGTGGCTGGTGTAAAGCATTATGTTAGAGGCTTGACACATGTTATATCCATTATTGGCTTTTGAATATATAAGAACAGTTGCTTCAAGTCATTTTCACTGAAGAGGATTTACATTACGGGGGGTTGGGGGTGGGGGGGGCAGGCTTGAGTACTTGTTGAAGTATCATCCACAAGAATCCTGTGAGATGGTCCAAAAACTGGACATAGGGAACAAGTTTCTAATGTATATCTAGAAATTTAGAAGAAAGACTAGTTTATAAAAAGAAAGATTATTTGGGGTGATATCGTATTTTGTTTATCTCTGGAAGGGAAAAGATGTGTCCAAGTGATTAATTAACCTTACTAACAATGAGTTAAACTCTCATCAGGTGCCTCTTTGATGTGAAGCACTGAGAATGACATGATGTCACTTAGCTGAGGTTCCTGCCCAAAACACATAACCAGAATCTATTCATGAGAAACCGTCAGATAAACCTAAGTTAAGAGATATTCTACAGAACTGGTCTAGACTCTTCAAAAATGTCAGTGCTATAAAAGACAAAGACTGAGGAACTGTTCTAAATTGAAGGAGACATGGGGACTAAATGCAATATGTAATTCTAGATTGGATCCTGGATGAGGAGAAACTACAAAAGACATTATTGGCTCAATTAATAAAATTTGATTATGAACTATAGATAATTACATTGTATCAATGTTAAACTCCCTACATCTTAGAATTGTACCGTGGTTATATGAGAGACCACCTTTGTTCTTAGGAATATACCCTGAAATGTTTAGGGGTAATGAAGAATCATGTCTGCAACTTAACCTCACATGATTTGGAAAAACAAATGTACACACACACACACACATTTAGAAAGCATTAAAGCAAATAAACAAGTGACTGTTCTCGATAGAATATCAGAGTTCGCTTTGTACTATTCTTGCAACTCTTCTGTAAATTTGAAATCATTTCAAAATAAAAAGCCTTAACACGTTTTTTTGTTTGTTTGTTTGTTTTAATGCGCAACTCTCCATTGGATTTAGTGAATGATAGAAGGAGACATTTGGGATTGTTTAATCCATGATTGCTCTAATCCTACACAAAATTAGTTCAGTGACAGAAGGTAACTAACCCAACCTTCATCCACACACACTACAATAAATCATTTCATTTGGAACCAGCCCAAAAATCAGACCACAGAGGAATGTTAGCAGCTGAACTGCTCCCTTTTTTAATACAAAGTGCCCCTGGGGTCAGGATCTACCAAGGAGGACTTCCATGGCTCCTTCACAGAATGTTTCAAATAGATGTAATTAATTGCTAATGAATCAGATCTCTGGTGACGGAGGGCAAGCAGTCGTCTTAGGGGGTTGGCAAGATTCTTCGATGGAGTAAGGAGACTGTCTTCATGTAGGAAATGGGAATCTTTGGATTAACGAGAGCTATCCCATTTCCTTTCTTTCGTGGAAATGAGACTCAATATGGAAATACTGGATTACTATAAAATGCATTGTGCTGTGGAATTATGCAAAAGGACCCTAGGAAATAATTATTCATTTGTATATACTTACACATTCTTGATTCTTACGAGCAATCTTATCAAATATTCTGTACAAATACTAATTCCCCACTTCACTTACAAAAAACCCATATAGAGAAACTATGCAACCTGCTCAAGGTTTCCTAGATAGTAATGGGAAAAACTTGAATTTGAACTGATATACTCTTTTAGGAAGTATCACAAAACAGTCTGCAACAGTCTTGACAGGACTTACAGATTTACCTCCATTTCATACGCTGAGAGCTTTCTCAGCTTTGCAAACCAAGGAGAAGGCTATTTTCTCCAGGTTCACCCATATGTTAAATAAGCACTTGTAAGGATTGAAATCTACAATATCTTGTTTTATTTAGCTATAAAATGGGAATAATACCCAGCTACCCACAGTATGGGCATTACTGTGGAGATCCCATATAAATTTCAAAATGTTCTCACGGGTTAAAAGGAACCACAAAACTGATTGTTTATCAGTATTACTATTAAATAGCATTCTCTAATTCATGTTGAAATAATTTGATGTTTTCTATGATGATTCAGGAAAGCAAATGATCGTACCTCCTTTCTTGGTCGCTTTGGCAGCTTCGGTTGTTTGGAAGCTCTTGGCAATTCTGCCGTGCTCTGCCTGACAAGGACAGCCGCTTTGGAATTTCTTTGATCGGTGTTTTCATAATCACCCATATGCCAGGCAATAGAACCGCGACTGAATCTTCCTTGCATATCCATAATATAAGGTTTTGGTTGCCTGAAACAGGAACAAATTGGTTGGTTCTCAAATTGGAAAGATCTAGAAACAAGGTCATTCGTTTCCAGAGACTTGAGATTTTTCTGTCTTATGATTCAAGATTTGTCTGTTTCTCTTGTGATTCGAGAGGATTTCTAGCCATGTGGCTTGACAAAGCTAGGGACCTGAGCCATCAGCCAGTGTTCTGAGAAGTTTCTGGACTCTGCCTAGGCCACTGCCTAGGCCACTCCAGCCAGCTGCTGGAGGCTCAGGAAACCACCTCCCAGGATAGATACCTATCTAGGAACCTTGTTCATGAATTCACCCCTGTATCATGACTGCTCCTCGTGTCCTTCAGAGCCATACATACAGGATGCTCAGGGAGGCATGTTCAAGCTGAGACCTCATGAGACCTATGAGTTCTGAAGGACATGGTCTCTCTATCTTGAGATCTCAGGGGAATTCAGAAAAAAAACCTAACTTCATGATTCCAGAGTCTGACATTGGACAGTATTGTTAGAGGAAAGATCTACGCTTCATTCTCTTTCCCCATTGAAATCCTGGTCTAGGTTCCAACATCCCTAAATTAGAATACTATCTAAGTCCTGCCTTCCCATGATAAAGGGCCAGCTCTGAGGTGCCTGGATGGCTCAGTCAGTTAAGCATCCAACTTTGGCTCAAGTCATGATCTCACAGTCTGTGAGTTCAAGCCCTGCATTGGGCTCTGTGCTGACAGCTCAGAGCCTAGAACCTGCTTCTGATTCTGTGTCTCCCTCTCTCTCTGCCCCTCCCCCCGCCTCACAAAAATAAAAAATAAACATTGGAAAAAAAAAAAAAGGCCACCTCTGGGGAAAAAGCAAAAAGGATCCTAGGATGGGATTTACCATCTCATTTGGAAGCCTGTTGTTCTGGAGAGCCTCTTGGAGCCCCTTACCCCACCATTCCTCTGCCTGGGGACTCAGAACCTCCTGGCCACTGCAAATTTCCTTTCCTAGAATCTGGGGTTTATGGGTTCCCAAGTTCTTTGGACCAAGATCAGTGGCAGGTTTGTATTACCCTTCACTCTTTCAAGAACATAGGTGCGCTTACTATGCCCGGCACCAGAACGAGGTGCTGGGGAGACCGCAATAATAGAACAAAGTGTCTGTTATTATTATAGAGCTTATATGCCAGTATGGGAGGCAGACAACAAACAGGCAAGTCAGATATTTAGGAAGTATCATGAAGACAAAAGCCAGATAAGGAATAGAAAATGCCAGGCATGCTGTTTTTGTGGGGGTGGGCTGAAGAGTGGGAGGTATCCTTCGAGCAGGGAGCTAACTGCAGGGAGAGAGCCAGCAATTGTCCCAGTGCAGGGGGTGGGGGGAGGGGCCAGACACTCCCTTCCACTCCCTAGAATCACAGATCCCTGCACAGAGAGGGAGCTGACCATGTCATTCTCCAGCAACCCTCCACTGACCCCCCATAGCCTTCAGGATAAAGTCCAAATTCTTTAGCACAGCACACAGGGGTGTGTGATGTTGCTCTTTGTTTTTTGTCTGTTTTCTTTTTTTAAATGGTCTGCCCACATGGGCCTTTCTGGTCTGTGCTCAGCCCATCCCTCCTCTCAGACACCCACACAGTGCTGCATTGTGCATGCACCCTTTCCTCTGGGAACTCTGAAGAAGTCACGCTTTCAGACTTTCAGCCTTGTGCTTCAGTTTCTCCTTTTGCCTGTAATTCCCTCCCTCCTCCTCTCCTGACAAACTGCAGCCAAGACTTTAAACATCACCTTTTCTGTAAAGACTTTTCTTATTCCTGTCAGGCAGCCATTTTTCTCCTTTGATAGTGCATTGTATTTGACTTTTTTGTAGAAACTATTAGAATATACCTAAATGTCTATGCAGCCCTCTCTCTCCCTCTGAAGTCAGCGTTCCTTCAAGAGCCCAGCATGTTTCTCGTTCATCATTGGACCCCCAGTGCTCATTACTTGGAATGACTCATAGTTGACACTCAACTAGTCTGTGGTGGACGAAGTAATGAGGAAGGGGGGAGAAGATCAGAGCTGAGTTACTGCAGAGGTTCTTTCCTGCCCACTCCCCTCCAAGTGCCTGCCAGCTTCTTCTCTCTCTTGCCACCAGTGGGCACGCAGAAGCGGATCCCTACAGTCTGGTTTGTCTGCGTTTTGTCATTTAGAAACAAGATTAATAGCTGGGAATCATTTCAAGAAAGTTTAAAGGACTAGCAGTCGCTAGTGGGTAGAATGTATGAACAGGTATTGTTTATAGTTTCTATTAGCTTGATTAATGATTCATAGGAGAACTACTTCATGCAAATGTGCCACATTTTCATTAAAAATAATACATTACAACCTGAAACTAGTATTATACTCTATGTTAACTAACTGGAATTCAAATAAAATCTTGAAAATTTTTAAGTAAAAATAACGTATTCTAGAAGTAATTATACCAAATAGAAAAGGAAAATCCTTGCATGCAAGCAGCCTTCATTTCAGTGCTAAAATATTTTATAATCTTCTATTTCAAATTCAGAATATCGTACATCCCCGAATCTTGAATCCCCAGGAGCAATGGAAAGCTAAAAATAAGTTGTAATCCAAAGATTTTGAAGAGCTTATAAAAACTATAGCCACATCAACTATGGAGATTTATACGCACTATATTGAACTTGACAACCGAGCCACAAAAGTCAAAAGAGGTAAGCCAAGGAGCAGAAGGTTTGGCTCCAGAGGGGTTTGGAGAATGAATGGTAGGCCATCATCAATGATTCCATGGTATACAAACACACAGCAGCCAATACAAACACAGAGACCCCAAAATAAATAAAACCAAATATTCTTAGTGCAACAATCTTACTATTAGTTCTTATATTAAGTAGGCCCCTAAGGGTCAGATTTATTTCTTTTTGAATTAATTTCAAGCTTGCAGAAAAGGGGAAGCACAGTAAAAAAGCTTTTTTTTTTTTTTCCTGAGCAATTTAGAAGTACATAATTGACATGATATCCATCATTCCCAAATACTTGAGTGTGTTAATTCCTACAAATAAGGACATTCTACATAATTTCAGTGTAACGGTCAATGTCAGAAGGAAATCAGCGCAAGCAATAAAAGCGAAAATAAACAAGTGGGACCACACTAAACTAAAAAGCGTCTGCACGACAAAGGAAACAATCAACAGAGTAAAAAGACAACCTACAGAATGGGAAAATTTATTTGAGACCATATATCTGCTAATGTGTCAATATCCACAATATGTAATTCATACAACTCACTAGCAAAGAACAACAACAAATAGTGCACCCCCCCCCCCCAAATGAGCAAAGGACCTGAATAGACAGTTTTTCCAAAGATATACAAATGGCTAACAGGCACATAAGAAGATGCTAAACATTATTAATCATTAGGGAAATGCAAGTTAAAACCACAATGAGATATCACCTCACGCCTGTTCGAATGGTCATCATCAAAAAGACAATAGACAAAAAATGTTGGTGTGGATGTGGAGAAAAGGGAATCCTTGTGCTCTGTTGGTGGGAACGTCAACTGGGACAGCCACTATGGAAAAGAGTATGGAAGTTCATCAAAAAATTAAAAATAGAACTACCATATGGTCCAGCTTTTCTATGTCTGGGAGGATATCCAAAGGAAATGAAAACATTAACTGAAAAAGATAACTGCTGTCCCATGTTTATAGAAGCATTACTTACAATAGCCAAGACACGGAAACAACCTTAATGTCCATCGGTGGATGGAAGAATGAAGAAGTTGTATACATACACAATGGAATAAGCTTCAGCCATAAAAAATGAGGAAATCCTACCACTTGTGACAACATGAGTGGGCCTTGAAGGCATTATGCTAAATTAAATAAGTCAGACAGAGAAAGACAATGTGTGATCTCACTTATATGTGGAATCTAAAAACAAAAACTACCAAACTCATAGGAAAAAAAAAGAAAATCAGACATGGAGGCAGAGGCACGAGTGGGGGTTGGGGAGGGGAGATTAGAAGAAAGTAGTCCAAAGGTGTAACCTTCTAGTCACAAGATGTGGAAGCACTAGGGAGGTAATGTGCACCTTGATGACTATAGCTTAACACTACTGTGTGGTGTACAGGAAAGTTATTAAGAGAGTAAATTCTAGGAGTTCTCATCACAAGGAAATTTGTTTTTCTCTTTTTTGTATCTACATGAGATGCTGGATTTTACCTAAACCTGCTTGGTGATCATTTCAAAGTATATGTGAATCTAACTAAAATCATGCTCTACATCTTAAACTTATGCGGTGATGTGTGTCCATTATCATTCCCCAGTGAAACTGCAGGAGAAATCAGAGGAAATCAGAAAATTAACATGTTTGTACTGCCACTACCCAATCCTCAGACACCATTCAAGTTTCCCAATAACGTCCGTTTTGCAAACGGATCCATTTAAGAACCACACATTGCATTTAGTTTTCTCATCTCTTTAGTCTTAAATCTGGAACCCTTCCCTGATATTCCTATGACTTTCACACAGCCTTGATAATTTGGAAGAACACAGGCCAGTTATTTTGTAGATGTTCCTCAGTTTGGGTTTATCTTATGTTTTCTCTTGACTAGATTCAGGCTATGCATTTTGGGGCAGGAATAACACAAAATGGCGATGGTATCACATCCTATTATTAGCAAGATTCACTAAGGTCACTTGGTTCAGGTGGTATCTGCCATGCTTCTCTTTTGTAAAATTACTTTTCTCTTTTGTTTTTAGTATTTTGTGAGAAAAAGCTTTGAAGTTATGTAAAAACCTCATCCCGTGTCAAATGTCCAATTAATTAACATCAGTTTGGACTCATGATTTCCTATTTTATTCATTGGGTTATAATCCATTCATAACATTCATTTTCATGCTCAGGTTGTCCCAGATTTGGCTAGAGAGAACTCTTTCAATCTGGCTTCTGTGTCCTTATGACTGCTCCCATCATTCTTTGAGCACTTCCTTACTTTTTTAGCAAAAAAAGATGTTCCAGGTTCATCTATCCCTTCCCCAGCTCTGGAACAATCCATTTCTTGAAGAAGCTCTGGTTTCCTTTAATGGAGAATGATATTTAGAAACCAAGATCCGGGTATTAGGTATTCCTCTTAGTGTTGAGGTATCACTGTCACACAACCTTCTGAGACAACATTACACAGGGTGCATTAGAGGGTTTATTCTCATTTTCTCCCTTTACATATTTGTAACTCACTTCTCCTATGGTGGGAAACCCGATTCCCATTCTCTTTATGTCTTTACCTATTTGCTCAGTCCTCCTGTCAGTAATCAATGTCTCATTGCTACCACCATCCCCACCTTGTACATGTTCTCCTCACCCCATTTGGGATTCAACACTCCACTCTAGGATACCCTCTTGTAGCCTTTATCACCCTACTTTGTACCGTCAAAGTTTGTCTCCTACCTTTTTGTTGAAAAATCCACATTTCAAATAATATAATGCCAATTCGACACATGAGATTTCTTTCCCCTCCCTAGGTCTTGTTGCTGTTTGTTGGTTAAGTGATTTTCCTGGACTAATTGTCTAAATTTTGTCATGTGTGCCTCCTGAATTTCCTGCCCAGTTAGCTCGGTGATCATCTACTGATTGGATAGAAATTGCCTTAGATGTCTCAAATCAATATGTCTTCTGGCCGTTGTGTGTGTAGAGACCGTGCCTTTAGTGCTTTGGCAGGCAGCTGACAACTCCACCTTAGCCTTCATTTCCTGCTTGCATAGAGCTTCAAGATTAGCCAAAGGTGAGAGATTAGGACCTTCTTGGGTTTTTCCTCAGCACGTGCACAGCACTGCGCGTGTGCATAGCCTCCTAGATTTCTAGGCATACGTTGGAGCCTTTCAAAATCCCCTATGAACATCTCACTTCTCAGTTTTTCACTTTAATGTTTGTAGCCCTCTCCTTGTTTGCCCCACTGGTGTTGTCCCCTCAGGCAGCTGTGGTATCAAACAGCTGCTGCTAATGGTTTTTGATGAATGCCCATGAGACACAGCTGCTTCACACAGTCAGGTCAAATAACGACAAGCCCTGAGAATGGAACTTTTCCAGGGATTTTCAAGATGGATCAAATATGACATTTCTCTGAGCATGAGTTTTTTTCAAGGAGCTTCAAACCCATGTTTCCCCTCCAGTGACTGGTAGGCTTCTAGTTTTCACAGCTACCATGGTTGTGAAGCTATTGGTTTTTTCAAGGCCACCATGGAGCTGAGAAGGGAGAATGGGAATAGAGAAATTTATTTTGTTTTTAATTTCTTTATTAAGTTTTTAATTTTAAGTATAGTTAACATACAGTTTTATATTATTTTCAGGTGTACAATATAGTGATTCAACAATTCTATACATTACTCAGTGCTCATCATAAGTATGCTCTTTAATCCCCATCACCTATTTCACCCATCCCCCCACTCACCTACCTCTGGTAACCATCAGCTTGTTCTCTATAGTTAAGAGTCTGTTTCTTGGTTTGTCTCTGGGGAATAGAGCAGTTTAAATTTAAAATACCCAAAGATCAGGGCACCTGGGCGTCTCAGTTGGTTACGTGTCTGACTTGGGCTCAGGTCATAATCTTGCGGCCTATAAGTTCAAGCCCCGCATAGGGCTCTGTGCTGACAGCTCAGAGCCTGGAGCCTGCTTGGGATGCTGTGTCTCCCTCTCTCTCTGCCCCTCCCCCACTTACGCTCTATCTCTTGCCCTCTCTCTCTCACTCTCTCTGTCTCAAAAAATAAACGTTACAAAATTTTAAAAATACCCAAAGATCATTGTTCTTTCTGGGACACAGTGATTTTTTTCTTAAATAAATACTCCATGGATCATTGGAAGTATTTGTTTATTAGCTTCCAATGTTTTTAAAAAAAAAGTAATTTTGACAATTTTTGCCCAGTGCTCTTATTTCTTTTTGGAAGAGTATATTTTTGGAGGTCCTTAATGCACTATGCCTGAAGTGCTTCCCAAACAGAATTATTTTAAAGTGTCATGGAGGCTCACTGTTTAAGGAGAAATTGTCTGTGTCTTCTGTTTCCACTTCTTCATTTGCACCTCCTCCATATTCTGCCTTCTGCTTTCTGTTGCCATTACTTCATTGTGATGATTCTTACCTCAGCCAACAGCAGCCTCCTTCCCATCTGTCAGATCAAACCATCTCTTCTCAGACTTTCTAGTATGATTTCCCAGAAGCTTTTGCAGTTGTTGACATTACCCTCCTCCCTCTTTTCCACTTGGACTTCCAAAGTTCTTTCTTTATGTCTCTCCTCTCCTTATATTACTTCATCTACATTCTTTTAGAAGAATCTCTTATTCTTTTTGCTTCTTTATCATTGGTATCTCAGAATTCCATCCTTGATTCTCATCTCTTGGTATGCTACCACCCATTTCCAAACCAGGAAATAGCATTTACATCCAGTGATCCAACCCACATCAAAACACTGATGTCAAAAATTTCTACTTTCACCTCTGTAATTTAAACACAAATTCCAAGATTCTTACTGATCGTAGTACCAGGATATCTCATAACTAGTAATAATTTCTAGCATTCATTAAGATATATGAGCTTCCAGGAACTATGCTAGTTGCTTGATATGTATTACCTCTAATTTTCATAAGAATCCCATATGGTAGATATAATTTTCTGCTTTTTACAGCTGAGGTTAGATTGACTCAGCAATTTATCCAAGATCAAACAGTTAAAAAGCAGTAGAGCTGGGACGTGAACTCAGTTGTTGGATTCTAAGCTTATGCAATCTCATCTGTAAAATGGGGGTAATATTATAATACTACTCTTCATGAGAGTTTCATGAGTTAATGTTTATAAAGCACTTAAAACAGTATCTGACCCGTGGTAGAAATTCAATAAAGTGTTGGCCATTTATTGCCTCTCACCTCATTTCCCCATCTCCCTACCTCTGCTCCTCCCTCAAATACCCTCTCCTTCCCATATTCCCTATTTTGAGCAATGGCATAACCATATACACAGCCACCCAAAAGAGACAATCAGAATCGCCTTCGACTTTTACATCTCTTCCATTCCTCCACATTTAATTTGTTGCCAAGTCCCACTGAGTCTTTCTCTAAACCATCTCGCCATGCCCACCTCTATAATTCCGGCTCCCTTCATTGTGATTATTACAATATCACCAGTCTTCCTTCCTTCGGCCTCCCCTTTCTCCACTCCATCCATTCAGCAAACAGTTTTCTACACTCATTATGTGCCAGGTATTCTTTCTAACACACAGATTTGATTATATCACTTTCTTATTTGAAAACATAAAAACAACAGTTTGTTGCCTCCAGAATTAAGCGCAAAATCTTTGGTTATGGCATTTGAAACGGTACACAATCTGGCCCCTGTCCTGCAGTTCCAGTCTTGCCTCCCACCGCACCCCTGAACCAGTACCCCGTTTTAGCCACACCTCAACACATCATGCCTTTGCTTATGCAATTCCTTATGGCTGAGGTTCCTTTCCTAGCTCCACTTCCACGTTCTCCTTTTTATTTCCCACGCCTTCATAATGTAGCTCGTGTTACGTCTTCTACAAGGTCTGACCTTCCACAGTGGGCCACAGTCATGACCTACTTTGTTCCCCACACTATGTGGTATACCTATTATACTGGTGTCGTCATGGTGACTCTCACTCTCAGTAAATCTGCAAGTAAAAGGAAGGAACTGTTTCTTACTTTTGTGTGTTTCCAATGTCTAGCAGAGTTCCTGACCTAGAACATGTTTTTTGTCCATTTTGTTCACTTGTATAAAGATACAAAGAAATAGCTTTGTAGTTACCTCCAGGGGGAGGGTCTGTGACAGTCCGTGATGGAGGGTTTGGAATGAGGTGGAATTGATTTTAAATTCATACTCTCTCTTTTGCTGTTTGAATTTTAAAAGCCGTGAACATGTATTATTTTTATAATAACACATGTCTGAATTTTCCTTAAAAATTGTTGGTTACTTGGGAAATGACCAAAATTTTCCTAGCAGCCTGGACAGCGGAGAAATGGGCTGAGAAGATAAAATAGATTTCAGTGCTAAGTTAGGAAATGACTGGCTGGGCCTCGCTTATGTAACTGTCTAAAACTGATGGGACAAACAACTTTCATTTAGACACTTCTGCCAGAGAAAACACTCTGGATAGCTGAGAACAGGGCTCTGCTAGGGCTGGTGCTCTGCTCAGTCTTTGGGGTTCCCGCCTTTTTTATAACTAGAGTTGGACCCATAGGAAACTCTGGGCAGCCTCTTTGATTCATGACCCAACAATTCAGTGAACTCTCAGTATGTTGGCGAAATAACCAGCTTGAATTAATATGTTTACTTAAACTGATCAAAGTAGCTGCTTATTCTGGAGATTGACCACCCAGCATCAGTCTTTCCCAAGAGCAAAGCTTTTTCCACTATTTGGACATCTTTTGGATTCCCTCTGGTTGGCTAAAAATAGTTCTAATAAGTGGTAAAATTATGGTCTTCTGGATTCCACAGTTAAAGAAACAAATTACTAACTGTTTAGGTTCCAGTGAGTCAGTCTGGTTGTCTAATATAGACCCAGAAACAGTTATGCACTTGAGTTTCAAAGAGCAAAATATATGGAAACTTCCCCTTAGGGCCTCAGCATTTTCCCTGCAGCATCATAAAATGATGTAACTGTGTATATCTGGCCTGTGGAGAGACTGCTGCTGTATCTGTATGGTGACTGAAAAGCGTGACTACCTATTTTCTCAGCAGGCTAGTTCCCTTAAATGTTTGCTTTCTCACAGGGTCATTGATTTCTGCTCTTTCCATTTCCAGAAGTACTCAACAGCCGTGGATGGCACATGGAAATTTTTGAGAAACACATTTAGAAATCATTTGGCAGGATCTATGCTTTCTGGGAGAACAGGCCTTCTCTCTCTCTGTTATTTTCTCTTTGGAACATTTGCAAGAAAATAAGACCCCTGTTTTTTTGAAGAATCTTTCTGAATTTATGGTGTAGTCTCCACCTAAAGTCAGAATCTGCCAAGGAATTACCATTAGGGCTTTAAAGATGTTTTTAATTGTATTTTTTTCCTTTTCTGAATTGGCCTTCTACATAGATGGAGTGGGTGTTCCTGCTGACATAGGCAGTCACATATGTCGTATGATTTCAGACACCAGCTGCCTGAGAAAATACTCCCTTAGACTCTGCCTTGCTGTTTCCTTTTATTCCACAAGCAGAGACCAGGCTTCCCGTTCACCCAGTCGGGGAGAGGTACTGTAAAGCGTTATTACCTGGCCCTTCTAGAGAGAATATATCTTGAAGGGGCAGTACCACAAAGGAAGAACTGAGGAAATTGGGGTGCTGCAAGTCAGTTTTAGCCATATCCTCATTTAGTTAAGTCCAACCTTATCGCTTATACATTGATCTTCTTTCCCTGGCCCTATAGAATCATGCAGGATGATGCTGTGTCTTGTTTTCAAAAGACATAAACTTAATCCTCTGGGATAACACTTACTTGATCCTAGATCAACAGCTGTCATAGAGATTATTAAAAACATATTTTCTGGATATTTCATATTTGGACAAACAAAATGAGTGTGCAATTATATTCAGCAATTATTCATGGAGAAAAATTTAACGTCAATAGAATTTATCCGAGGTTCATTGTTGCCCAGGAGATTCCTACTGAGTGGAAAGAAAAAGAGGCTTATCAAAGAAGCTAATTTTTAGTAATTCCTATTCAAAGGAGCTTATAGAGATTTATCTGGAAGGCATATGTCATGCTTACTTGTTTAATGTTCTGTCTTCAGGATACTAGGAAAATTGATGTGCCACCTCTGAGTTGTAACTTAACCTATTTAAGATACATGTTCAAAGTAATATTCAGTTGAATGATTAGGACAATTTGGAATAATTTATAGCATCAAAGATCCAGAGCTGTCTATATGCTGATTCTGTCTTTAGACAAGCAGACAACTAGAACTTATTAGCTATTAGTTTTCTTAGCTAGAGTTTATTGACCAAACGCCTGGTCTGTGTTCGGTAGTGTAGCAGGTCCTCTGGGAGACTGTAGAGAAAGCTGGCAGTCCATGTAAAATGGACACATGGCAAAAGGGCAAAGACATTAGTATATGAATAAACAATTGCTTATTTACTGCTGTACCTGGATGAGTGGAATGATTACTAAGAGGTTATTTGACTACAATACACTTCGTGATGAAGTTCATCATTCATGATGAAATGTAGAAGATAAGCTTTTATGTTTGTTTGAATCTTTTATTCTTGGTTAATAGTGCCCTTCTTCCCCAAAGAGCAAAAATGCCTATGACCAGTTCTATGTCATTAGCAATTCAAAAACAAATTTATTAAACAGGTCTCCGTATCTATGGGCACAAACTGTTTTGCAAAAGTGGATAGGATTATTTAAATGTATAAACAGAAGTGTGTAATTCACATTAGTATGAAACATACTGCCTCAAGGATAGAAAAGAAATTGCTTCCCAAAGAAGTGTTTGGGAAAACACAAGAGAAGTCTTCCCAAACTGCCAGCATATTTCAAACATAAGAATATTGCTTAAAAGCTATTTTTAAAAGAAAGAGATCGCGAACGGTAAGAATATTTTTCTTTTAAGTAGAAAAAGCTCACTCTCAGACTTTCTTCTAGAAGGAAAGCATCAAAGCCTTGTGCAATTCTGTAAAATTACACACACCATATGCTTCAGACCTCGGATTGTGATTGTTTTGGTTTGATTTATTGTGTTACTTCATAGGAAGTGAAACCACTTTATTCAAAAGGCTTGTTAAATATTCTACCACTATGTTGAAGTAAAGAATTAATTTAAACAAGAAAGATTTCACATTACCCTAAGTGAACACTTTTTCATTACTTTGCCAGATTGTCTTCTCCGAGCTCCAGAATGTGAAAAATGCTGTCCTTGCCACAGTGATGTCACCAGCACGTTGCTGGTTGCCCTTCTGGGTGCCAGCTGGGCTTCCAGTTCCATGGGTTATGCAATCGAAATCAAACACGTTGTCTTCCTTTGCGGAATAGCTTACTCCACAAGGCTCCTGTTGCCGAGAGTGTGTCCACGGTGTAGAAGTACACAGAGGTGTTCATTGACTCTCATTCAGTATTTTAAAATGATTTATAGGAAGTGACTGTCTCTCCAGCACATAGACTCAGAGGCAGCTGTCCCACATCTTACCAGAAATGGCAGCATATTGGATTGACTAGGAATTGACATTTTAGGAATGTGGAATATAATTCCTAGTGTTGCTAGAGAAATGAGAGATTTTATATACGACACTCAGGAAGTTCTGCCAATTTCAGCAGCTAAGGACTTCTGAAATTATCAAGTCCGGGGCTTCTCTTCATGCTGGTGTTTCCCGGGCACCACTCACTTACTTGTGTGAGTATCAGAGAACCAAAAGGCAAAGGAAGGAGAGCAACATTTATTTCAGCTGCTTGACAGCCATCCAAGTGAAGGTTAGCTGGAAGACTGTAACAGTATTGACTCAATTTAGTTTTGGACAAGTTTATCTATCCAGATGGTGAATCTTGACCTTCATTAACTAAGGATAAAATTGATACAATTCCATTTTAGTCACTTTGGAGATTTGAATATTATACACATACGAAGAGACAAATTAGTTTAAAGATCCCTAGGTACCCATCACCCAACTTTAAACACTTTAATTTGTAGCCAGTCTTATTTCCTTTCTATCCTACTTACTAATCTTGCCCCTCTAAGATATCATATCTTTCTGGTATCACTCTCAACAATTTAAAACCTCTTTTTCTTGGGGCACCTGGGTAGCTCAGTCGGTTAAGCATCCGTGGCTCGTGAGTTTGAGCCCCACGTCAGGCTCTGTGCTGACAGCTCGGAGCCTGGAGCCTGTTTCAGATTCTGTGTATCCCTCTCTCTCTGCCCCTCCCCCACTCACACTCTGTCTCTCACTCTCTTTAAAATGAATAAGCTTTAAAAAAAAAAAGAAACTTAAAAAAAAATTTTAACAATTTCACTGTATAGTCAGCATTCAAAATTTTAGTTCCTTCTGTTTGTATGTTTTTAGCAGAATCCAAATAAGTTTGACGCCTTCAGTTGGTTGATAAATCTTTTGAGTTTCTCTTAATTCGTAGGTTCTATTTCATCTCTTTTCTCCTTCTCCTTCTATACCTCCCCCCACCTCTCCTATCTCTTCTCTTCTCTTTCTTGCTATTTATTTGTTGAAGAGACTGGGCCACATGTCCTATAAAACTTCCCACAATACATTCTTCTGACATCTCCATGATGTCATTTAACATTTTCTGCTGCCAGCTTATTTCCTGTACATTGTTAGTTGGATTTAGAGGTTTGATCTAAGTCACGTTGGGTTTTGGGGGCAAGACTGCTGTATTAATTTGCTAAAGCTTCTATAACAAAGTACAACAGACTGGGTGGCTAAAACAATAGAAATATATTTTCTCACTATTCTGGAGGCTAGAAGTCCAAGATCATGGTGTTGGCAGAGTTGGTTTCTTCTAAGGCCTCTCTCCTTGACTTGGTGGTTATCACCTCCCTGTGTCTTCACGTGATCTTCCCTGCACACGTGTGTGTGTGTGTGTGTGTGTGTGTGTGTGTGTATGTGTGTGTATGTGTTCAAATCTCCTCTTATAAGGACATCTGTCATATTGGATTAGGGACTAATTGATGGCCTTATTTTAATTTACATATCTCTTTGAGGGATGCCTGGGTGGCTCAGTCAGTTAAGCTTCCAACTCTTGATTTTGGCTCAGGTCATAATCTCACAGTTGGTAGGATTGAGCCCCGTGTTGAGCTCTGTGCTGAAAGCATGAAGCCTGATTGGAATTCTCTCTTTTCTTCTCTCTCTGCCCCTCCCCCACTCATGCTCACGTTCTCTCTCTCTCCCACTCTGAAAATAAATAAATAAATAAACAATAAACATAATAAATAAATAAATAAATACATACATACATACATACATACATACATACATACATACATACATAAATAAAAAGTCCCTCTTTGAAGGCCCCATCTCCAAATACAGTCACATTTTGAGGTACTAGGTGTTAGGACTTCAACACATGAATTTGGGGGGGGCCAGTTCAGCCCACAATAACTTTCTAGGTGGTGGTATTTCCATCCAGAGGTACATAATATCTGACTGTTTCTCTTTTGTGATTTTGGTAGCCATTGATAATCAGTGCCTAGATTCACTAATTTATTACAGTTCTCAAAGATGTGATGTCCTAATTCTGTTGTTCCTTCTTTATTAGCTAGATTATATTGCTTATTAAAAAGTTATCTCAACTTCTATTTGGTTTGCAGTGGTACAGTTAATATTAGAAAGTCAAAATTAATATTTGATTATTTCCTTTTATTCACCCATTTTTAAAATAATAAGTTGATTTATTGGAATCCTCCAATATGACCAGTTTGTTGTATGTTTTGAAAAAAATTTGGGTGGGTGGGGCGCTCCTGGATGGCTCAGTCGGTTGAGCATCCGACTTTGGCTTAGGTCATGATCTCATGGCTTGTGAGTTTGAGACCCACATCGGGCTCTGTGCTGACAGCTCAGAGCCTGGAGCCTGCTTTGGATTCTGTCTCTCTCTCTCTCTCTCTCTCTCTCTCTGCCCCTCCCCTGCTCATATTATTTTTCTCTTTCTCTCCAAACAAACAAATAAACTTTGAAAAAAAAAAATGTTTTCAATGGGGAGAGGGGCAGAGAAAGAGCGACAGAGAGAATCCCAAGCGGGCTCTGTGTTGTGGGCAGAGTGTGACTCAGGGCTCAGTCCCACAAACTGTGAGATTATGACCTGAGCCAAATTCAGGGGTCCCTAGATGCTTAACCTACTGAGTCATCCAGGTGCCCCTGTTGTAGTTTTTAAAGTAGCCATTATAAACTCATAAATGTTCATGTATATGTATATGTATGTATAATATCTATTAATCCACTGTAGTTATTACCCTTTACTTAAAGTTGTCCTATTTTTGGCTGATGGGATCCTCTTCAGGTTTGGCTCCTAAGTCCCTTAGGACTGTAGCAGTTTTGGGTAGCTTCCTCATCTGGTATGGCATGATGTACCATGCCTATGTCTTCCATTTCCTTCTCTAGATCCAGAATCAACCATTTCTCCAAAATCCCCAGTTCCTTTTAGTGGAAGAAGTATCTGAAGAGTAGAATCTGGGGACACCTTGCTGGCTCAGTCGGTAGAGCATGCGACTCTTGATCTTAGTGTTAGGAGTTCAAGCCCTACGTTAGGTGTGGATCTTACTTAAAAATTAGTAAATAAATAAATGAAGAGTAGAATCTGGGTAGTAGGAGAGCTCACAGCTACTGAGTTGGTTCCTATGTCTAGGCCTTCATAGCAAATTGAGCCATGAAAAAATATATAGAAACATGTACAATCAAACATATGTGCACATATATAGCTCCCAATCCCATTCTGAGTTTGATTTTTAGCTCTTTTATCTGAACATCTGTATTTCCTTTCTGCCACTTCATGAATCCTGGCAATTAACCAACCCAGTAATGATTGAATAAGAACATCACATTCTTGCTCATTTGCTTTATCCCACAGCAGTCAGAGTAACACAGCCAACACTTCTCCCAAGCTTATTGAAGTTCTTTTTGTTCTTAGAACATACCCCGCCAGACACTGTACTCAAACTACTACTCTTTAAAGTCCCTTGGAATATTTCCTCTCTGTAGGCTAAACCATCAACTGGGTACACATCCAGTTTTTTTTTTAATTTTATATTTAAATTATTTTATAAATTAAAGGGAAGATATAAGGTAACACACATATCTTACCTGTAAGATATGTACATGGTTCCAAATTCAAACCAAGTGTGGAACCAGTATCGTTTTCCTATTCTTTCTTGTTACCATATGCAGCTAACAACCAAAAAATAAAAACAAAAAAACAAAAAGCAAAAAAATCCAGGGTCGGGTTGTGTCTTGATAGATTTGGAGGAGGAGGTGAAGCCTGAATCATGTCCTACTGAGCAGCTGCAAAGAGTGACTTAGATTCAGGGAGAAACTGTCTTGAAGGCTTTAGCTGGACTCAGGGTAGAAAACATTTGTTCTGCCGCCCACCATGTAATTCATCTGTGAATTTTAATGAGTTAGCCTTTAGGCTGCTAGACAGAAAGCAAGCTACAGCATTCTGTAAAAACCCTACCATCTTTACACATTACTATGGAGGCCAGAAGTGAAAAGTTTTTGTCAAAGATGTGGGAATGTGCTTCAAGGTGATGTATCTGAACATGTGAAGGTGATGTGTCTGAACATGATGTATCTGAACATGTATCTGGACATCTGAAGTCATGTATCTGAATATGATCTCCACATCTCTAAAGAGATAGCATCTTGGAATCTTAAAACAGCAGTTCTAGAAGCTAACTCCTACACATCCTTCCAGCTCAGGGGACCTTAGGGAGCCTTCCTGATCCTCCCTCAAAGTTTCGTATCCCAGATACGTGTTTTTGTTGCACCCTCTAAAATACTGCCTATTTTGCACTTTGTTGTTTCACTTTGTTAAGTGTATAAACACAGTACCAGACCTAGTCAGACACAAATATGTAATCAATCAATCTTGACTGACTCAATATTCTATCACTGCATCCTAATATACTCTAGTATAATTATCTGTTTATGGGTCTCTTCGCCCTAAATGATAATTTTTTGAGGGCAGGAATTGTCTTATTTACTTGGCACTATAGTTGTCCACGGTTTGGATGGAATAAGGAACAGGGGCGATACTACTGAAAATTGAATTCAAATTATTTGGTATAAACCGAAGATGCTCCTAAGGATCCTATTGTAAGTATGAAGCAACATTTGGAGGTAAAGTGAGGAAGAGTACACTCTTAAACTCTCTACAGCGGCTTAATGCTACAGCCTGACATCTCTGTACCCTCAGACTATGTAAACATAATATGAATGTTCCTGTATATTTTATTCTATAACATTTCACTTTTAAAGTGGTTAATTGTTTAGTCCCTCTGGAATTTATCTTATTGTATGTTATGAGGTACAGATATAATTTTCCTTTTCCAAAATGTGGGCAGTTGCCCTGACTCCAGTTTTTCTTGGCTCCTATGTCAAGGTGGATATGGGACACTGGATATCCTTGCTGATGTAGACATGTAGTCTCCAACCTCAGTTGAGCCTTTACTACTCTACAGGACAGCAAGCTTTTTAGTTGTCCTTAGTGAATGTCTTCAACAGCTGTCCTAGACCTTCCTTGTTTCCTCAAGACTCCTACTCGTATCTCATTCCCACTACTTTCATTGGTTCTTGAGGACAGAGCCTTGCACAACACTTCATGAACCATCGAATGTACACTTAAGAATGATTAAAATAGTATTCTATGTTATGTATATTCTACCACCATAAAAAAATCTACACACAAAAAATACTCCATGGAGAACACTGAGGCCATCAGCTGTACACTCTTTCAACCACCACCATCAATGCCTACCCCACATTTACATGTACAAGAACATCCCCAACTACCTAGTTGAGGAAACCCTATCAGTCTCTGGGAATGAGGGTGTTTTTCTCTTCATCTGTGGTCTCCACATTGACCTGGGCCATTGAGCCCACAGTCGCATCACCACTTAACCAAGAATATTGCTCCACAGCAGTGAAGTCTTCTCTAGGATAACGTTTCTCCCATCCTAAAAAAGCCTACACTTGGCCCCTCACCTCCTCTAATTACTATTTATATTTTCTTCCTTTCTTATCCAAATTTTCCAAAACCTTGCCTTGTACTTGTTGACTCCACTTCATCTCCCAGTCATACCTCAACCCACCCTACTTGAGCTTCCCTCCCTCCTTCCTGCCTCTTCTCCCAAATTGTTTTATTTGTTCTGGTCTCACCATGGTCTCCGATGACTTCCTGTCTACTTTCTTCAGTGGACATTGTTCAATACACATCTGATTTCGCTTTGGACATCTGATTCTCCTGTTTCTCCTTTGTTTCTTCTAGGACATGGTTCTTCTCCTTTTTCAAACAGAGTTTGAATTCCCTAAAATTCTGCCTTTATTCCTCTGGTCTTCTCTCCTCTCATCCACCCACGTATTTTCAGATACAACATAATTATGATGACAGAAAAAGCTCCTTGGCATAGTTCTTTCAAATAGTTTGACATAATTATCTATCTGCCTCTTACTGGATGTCCCACTGGTACTTCACATCCACCTGAACTCAGCATCTCCTTACCTTCTTCTCTTTAATGGAGATGCTCCTTCTGTGCTTGGTCTGAGTTGCTCCACTATCAAATCATTCATGGGGTTCCTGTGGGTGGCTCGGCTGAGCATCTGATTCTTGATTTCACCTCAGGTAATGATCCCAGGGTCATGGGATCAAGCCCTGTGGTCAGAGGGATCAAGATTCCCTCTTTCTCTCTCTGCCCCTCTCCCCTGCTTGCTCGCTCTTTCTCTCTCTCTCTCTCTCAAATAAAAAAAAAAAAACATTCACTCAAACTAGAAATTGGGAGTTGCCACTGCCTCTAATATTACTTTCATCTTCTACACCTGATACCTAAGTCTTGACAATTTTCATCCTTTTTAATTCTGGAATTTGTTCCCTCCTCTCCATCTTGACTCCCATCCCTGCAGATTGCCATCATTCTCCTGGCCCTAACAGACTCCTGCCTGTTCTTCCCTGTCTCCAGTGATGCCCCCTCATATCCATCCCCTATCCAAAATCTAAACTTGATTTTACCACTTTGGGTACTGTGCAGAAAGGATAGGTGGATAAAATTTAAGTTGCTTCTTGGAGTTCTCCATCTTCTAAAAGCCAGAACTCAAGAGTGAACTCTTGAAACTAATATTATACTGTATCTTAACTAACTGGAATTTAGATAAAAACTTTTAAAAAAGTGAACTCTTCATAGTCTAAGTCCTGACCACAATTCTGGCTTTATCTGCCCCTGCACCATTCATTACACTTTGGGGTCCAGGAGCACTAAAGCATTTATGCATCCATCAATGTTATTTATCATTTCTGAATGTCTATTGCTGATGTCTGCTCTTCTGAGAACACTCTGTCTCTGCATCCCTACTCATCCTCTATTACCTAACCTGACCTTTCCACACTCCTCCACAGAGAGCCTTCTGTAACTCCTCTCCTCACCCCTGTGCTGGGTTATATGCATAATACCCCTGTGTGGCTAGAACCTTGTTCTGTCCATGTTTCCAAATTATCTGCATGTCTATTTCCCCCACAACACTGTGAGCTGTTTGATGGAAAGGAGAGTACCCCAAACATATTTATTGATTTATTGACTCAATAAATGAGTGGTCCAATTAAAGCCTATAAACCAAAGTAGTCACAAAAGTGTATTTACTCTTTGAATATCAAGGAGGCTATTAATTTGGATTAAAATTCATGCTGAACAAGAGAAGTCCTTCTGATTATTAATAATTTCAAAACATCCCTGCTACAGGGACTCTCACAGCATTTTTTAAATTTGTTTGTTTTGTTTTGGTTTGGTTTTTTGTTTATTCATTTTTGAGAGAGAGAAAAAGCGTGAGCAAGGTAGGGGCAGAGAGAGAGGGAGACACAGAATCCGAAGCAGGGTCCAGGCTCTGCATGATCAGCACAGAGCCCTATGTAGGGCTCGAACTCACAAACTGTGAGATCACGACCTGAGCCAAAGTTGACACTTAACCTAAGCCACCCAGGTACCCCTTGTTTTTAGTCTTTAAATAGCCCATCTGAGCACTGCAGGTCTCTTCCCCATCACTGTGCTCAATGAATGTTTGGGGAAATGTACCCATCACAGACCTAATGCTAACATTGATGATAAATGATATACCACAGATACTAAATTCACCACTACAAAAAGCTGAAGTTTTTCCAAACTCAAAATCTTTGAAATGGGTTTATTCCCTACCAGAAAGATGGAAAAAAAAATTTTAATGATAATTTTTTTATTAAAAAATTTAAGTTTATTTATTTTGTTTTATTTTATTATTATTTTTTTAATATGAAATTTATTGTCAAATTGGTTTCCATACAACACCCAGTGCTCCTTCCAACAGGTGCCCTCCTCAATGCCCATCACCCACCCTCCCCTCCCTCCCACCCCCCATCAACCCTCAGTTTATTCTCAGTTTTTAAGTTTATTTATTTTGAGAGACAGAGAGAGAGAGAGAGAACACAAGCAGGGAAGGGGCAGAGAGAGAAGGAGAGACAGGATCCCAAGCAGGCTCTGTGTGACTAGCACAGAATCCAACGTGGGGCTGGAACCCATGAACCACGAAATCATGACATGAGCCAAAATGAAGAGTTGGATGCGTAATCTACTGGGCCACACATACACCCCAATGATTATTTTCTTTTTAAAGCAGAAAGCAAATAATGTATCTCAAAACAGTCTAGTGCTCACTGACAAATTTTATGGAAGAAAGTAAAATTATAATTAATCAATTTAGGGGCACCTGGGTGGCTCAGTCAGTTAAGCATAGGACTTTGGCTCAAGTCATGATCTCACAGTTTGTGAGTTTGAGGCCCCACGTGAGGCTCTGTGCTGACAGCTCAGAGCCTGGAGCCTGCTTTGGATTCTGTGTCTCCCCCTCTCTCTGTCCCTCCCCTGCTCGTGCTCTGTCTCTGTCTCTGTCTCTCTCTCTCTCAAAAATAAACATTAAAAAAAAAAAAACTTAAAGAATTAATTTTGAGGTGATAGTTTTCAAAAATGAATAGAAAGACTTAAGAAAGTGGCCGATTCTGTGGTCCTTTTGAGACTTTCTTAAAATGGGGAAGGGAACTAACCTCTTGTGTGTCATATCCATGCTATGGACATGACATATATTTACATATATTGTAGTACTCTCCATTCTCAAGAGAACCCTATGAGATAGATTATCCCCTTTTTCCATGAAACTGAGGTTTAGAGAGCATCTACATTTATGACAACATAAGATCCACATCTTCTCATGTGAGATAAGGGGATTAAGCACAACCCTGTCCATTTGCAGAGTCTTGATCTTCCAGTTACAGAAACCTAAAATTATGAGTGGGCTTATAAAAAGGTAAAGGAAATAATGATAAGCAGAAATGATAGTAATGCACATTAAATGGGCTGGGTGATTATTATTCTGTTGCTTCATCTGGTGCTACAGATATTAGCTAAGTGATACTGTTGATCTCTTGTAAACCATTTATATAAATGTTGGTGATGTAAGAATGTTTAAGATTATCATGATCACGATATGCTTGCGGCTTTACCAAATTGAATAGGTAATAGTGAAATAAAAACATGCTGAACACTTATAACATACCTCATTCTTGTTTTTCTGTACTCTTTTCAGTACGTAAACTCTCTTTGCCTGGGCCTAAAATTTTAGCTCATCTGTTTACTATTAGTTTGTAAGGCATGCTTGAATTTCATTGCCATAAACCATGTTGTTGGGCCCAGCAGCTGCTCTCTCAGTAACCCTGGTCTTCTGAACAGGCTCTAAGAGCTACAGTTCTGACATCTGAAATGCTGAGAAATTATAGATGATAGGCCAGGGAATTGATAGTGCCTCTTTCTTACACACTTCAGACACCCGTATCTTTCATAAATTATACGGAGAGTGATGTGTTGTGAAGAGCCACGTCCTGAAAGGAACACCTGGGCATCAAGTGATAGCCTAGTAAGCTCCCTCTTAGGAGTAACAACACCATCTCTTATCTGGCTCACTTTTCTTTCAAAAACAGTAGATTTTCCAAAATGGTTGCATTTTACCCTTTTGCTGTAAGTGCGTCCTGTGGTGAGGAATATTAATTCATTCCATAAGAAACATTTACATGCATCCTGCGTTCCTCCCTATGGCACGTCCTACAATTAAACTATCCATCGTGTTTTAGGCTGTTTCTGCCCTGCCTTCCTGATAGAATGTAAAGACGGCAGGAAATAATGTCTGTTTTGTTCACACCCGAACCCCCAGACCCAGCACTGTGCCTGGGACACAGTTGGCAGGTGGACATTTATTGAATAGATAAATGGGCACCAGCTATTTGTGTGGTGCTATAGTGGTGACAGCTGCGGGTGTTCTGTGCTGACCTAACAACACCTGCAGCTTCGATGAGAAACCCCCACATCCCTCTCTACCCAGCTGAAGAGGAGGCTGGAGGGGAGGAGGCTTGGTGGAAGGAAGTGCAAAGACAGCTTTTAGGTAATGGACCAAAGGGGCCGAAACAGAAGCAGGTGCTGATGATTTCAAAAGTTACAGAATATTGTTACTTAACACTCAACGGAAATCCCTCCAGTGGGCCAGGCACGGACAGCCTTAAAAATAGAAAGCTGTCAAGATTTATGGCTGTTTTGAGGAAAACAGCTCCAAGAAAAAAAGCACACGTTTATATACCAATATATTTTAAAATAGTGGCTGTCATTAAGTCTGTGCTAGTTTAACGACTGGTTTTGGCAGTGTTTCATTATGGAATAAAACCAGCAATTTTCTACACATCCCCTCACTAATGCCAGATACAGGCACATGTTACACCTTTCGGAGTCAACAGAAGGCCCTGTTTATTCAGGTCAGTGAATATTTCTTTAATACTAGAAGTTCTAGTTTTAGACAGAAATTTTTTCAACTTAAGGGCCCAAAATGCTAAAGTTCTAGTTGACTATTCTACTTAACTGTTATTTTTATCAAAATAAAATGCTTGTACATTGTGCATAATGCAGTGTTAATTTTTTTCAATTTTAATGAAATAATTTAGGTATAGGTACATAATACCTATAAATAGTACTAAAAAGCTTGTAGTAAAAACAATACTCCCTTTCTCTCCCTGCTCCCTGCTCCCTGCCCCATGTTCTCTTCTCCAAAAGCAACAACTTTTTAGCTCATTTAGTTCTTTTGGAAGTTAACCCAATATTTGCATACAATAAACGCTCTCTCTGAAGCCTCCATTTGTCGTGTTCCTATCTGATTTGATAGATCCCTGGGCCCTGTATAACCATATTCCTGGTATGTTCCTTTAACACCACCTTGAGAATTCTCTTTGCCTGTCAAAGGAAATTTGTTTCTTGCATTGAGTCTTTTATTTCTTGCGTTGTCTTCTTTTGTCTTTTCTTGATTTATACCCCCATTGTCTTGCTATATTTTCCAGTTGCTTCCTAGGACAAAATGCTTTGAGGTGTATTTATTTTTTGTACATACTTGTCTGAAAATATTTATTTATGTATTTATTTATTTATTTTATGTTTCATTTATTTATTTTGAGAGAGAGAGTGCAAGAGCAGGGAAGGGGCAAAGAGAGAGAGGGAGACGGAGAATCCCAAGCAGGCTCCACCCTGTCATCACAGAGCCCAACAGGGGGCTGGAACCCAGAACCAGGAGATCATGACCTGAGCTGAAATCAGGAGTCAGAAGCTTAACTGAGCCACCCAGGTGCCCCGAGAATGTCTTTTTTCTACCCTCCCTCTTGATTGTTTGGCTGGGTATAGAATTCTAGTTTGGAAGTCACTTTGCGTCAGATGTGGAAGGCATTGTCCCATTGTCTTTTAGAGTTTGGTATTGCTGTCAAGAAGTCTGATAACTTACTGATTCCTGATCATTTGTATATATCCCATTTGTCCTTTCCAAAGCTTTTAAATGGTCTCTTCATCCCTATGATAACCAAGTTTGTCAGTGACATGACTTGTTATATTTTGTTTTGTTTTGGATTTTTTTTTTTTTTTGCTTTGATGAAAACTTTCAATTTGGAAATTCATATTATTCCCTTCTGAGAAATTTTCTTGTATTATTGATTTCCTTCTGTTTTTTTTTTTTTTTTTTTCCTGGTCTCTTTCTAGATCTCTTATTGGTAAGTTATTAGACTAATTTAATTTTAATTGATTTTTTATTTTCATATTTTTCCATTTTTCGTTTCCATCTCTTGGACTTTCTGTTCTACTTTTGGGAGATTAACTTAGAGATGTAGTATGGAATTTATATCCCATACTAAATCTCTATACTGTTTGTTTTTAGCTAACAATATGTATAATATGAATTCTAATAAATGCATTTGCTATATTATTTCAATGTACTTCATTTATTTAACTAATAGAAACATTTATTAATAGAGTAGCCTGATTTGTTCAGTTTAGTTTGTTGTTCAGGTGACCCATTTGATTAGTTTTCTGTTTCACTCTCAAAAGTATCCTGTACTGGGTGATAAGTTACATGGTCACACTATTTACTGAGTACTTAGCATATACCAAGTATTTTATATTTTTTCAGATTTTATTTTTAAGTAATCTCTACACACAATGTGGAGCTCAAACTCACAACCCTGAGATCAAGAGTCTCAGGCTCTACCAACTGAGCCAGCCGGGTGCCCCCACAAGTGTTATTTTAAGTGCTATGTATATAACAATACATCTATGTAACAACCCAATGGAGTAGATTCTGCTACCATCATTATGTAAATTAGAAAATTGAGGCATACATAATTTAAAAAATTTTTCCAAGGTGTCTCAGCTAATAGGTGTTAAAGCTAAGACTTGACTCAGGAAATCTGTCTGCAGAGCCCAGGCTTTAATCACTGTGATACTGCTTTCTAACTCTTCACAGTCTCCTATTTGGGAGATATTAGGTTGTTTCTGACTTTGTATTACTGCAAACACTGTTGGACTTCCTTTTAGCAAAACCTTTGTGATCTCCTTTATTATTTCCTTGGGAAGGATAAATTCCTGGCAAAACCACCTTTCTTGATTTTCAGCTCAGCACTCTTTCAACGATGCCATGCTGTGTACGTCTTGAGGATGGTGCTGACTAGCAAATCCTGTCATTACAAGAAGGCAGACAATAAGAAAGCAGATCGGGAGAAACAGCACTCTGGAAAGAGCCGTGTCTCTGTGACTCCCAAGTAAATGAAAAGATAGAGAAGGCTGTCGTTATTTCTGATCCTTTAAAACTTTTGCTGCTCTTCTTTTCCTGGCTAACATCGTGTGTGCTTGTCTTTACCTTGGAATTTACAGCCTTCTTGACAACTGCCCTCCACCCCCATCTACTGTCCACAGGAACTTGAAGTGTTCATTAAGACACCATCCCTAAGATAAATCTACAAATTAGCAAATAAGTGGCTAATATCATGGGCTCTGGTTGGCAAAGAGGCAACTTTGTCATGACGTTAGGTCAGAGACAGGTCAGCAGCTCCTTCCTGGAACGATATTTACCTGTGAATAGTTCTGTTGATATAATCACCTCAGCAAGTCTTTCATTTGCATGAGTAAAAAAATCCACCCAAGGAGGCAGCCAGAGATTTTCCTAAAGTCTTCCTTCTAAACCCAGCTTAAATTTCGTCTCTCTCAGGAAGTTCTCATTGCTTGAATTCCTCCAGCTTCTCTGGCCTGATCTATACCAATTTGCACCATTAGGAGTATAAGAACTAGGATTTGTCTTTTATATCTGATTCAGCAAATATGAATGGAGTGCCCATACATGCCAAGCACTGTGTGAAACATAAGGAAAAGAAGAAGAAAACAAAATATTTCCATGCCCCACGATCTCCAGTAAAGGCATGCAGCTTCCGCAGAACTCACGTAACTTCTTAAAATGAAAAGCCCTACTGGTTGACTGTTTACAGGGCATTCTCCTATGACCTCTTTTAATCTGACTGTAAGCTATTCTTTCATTTCCTATCTGTGCTTTTTATGCTTCTTGTTGAAATTAGAAATACCATATGTATATAATGGAAAACACCCAAGTGCAAATAGAAGAGACCTTATGAAAATGAGTTAACCATAGGGTCCTATATCTAGAGAAACTTAAGATATTTGAAACAAGAGAATGTTTTCTTTAATTCAGAAGGGAAAATAGAAGTAGCCCACACACAGTTACTGCAATTGTTCTCCATCAACGTATATTGTTTTAAAATCTTCTGTTTACATCTCTGTGTGTGTGTGTGTGTGTGTGTGTGTGTGTGTGTGTGTGAACTTTTGGAAAGGAAGGACCCTGCTTATTAATTCTTTAATTCTGACCACCTGGCACAGGGCAGGTTTTCATTTCATGTTTGTCAAAATATATCTTTATTGGCCTTTAGGATGCAATAAATTGTATAACACACCGTCGATTTAATAACAGCTTTACGTGGGAGGGAAAAAAAAAGAGGCACCACATCTGTATACAACATTTGTAAACAGCTATTATAAAACACATCCTGATTTCAAGAAAGCCAAAGTTTAAAAAGTATGCCTCAGAATGGAGGAAATCCTTTCATTGTCCTTTACTGGACTTCTGGTCTCAAAAACAGAGTAAACTTGCCTCCATTATGTCAGCGAACAAAAATTCTTCTTCTTTTTTTTTCTTTTGGACAAAAATGCTTTAGTGCTGGTTGTGTTGACTCAAATCATCCTACCCTTCCTTCAGTGCGCTTTTTGAGACCACTGATAACTTCCAAACATTTGTCTGTTATTGTTTTCCTGGATTTCCATTTCCTTGTATTAAACACCTCTGTTTGAAATTCTCCAAGCCTTCTATTGTCTCAAGGGCCCTTCCTCCAGGGCTCCTTTCTCTTACTGTAGCTCTCATTCATCTTGTCCCCAATGTGGGCACCCCCCAAGGCTCAGTCCCCTTCTTTCTTCAGTCTTCACTAGCGGTTCTCAGCCCAGGCTGCACATTGCAATGACTCAGAGACCTTTTAAAATATCCACACCCAGATCCCAACCCAGATCAATGGGATCAGTCAATTTGGCTGAAATATTTAGCACTGTGACCCTTGGTCATGGAACTTAACCTCTGAAATTCAATTTCTTCACTTGTAAAATTAAGAGGATGTTAAAATCTGCTTCATCAGAATGCTGAATACATTCTTATTCCCCATGATGACTGCAAATACCGTGTCCTCTTTTTTTTTTTTCCATTTATTTAAAGCCTGCATTTCCTTGAAAACTCAAATCCTTCCTCCTCCCCCATAGCCTCCATAATCACAATTTATTTTGGTTTGTTTGCAAGTTATACTGAAAACTCAAGATGGGCCTATGAAATAGTCTCCTTGCTGATCTTCCTACAAGTTTCAGTTCTTTCTCTACATAGCCGTCCAACATTCCAGAGTAATCTTAAAAATTAGATCATGTTGCTTTCTACTTTAAATCACCCAATGAATTCTCTTTGTTCTTAAGTTACAATCCAAATTCCCTAACCTAGCTACGAGGTTCTATGAAATCTGACACTCATCTTGCTTCCCTCCCACTGATCCCCATAGTCTAGCCCCCCTGGTTCTAATCTGATATACTCTTTCCCACCTTGGAGATTTGCTCATGCTGTTCACTCTGCCAGGAATGATCTTATGCTCATCTTTCCGAAGTCACCTTAATAATTACCTACTTGGTGAACACTTCTCTGACCCTCAGGCCCAGTAGTGTCCTAGAAAAATCAAGTCTTTATATCCCATAAATATCCTTTGTAATGAAATATTTTATCATGAGCTGGATGGAATAGAGCAGGTTATTAACTTTTTCTTAATAAACCTCTATATTGATTGATTTGTTGCCGCAAACATGAATTATATTTGTAATGTTTAAAAGTTACTAAGAAGCATGAGAGGGGTTCCTGGGTGGCTCAATTGGTTGAACATCTGACTTTTGATTTTGGCTCAGGTCATGTTCTCATGGTTTGTGGGATTGAGCCCCCCATAGGGCTCTGTGCTGACAGCATGGAGCCTACTTGGGATTCTCTCTTTCCCTCTCTCTCTGCCCCTCCCTGCTCTGTCTCTTTCTCTGTCAAATAAAAATAAACTTTAAAAACTTTTAAACTTTTCTAGTTATCATTTTGTAATTATAATTGTCTTCATTACACAGTCAGTATTTAATATATGCAGATTGGTTTTGTAATTTATACAAATATATATATATATAATCTCCAATTTCCCAATTGAATCCACAATTCCTTAAGTATAGTCTTTTCTTATAAATGTTTGCATGTCATGACCTGGCATAATCCGTATCATATTCCCTAAAAATGAATATAGCCAACATTCTTTCATCCAAGGAAAGTAGTCAAAGCTTCAATATTTCTCAGATATTTTATTTCTTTTCTTTTCTTTTTTTTATTATTTTAGAGAAAGAGAGAGAGTGCACAAGCAAAGAAGAGGGGTAGAGAGAGAGAGGGAGAGAGAGAATCTTAAGCTAAATCCATGCTGAGCATGGAGCCCAGCGTGGGTTTCGATCCCATGACCTGAGCCAAAATCAAGAGTCTAATGCTCAACCAACTAAGCCACCCAGGTGTCCCTCTCAGATACTTTCTAACAAGTTTTCTATGTTTAAATAAATACAGCAGATTTTCATACTTCTATCACCAAAGTTTGTTGAAGTTTCTTTGATTTTCAGTGGACTCTAATGAGGTTTTTGGCTTAGAAATATTTGATAGAGCATTTGTAGATAGATGCCTGCAATGTTATCTGAACAAGTGAGGTGGATATTTTAATGAGAACGTGTGCTTTGCAAGAAATAAATTGTAACTATTTCGCTATGGATTTAAACATAAGCTTTGCTTTGTAAGTTACAGGAATTGCCCAATGAGATCTTTTGTTGTCTTGGATTGTGTTGTAGTGACTAGTAGGTTTTTGACATGGGGTTTGAGGGCTTTTCTCTTTTCGGTAATTTATGTTGTTGTGGTAGAGCAAAAAGAGACTGGAACTCATTAATTTTGCACATGATAATAGCTATATCCTTCAACAAGTAAAAATGAGTGAAACAGGCTCCAGAAACTCTCACCTCCAAAAATCTAAGGATAACAACGACATGTTGAATCTGCAGTCTTATAAAAGCAATGCTGATTGATCCCTTCCCTCTTAGGAAGCTGAATTATATGTGACAAACCTACGTTTTGCTCTTTTCCTGTAATTTAACATACCTTGAGGTGGACATGTTTAATTTAGGTTGCCTTATGATAGCATGAATTCAAGTGGATGTGTGACTTCAGTAGAATTACATTTATTAACCAAGGTTACCCATGATGATGGTTTCTAGGCCAACAGCATGAAATGAGGGTTTTTTTTTTTAAACCAAAAAGATTATATTGTTGCTATTTCACAGAAAGCATTATTTATATAGTTAAATCTACCTTATCACCCACTTGCTGCTCTTAATAGCTGCAGGCTGGTTCTCTTTTTCTTCACAATATTCTAACAGTTGCTTACTCTGTGCCTGTTCTGCCCCTCTTTCCTGCCCTTAATTAAACTTAATAGACCATGAAAATTGTGTTTTTATTAGGAATAAAAATTCATAGCTTTACAAAGAAATGTACCTGAAATAAAAATAAATAAAGCGTTAATATACTTAAAGAAAAATTAACCCTGTTACTAGTTTAGGAAGGAAACACATCAATTAATTGGCTAATTAATTAATTTAAAATGTAGTAGCATGTGCTTACCATGGATTTTGGTATCTGTGTCCTATTTTATCAATAGTGGCTTGACTTTGTTCTCCATACTGCAAAAGAAAGAAAACGAATGTAACCTAATTCCAGGGCAAATTGATACCAACATGTCTAACAGTTTATACTCCTAGTCAAAAAGGGAGTCAGTCTGGGAAGTTAAATATCAATGGTAAATACAATTAAAAGAACATAGCCTTTGATTCTTGAATGGAGTAAAAAAATACAAGAAGTAAAATAAATATGATCCTGTGTGCTTACTTTCCCCGTCTGTAAAACGACAGATATTAGCAGCAGGAAGAGTATAGTCCATAGTCTCTAAGCTCCTTTCTGTTTTTATGATTCTAAATAAGCAGGTATTTTAAACCACTTTTCAGACTCAAACAGTCTAGCTCTTTTCACTTCACCTTATCTTCACAGAATTAGCAAGTGTGTTGGCAATAATGTAGGAAAGAGCTGGGTTATATACAGCCTGTGGTAAAGTGCAGATCTGAAAACTCCTTTCAGAAAGCGTAAGTTAGAATGTTGATAAAATATTTGTATCTTAGAACCAGTTCCCACATAAAAAAAAATCCAATAATCCCCACACTCTTTCATGAACATTGAAATGATCTGTTATCACTGAATAAATGACCTCTCTATATGGGCTACTTTACCCCAGTAACTAACCAATGGATGGCACATCTTACGAATAAGCATGGGGAACAGAGGTGACAAATTTTTATTGAAAAGGGTTTTGGTTTATAATCATTGCTGAGTTTTCCATACTAGGGTTGGGAAACCATGATATGGATTATAAAAAGTATTTCACTTCAGTTTTGGAATGCATTTTTCACTTACGTTGATATGGGAGGCTACATTCATAACATCTCAAAAAGTAGCAAAATTATAATTCCAACATCAGAGGAATTACTTAGTCCTTTTTCTTTTCTTCCCCTTTTCTTTTTTTTCCTTCAAGCTTACTTTAGGACATTCCTGATCAAGTCCTTCAGAGTTATTTGTGTTGACAAAGCAGATCTATTTATTTAAGTCATCTTCTCAGGGATGAAGATGAAATGTTGGTCCCTTCTAGCTCTTTAATATTCATGTATAAAATATATAAACAAAGGAAGGGACAAGAAAAAGAAAGTTTAAAGATTTTTAAAAATATTTGTTTATTTTTGAGAGAGAAAGACAGAGTACAAGGTGGGGAGGGGCAGAGAGAGAGGGAGACACCGAATCTGAAGCAGGCTCCAGGCTCTGAGCTGTCAGCACAGAGCCAGACACGGGGTTCGAACTCACGAACCTGAGCCAAAGTCGGGACTTAACCAACTGAGCCAGCCAGGTGCCCCAAGAAAAACAAGATTTAAGTGCAAGGTCATCCCATTACTCCATAGAAAATATGAAAAGTGGCAATCTGTATACAGTGGTAAGATCATGGTATAACTTTGTTTCTCAGTTGATTCCTGACATGTGATGCCCTAAAAATTGACCTGATCAATTAACTTATAAATAACTTTATTATCAGCATTTTGACAAAATTTCCAGGAATTGGACAATCTTCTTTGATTTTTGTTCTCATTTTTAGTAATCAAAAATTGCATCATCTTAATCTAGACAGACTTTTATTAGAAACAGCCAATAGGGGCACCTGGTTGGCTCAGTTGGTAGAGCATGTGACTCTTGATCTCAGGGTTTTAAGTTTGAGCCCCACATTGGGTGTGGAGCTTACTCAAAATTAAAAGAAAGGAAGGAAGGGAGGGAGGGAGAAAGAAAGGAAGAAAGAGAGAAGCAACAGATTGTTTTGCCACCCTTTTCTCTTATAGCTATTAGTGTACATGTAATGTCATAAAATATTCACCTAAAATAAACTGATGCTTCTCATCTTAATTTATTGATGAAATCCATCACAATTTATTTGGACAGTGGTGTTAAATCTAGTGAAATGCAGAATCAAAAAGATGGGTTTTTTTTTTTTTGGTTTTACAGGTGAATTCATGAAAGACTGATTCAAAAACTAATTCAGCATCTCCATAGAAACAGGTAACAACTGATTAGTACAGTCTCTCTCTGTCTCTCTCTTTTTTTTTTTTTTTACTTCTGTTGAACACATCTCTTGAGGTTTTTTTTTTTTTCTATAATTTATTTTTTATAATTTATATCCAAGTTAGTTAGCACATGGTGCAACAGTGATTTCAGGAGTAGATTCCTTAATGTCCCTTACCCATTTAGCCCATCCCCCCTCCCACAACCCCTCCAGTAACCCTCTGTTTGTTCTCCATATTTAAGAGTCTCTTATGTTTTGTCCCCCTCCCTGTTTTTATATTCTTTTTGTTTCCCTTCCCTTATGTTCATCTGTTTTGTCTCTTAAAGTCTCATATGAGTGAAGTTATATATTTGTCTTTCTCTGACTGACTAATTTCACTTAGCATAATACCCTCCAGTTCTATCCATGTAGTTGCAAATGGCAAGATTTCATTCTTTTTGATTGCCGAGTAATACTCCATTGTGTGTGTGTGTGTGTGTGTGTGTTTGTACACCATATATATATATATATATATATATATATATATACACACACCACATCTTCTTTATCCATTCATCCATTGATGGATATTTGGGCTTTTTCCATACTTTAGCTATTATTATTTTTTTCTAATTTTACTTTTTATTTTTTAAAATTTACATCCAAATTAGTTAGCATGTAGTGCAACAATGATATCAGGAGTAGATTCCTTAGCGCCCCTTACCCATTTAGCCCATCCCCCCTCCCACAACCCCTCCAGTAATCCTCTGTTTGTTCTCCATATTTATGAGTCTCTTCTGTTTTGTCCCCTTCCCTGTTTTTATATTATTTTTGTTTCCCTTCCCTTATGTTCATCTGTTTTGTCTCTTAAAGTCCTCATATGAGTGAAGTCATAGGATTTTTGTCTTTCTCTGACTGCCTAGTTTCACTTGGCATAGTACCCTCCAGTTCCATCCACGTAGTTGCAAATGGCAAGATTTCATTCTTTTTGATTGCTGAGTAATACTCCATTGTATATATATATACCACATCTTCTTTATCCATTCACCCATCAACGGACATTTGGGCTCTTTCCATACTTTGGCTATTGTTGATAGTGCTGCTATAAACATGGGGGTGCATGTGTCCCTTTGAAACAGCACACCTGTATCCCGTGGATAAATGCCTAGTAGTGCAATTCCTGGGTCGTAGGATAGTTCTATTTTTGTTCTTTGAGGAACCTCCATACTGGTTTCCAGAGTGGCTGCACCAGCTTGCATTCCCACCAACAATGCAAGAGAGATCCTTTCTCCGCATCCTCGCCAACATCTGTTGTTGTCTGAGTTGTTAATTTTAGCCATTCTGACAGGTGTAAGGTGGTATCTCATTGTGATTTTGATTTATATTTCCCTGATGATGAGTGATGTTGAGCATTTTTTCATGTGTCTGTTAGCCATCTGGATGTCTTCTTTGGAGAAGTGTCTATTCGTGTCTTTTGCCCATTTCTTCACTGGCTTATTTGTTTTTTTTGGGTCTCGAGTTTAGTAAATCCCCTATAGATTTTGGTTACGAACCCTTTATCTGATATGTCATTTTGCAAATATCTTCTCCCATTCTGTCAGTTGCCTTTTAGTTTTGCTGATTGTTTCCTTTGCTGTGCAGAAGATTTTTATTTTGTTGAGGTCCCTATAGTTCATTTTTGCTTTTGTTTCCCTTGCCTCCAGAGACGTATTGAGTAAAAAGTTGCTGTGGCCGAGGTCAAAGAGGTTTTTGCCTGCTTTCTCCTCAAGGATTTTGATGGCTTCCTGTCTTACTTTGAGGTCTTTCATCCATTTTGAGTTTATTTTTGTGTATGGTGTAAGAAAGTGGTCCAGGTTCATTTTTCTGCATGTCATTGTCCAGTTTTCCCAGCACCATTTGCTGAAGTCTTTTTTTTTTTAAATGTTTATTTAAAAATGAGAATGAGTGGGAGAGGTGTAGAGAGAGAGGGAGAGAGAATCTCAAGCAGGCTCCACACTGTCAGCTGAAAGACTGTCTTGGGGCTCGATCTCACAAACTATGAGATCATGACCTGAGCTGAAATCAAGAGTCAGGCACTTAACCAACTGAGCCACCCAGGCACCCCAGTATAGTCTCTATCTTAAGGAAATTAGTTAATTTGAATGTTTTTATCCAGCAAAAATAATCATAACTCAAAAGTCGGTATTACCTATCAAGCAATCTTTAAATAAGCTGTATTAAATAAGACATTAATAAAAGGGAAATACCTGCTAACTACATTCAGGTACTGTGAATTAGATACAATTTCTGAAATGAATTAAAAACTTAAATTTGAGTTAGTTAATTGCAGACATTTGGGGCCCATTCTAGTTAACAATTGGAATCACTGCTTAATATGTTCACTTTTAATCTCAAACCACCTCTAGTCTAGTCCTGACATCCTTAAGAAATCTTTTTGGGACTGATCACTGAGGAATCCTCTTGGTTTTTTTGCTATACTTGAGTCAACATGCTTTTCTTAATATATCCAATTTTATTTATTTATTTATTTATTCATTCATTCATTCATTCATTTATTTACTTACTTACTTATTTATTACTATAAGGAACTATTTTCCATCTCCGTAACTATGAGGTCTTTCATACCAGTATAATGAATACAATGGCAATGCATTTCAAGAATGCATAGACACTAGGGTTTCTCTTCTCTATCTTCCTCCTTGGTAACATAGAGCTCTTAGTACCAAACATTTGAGTGGAAAATTCCCTACGGCTACCCTTTCTTATGCTAATGTATTTTTTCTTCACTTGCCTCAATTTGCAAAATATTACTGTTAACCCCTTAGGTGTCTTTCTTCCCACAGCCAGTGAGAAGCATTCTTATTGTTATAGCTGGATCACTAAATTGCATAATGTTGCCTATTCTAGACAGAAACTATTGAAGGGAGAAAGGGGGCATAAAGGCCTTTGTATGAATGGAGCATTTGAAGTATTCATTTTATATTCAGAGCATGAGTAGAAACAAAACAATTCTTTCTGGAAAATGTCAGTGTTTAAGGCATGGATTCTGTGATGCATTTTTTTTATTAAAATGCAAAAAATGAACAATACAGAGACCTGTAATTCATTTTATGCTACATTATACATGGGCTTGAGTTCCAACATAAATTATATCCTAGTATCTCTTTTTTTTTAACTGCAATGTTTTTAAATAATTTGAATTAAAACATCAACTTCCAGCAAATAGATTAAGCATTGGGTTTTGTGAGTTTATTGACTATGGCCCCAGCATCTCTGTTTTCTGTGGAGTACCCAAATAATGAGCAAGATATTCCATCATGGTTTTAATGTGCTTATAATAATATAATTCAAAAATCCGTGTAGGCAAGAAAATATAGTATATATAAACATTAGTGATACTGGATCCCCTTTATTGAAACATTATCCTAGATATTATGAGAAGAGCTGTACACACATATTGAATCCATTTAACAATACTCTAAGGTATTACGATTATTATTATTATAATCATCATCATCATCATCATCATCATCATCATCATCATCAATCCCTGTGTTAGGCAGAATTCTAAGATGACCCCCCACTATTCTCATCCCTTGGTGTATACACCTTCTCTCAGATATTCCACCAAGTACTAATATAACTACTGTTGTGAAGGGATTTCACAGCTGTAATTAAGACCCTAAATCAGTTGACTTGAAGAAAGGGAGATTATCCTCAGTGGGCCTCACTTAATCAGGTCAGCCCTTAAAAGGGTCTGGGCTCTTCCTGCAAAAGGGGATTTGAAACATGAGAGGGATTTGATATGAGGGAGATTCTCTGTGGTGGTTTTAAAGATGGAGGGGGCCACATGATAAGGAATGTGGGCAGCTTCTAGATGCTGAGAACAGCCCGTGGCTAATAGCCAGCAAAGAAGTGGGACCTCAATCCTACAGCCATAAGGAACTGAAATCTGCCACAACCACATGAACTTGGAAGAGACCCCCAGCCTCAGATGAGATCACAGCCATGGAAGATACCTTGATTTCAGCCTCCTGAGACCCAAGCAGAGAACCCAGCCATGCCTTCTGGCACTTCTGACCTACAGAACTATGAACAAATAAGTGAGTGCTGTTTTAAGCTGCTAAATCTATGCCCAATAGAGAGCTAATACAAGTCAGAGAAAGATAAAGATCATATGATTTCACTCATAGGTGGAATTGAAGAAACTCAACAGATGAACATAAGGGAAGGGAAGGAAAAATAAGGTAAAAACAGAGAGGGAGGCAAACCATAAGAGACTCTTAAATCTAGAGATGAACTGAGGGTTGCTGGGAGGTGTTGGTGGGGGGATGGGCTAAATGGGTGATGGGCATTGAGGACACTTGTTGGGACGAGCACTCAGTGTTATGTATAAGTGATGAATTACTAAATTCTACTCCTGAGACTATTAAAAAACAAAATTTTAAAAAAAGAAAGAAAACTAATACAATTCCTATTTTATAGATGGATAAACCGAGACATTATAAAAAATAGGCAGCATAGCATGCAAAGAAAGAAAAAGTGGAAGATGAAAAGTTCTTCAACTGGCTACTTTTGCTTGTAAGTTACATTCCATTTTTCATTAAGGCCACAAACATAGATTTGTCCTGAAAAGCATCATGAATGCTAGTTGCCCCATTTATTCTCAGAAAACAAATATCTGTTTTTTCCCCCCATACTTCTCCAAGGCTATAAACATTCTCCTTATTCATTCTATATTCAAGGTACTCAAAGATTTTCTTTTAAAACAAAACTAGAACTTGTTCTGTTGGAAATTGTTAGGATTTGTGATGAGTAGCCATTCTGCTATCAGCCCTTTATCCAGAGTGGGTTGATGATTCCTACCAGGGTCTGAAATCTGAGAGGATTCAACTATTCGCACTACAGAAAAGCTACATGAGAGTTTCCCAAGTCTCTCTTTATGCTTAGTGCACGGTTTCTGACATATAATCAAGTGCCTGCTTTGCAACAGTTCTCACCCTTGGAGTTTTCTAATGTGTTGGCACTGTTGTTAATTCAAAGGCTAAAAAGTGTGCTTCTCCCAAGTTAATTGTCCAATTAGCTTTACAACACAGAATTGCACCAGGCTTGGCAGCTCAGGCCGTATGAACAGTAACAGTATAACTCAGTTTCAGTACAAAAAAAAAAAAAAAAAAAAAAAAACACAAAGATGGCAAATAGTTTTCAAATGACTATTGAATAAGCCAGGAGTAGAATAATTCTCAATCTAATGCACACTTAAAACTTCATTTCTTCCCTTCTGCAACTTAGTCTCTTGACAAAGACACTGCAGAAGTGAAGCCATCTCAGCACCCATCCCCCATCACTTCCAGATAATCATCTTCACCATCCTAAGCAGAAGTGGTGTTGCTGTTGTCAGTACAAAGTTCAGTAAAACCCATCTCAGACCTCAAGTTGCTTAAAGCCATTTGGAATTGTGGCCGGATTGTGCAGTCCTGTTGCTGACAAGAGCCACGCTAAAACTTCAACAACACAGAGAAAACTTTCCTGTGAGTTCTCCCACAACTAAGGGGGCTCACGTGGATTCCTAACAGCACTTACTTTCGGTGCCATTTTCTTGGTGCCCAAAGACAGAGATGGGACCACATAAGAGGGATCCCCTATAGTTAATGAATCGTTGTCAGTTTGCTCAGCTAAGATTTCTTGATATCCTAGGTTCAGTCTCGGAAAAAGAAGAGATTACTCCAGATTGCTAGTCTTGTTTGCTATGCATTCTATGCATTTTTGTCAATACCACCGAGGTACTCTGGGAATGTTGTACCTGAATGGTAGGGGGCACTATAATCCTAAACTGATAATAGTTAGATTAGACTAGAATTTCTCCCAAAGATCTTCAAAAGCCAGGATAAGTGCCAGATTTAGAAAACAGATGTCCTGGTATTTTAGCCACTTGTGCTGGGGGGATTAGATGGCGCCCAAGTCTCAATTCGTTGACGATATAGTTAAAGGAGGCGGGCCTTCGAGTTAAACCACAGGTTTACTAGAACCCATTCTCATTTATACAGTCTTTTCTTAGCTTTGTATTTCTCTATCATCATCAAATGATATTTGTTGAAAACCAATGGCCTTTGCTTAGTTGCTAACTTTAGGTAGTGTGATTTAAAAAAAAAAAATATGTTTACCAGTAGACACATACTAGAGATGTTATGTCAGGCCCTACAAAGTTAGTAACCACCATGGGATATTTTAAGCCTTCTTTAATTAAGGAATAAGATCATCCCCTAGGCACTAAATTACAAAGTCTTTTTTCTTTCTTTTTTCACATTTCCACATCTTAACAAAAGATGTGAAAATTAAGATGTATTTATTTCCCGGTTCACCAGTGGTATCTATAAAGTCACCTCAACAGGAGAGAGAAAGCCCTGTGCCTGGTTGGGGCACCAGGTCAGCAGGGTTGGGGTGTCCAGTAAGATATAGAGTGGCAGTGTCCCTAGCTACCAACACAGATGCTTTCCATCCCATAAATGTTATTCCTCATGGAACTGCTTTGAACACAATACAGAATGCAAAGCAGTGATACATGCCTCCCTTATTGGTTTCATGGTCTGTTAGAGAAAGGGAACATTAAACATAAAATTTATTTTCCAGAAGTTCAGCTACAAGTAAGATTTTATAAGGAAACTAGTTCCTTCAGTTTATCTGAGGTATCCTATAAAGCCAAGTTTTGTAAAATGGGGAAAATATAACATCTATGTATAAGGAGGTTAATGGTGTTAATATATTATTTTCAAGAAAAGGGAGGGTTATTTGGCCTCCCTCGTCAATGTTCCTCCTCCCTCACAGATGGTCAGCCTGTGGCGCTCCCTCACAGAAGGCTTTCTGTGGTATCAGAAAATGCATGACTTTATACAGCACCTAAGGATGAAAGGTGTTAATGTAATTATTTTTATATTAAACCACAAACTGTTAGGATGCAAATAACTCTAGGAAGTATAAAGTGAGAGCTAAACACACACGCCCATCTGGAGCAACAATCCAAAGAGGTGCCTAATTTTAGAAAAGCTATTTCCTGTTTTCCCTTTATAACTTGGTTAATAAAGGGAGCTTTATTATCTTTTAAAAAATCTTCTGTATTGATAATAACATCTGGAGATTAGGAGTGTGAGATCCTAGGAATTCTAATGAGACTGTTTTGGATTTAGCTAAATAAACCCAGAGGTAAATAAGAAATTTGATGTGAAAAACCCTCAGACATCCTGAAAGATGTGATTGGTGGTATACATAGTGATCACCTCCACACCGGCAATTCTTTTTCCCAGGTGATTTGAATATTTTCTAGCATACTGTTGCATGAAGGTGGACACTTTGGAAGAATGCATGGGGTTGGGCTAGCACAAGAAAGGAAGGGGAGGTTCACTAGGACCTCATTCTCTTCTCGTTTTTTCCACAATGCTGAAGATTGTATTTGCTGATATGTTTTCAAGCACTACAAAGTGCTTATTAAATAGAAATTCAAAATTAAAAAAAAACTCAAATATCAAGCTATTTCTCATTATATCAAATATGTGGGTGATATCTACTCATAATTCATTTTAATATTGTAAATGAAGTCTGTGGGATGCATATGGAGCAGAATGGAAAGCTGGGAGAAAATTGAGAGAACCATGAAGAAAGAATTCACACTCTATAAGAGAAGGCAGTTGGGATTGCCGCCAGCCCTCCCTGTCTTACAGAACAGCGACAACACAGATGTGCCCTTCACATGCTGGCTTCAAGTCGAAGGTTCTGACTCCATTTTCTGTCATTTCACTTCAGGTGAAATACAGTACTCCTGCTAAGTAAGTCCTTGAATTCACAGCCTGGGTTGAAATCCCAGCTCTACCAATTCCTAGCTGTGCAGCCACGGACAAGGAAACTCACCTGTCAGTACCTCAGTTTTCAACTGTAAAATGGAAGTAATTACAGAAGCCTCCTCACACAGCAAATACTCCAGTTCTTCCCACGTTTACTTTCTCTAAATAAATTTACAAAGAGAAAATGTCTAATGAAGCCACCAATCTTGGATTGGTCTATTCGCAGCCAGCAAGAAACACAATGTCTCATCAAAAGTCTGTTCAAATATCCCTAAAACTGTCACAGAGAAGACTTCTATTTCATAACATTGGAATTTGTGGCAGTTAAAAATGAGGCAGAAGTCTCAAAGTCTTGAAGATTATACTTTTTATTATATTATACTGTATCACATATAAATATATTGATGGGTTATTCTAGTTCTCTTTATTACTTCCTAAGACTTTCAAGTTGTTATGCTCCGTGATATATTGGTTGTAATATATGTTATGATTAATTGGTTTAATATTGTCTTTGGGATCACACTCTTGAAGAGTTAGTCGTCAAGTCCAGTATAACATTATTTCTGTGAGAAAACCAAATGACTTAAATCCTTTGGTTATGAGGTCAGGGTGGGAGCAGAAAATGGCCATCAGAAAGCCAGCTGATACTATTGAGGTTTGGGTTAACGAAAGACCAGGAGAGAGGAGACATGCCCAGCTAAGAAGGAGTTAGAAATGCCCTTCAGTTTAGCATGGGATTTGAAACCAAAAGAATTGTTTCAATCAATGATCTTCATATATTCTTGCAGAAATGACACATACATTTTGGCAGAGGCTAAATCCATTTTTTTAAAAAAGAAGAAGAATGTACTGCTCTTCCATCTAAGATAATAGCGAAAGCAATGATCTTTGCTGGTTTATATACACATGCATTATGATGACATTGCATCGCATATAAAAGTGAGGAGGAAATACCTAAACATAAAAAAGATCCAGAAGAGAAACCCAATATTGTGATTTTTACTGACCTCTGTGATGTGGAGAAATTTTTCAGGTGTCACTCAGCCTGGAAGTTATTATCTTTCTACCCAAATCCAGATGATCTATAGAACCCTCCTAGTGCCCCAAATAGGAGAGACCATTGCCAGGTAGGAAGCAGCTGCCCCAGGCATTTTGCCAAGAGTCTAGTGGAGGTGCCTGAGTTTCCTTAGCTGCCAGTCTTCTCTAAACCTGGAGCAGTGGATTAGGAAGAGCAGCTGTTCAGGCTATAAACACCCACTAGGTGAAGGTTTGTGCTTCAAACCAAAATTCTGATCAATCGCAGTGAGAGACACTGAGGAGTCTCTGAAGATGGACTGAAATAAAGTGCCATCTTGATTGGGGTTATTATGGACAAGGATGGTGGAGCGATGTAGAAGGGGTCCACTGAAGACAAGGAACCAGAGAAAGAACAGGAGGTGCCTTGAGATGTTGCCCTAAATTACATCAAACTAAGGAATTAACCAACCACCTGGTGAGGAGGAAGGTGAGTTAGTGGCAGGGACTCTCATATACTGTTTGTAATTAGGAGCTCATTTTTATGAATGGAGTGTATGTGTTTGTATCAGCTGACATGTCAATTCACACCAAGTCATATTGACCAGAGGTAGCTGCCTGAAACATTGGGTTGATGAGGAATCTAAGTCTGAGGCTAGACTCAAAAATGAATATAGCCATCTGCCTTGAATGTTGAGAGGCAGCCATGCCTGGGTGTGGAGGGGAGCATTAGCAGCCTTGATGACAAAGTCTAGGCCTTAACTGCTGGGTAAATTACATAAATTATGGTTATTTGCTAATTATTATTATAAGTTATGGTTATTTGCTAATATGTACAGTTGACCCTTGGACAACATGGGTTTGAACAGCACAAGTCCACTTATATGTGGAATTTTTTTGGATAAATACATTATAGTTCTATAAACGTATTTTCCCTTCCTTATGATTTTTTTTTTTTTTTAATTTTTTTCAATGTTTATTTATTTTTGGGACAGAGAGACAGAGCATGAACGGGGGAGGGGCAGAGAGAGAGGGAGACACAGAATCGGAAACAGGCTGCAGGCTCTGAGCCATCAGCCCAGAGCCTGACGCGGGGCTCGAACTCACGGACCGCGAGATCGTGACCTGGCCAAAGTCGGACGCTTAACCGACTGCGCCACCCAGGCGCCCCCCTTATGATTTTCTTAATAACACTTTCTTTTTTTAGTTTTAGAATATAGTATATAATAAATATTCCAAATGTCATCATCATCATCAATTATTTTATATCATCCTTAAGGCTTCAGGTCAACAGGAGGCTGTTAGTAGTTAAGTTTTGGGGAATCAAAAAGTGTACACAGATTTTTCAACAGTATGGGAGGTGGTCAGAACTCCTAACTCCTTCATTGTTCAAGGGCCAACTGTAGTCATCCTCAGTGAATCTTGTTTTCATTATGAAGTTCTGTGTCTGACGAATCCTCTAATATATGTTCAAGATTGTTATAAGACAGGTAAACCTTTGAAAACAATTCCCGCCAACAAGCCAGAGCCAAGAAAGTGCACCAATCATAAGCAGCAGCTCTTACAGCTTATGCCAAAGAAGACCAGCTTCTGAGTGTGTCACAAGTTGGAGAAAATCAATGTATGGTTCAGCCTCAATCTCACAGGGGTTAAGAAGACAGTGCTAACCAAACAGAGCAGTGATTTAAAGCCATGTGTGAAGTATGAATGAAAGAAACAGAATAAATACCTTCCTGGAAGACTAGCTCGTGGCTGACATCTCTTTTGGATTCACAGCTTGCTTCAAAGTCCAAGGAATACATGAATACGCTTCATTTGAATAGACAAATGTGTTCTTAATTTAAAGATAAAGAAGGAAGGGAAGCTATCTACACACTCAAGACGGGCAGACAGATTGAGGGCCGTATACGAGAGCAAGGTGTCACTGAAAGAGAGGCAAAAAGGCAACCAAAGTTATGGACTTCATTCCAACAAGCTACCTTGCTTGCTCTTCTCCCTGGTGGCCAGTTTTGATATTTAATCAGATGTCTGGTCTTCATCTTTCTTGCTTAAGCGAATAGGACACAGTTTAAGAACCTGAGCATTTGTTCTGTTTAAATGACACTGAGTAACATTAAATGCAACAACCGCAGTACTGAGAGCTGACGTTTGTCTGTCAACCACTTGCCAGGCATCATGGTGTATTCTTGTGTTCTCATTATGTAATCCTCACAACAAAACAAAAATACTATTAAATACATAGAGTGCTTGATACGTGCAAGGCACTGTTCCCAGCACTTTGAAAATATTAACTTGCTTAACGTTTACAACAGCCCAGTAAGGTAAATACTAAGATGCATAACGAACACCTAGAAGAACAGAGGTTAAGGAACTTGCCCAAGGCCACTCACAGCTAGTAGGCAGCAGAACTACGTTAAGATCAGGTGATCTTACGACGCGGGCACTCCACCCACTGCCATGTGGAAGAGAAGGGAGCAGAGACACGAAGGTGAACTCGCTAGCTCAGGGTCACAGAGCTAAACCTAAGTCAGAGTCAGGATTTGAATCCGGGGTCCGTCTGACTTCAAAGACTGAGCTCCCAACCACTTTCTTGCACTGCCGTACGTTGGGCCAGAAAAAGGTTTTTCTTTTGTTAGCCGGTACAATGTAATGCTGTACCATATTGCCTTAAGCATTTGAGAAATTCCAGTTATTTCACAACTGATACATGTTCAGTGTTCAGATAATGCAAAGGCCTGCCTGGGGAAAAAGTCTGAATTCTCAGATTTTTCTTCTAAAGTCACCTGGGTTCTCTCTTGTTTCAGAGGAGACTGTATGGGCTCGTGCCTATATACACAACACCAAATGGAAATAAGACAGGATTTCTAAGCACCCTTTGGCTAATTACCCTGGCTTATTTGATACAAGGTCATTATCAACACAGTGCCTTTTAAAGATCTGGGACTCTCTAGGCTTGTGGATGATGTCCAGCACAGGCTTCTTTTAATACCACCCACTCATAATGCAGCGCTAGGATGGGAGAAGTACGCGTGAATGTCGCGGCAGAAGTGTGAATCTGAATGCATTCCAAAGCCAAACACAAATGCTTTTGGATTATGCACAGCTTCCTTTTCTTCACGCCTTTCCTCTCATGTATTAAAGGAACTAAAAGAGAATGATAGCAAGTCCATTTATTCACACATTTATTTTTCTGAAAAACTCAAATCCCATTATTTCTCAATGACAAATCAAGAACATGACATTTTCTGTGGAAGGATCCTCAGAAAGGATTCAAATCAGAAACAACATGCTATGAAGAGCATATTTAAGAGCAATACCTTGATGTGAAAGCCAGTCCAAAGCCTTGTTTGGTTGATAAAATCATACTCTGGTATTCCCCAACCAATTTCACCAACATACTCATATTTATATTTTGCCGGTAAGCATCCGTTTGAGGCAGGCCTCCATAAATATCTGAGATCTCCAGTCTTCTCTAATGCTGGGCGCTTTTCTCCTATATAGGAAGTGTGCTGATGAATTTTTGGCAGATGATCCTTTATATAATCTGGGCCTTAAAAAGACAGAAAGACTTTTTTTAAAACTCTATACTTTATTCTAAAATGCATTTGTCATTTTAAATGGTGAACATAATAATACTAATGATTATATGATACTTACTAGGTTTTGGGTGCTATTACAAGCCTTTTAGATACATTAATCCATTAATCCTTATAATAACCAAATGAGATAGGTAGTAGTGTTTTCTCCAATTTTTAGCAGAGGTGGGGGGAACGAAGCAAAGAAAGATTGATTACTTTTCTAGAGTCACAACTAACAAGCTCTTCATTGCCAGACAGGCTGTCTCACAGTTGGGTCCTTATTTACCCGCCCCCCCCCCCCATCCACTGCTTTTTTTTATAACTAATTTAATCCAGATGTATCTTTATTTTTTTATTTTTTAAAAATGTTTATTCATTTTTTAAGAGAGAGAGAAAGAAAGAGATAGAGACAGAGCATGAGCAGGGGAGGGGGAGAGAGGGAGGGAGACACAGAATCCAAAGCAGCCTCCAGGCTCTGAGCTGTCAGCACAGAGCCCCACGTGGGGCTTAAACTCACGAACCACAAGATCATAACCTGAGCCGAAGTTAGACACTTAACCGACTGCACCACCTAGATGCCCCCAATCCAGACATATCACTTGTGCCACACTTGTGGGATGTAGGCCTTCAGACATTGGGGTATCTGATCTGAACAGATAAAATCTTGAAATGAGAATTAGGAAATTTCCCAAATGTATCAGAAGCAACTGGAAAGTAGAGAAGACTCTCAGATGAGAAGAGCAGCTTATAACAGACGATGACCAAAGGCAGAGACATTTAACAAAGATTGGTATATTATTTTATTTTTAAAATGTTTATTTTTGAGAGAGACAGAGTGTGAGCAGGGGTGGGACAGAGAGAGAGGGAGACACAGAATCTGAAGCAGGCTCCAGGCTAGCAGCAAAAAGCCCGACGCGAGGCTCACACTCACGAACCGGCGAGATCATGACCTGAGCCGAAGTCAGCCACTTAACTGGATGAGCCACCCGGGTGCCCTTAAATACTGGTATTTTAAATGTAAGACAGTGAACAAAAAGAAATCCGTGAATTGTGGAAGTGGGTAAAATACACCAAAATAAGAGAAGGTCTGGAAAGGATCACTTAAATGAACTTGGTATTGAAAGTTGAGGATGTGCAACATAAAGGGGAGCAAAGATCTATGGGAAGAATGGTACTGATTTAAAGTAGAAAGTAAGGGGCTGGCCAGGAGGAGTTTCAGAAGTCCCAGAACCCACATTGCTGCAGGATCATACGGACAAATTAGGGACACAAACAAAAAACTCCATTCCTGTTACCAGAAGTCGACCAAAGACGTTGGAGGCAGAAGCTATGTTGTGGTTGTGATGTCAACTGGGCCCCTCTTGGCCCTGTGACTCCTCTCATTTGGCTCTTGGGTCAGGGGGCTCAGTGTTTGCAGAGTTTACGGGTGGGCCGGGGCTTTGACCAGGTACTCGGAAGGAATGGTCAATGTGCTAACAAGTCTGTGCTTACAGAAGTCGTCTAAACTTTCCAAGGTAGTGGGAAACGTGAAACTGCTCGTCAGATGCATGATTTTGGCAGATGTTTTCACAGCCTCCTAATCAACATCACTCCCCATGGTGCGCTGAGTACTCACTGTGGCTAATTTCCCTTGACGGATACATGGTGGCTTCACTTTTATTCATGTCAGGTTTTCACTCAGGTAGAACTATTTTGGTAAAGAATGGAATGGCCAGAGCATAGAAAACCATTTTCTTTCTCAATGTGACAGGTGTTGCGGTCTCACCTACAAAACTCCTGTCAGAAGGAATTTGTGCAGCAGGCTCCTCTGAACAGGATGAAATACAGAAGAATGGGGGTTAGTCTTGCTGAAGCTTCTGTGCACACTAAGGCCACCGTTTTCCCAAATGTGTCATCAAATGCCACTTCCTTGAGTGCACGATGAAAATATATGTGTGTGGGGTGGGGGTGCTTTATAGTCAAAGACTTTGGGGAACACCGCTTGCTACTTTTGCCTTTTAGTTGCCCACAGCACATGAAGGCATATTAAAAGTTCTGAGAAGTCCTACGGTAATTAAACCTGTTTACACTTAGGTGACCCAGTGTTTCCCAAACTTATTTAAGCATGGGTCTCTGTCAGTGCAGAGCCCAAGGTGGGGCTTGATCTCACAAACTGTGACATCACGGCCTGAGCGAGAATCAAGAGTTGGACGCCGAACCGACTAAGCTGTCCCTGCGATTAATTTTTAAAAAGAGCCGTTACTTGACAGCTGAATCAAAAGCACTCAGTTTTAGATGGTGTCATGGAAGGTGCACATACTCTACAAACCAAGAATATGTTTATGTGGGGGTGGGGGGGAGGGGCAGGGAGCTCCAATCAGGGTTCTCTGCGGCTTTAGTCAAGTCACTGGACTTTTCTCAACTCCTGTTTCCTCTTTCGTGCTTTAGAAATAGCATGATGCAACATTCACAGCACAGGAGATTCCTGGGAAGACCCCGCCCTGGCCACCTAACTGACTCAGGTATCTGCCTTACGAGGCCGAGGCAGCTGGATGCCAGAAGCCAAGCTAGGCCCCCATTTCCAGCAGATCCCCTCTAGCCATCCCAGTGTTTACCTTACCAGAAAGCAAAAGATCCACATATCACTACCCAAACAGCAACACGCAGAAATGTGCTTTCCTTAATGAGACAGTTCCACAGGTGTTTGGCTTTAAATGACACACTTTTTTTTTTTCCAAACCTCTTCCTCCAGGGCCTAGACTCTATGCTGGTTCTGATTCCCTGCCTAAGAGTAAAACTTCCAACTCACATGCGACCCATTGTCTCTTTAGTTTTCCTTTAACAATTATCATCTCTGTTCAGCTATCGTTGCTACATTTCTTAGGGTGTTTCTAGGTTTTTTTCATCATATGGAAGCTTTCCTCCATCTTTCATCCTCTTCACCAAACTCCAGTGCTCATTTGCCAACAGTGACGTTGGCAGCTCCTGGGTTAATAAGTCTCTCACCTGCCCATCTTCTTTAAAGTTCTCTTTTGCGCCTGAAGACTTGTCTAGTGGGACAACTAGCAGCTATAGCGCTTACACAGAGCTGCCCAACTTCTGTCAGTCAGTCCTAACTCTTCCTCCCCTGTGAGAGCCACATTGTGATGGGAGGAGATGTCCTTCCATTAAAACCTGTACCAGGCTTCGGGGCTCCACGTTTCTTATTCGTCCTGCCCTGGAAAAACTGTATGCCCTTTCCCTCTCCCCTCTACATGTGCCCAACAGTAATTGCTTATTTGTACTGAAATTCTAAAGTTACAGTTAAGGATATGGTTTTGAAGCTAAACTACTGTAGGTTCAAATCCTGGCTTTGTCTGAAGCTGGCCTTTTTTTTTTTTTTTTTCTTTTTTTTAAATTTACATCCAAGTTAGTTAGCATATAATGCAACAATGATTTCAGGGGTAGATTCCTTAATGCCCCTTACCCATTTAGCCCATCCCCCCTCCCACACCCCCTCCAGTAACCCTCTGTTTGTCCTCATATTTAAGAGTCTCTTCTGTTTTGTCCCCCTCCCTGTTTTTATATTCTTTTTGCTTGCCTTCCCTTGTGTTCATCTGGTCTGTGTCTTAAAGTCCTCATATGAGTGAAGTCATTATGATATTTGTCTTTCTCTGGCTGGCTAGTTTTGCTTAGCATAATACCCTCTAGTTCCATCCACGTAGTTGCAAATGGCAAGATTTCATTCTTTTTGATTGCTGAGTAATACTCCATTGTATATATATACCACATCTTCTTTATCCATTCATCCATCGATGGACATTTGGGCTCTTTCCATACTTTGGCTATTGTTGATAGTGCTGCTGTAAACATTGGGGTGCATGTGCCCCTTCGAAACAGCATACCTGTATCCCTTGGATAAATACCTAGTGGTACAATTGCTGGGTCGTAGGGTAGTTCTATTTTTAATTTTTTGAGGAACCTCCATACTGTTTTCCAGAGTGGCTGCACCAGCTTGCATTCCCACCAACAGTGCAAAAGAGATCCTCTTTCTCTGCATCCTCATCAACATCTGTTGTTGTCTGAGTTGTTAATGTTAGCCATTCTGACAGGTGTGAGGTGGTTTCTCATTGTGGTTTTGATTTGCATTTCCCTGATGATGAGTGACGTTGAGCATTTTGTCATGTGTCAGTTGGCCATCTGGATGTCTTCTTTGGAGAAATGTCTATCTGTGTCTTTTTAAGGCTGGCCTTTTGACCCAGGGAAAGTTATTCAGCCTCTGAGTTTTAGGCCTCTCCTCTATAAAATGAGAATATTGATGCCCTCCTATATTGTAGCCATGTTGGATGGAGAGGAAAGAATCAATTTTATTTAAAGAACTGCTTATCTGAGAATGTGGCATATAATATATAGCTACTATTATTATTGTCTTTTGTTTTTATTTGATGTTTTCTCTTATTACATTCCTTTAAAACATATTTTAGGAGCTTTCACTGATAAATGATTTATTCCTTATTGTGATTAAGTTCCAGTTCCTTTCCTGAGAGCTCATCTAGATCAGGGGTTGGCAAACTTTTCTTATAAAGACCAAGAGAGTAAATAGTTTTGGCTTTGTGGGGAATACGGTCACTAACTACCCAGCTGTCCCACTGTAGGGCAAAAGCATCAGTAGACAATATGTAAACAAACGAGCATGGCTGTGTTCCAATAAAACTTTATTTATGAACATTGAAATTGTAAGCTCATGTAATTCTCACATGTAACAGAATATTCTTCTTCTTTTGCTTTTTCCTACTTGAAAATCTAAAAGCCATTCTTTGTTCACCAGCCCTACAAAAACAGGTGGCAGGACAAATTTGATCCAGGAGCCAAAGTTGGCTGACCTCTGCTCTAGATGGTGGGAAGATGGTGGACACTAAGGAAGCAGATTGCCACAAAGGCTGGAAAGAGCACAGACAGGCGAATCTGGGAGGTTTTCCAATAAACTTCATCTGTTTAAGCCAACGCTTGAAAAGGACCAACAATAGCATGTGTCGGTAGAAAAAGAGAAAATTCCATCTCTGAGGCATGTGTCTCTTTCTGACCTCTCTCCTGCATTTACAGTGTTTCATTTAATTGATCAACTCATCCATTCATTTATTCTTTCACTTATTAAGCAAGTATTTATTGATCTATATGCAAGTGAGCAAAGCAAACCCCCTGCCTTCATGGGCCTTGCATTTCCTTTGAGAGGCCAGCAATACAAGTAAACACTCATTCATTATCTTTCATTTGGCTTATCACTGTAACGTCCTAACTAGTCTTGGCTCTAGTTTCTATCCTTTCCAATCCATCCTCCACACAGCAGCTTAAAGTGAACCAAAACTCAACTAAAATAAATACCTCCTCTCCTAAACAACACATGAAGTGGTTTTCTGTGGTGCTTATAATTTTTTCCATCCAGCTTTCTTAGGATTGCTGATTAGTGTCTTCATAATCTGACCTTAGCTACTTATTCTTACATGCCTTCACTTTTTTCCTTATCAAAATTCATCTTTCAAGGCATATTATAAGTGATGCTTTTCTAGAAAACACCCCTAATCCCCCCAAGTCAAAATTAGACACTCACATGCTACTTTTACAGTAGTTTCTTTTAATTTCACCTTCCTTTTTATATCGTATTTATTGGATCTTCTCTATTTAAAAATTTTTTTTAATGTTTATTTACTTTTGAGACAGAGAGAGACAGAATATGAGCAGGTGAGGGGCAGAGACAGAGGAAGACACAGAATCTGAAGCAGGTTCCAGGCTCTGAGCTGTCAGCAGAGAGCCTGACATGGGGCTTGAACCCCCAAACTGTGAGATAATGACCTGAACCAAAGTCAGATGCTTACCCGACTGAGCCACCAAGGCGCCCCTAATTTTCTCTATTTTTAAGCTCCTAGAGGGTAAAGGTTATGTCTATAAACCGTTTTCCAAAAGGTTCTTTATTTTTTTTTTTTTTTAATTTTTCCAACGTTTATTTATTTTGGGGACAGAGAGAGACAGAGCATGAACAGGGGAGGGGCAGAGAGAGAGGGAGACACAGAATCGGAAACAGGCTCCAGGCTCTGAGCCATCAGCCCAGAGCCTGACGCGGGGCTCGAACTCACGGACCGCGAGATCGTGACCCGGCTGAAGTCGGACGCTCAACCGACTGCGCCACCCAGGCGCCCCCAAAAGGTTCTTTAATTGAAATATATTTCATATATAACGTTGTGTAAATTTAAAGTGTACAACATGTTGATTTGATATATGTATTGTAATATGATTGCCATTATAGTGATAATTAGCATGTCTATCCTGTAACATAATTAAAATTTCTTTTTCAAATGTTTATTTATTTTTGAGAGAGAGAGAGAGCAAGCAGGGAGGGGCAGAGAGAGAGAGGAGAGAGAGAATCTCAAGCAGTGTCTACACTATCAGCACAGAGCCTGATGTAGGGCTCAAACTCATGAACCGTGAGATCATGACCTGAGCCGAATCAAGAGTCAGTCATTTAACCAACTAAGCCAACCAGGTGCCCCCCAAATTTATTTTTAATGGTTGGAATAATTAATATCTAGTCAATTGGCAAGTTTGATAAAATAATAGAGTATCATTGTCTATATTTACTATGCTGTGCATTTTATCTCTAGGACTTAATTACTACTCTTTGGAAATTTGTACCCTTAAACATCTCTCTGCCCCACCCCCAACCTCCAGGCCCTGGTAAGCACCATTTTACTTTATGTTTTCACAAGTCTGGCCTTTTTGGATTCCACATAAGTGATATCATATAGTACTTGTCTTTCTCTGTCTGACTTATTTCACTTAGCACGATGTCCTCAAGTTCCATCCATATTGTTGCAAATGGCAAGATGGCCTTCTTTCTCATAGCTGAATTATGTTCCATTGTATATATGTATTATGTCTGTAAAGCCTTAATTGCCAGCACAGTCCTCAAACATAGTTGGTCCTCAAGAAATACGTGTTGAATGCTGAAGTGAATGGTTTGTCAAATAAATGAATTTAAAAATTCCATCGTAAGGGGTGTCTGGTTGGCTCAGTGAGAAAAGTGTGTGACTCTTGATCTATGGGTCATGAGTTCAAGCCCCATGCTGGGTGTAGAGATTACTTAAAATAAATAAATGAACCTTAAAAAAATTCCATCAAAGACAGGAGGCATATAAACTCATATTAAAGGTGAAGCAAGCACTTCTTTAAGTATCTAAAGAGCAATCTACTTTCTAGAACTGCCTCAAATCCTCCTATTTTGGATTTTATGATATGACACTTAAAAGTAAGGTCAGAGTAAGAATTGCTTTTCCCAACATTTATTTTTAGTAGTTAGAGGCAGAGAGAAGGATGAGAGCTCATAGTAATATGACTTCATTCTATAATATTGCCTCATGAGGCCAATTCTCCACTTCAGTGACCAAGATGAAGCATTCTAGGGAAATAAATTGAAAGGAATCAAGTGGTTCATGGAAATGAGTGTTTTAATAAGTATATTTGGAAACCTGTTGACAATATGGGCATAAATTTGCCATTACAGATGCGCTATGCAGGAAAGCTGGGCTTATTGGAGACTCAAGGCAAGGCAGAGGTCAGAGGAGACAGTGGGACTGTGAAACTATGAAATGAACTCTTCTGGACACATCTGACATATGCATGTAGGGGCAAGGAGAGAGGAGACAATGCTAGAAATTACTTTGTGCCACTGCTAATGTGAATAGGACTCTCCAGTTCCAACAATTACCAAGAATGGATCCGTGGACTGGAAAAATTTTAAGTGCTTTATCTCAATCCCATTGGTGAAATTATGCATTGGGTCTAACCATTAAATGGACTGAAAAGATTAAGTTTGTCAGATTTCTGAAAGAGCCAAATAAACATCAGACAGAAACATCCTTGCTACATACATTCGTTCTTCACTCAAACAATAAACCTCCTGCAGATAATCTGAAAACATTAAGGACAGCCTCCAATAAACTCAAACTGCCTCCAATAAATCCATGGGATTATTATGTCAATAAGGAAACTTATATGATAATTACATATAAAATTATAAATTGGAATTTAGGGTTATGACGAATTAGAGATTTCACCGGATACTTATGCACAGTTCAGCCAATGGTTGAACTAATATTGATGGCACTCTACTGAGTGCCCGGAGCTGGGTCAGAGTAAAGAAAAATTAATAAGACATGACCTCTGTTTTTCTGGTTTTTTCATGTGCCGTAGACTGAATGACTGTGTCCCCCTCCAAATTCATGTTATCTCCCAAGACCCAATGTGATGAGTTTCCTTCCCATAGGAAGTTGGGCCTATGGGAGGTGATTAGGTCATGAGGGTGGAGCTCTCATGAGTGGATTTGGTACCCTCATAAGAGACCCCAGAGAGCTCTCTCGCCCCTTCTGCCATTTGAGGTTACAGCAAAAAACACGGCCATCTATGAACCAGGAAGTGGGCACTTACCAGACACTGAATCTACTCTCACCAGGTGCCTTGATCTTGGACTTCCCAGCCTCCAGAGCTGTGAGACGAAATTTCTGTTGTTAATAAGTCACCCAAGGCTACAATATTCTATTATTGTAGCTCCAAACACACTGACACCATACAATCTAAAGAAGACCATGATCATCTCCTCCAGGAAACATTGCTCTCATGACAGACACTGTTATTCACTGAAACTTTAAAATGCAGTTTGATCTACGTTTCATGTGTCTGCTTAGGTTTCCTACTTTTTTCATGAATTGTGTCTTGTCTCTGCTTGTCAAGCCAGCCCGTGTTAGTTCCTTTTAAAGACCTGAACTGCCTTTTGTTTGCTTTGTAACTTCCACAGCATTCTGGGCAGTGCAATACACATGCAAACACTGTGTAATTTTTATTGGAAGGATAAAGTTGCTGTTATAATCCAAAATTATAAAATTCCACATTCTTCCCAGTGACTGCAGAAAGATGGCAGGATCGAAAGTTTTTCAAACATCTGTGGACTTTTACTTGGAAAATAGAACTGATAGACTCATTCTGACAAAACTTTGCAACCAGGTGATTCTCCACAATGTAAGTAGATAATAATAAATAGGTTTCGTTGTTTTGTTTTATTTATTTTGAGAGATTGTGTGCAATCGAGCAGGGAAGGAGAGAGACAGAGAGAGGGAGAGAATCCCAAGCAGGCTCCATGGTGTCAGCATAGAGCCCATTGTGGGACTCAACCTCATGAATCTTGAGATCATGACCTGAGCTGAAATCAAGAGTCGGACATTTAACCGACTGAGCCACCGAGGTGTCCCTGTTTTGGTTTTTATCTTGGGAACTTTCGCAGTATACACATTGCATAAAATAGTCAACTGTATTATAAGGAACTTTTACCGTTCGTGGAAACAGGCTCTCGATGTCCGTCTGAAGAAGAATATTTAAAATATTTACATATGTAGTACTAATAAAAACTCATTAGGGTACTGTAAATAACAGGAAATCCTTGGCAAATGGATTAAATAAGAAGGAAAATTATTATGTCGTATAATAAGGTCTTCTGCGAAATGAGGATTCTATGGTTGCTTAATCCAGTAGTTCTGTGATGTCTTCAGAAATGCAGGTTCTTTCCATGTGTGCGTTCTGCATCCTCAGTGTACCAGGTTGCCTTCAGGCAAGCTCCCCTTGAGGTTCCAGCGAGGCTATCAGTTCCAGGTATCATATGCAGATACCATAATGCCCATGAGGGGGGGTATGTGTTTCATCAGTGGAGAAGCCTTTCCTAGAAAACCCCAGATGAATTGCTTTCTCATTTCATTGGCCAGGATTGAGTCATTCATCTCTTCTCAAAACCAAGCACTGGCAAGAGGATTGAGATTTCAGTGACTAGCTTAGATGAGTCAGGGTTTAACCCTGAGTCATGGGAGGCGACTATAGACACCCAAACAAAATGGAGTCTTTCTAGAAAGGAAGAGGGTATACTGACCTCTGCGTTATCTGCTACAAAGCATACAGGGAAATGTTCCTCAGAGGAAAAAAAAAAAAAAAGTTGATTGCAAAAGTTGATTAAGACGGTGTCTTAAAAGTTGATTGCAAAGCAGTGAATAGTTACATTATATAAATGTGTGTGTTGTATGAGTGGATTTCTTTTCTTTCTTTTCTTTTAAGACACCGTCAATCATTTACAGTTTACCCTCCTTTGGTTCTTGGTCATGTGATACATTATAATCTGTTTCAGTGTTTATGCTCTCATACTTGAAGATATAGCTTCACACTGAAATGATACAAAGAAATGGAGGCAAGCCATAGGCTCCATCAAAACTATTCTTCTGCTTTTTTTAATTTAAAATTATTATTTTATTATTTTATTTTTTTTAAGAGAGAGAGAGCTGGGGAGGGGCAGAGGGTGAGGGAGAGAGAGAGTATCCTAAGCAGGCTCTGCGCCCAGTGCAGAGCCTGACACGGGGCTCGATCCCACAACCATGGGATTGTGACCTGAGCTGAAATCAAGAATTGGACCCCTAACTGACTGAGCCACCCAGGTGCCCCAGAACTCATTTTCCTAAAATGTGAGGGAGAGAGAGCAGTTGTTAACTTCTATTTAAATCCTTTGAGAGAGAGCAGAGGTTTGCAAAGTTTTCCATAAAAAAAAAAAGTAAACATTTCAACTTTTCAAGAGAAGTAAACTTCTCAATCCTGCTACTGCGGCGCAAAAGCAGCCATGGGCAATAAGTAAACTATTGTGTGCCTACATTCCAATAAAACTTTATTTATAGATCCTGGGATTAGAATTTTAATAATCTCATGTGTCACAAAATATTCTTTTAATTTTTTCCAACCATGGAACATAGTACAAAACCAGGTGTCAAACTAGATTTGGTCCACAGGCTATAGTTTACTAATCCCTGGTGTAGAGCGCTTCTCATATTTGCCTTTTATCTTACACACCTGCCATTCATATTTAGAAAGGAAGTTTCTGTGTTGATTACTTCACAGCAAAAGTAAGTACTTAAAAAAAAAAAAAAAAACATTTCCTTTAAATGCACTCTCTTGCATGAAAGAGTTCACTTTTTATTTGTACAATTGGTTCCAATAGAGTACGTGGCTTTTTTGTATTTTGCTGATGTTAATTTGGTCTCATTTCACTTCTCACTTTGTGGTCATTGATTTTGTTATTATTAGTATTGCACATGTGACCCGGTGAGGAGATGCAAATATGGTTAACCTGCCAGTGCAAGTAAAAAATAGAAGAATGGGGTGGGATACTAAATTATACAGATAGATTGGAAATAACAACATTAGGTAAGAATTACACTGGTTTTACCCCACTGGAAAGAACTGAGAGGGTATGCATTGCTCCATTAGGGCTGTGAGTAATGATGGTAATTACCACCTAATCTAAAGAGAAGAGCGTAACTCACACTGGACTGGGTAGAAACAGCTACTCGAGCTATGGTGCTAAGAATTGTAAAATGTACCATTGACTTTTAAAATGTACCAGGTATGCTTCCAAAGAGAAAAGGGAAGAAATTTACTACTTCAAATGTAGACATCTATAGTGAGGCACATCACAATTACAGACACGTTAAAATGTAATTTATTAAAATAACACTTCTTCGCCTAGAAGATATATGGCAATTTCCTTCTCTATTCCCTAGACAAACAGTATACCAGGAAAGGATCGTCTATTTCTAGATGGCAGAAAGTGATTTCAATTTAGACCAAGGCAATTTAGACTAGTAAGTGGTATTTCTCACCTTGTAAATTATTTAATAAATAAGTAGAGGGGTGCCTGGTTGGCTCAGCCGGTAGAGCATATGACTCTGGATCTCAGGGTCATGAGTTCGAGTCCCACATTTGAGTGCAGAGATTACTTGAAAAAAAATACCAAGTAGAAATAGCTAAAAGTATGCTGTAAGAAAAACATTGAGCCTGCTATTTGGATTATTGAGAAATACTTAATCGTAAAAAGCAAGAAAATGGTAATCAATAGCTAGGCACTCTTTACATTTGTTGTATCTTTTCTGTTATACCTTTAACCCTTTCTACTTGGATGGCTGGGGGACTCCTGCTCCCAGATAGTTAAAAGGATTGAAATAAAATGACTGTTTATTTATTCCTAGAACAGATTTCACTGGGCTGCAATGCTTCGCTTTTAAAATGGATTTGAGAACAGGTGCAATATTGGACTCACAAAGCCACATGATAGCAGACATTTATAAATTATAAATTAATTTAAATTTCCTTATCACTCCATATTCAAATGTCCTTTGGGATATGTTTTTCCATCCCTGTGAGCAAACATTTTCCTCTAGAATATACTTGGTATAACAGAAAGAGCATTTGGACAGGGAGAATGGTAACTGGGATTTTGGTTTTAGCCTTGCTGCCATTAGTTGAGTGAACTTGGGAAAGCCATTTTGTCTTCCTTGGTTAACCTCAATTTTTCTTTTTTTCAACAACTCTATTGAAGTATAACTGAAATACAAGAAACTTCATATATTTAAAGTGTATACAACTTGTTAAGCTTTATGTATATGTACACATGTAACACGTTTGCCAGATATATATAGGATACCCAGTTAAATTTGTATCTCAGGTAGGCAATGAATAATTTTTTTTAGTAAAAGTATGCTCCAAATATTGTGTGGTACGTATACTAAAAAAAAAAAATTCTTTATCTGGTATTAAATTTAATTGAGCATCCTATATTTTTACTTGCTAAATCGGGCAACCCTAGTCATGAAATATCACCGCAATCAAAATAAAGAACATATCCATCACCCCCAAAATTTCATCATGCCCCTTTGCAAATCCTTTTTCTCATTCCCTGCCTTTTCCTATACCTAGGCAACCAATTATCTGCTTTCTGTTCCTATAATTAATGGGCATTTTTTACAATTGTATATAAATGGCATTATACAGTATACACTCTCTTTGGTCTGGCTTCTTACACCAAACATAATTATTTTGAGGTCATCTTTTTAATGACATGTACCAATAGTTTATTTCTTTTTATTGCCAAGCGGTATCTTATTATATGGCAGACAACAGTTTATCCATTCACCTGTTGATGGGACTTTAGGGTTGTTTTCAGTGTGTAACTGTTACAAATAAAGCTGCTATGGACATTTGCATACAGATCTTTTTATGGAAATGTTCTTTCATTCTTTTAGGTAAATACCTAGCATTGGAAATACCGGACCATATGGTGGGTGACTAACTTTTTAAGAAACTGCTAACTTGTTTTCCAAAGTGGTCGAATCAATTTAATTTCTGCCCACGTGGTATGAGAGTTCTACCTTCTCCACGTCTATGCAAATACGTGGTAGAGTTGGTCTTAATTTTTGCCATTCTAATAGGTGTGCGGGGGTGTCTCATTGTGGCTTTATCTTGCATTTCTCTAACGATCGATAACGTTCCGCATCTTGTGCTTATTGGCCGTCTGTTTATCTTCTTGGATGAACTATCCAAATCTTCTGCCCATTTTTTAATTGCGTTGTTTTCTTATTGAGAGTTTTGAGAGTTATTTACATATTCTGAAGACAAGGCTTTTATCAATATGTATTTTGTACATATTTTCTTCTAGTCTGTTCTTCTATTTCCATCCTCTTAACAGTGTTGTATGGAGAGTAATTTTGATACAGACATTTTATAAATATTCTTTTTTAAGATTATTTACTTATTTGTTTAGAGAGAGAGAGAGAGAGTGAGAGAGGGGCAGAGAGAGAGGGAGAGAGAGAATTTCAAGCAGGCTCTGCATTCTCATCGCAGAACCTGATGGGGGCTCTAACTCATGAACCATGAGGTCATGACCCGAGCTGCAACCAAGACTCAACACAACCGACTGAGCCACCCAGGCATCCATATAAATGTTCTTTTAAGGATCATATTTTAGGTGTTGAATCTAAAAAATTTGTCCAACCCAAGGTCACAAAGATTGTCTCCTCCGTTTTCTTTTAGATGTTGTATAGTTTTAGGTTTTTCATTCAGGTCTATGATCCATTTCAAGTCAATTTTTGTATATGATGAGAGATATGGTTTGGAAAGTTCAAATTTTTTTGTGTGTATGTATATTTAATTGTTCTAGCACCATGTTTATGAGACTGTCCTTTTGCCACTGAATTGCATTTGCTCATTTTTTAGTAATATATATTTCACTAACTTATTTTAGTGATATATATATATACATGTATGTATATATATATATATCACTAACTATATACATCACCAAATAATTGTATACACACACACACACACACACACACACACACACACACACACACATATACACACACAGTGGTATTTTCTTGGGTCCTTGTATAAAATGCATTTCTTACTGCAGGCTGCAGTTAGAATCTAAGTTTGAAAGCCACTGATATAATGCTCCCTTGAATTACTTTTTTCTCTATCCTACTTTATTTCTCCCCTCTGAGTTTATATCACTCTCCCTGTGTAATTTGCACCCTGCACTTTCATTCAATATTTCTTGCAATTTGCTGGTGGTTTACAGCAAGACATTTCCTTTGTCATTTGTTTTGCCTCATTGGGAGGCATCATGATGTGGAGAAAAGAGAAGGGACCATACTTTATCTGAATTCTATTTCATAATAGGCTTGTGGCCTTCTTCAAAATATTTACTGTTTCTCTGGATGAGTTTCTTTATCTGAAAAATGATACCACATCTAACAACCTCATACAGTTGTTGTAAGAATCGAGAGATATGGTACGTATCATACGTATACCATGCCTGGATGTATAACTGTCACACAACAGATGCCGGATGATAGATAGCTATTATCTTATTATGTACCTTCTGACCGTTTCTGGTATTCCCCTCACCTTCTGCCAGGCCCGTTCCTTCTTCTGTGCTAATTCTATTGTAGCCTATACAAGATTAGGCCTGAGATGATTAAATGCAACACCCTCAGCTACTGTAGTGAGAAATGTTTAATGATATTACACAGGAAGTATCATGGTGCCAAACAGATGGAGATCAGATTTAATTTTAATCTAAAAAAGAAAAATTCTTCTCCCCCAAAAGAGACCTTAAAAATCTCCCTTCCATTGTCAAGGCAAACAGAAAAATACCCCTCTCTGAACAGAACACAGCCGCTTGAAATGCAAACCATTCAGCTAAAAGCACCAAGGCTGTAGATTCCCCAGAACCTAAAAGCCAAAAATTAGAATGCTCTGTGATTGCCAACAGGGGCAAGACTATTCTAACTTATACCAGAGAAGAAACTGTCTGGCACTGAAAAGGTATTCAGACTGAACCACTGTCTACTTAAGAGTTATTATCTGTTAAGTCCATTGCAAAGAGGAATGGGAGACTATATTTGTGTTTTCTTCATTAAAAATTAAAAATAAGCAAGGAGCCACTCTATGAATTCCTATATTCCTAGCCTAGCCTGATTATAAATAACTGAAATTCTGGCAGCTAGATTGCCGCATCTAATTTTGCACTGTATCACAGTTTTCATAAATTTACTCATTTTCACTTACACATGGTAAGCTTCTAGCTATTCTTCACCATAACTAATTTGTTATTCATCCTAATGATAACAGTGACCTGGTATAGAGGCTGCAGGTCAAGAGTGTTTCATTGACACCTCGTTCCAGAAATTTAGTTAAAAACCCATCAACAGGCGTGGTATTCGGATATGTGGATGTTCTACAAAAATTTTAATCTGACCTTCAACAGGTCTAGAACTTTCCAGTATGGTAGCCATGGCCATAAATGTCTAGGAAGTACTTAAGTTCCTAGTTCAAATTGAAATGTGCTGTAAGTTGAAAGCACATATCATATTTCCAAGACTTAGTACAAAAGAAAGAAGGTGAAACATTTCATTATTACCTTTTAATATGGATTTCATATTGAAATGATAAGAATTTGTATCTATTGGATTAAATAAAACATATTACTAAAACTATCTCACCTATTTACATTTTCAAAATGTGGTTACTAGGGGGGCGCCTGGGTGACTTAGTCGGTTAAACGTCCAACTTCAGCTCAGCTCATGATCTCACAGTTAGTGAGTCCAAGCCCCACGTCGGGCTCTGTGCTGACAGCTCAGAGCCTGAAGCCTGCTTTGGATTCTGTGTCTCCTTCTCTCTCTGTCCCTCCCCAGCTCTTGTTCTGTCTGTCTGTCTGCCTCTTAAAAATAGATAAACATTTAAAAAAAAGTTTTAAAAAAATAAAACGTGGCTACCAGGAAACTTTGCGTTACATGGTGTACATTATACTCCCATCGAACAGCACTTGTCTCGAGTTTGTAAACTTGTGAAAATCTATGATACTTAAGCTGGGGGATAATCATGAATGTGGTTATTAAGATCAGGAATACTTGTTGCAATGTTTGTTAGAGAGGGCGAGGTCCTTGTGCACATAACTCACTGAAGAGTCAGACAGAAGCAGTCTAGAAGGGTCTATTCAGAAGACCAAAATGAAACCAATTTGAGCAACCATGTTTATGCAGGGGAAAAGTTAGTGGCTTTAATGTGTGGATAAGTGACCACACCCTGTCAATGCAATGCAATGTTCAACTTGTTACTCATCCCTGAAACCTGCCTCCCAGGTTTCTATAGCTAATTGCTCACACTTGGATCCCTTTTAAGGTGAGATTACACTCCCTACAGGATATGTTGCACAGGCTGACATCTTGAGAGTTTCTAAGTTTTCACTCCACATAGCACTCACTTTAGGACATGTTATGGCTTTGAATAAAACACTGCATATGAAGGATGATTGCAGGCAATACTAAATGGTGACAAATAGAAATTCCCTGGATCTATACTAGTTCTAATCAAATAGATTCAAGAGAACTTTAAGGACAGATTTTTAAGTCAGAGAAATCACAGACTAATAATAACCTAAGGATGAGGTACAAATAAAAATTATGTTGGGGTGCTTGGGTGGCTCAGTCAGTTAAGTGTCCAACTCTTGGTTTCAGCTCAGGTCATGATCTCACGGTTCATGAGATCGAGCCCTGCGTCAGACTTTGTGCTGACAGTGTGAAGCCTCCTTGGGATTCTCTCTCTCTCTCAATATGCACCTCCCCACCCTCAAAATAAATGAATAAACTTAAAAAAATACGTCAAGCATAAATAGGTCAACTTCACTGAAGCATAGAAAGGAGAACAAGGAGGGTCAGACAATTACAATTTAATGCCATCGAGGCAATGTTTCACATTGTTTTCCCTAGCATGTCAGTGTTCTTTTAGTATATTTTTGTGAAAGTGTTGATGCTGGCAGTATTTTCTCCTAATATCTATTAAAAAATACTAAAGAATATACAGATTATTTAATAATGTCATTGTCAGTAAATTTTTAAAAATGCTGTTACTTGAGGTTTTCAGGACAGTACATGTAAGATTACCTAATGCACAGCTAACTGATAGTCCATACACAAACATGCCTGCTGTGACTCAGTTTTTTTATCTGTAAAATGGGGATAACAATATCTATGTGACAAATTTTTGTGAGAAATACATAAGATAAATCATGTGAAGAATTTAGAACAGTGCCTAGCATATCCTAATCAGTCAATAAATGTTAGATGATGATGACGACAATGATGAAGAAGAAGTGATATGTACCTTTATTTAATGATCACTGGTCTATGTTCATTTCCATGTTATAATTTTAACACATAATTATGAAATGGGTCAAATGTTGACTTTTTACAGCAAATAATATAGTAAGAAAGCATACTTAATTATCCGCTTTAACTCAATAGTACACTTTATTTTCTTAACTCCATTAACTCCATTATTAAATTCTTTCAACACATTATAATTGAAAAAATATTGCTGTGGTTACATAGCTAGGACTCAAGAAACATTCATTAAATCCATGAATGAAGTTAATGTGGGCAATGTTGCACTAGACATTTGGTCATTCAGTATTTTCTTTCTGCTCTGAGTCTGTAGCAGTGGTTTACCAGTAAATGTTTCAACAACTGACTCTCAGAGGAAAAAGTTATGATTTTAGCATTTACATTTACCAATTTCTCTCATGTAAATATCCCCACCATGGCCAATTTAAAACTACCAATGTGATGTCATTGGATACAGTGTTGGAAAGAGTATAGTATCGCCTGAGAACTTATTAAAAATGCAAAATCTCGGGCCCTACCTCATATCTCCTGAAACAGAAGTCCTGAAGGTGGGGCCTAACAACCTGTGTCTGAACAATTCTTCCAAGTGATTTTCATGCATATTGAAGTTTGAGAACCACTCACTACCTTATCCCACTGCTGTTGTTTCTGAAGGAGCAACAGTGCTAAGTAGCTTCTAACATATATTAATTAATGTGCTAACTAATGACTAACAATGTTGACGTTTTGATTCTTAAAAGCATCTAATTATGGCCTCTGAAATGGTAACTCATTTATTCCTGGAATCCTTATACAAAGCTGCTACACTTATGGGAAGGTAGAAAGGTAATTTCATCTTCAAATATTTCCATGTTTCAGCTGCTATTCAAAGGCTCTGAGAATGGGTCATTAAGTACTACTGGTTGTGATTTCTGGTGGTTTCGGGGGTAGAGACCATGAGCAAAATTCCTGTGCTAAAATAAATAGATGTCGTGTTGCATTAGTGGATATATTAATCAACTTGGGTTGCCAGTTGGTTTTGGAAATCACATTAATACAGCCCTAAACCTAGTTATTGCATTCACAGTTTTGGCAGAGAGGTACATGTTTCCAGCATGTTCTGGGGGGCTTTGGATTGGCACAGCCTCTAGAGGTCAGCAGGTACAACCTTGTACCCTAGGTAAGGTTACCTCCTGAGGCTGGTGTTCATCCAACAGCCAAAATATTTCCAGCCACAGAACATGTTCTATTTTTGGACAGCTCTAATTATTCTTCCATATATTGAACTGAAATCTGCCTTCCTGTAATAGTCATCTAAATTCTGAATCTTATTTAATAATCTCTCTCTCACTGGGCAGCCTGTCAGATATAAGAAAAGCTCACAACTAGCTTCTTTTACAAATCAGGCTTCCCCACTTCTTTTGGGTGTTCTTTGTGTGATATGATTTTTAAACTCTTCACCATCCTGCCTCATGATGCTCTTCAGTATATTAATATCTTCCTTAAAATGTGGCACTCGTAACCAGAGATAATGCTACCATGTGGTCCAATCAGGGCAGAGTCTGCTTGCTTGTTGAACACAGAACTCTGTGATTGTGTCAGCTTTATCAGCCACCATGCTCACTTGAGTTAGTTAACTTGAGTTGGGCTCACCTTGAATTCACTGTCAGCCACAACCTCCACACCAAGCAATTACGCAATGTGTTACCTATTCTTGACTTGTATTGTTGATTTTTAACCCTAAGTGCAAGGTTCATATTTATTCCTGTTAAATTATAATCCTGTTGGTGTCAGCTCCTAATTCTAAAATACTATCTTTTACAACCCAAATTGGCATCCAATTTTACTCTCTCTCTTCCTTTTTCTCCGTCTCCCAGGTTTATGCCTTCTGCGAACCTAAGAGCATGCCCTCTTTCCATTCAAATCCCTGAGAAAACTGTTGAGCAAAACAGAGCTAACTCCCACTCTCCTCCCTCAATCAATTATTAAACATCAAAACTTGGAACTGGAATACACTGTCCAGAGGAAGTACCAGTTCAATATTGACTCTCATTTGCCAATTGTATTTCAGTCTGCCTTTCTGCCAAAGTAACTTAAAAAACGAAAATACCACCATCGTTGTGAATAATTCCCAGGGAACACTTAGGATGCTTTAAAAATTTGATATATATCCCCATTCTTCGATGTGTGCAGAAGGTGACAGTTTAAGAACAATATAGAATAATTAAAAGCTCTAATCATAATCCTGTATTAGTTGAAGTACTTAGAGAGCATTGATACTATACTGAAAACATTACTACGAATTTATTTTTTTGTAATTTTCTTTGAATTGCTTTTATGTTTATGGAAAACTATTCCTCCAGTGGCTCCTTAAATCTATAAAAATCAAAAATAATGATAAAGAAAGATTTTTTAAATCTATTTAGCGCAGAGTATCAACACTTAGAGTTTACAGGCTATGTGAAGAAACATATTCCTAAACTCTATTTATAAGCTACGCGATTATGTAAGATGTGGAGGTGAAAGCGAATAACGTCAAATCACAAACACCAAAATGCCATTCAAGGGGTGGTCTCTGAGATGATATCTGATCTGGCACCTTTAGACTACCCAGAGAGGAACGATTAGAAAATATGGTTCCATTGACACCAGTCAGGAGGAGGGGGTGGCGACTTTTTCTTTTTTAACATGAAAAACCCTGGCTAACCTAACATCACAGAATTTTGAAATAATTTTTGAAGTAATGCTGATACACCACAGCACTAAATATTTTTGTTCATTTTGAATCTCCCCCTCAAAAGCGGCCTTGTGTACTGTTGCATCACTGCTTACAGGAAAGCAAATTACTTTGCACATTTAAATGGATGGTCAATGGTGCCAAGGCTACAGTTACTGAGTAGTCACAGCTTCCTCACAGTAACTAAAATATCCTATTTACATGTTTTTAAAATGAGAGATATAAGGCAATTGGAACCCTTGCACACAGGTGGGGGGGGGATGTAAAATGGTGTAGCTGCTGGAGAAAATAATGTGATGATTACTCAAAAAACTAAACATAGAATTACAATATGACGGAACAATTCCACCTCTGGCTAGGTACCCGAAAGAAGTGAAAGCAGGGACTGGAACAGGTATTTGTACACCCATGTTCATAGCCACATTATTCACAGTAGCCAAAAGGTAAATCAACCCAAGCATCCATGGATGGATGGATGGACGGATGGATAAAAAGTGTGGTATATACATATATGTTAGTCTGCGGGGCTGTCATAACAAAACACTGCGGACCTAACAAACCAATGGCTTAAACAAAATTTATTTTCTCACAGTTCTGGAGGGTGGAAGACCAAAACCAAGATGCCTTTAGGGTTAGTTTCTGGTGAGACCTCTCCCGTTGGTTTGTAGATGGCTCCCTTCTCTCTGTGTTCTCCTATGAACTCAACAATCACAGAAAAGGCACTCTGATGTCCCCTAGAATGGCAGTTCTAGGGGATTAGAGCCCCACCCTATGACCTTATTTATCTCCATAAAGAAACTGACTCCAAATGAGGTCACACTAGGGACTGGAGCTTCAACGTATAGGTTTGGAGTGGGGTGGGAGTGGGGGGACAATTCAGTCCATAATAACATACAATGTAATAGTATTCAGGCTTAAAAAGGAAGGATATTGTGACACAAGCTACAACATGGAATACCTTGAGGACGTTATGCCAAGTGGAATAAACCAGTCACAAAAAGACAAGTGTTGTATGATTCCACTTATGAGATTATTAAAATAGCCTAATTCATTGAGACAGAAAGTAAAGTGGTGGCTGCGAGGGACTGGAGAGGGGGAAATGGAGAGTTAAATGTTTAATGGGTACAGAATTTCAATTTTGCAAGATGAAAAACTTGCAAAGATGGATAATGGTGATGGCTGCACAACAGTGTAAATGTACTTAATACTACAGAATTGTACGTTTTTCAGTATTTTCCATTTTATGTTTTAAAGTTTTAAATCTACCATTTATATATGTTTGTTTTACCATAATTTTTTAACAAATGAGAAAAGCACTCTTGGATTAAACCATTCATATTTAGTATGTGACCCCAAGTGGCCCTCACTCTCGGTGGACCTGTTCTTCCTGAAACACATTTAAACACACACACACACACACACACACACACTACGGTGCCATGATGTGCCATCAGCCTATCAGCAAATAGTCTCAATTCTTTGTTTTATGTTTTTTACAATGTTATCTTTTCAAATGTATAAGATGGGTATTTCATCATCTACATCTACCTTTCCATAGAATCTCATAAATTTTTGTATGAATTACAACTTATTTTTTTTTTCATGTATTGTCATCATAGTGATGGTAATAAACTTGTATATTTACTGAATTACAGGAAAATCAGTTTGGGGACTTCCAGCCCTACAAGAATGTAAATAATTTAACAATATTGTTAGATGTTAGTTGAGTATAAACTAGCAGAATTGGGAAGTCCCAGATTTGTTTTGCCTTTGGTCTCTTTTTCCCTTCCTCAGCCAATATCTAAATGCAGGGAATGCCTGGGTCCTGGCACGCAATAAATATCTGTGGAAGAAATGAATAAATATGAGATATGCGTGTTATACAAAGATTCCCTTGTTGAAGAAAGGGAAAAATCCAATGTCTCATGTAAAACATCTGGGTGTGAATGTCTAAGTTGAGTGTGAATACTATTTTGAAATAGTATTACAATGTTGCAGGAATAAATCCGCTTTTAAAATACAGCTAATAGTTTTTCATTTATTAAGAATTTTTTTCCAAGGGCACCTGTGTGGCATAGTTGGCTAAGTGTCCTGAATCTTAATTTCTGCTCAGGTCATGATCTCAGTTTGTGAGTTTGAGCACAAATGTCAGGTTCTGCGATGACAGTGTGGAGCCTGCTTGGGATCCTCTCTCTCTCTCTCTCTCTCTGTCGCTCTGCTCCTTCCCTGCCCATGTTCTTTCTCTCAAAAATAAATAAATAAAATTTTTTAAAAATTTTAAGAATTTTTTTTTCAAGTATGGCAAAGCATTTAGAAATGAAAATTTTCAGTATCACTTAGTTGCTTTTGTAAAGCGAAAGCCAGAAACTCCACTGTGGCTTCTGGGTTATCTATCTTAATACCTTTGCAAATATTGTGATTCAAAATTTTCAAGTTTTGCTAGACCCAAAGGAAAGAGAAACAGTCTATCCTATTAGAAAGAAGAGAGCTGGAACAAAGAAATTCAGGTTTTTGTAATGCTTTGCGCATTGTAATTTCTCTATATATGCAAATAACATATATTAAAATGCTGACCAAAGATAAACACCTGGAACTGTGTGCAATTATACTGATTAATGATTAAAGCCATTAAAAAGTTAAGTGTTTACTAAATGTGCAATGTTATGTTGATAAATGAGGAGGAGGCAAAATGATAAGGGTTGGTCTGGCTCTCCATGGTCTTATAATCTGGCCAAGAATATAGTCTTACACACTGAACAATTAGGCCAAAGTTGGGTGATGCTGCCTTTTGTTGAAAAAGAAATTCAGAGAAGGTATGATCATTGAGAGGTAGTCATGGAAAATGTGGCTTTTGAGCAAGACGTGGCTAGATTAATGAAGTCAACACACGAATTTGAAACAATTTGTAATTTAAAAAAATGTAAGCATACAGTCAAATACGTATGAAATCTGAGGATGGGAATCTGTTAAGGTTTTCTGCTATGTCAAAGAAATGGAATGTAAAGCAGATTTCCAACATCATTGCCAATCTCCATTAATCAGATCATTATGACATGAATAGGTTCATATAAAAAGCCTCATAGTTTTCTTCAAACACTGGCTACTTCTTACAGCAGATGAAACAATTAAAGCAATAAATATGGGCCAATTAGCAGGACTCTCTTTAGCCCAGTTCTGATTGCAGTGTTCACAAATCACAGAATAACATTACCTTTACTCCATCAGGTGGTACTTTTTCATGTTATTACTGTGTAAAATGCAACAATTTAAAAATTATAGATATTCCCCCTCCCCAACCCCGCCAGTTTCCAATCTTCTAGTTAACAAAAAAGAGGAGGGAATTAATTCTTTTTTTTTCTTTTAATTTCTTGTCCTTCTCTCTTAGGGAGGCTTTCCCGATTGTCATCTCAGTTGTATCTTCCTATCTTGTCTTTAGTAACCCCTTGTGGTTGTAGCCTGGCTATGCCATGCCCATTTGTCAGTTAAAAAGGCTAACGTGGGAAGTCCTATTGTGCTCTCAATTTCTCATTTTTTTACAACAGCCTGACCCCCACAAGGAGACACTGGGTGAGCAGCAGCTGGGTCCCTAGAAGAAGGAGGAGTTTAAATACATTCCCTTTGAACTTGTGTGGTTCCCTGCCATTGCTTCCCACAATGCACATGCAATTATCTTTATGTTTCCATTTCTGCTAAAAAGCAAATCTCTGTCTCCTCCAAAAGAGCATGAACATAACTAACCACCACACTGGAGAGCTCTGTAGGGAGTTAAAGGGAGGAGGGGGCTGGGCCAATAGAGTATAGATCAGAGGGAGCAGGTGGAAGCTTGGTCTGAAATCTGTTCCTGGATGTTGCTCTCAGCAGTGCTCTATTAGTGAACAAATCATGTAAGTCATTGAGAAAGTAGTGTTAGAAAAATTTTGGATGAGAGAAAGAAGGTACTGTGGAGGACTCCTCTCCTTTCCACCCACATCTACTCCAGGCAAAGAACTCAAAGAGTGAACAACAATGTGTTTGCTCTGCATTGTCTGCTTATGCTGAGATAATTAATGACCCAGTCTAGGGATAAACCAGTATCTAAAATGACTCTCTGGGTAGAACAGTTGGTCAAACCTGTAAGTTAGTGGCTATGAATAGTGTGATAAAAAAAAAAAAAAAGAAAAGAAACCTAGACTGCATACTTCTCAAGGATTTGTGAATCAGCTCATGCACCCCTTCCTTCTACAGATTTTTTGAGAAGGTGCTCTTCCGGGCTGCCCCTGGTGCGAAGACTTTGTCGTCTCCCTATCCTTTGAAGCTGGAACCAGAAAAAAAGGTGAGTCCCAGAAGTCCTGGTTCCCCACCTGGAGCTGCCCAAAATGGCAGTGTCACAAGAAAGACCGTGATATACCCATCATGGATAGTCCATCCACTACTACCAGCGCAGAAGAGTAATTCAGACAGACTGTCTAGACTATCTAGTGGTAGTGTGGTCACCACTGGACATCTACATAGTGGTATCTGTGAAACAGCCTGAACCTTCTCATCTTATTCTGATTGCAAGGGAGGAAGTTAGTAATGGCCTGTATATGAGGGAACTCCTGCTTAGTACCCTGACGTCGAACACTTCCCTTACTTGCATTGTGCAGAATTCAAATAATGAGTTCTATCTGAAGTTGAAGTAGATGTGTCGCAGTCGGGGAAGTTGGCCAGAGTTTTAGCACTGAAAATTCAGTGTTCTGGGAAAACCCTCCCTTGGGGGTAAATTAGGACAAATGGTCATCCTAGGATAGAATGCTGATGTGGCCGGAAAAAGATGGTCTCCATCCGGACAACAGGAGCAACTAAAGCCAGAGAAAAGGTAAAGGGAATGTACAAGGAGGTGGCACCAGCTGTCTGGCCTGCTGGATTTGCTGGCTGGAGGTAGGCAGACAGTAAATCAACTCTGTACTGGAGCTGAATTTCAAAGCCCTAATCAAGATTCCCTAAATATCCTTTGGTAGCTGTTTAAAAAAATGTAAACAGAGACCAACTATGGTTTGTGATTATCTATGCGCAGTTTTCTTTGCTCCTCATTCTTCTTTGTCTCTGTAATTGTAGAAGAGAAAAAAATAAGGAGAGATTGGGGGAGGGAGTAGACACAGAGGTTAAAGGCATATCAGTAATTTGGTGAAGGTAGGAGACAGTAGAGGATCCAAATCCTTGTGATCCTTTTTGATGAACAGACCACAGGAATCACCATTATGGCAGAAGTTATCTTTGAAGCTGCCTTATATTAGAGCACTAGCTCAAAATTTTATCTACTCCATTGTGACTAGTTGAGATGTGAATAGGCAGGCGACAGGAGATTGAAGTATCCCTGATCGTGGAAGCTCTGTCTTTGGGCCAGGTAGGGTGGGATGTCATTTCCTTTCCATTTATCTGTGGGATGACACTCTCCCACTTTCTGTGACTCTCTACCTTAATAAATGGTCCTGACTTTTTGTGCAATACATAATTTTCCTCTGGGCACGACCTCAGCTCCAAATGTATGTTTTCAACTTCAAAACATGTTAAACTGAGGCACTCTGTCATTATTTTAGGTGATTCACAGTGGTGAAGTAAACATTTACTGTACAGTTTTTGTCTGTTACATCATCACACAAAAATGACAGCACAAACTCCCATCCAAATTTGGAGATAATGTTTAAGACAGTCTGATTTCTTTTTGAGAGAGAGAAAGAGAGAGCGAGTGTATGCGTGCGTTCGTGCAAGTGGGGGAGGGGCAGAGGGAGAGGGAGAGAGAATCTCAGGCAGGCTCCATCTCACTATCATGAGATCATGGTCTGAGCCTCAGACGCTTAACCGACTGAGCCACGCAGGTACCCCAAGAGACAGTCTTATTTAAAATAAAATCTGGGGGCGCCTGGGTGGCTCAGTCGGTTAAGCGTCCGACTTGGGCTCAGGTCATGATCTCACGGTCCCTGAGCTCGAGCCCCGCGTCGGGCTCTGTGCTGACAGCTCAGAGCCTGGAGCCCGTTTCAGATTCTGTGTCTCCCTCTCTCTCTGCCCCTCCCCTGTTCATGCTCTGTCTCTCTCTGTCTCAAAAATAAATAAACGTTAAAAAAATCAAATCAAATCAAATCTGGATGTTGCAAATAAGTATCACCATTTTCCAAGATAATCTTTCAAGCCATTAAAATTGTGGCTGCCAATTGGAGAAAGCCATTTCAAGATGCTGTGGACCCGGAAGACTGTGATCCTCAAACCCAAATTCATGAAGGCTGAGGCTTTCAATTTGTGAATGAGCTGCTTCTCCATGCTGCTATTTGTGCCTCAGAGTGTTCTGGGTGAGTAGCAATGGGAAATTATTTATGAAGCAATGATTAATGAGGTTGTTGACCAATATAGGGGCTGATGTAAATAACTTCCTACTTTATAGTCCTTACAACAATCCATACATACAGGCAATATTTCCATAGCACCTCCCCTCCCTCAGAAGCAGAGGTAGAATTATCACAGTATTGGAGATTTATTGCAAGCTCATTTCAATCTTTATTTTCTGGGTGATTATATGCCAAGGTCAATGATAAGCGATCATTTATTTGGGGGACCCATTTCAAGGGAGTCTAAGACACCTGGTTTGAGGAAAAAAAGTATTCCTGAGACCTAGAATTGATAGGTTTTTGTTGTTGTTGTTGTTGTTTTGTTTTGTTTTGTTTAATCCCTGCAGACAAGAGGAGCCAACATTCTGCAGGGCACTTCCACATGTCCAAGGGTGCACGTGTGAGCCAGTGTGTGCACATGGGCACACGCACACACTGTGAGGGGCAGTGATGGAGGAGGGGAGTGTGGGTTAGCACTGGATCCTATATTCTAAGTGGCTGCACAGTCCTCAGAAAAGGAAATGAATGAGATTTACCACCTCCGTTCCTAGGAATGTAGAATCATATGTTGTTGTTGTTGTTGTTGTTGTTGTTGTTGTTTTAAATCTTCTTTATTTAGCCCACACGACTAACATGTCTACTTTGTTCTGTTTCCATTGTGTGCCAAGAGGATGGCGATAGCTGGTTAGCTTGTAGACTGAAGTTTGAAAGAGTCTGGAAATCTCTAAAATAAGGAGATGTGGGAGGTATTATTTCCTTGCTATGAACAAAGAATTTATGTAACCCAGTTGCTATCAGCCTTTATTCACTAATCTTCCCTTAACTTTAGATAGCTTTGTTTACGTAAGTTTTGAATACTTAGATTCTTGATTACCCTGTCATCCGTGCCATAATTCATTGGGCTGGAAAGCATATTTTGTTCTTATATAATCATTTGCAGAATGATATGAGGCACACTGATTCAAATTATACAAATGTTCCCATCCTTTTATTTTGTTAATTGTGGGCTTTTAAATTACTTGTAAAAATCAGTGGTAGTGAGCCAAGATCAGCCAGCTTCTGATCTTCTTCTGAGTAAGGGCAAGTTAGACCTTACGGAGGAATAGAATTGGAGCATATGCGAGCTTCCAGGAGCAGAACACATAACAGGTCTATCACTCTAGACTCTACTGCGTTTCCCAGTCACATGGACCACCTGTATCATGGACTCTTGGTGTGTTTGTTTAACATGCAGAGCCCCAGAAAATCTCAGAAGTTTGGGTATTCTGCATTCTTAAAAGTCTCCATAAGTGGTTCTTAGGCATATTACATTTTGAGAATCAGTGCCCTAGATTTGGGATTGTGGTTAGCTCAGAGTCCCCTCAGGGATACCTTAGTATTACTGGTGGTAGAATACGACAAAGAACCCAGAAACTGGATTTGACTCACTTTTCATGGCACACTGTGTCTCTTTTTCCTTTAGTAGCCACCTCCCTCCCCTAATTTTGCATGTGTAAGTTTTGATCATTGTTTAGTACACTTGGGAGGGACTACACTAGATGTCCTGGCCACTTGGGGTTCCTAGCTCTGCCCTCAGGTCCCCCAATCTCCACTCCCAAGGCAATTCATTTGACTGTCAAGAATGAGGCTTAGAAGTAAATTGGGTCTCCCTTTCCTGCACCGGAAGATTTCCTGAGGCTGTCCCAGGTCCTCTACAGACAGAGACACTCAGTCCTGATCACACTCTGCTTGGAAATGAAGTAGTAGGACTCCTCATAATGTCTGACTAGTTCAACACTTAATACAGAACAGGAGCAATCAGTCTGCTCATTTCTTCCCCTTAAATGATCGCTTGTGATCCCTTTTGATGAACAGACTACAGGAAAACCCATTTTGGCAGAAGTTGTCCTTGAAACTTCCTTATGTTGGAGTCACTTGCTCAAAATTTTATGTACTCAATTGTGTCTAGTTGAGATGTGAGAAATTCAAGTGCCAGGGAATTGAGTCTCCATCCCTGACCTTGGACCCTCTCCTTCAATTCTACCCCTCCTGCAATTGTGTAGTTTTTCAGAAATTATTTCTTTTATTTTAGAAAGTGGCTGCCCCAAATAAATGATTTGGCCAAATAAATGATTTAAGGTCTCTTTCAGTACTGTTATTCTTAAAGGCATGGATCATCTTCTATCTGCCTCAGAGTTTCCCCTAGAGTGTATTTTTCTAAAAGATGATGTCTGTGGTCAAAGGCGCCTTTTAATTGGCGCTAGGAAAGGTCCTACCTTTTCGGAGATAATTGCTGGCAACCGGGGTTAGCAAGACAGTGAGGCACTTTATCCTTTATCACTTGCTGTGAACGAAATGGACTAGGATTGTACACAGCAGGTGTCAGGGTAAAGTGCTTCCTTGCCGGATTTCAGCATGCATTACCCCTCCTCTTGCAGGAGAGGGAGGAAGGAAAGAGAAGTGGACTCCAGCTACACAGTCAAAGCGGGTTGCCTGTAGGAAAAGACGATCCACCGGTGCACCCTAAGGAGATCTTTCTACCCTTTCTGACTGTATAGAATGACATATAGTTTTCACCAACCAAGATTACATAAAATAATGAGGTTTCTATGTAGTATTCCAAAATTTGCCATTCCACCACCACATCTTTTTTTTTTATATATATATAATTTTTTTTAACGTTTGTTATTGACAGACAGAGCGTGAACGGGGAGGGGCAGAGAGAGAGGGAGACAGAATCTGAAACAGGCTCCAGGCTCTGAGCTGTCAGCACAGAGCCTGACCTCACAAACCATGAGATCATGACCTGAGCTGAAGTTGGACGCTTAACCGACTGAGCCACCCAGGCGCCCCCACCATAACATCTTTTTAATGGCACTTGTCTCCTTTAGTATGATTTAGACCAGATCTATAAGAAAATCCAAAAGGCAAACAGTCATCAGGTTAAAAAATATATTTTGTGAGAGCTCTAATTATTAGTGTCATAAATAACTTCATCTTCTGGGCACAGTAGCAAGCAGTTTTGTTACATTGCTAGTGATCTGTATCCGTGGACAGTCGTAACACATATAGGAGCTTACCACATGCTAGGCACTGTTCTAAGTTCTCGATGTGCATTAGCTCACTTAAAACTCTCAGCAACCCCACAAAGTAGGTATTATTATTGCCCTCTTACAGGTGGTATAACTGAGGCACAGAGTGGTAAATACATGGTCCAGAGCACAGCAGTAAGTAAGTGGTAGAGCCAGAAATTTTAGATCCGTGTTACTCAGTGTGGTCCCTGGCCCAGCAGCATGGGCCTCACCTGAGAGCTGGGTAGAAATGCCCAGCCCAGAACTTTGCATTTTCAGAAGACTCTCCAGGTGATTCATATGTAACGTTTTAAAACCACCAATTTAGATAATCTTAGATTATTTCTCTTTATACCCATTACAAACCTGCTTATGGCTTCAGACTTTGGGAAATAGAGTGTACTTGGCTGGCTTCTTAAGACAAAATGAGATTTTAGAGGGATTCTTGTGTCCTCTCCCCAGTCGCTCCCTCCTCTACTCATCTTCTCAAGAAAAAGATAGCTTTTTTTTTTTTAATAGCTTCTTAAGAAAAAAAAGTTTAAAAAGTTAATTGAATTCATGTTATATAAAGGCCACTTTCATTCCACTAAATCATCCTAACAAGCCTTTGGAAATAGGTACAATTATCCTTAAAGTTAGGTTAAGAAAAAAAGCCACGATGAAGTCTCAGTTTGCTAGTCTTTGCCTCTTGAAGCAAGAGGTTCATGTGTATCCATTTCCTAGTAGGTAGCATGGTGCCCAGCTTACAGTGAACAATCAGCTAAGCTTTAACAGAAACATCCATTTTTTCAAACCCTGACCCAACAACAAAAAACTTTTCTTGCTTCATCCTGAGCATTCGTCCCCGATTTAAAGAAATGATATTATGGGGCGCCTGGGTGGCTCAGTCAGTTAAGTGTCCGACTTTGGCTCAGGTCATGATCTCGCAGCCCATGATTTCAAGCCCCACATCAGGCTCTGTGCTGACAACTAGGAGCCTGGAGCCTGCTTCAGATTCTGTGTCTCCCTCTCTCTCTGCCCCTCCCCTCCTCACACTCTGTCTCTGTCTCTCTCTCTCAAAAATAAATAAACATTAAAAAAAAATTTTTTTTAATGATATTAATGCAACCTACAAAGGATCAACTTTGGAAAATTAAATGAAAGCCTAGAAAGGCAAATAAATCCTACTCCTTCCCATTTGGGTTCATATAATAAAAGTGTTTATTGTTCTTCAAAACAACCCAAAATAACAAACAAACAAACAAACAAACAAAAAACAGAATATGAGACAAAGCTTGTCCTGCTTTTCAAAGTGAAAGCAGTAACTGATGTTTTGGATTTCTTTGTTTTTATTTTTGTTTTTGTTTTCTCACAAATTACATCAGTGATGATTTAGATGACCAACAAGTTAGGATTGATTTAGAACTGCTGTCCCTTAGAGATAAATTTTGATTCAGGCAAATCATATATTGTGTCTACAGAATAAAACACAGATTAGCCAACCGAATGTGTCAGTACCATTAAAATGTATAAGCTTTTGTCATGAATTAGTTTTCAAAAATGTAAAATATTTGCTTCATGAATTATAGTGATAAGGCATCAGGTGAATTTGCTGTAGGACAATTTTATTCCCTCTTCAAGTAGGAAACCGGTGGCAGTTCAGTGTGAAGAGTCATTTTCTATTTTTAAAGTAATTGAATTTGAGACATAACTATTAGTGTGACAGTTTCCCAGGGCAAAAAATGAGATGAATAAATGGGTCTGAAACCCAGGCTAATGGAGCAGTGCTTTTCAAAATTACATACACATTTATGTACTTCTACCACTTATAGTTTCATTCATCATATTGGGTTTTGGCCATTTCCTTGAGAGTATTTCCAATTCTAATATATTTCTAACAGAACTCCCATGCTGTGATCATTCCTTTATATAGTAGGATTCTACAATATTCCTGATTTACAGGAGCAGATTTTCTAGTAGGTATATGATATCTGACTAAATACATCAATTTTTTATTCAGTCAGTAATCTGGATACAATGCACATAAATATGCCATATAAATAGGGGGCAAGTGAACACTTCTATTCTTCTGATCAAGGCTGTGTGACCTTAAGCAACTCACTTAGCTCTCTGAACCTCAGTATTTCCATCTGAAAAATGATAGGTTAAATTAGATCATTTTTTATGCTGCCTTTTTAATTTAATAACCCATATTAATTATTCCATCTATCTCTTTAATTTGGACCAAGTGGGAATTCATGAAAAAGTTTGAATGAAAGAATGTATTTCTTTTCTTTTCTTTTTTTAAATTTTAATTCTGGTATAGTTAACACACAGTGTTATATTATTTCAGGTGCACGATATAGTGATTCAACAATTCTATACATTACTCAGTGTTCATTGTGATAAATGAACTTGTAATCCCCGTCACCTATTTCACCCATCCCCCACCCACCTCCCCTCTGGTAACCATCTGTTTGTTCTCCATTGTTAAGAATCTGTTTCTTGGTTACTGGAGGGGATATGGGAGGGGGGGATGGGCTAAATGGGTAAGGAGCATTAAGGAATCTACTCCTGTTGCACTATATGCTAACTGATTTGGATATAAATTTAAAGAATAAAATTAAAAAGAAAGAAAGAAAGAAAGAAATTCTTGCTTTGTCTCCTGTTTATTTCTTAAATTCCACATATGAGTGAAATCATATGATATTTATTTTTCTCTGACTGACTTATTTTTTTTAACGTTTTATTTATTTTTGAGACAGGGAGAGACAGAGCATGAACAGGGGAGGGTCAGAGAGAGGGAGACACAGAATCTGAAACAGGCTCCAGGCTCTGAGTTGTCAGCACAGAGCCCTACACGGGGCTTGAACTCACGGACCGCGAGATCATGATCTGAGCCACCCAGGCGCCCCTCTGACTGACTTATTTTACTTAGCATTATATACTCTCTCGATCCATCTATGATGTTGCAAATGGCAAGATTTCATTCTTTTTTATGGCTGAGTAATATTGCTGTGTGTGTGTGTGTGTGTGTGTACCACATCTTCTTTATCCATTCATTTATTGATGGACATTGGGCTGCTTCCATAATTTGGCTATTGTAAATAATGCTGCAATAAACATAGGGGCACATATGTCATTTTAAACTAGTGTTTTCATATTCTTTGAGCAAATTGTATTGTGATGACTGGATCATAGGGTAGTTCCATTTAAAATTTTTGAGGAACCCCCATACTATTTTCCACAATGGCTGCACTGGTTTGCATTCCCACCAACAGTGCACAAGGGTTCCTTTTTCTCCACATCCTCACCAACACTTCTTGTTTCTTATGTTTCTTGTGATTTTAGCCATTCTGAAAGATATGACGTGATAGCTCATTGTACTTTTGATTTGCATTTCAACATGAGTGATGTTGAGCATCTTTTCACGTGTCTGTTGGCCATCTGTATGTCTTCTTTGGAGAAATGTCTGTTCATGTCTTCTGCCCACTTTTAAATAAATAATGATGAAGATGATGATGATGATCATCATGATTTTGGTGTTGAGTTGTATATGTTCTTTATGTATTTTGGATATTAACCTTTTTTTGGATATGTCATTTGCAAATATCTTCTCTGATTCAGTACACTTTTCTTCTTCTTCTTCTTCTTCTTCTTCTTCTTCTTCTTCTTCTTCTTTTGAGAGAAGGACTGAGGGTGCAAGTGAGCAAGGGGCAAGAGAGAGAGATTCCTATGAGGGGGGGTGAGAAAGAGAAAGAGAGAGAAGCAGGGCTCACCTGAAGCAGGGCTTGTGTTTTACCTGAAGTGGGGTTCATGTTCATCCGATGTGGGACTCAAACTCACGAACCCATGAACCATGAGATCATGACCTGACTTGAAGTCAGATGCTTAATGACTGAGCCACCCAGGCACCCTCAGTAGGTTTTCTTTTAGTTTTGTTGATTGTTTCCTTTGATTGTGCAGAAGTTTTTTACTTTGATATAGTTCCAACAGTTTATTTTTGCTTTTGTTTCTTTTGCCTCAGGAGACATAGCTAGAAAAATGTTGCTACGTCTGATGTCAGAAAGATTATTGCCTGTGTCTCTTCTATGATTTTTATGGTTTCATGTCGTTAATCCATTTTGTGTATGGTATAAGAAAGTGGCCCAGTTTCCTTATTTTGCATGGGCCTATCCAATTTTCCCAACACCATTTGTTGAAGAGACTGTCCTTTTACCATTGCCCATTATTGCCTCCTTTATCAAAGATGATTTGACTATATAATCACAGGTTTAGTTCTGGGCTCTCTATTCTGTTCCATTCATCTATGTGTCTATTTTTGTACCAGTACCATACTGTTTTGATTGCTACAGCTTTGTAGTATACCTTGAAATCTAGGATTTTGATACATCCAGTTTTGTTCTTCATTTTCAAGATTGCTTTGGCTATTCAGTGTCTTTTGTGTCCATACACATTTTAAGATTATTTGTTCTAGTTCTATGAAAAAATGCTGTTGGTATTTTGGTAGAGATTGTATCAAATCTATAGCTTTCTTTGGATATGGACAGTTTAGCAATATTTGTTCTTCCAGTCCACAAGCATGGATTATCTTTCCATTTGTTTGTGTTGTCTTCAATTTAAAGAATGTATTTTTAAATAAATGTAATTAAATTTTAAAACCTCATAGGACCTAGAACCGGGCAACCTGTTATTTTGTAAACAGATGTTTTAAAGATACATAACCATGCTCTAAAATATTTTTAAAATCTCTTCATAATTTTGTTTGTGATATTAGTTTTCATATAAGATCTCTGTAATGCAAAAATCACACCTTTACAAATCTCCTCACTATGTCTTAGAACTTAACAAATTGCTAATGAATCCTTTTTTTTTAAACATTTTTTTAAATGTTTATTTATTTTTGAGAGAAAGAGACAGAGCATGAGGGGAGAGGGACAGAGAAAGAGGGAGACACAGAATCGGAAGCAGGCTCCAGGTTCTGAGCTGTCAGCACAGAGCCCAATGCAGGGCTCGAACTCACGAACCGTGAATCATGACCCAAGCTGAATCGGACATTCAACTGACTGAGCCACCCAGGCACCCCTGCTAGTGAATCCTTTATGGTAGAATAAGCCCACGAACAAAATGTCTTAAAAGTATAAGTAATTAATTTTTCTATCAGATTAAACTCACAGTTATCAAAAACATATGGATTATTGAAGGCAGAACATTGTTTGACTTTGGGGGGATTGACTGGGAAAGATCATTAAGCAACTTTTTAGGGCGATGAAAATGTTGGCTATCTTGATGTAAGAAGTAAATACATAGGCACAGTGTTCACTTCATAAAATGTTATCAAGCTGAATACTGGATTAGTGTACTTTCTGGAGTATATGTTACTACAAAACAAAATTCAGTGGAGCAAATGTTAAAGACCTTATTGGCTTTGCTCAGTGATTCATGAACTGTCTTGAACCAGTCTAGCAGATGGAAAGGAGCTCCAGGAGCTGTGCAAAACAAAAGACTTTTATAGGCAGGGGAGCAAGAACAAGGAAATTATACTAGGCAAAAAGCGGATTGGTTATTACAGGGTTACTTTCCTTTAGGGGATTGCAGGCATCTATCAGGCAGATTATCTAACTAGTGCTGATCAGGCTAGCCTCATAGGCTGGTGTAAGTAAGACCCATTTCTGAGAGAGCCTATGCTGTTTGAGCCAAGTCTCAGTTTGGTAAGGTGAGGCTTAGCATGAGTAATTCCATTTTGAGCCTGTTTTGTTTTTAACAGGTACATGTCAACCTTTTTTTAAAGTTTAAAAGTTGAACTCACTGACATTTTTTTCAAAGAGATTCTCTATCCCTTTATTAAATGCAAACTAAATACATTCTAAATCCACCTATAATGTAGGAGGTAATTTATGCTAATTATGATATTTAAAAAGAAAAGAAATGAGCAAGAAAAACAAAACAAAATGTATGGTTTAGTTTGTGGGGTGCAGTGTAATATAATTTTCCTCCTTTTCTACATCTTTTACATTATTTCTTAAGGCTTTGGAATTAGATTTGTGTTTCCTTTTAATACCACACTATGCTATGATGGGTATTGACATTATACAAATAGGATAACAGCATAACCTGTAATATTTTAAACATAGTAACAGATTATAAGCTTCTAGAAGAAAAAGAACATCTTATTCATGTTCATTTTTGTAAACTCCAAAGTTCCTAGGCAAGTTTTTATTTTTATTTACTTATTTTTTTTAAGATTTTATTTTTAAGCAATCTCCACACCCCACATGGGGCTAGAACTCACAACCCCAAGATCAAGAGTCACAACCTCCACAAACCAAACCAGCCAGGAGCCCCAAATTATTTATTTTATTTGTTAATTTTTTTTAGTAATCTCTGGGCCCAACATGGGGCTCAAACTCATGACCCTTAGATCAAGAGTTCCAAATGCTTCTTTTTCTGACTAAGCCAGCCAGGCACCCCTCCTGGACAAGTTTTTAATATTGAATAGGGATTCAGTTTACATTTGTTAAATTTGATTTCAGAGCATTATGCTAAAAATTTAGTTTTGGGGCACCTGGATGGCTCAGTCAGTTCAGTGCCTGACTCTCAATTTCGGCTCAGGTCATGATCTCATGGATTGTGAGATGGAACCCCATGTCTGGCTCTGTGCTGTCAGCACACTGAAGCCTGCTTGGGATGCTCTCTCTCCCTCTCTCTCTGCCCCACCCTTGCTTGTGCGTGTGGTCTCTCTCCCTCTAAATATGTAAACTTAAAAAAATTAGTTTCAAAAATATATTTTCAAAGACAAATATTAAAATTTGATAGAAATATTAAAGTTGATGGAGTGGTCAAATTAGGTAACCAAAGTACACTAAGTAAATACACACTGAATCATCTTGTAGAATAATGGAGTCTTCCTTTATCTCTCACCTGCTAATTCCATTCTTTGTAAATATACCACAAGAAATAACAGAAAGAGAAAAATAATTTATGCAAAAGTATTCATGCAGCTTTATTATAACAGTGAAAATCTGGAAATTGAATATAAAATACAGGAAAATGTGAAGTTAATTATTCTATATCAATATACTGAAATCTCTCGAAGATGACAACTTGGAACTATGTAAATACATGACACTAAGTATAAACTGACATGAATTAGAAGAAATTTTAAGTTATCAGTGAAGAAAAACAGTTGCAAGTGACAGAAAACCTAACCCAAACTGGCTTAAGGAAAAGAGGAAATTTATTGGCTGATGTTCAATGAAAAGTTTAAGAAACAGAAAAATCACCTCAAAACAAATCATTGATCTAACTGAAAACACGTAAGGATAACATTTTTAGAAAAAAAAAAAAAAAAGAGAAGAAAAATCTAGGTGATCTTGGGTTTGGTAATCCATGAGGGGGCGCCTGGGTGGCTTAGTCAGTTTAGTGTCTGACTTCAGCTCAGGTCCTGATCTTGTGGTTCGTGAGTTCAAGCGCCGCGTCGAGCTCTGTGCTAACAGCTCAGAGCCTGGAGCCTGCTTCGAATTCTGTGTCTCCCTCTCTCTCTGCACCTTCCCCATTCACACTCTGTCTCTCTTTCTCTCTCAAAAATAAACATTTAAAAAACCCCAAAAATTCCTCTATATGAAAGAGACTGTGCTAAGAAAATGAAAAGACAAGTCACAGATTGGGAAGAAGACATTTGCACATTTGCAAAACACTTATCTGATAGAGGACTTGTATCCAAAATATATACAGAACTTTAAAACTCAACGATAAGAAAACAAAACACCCAATTATAAAATAGGCCAACATGAACAGACATCTCACCAAGGAAGATATACAGATGGCAAACAAGTCCATAAACATTAGTCATTAAGGAATTTTGAATGAAAACAGCAGTGAGATGTAACTACATACCTATTAGAATGGCTTAAAGTAAAAAACAAAACAAAACAAATAAACAAAACCAAATGCTAGCAAGGATGCCACAGCAACAGGCATGCTCACCCATTGCTGGTGGAAATGCAAACGACACAGCTGCCTGGGAAGACAGTTGGGCAGTTTCTTACAAAGCTACCCACAGACTTATCATACGACTCAGCAATCATATTCCTAGGTATTTACCAGACTGATTTGAAAACATATCCACACTTGGGCCAGCACACAAATGTTTGTAGACTTTTTTTCAGAGTTGCTAAAAACTGAAAGCAACTGAGGGGTCCTTCAATAGATGAATAGATAAATGATGAGATACCCATATGATAGAATATTTCTAAAAAGAAATGAACCACCAAGCCATGAAAAGTCATGAAGGAAGCTTAATGTATATTGGCAAGTGAAAGAAGCCAATCTGACAAGGCTAGATGCTGTATGATTCCAGCTCTATGACATTCAGGAAAAGGCAAAACTATAGACACAGTGAAAAGATCAATGGTTGCTAGGAGCTTGGGGAGAGCAAATGAAGAAATGAATAGGTGAAGTTCAAGTGATTGTTAGAGGGGTCAAACTATTCCGTATGGTACTCTGATGGTGGGTACATGGCCTTATGAATTTGTCAATAGACTTTACAGCACAAAGAGCAAATTTTGAGGCATACAAATTTTTTTAAAAATAATTTAAGAAGTAGGGGGGTTCCAGGAAGGAATTCAGACTGTGACAAGAGAGTCTAACTGAAGGGGATGGGGGGAAAAGATGTTCACCTAAGTAACTTTGGAAATGACTAGAGTCTTTAAGTCTAAAGGCAAGAGGTGCTGCAAGGAGGCATTGTACTCTAGTTGATGAAGTTTGTTCTCATGGGGTACAGGTTTCCAGTGCTGATACTTGTATACATGTATACTGGAATCGTACATGGATAGCAAATAGGTGCGGCCAGCTTTCCCATGATTCAAGTGGAACTTCATACATAGGCAAGGGGAGAAGCTTATAAAATATGCTCATGACTTCAAATTATGAAGGAAATAAGATGAAATTTAGTTTATTTCTTGCAGACTTATCACAATTAGTCATACAGTATTCTATTTAATTACATGTTATTGTAATTCCACACAGAAACACCATTCAAATCATTTAAAGCAAGTTGAAGGAAAATGCAAGCCAACAATTGTTCTGGGGTTTAATGTGCATTTTGCCAAAATGCTTATTAACCAAATACATCAAACTTCTAAAAACACAAAAAGGTTAAATCAGTAATAATTAAAATTTGATCAAACATATACTTTTTGTTAACATCAAAGTAGTTCCCATTAAAGTAACATAAACTTAGTGATATAAAAATGTTCTTTTGTGAAAGTTAGCTTAGGTATAGTGAAAACTGGGATGTCGCCGATCTGTTGATGGTTGCATGGTGTTGATGCCCACACTGTGTGCGTAAGAGTAGCAGCATTGTATAAAATAAACGTATGTGATTATTTCATTCTTCCATCCATTACATGAGTATCATATCTGAGCATCATAGAGGTGAGGGATAAAGAATTTATCCCTTGTGAAATTTCTTGTGAAATCCCTTGTGAATTTCCTTGTGAAAGCATACACAAAAACTCTTTACCTGTAACAATCATCCGTTTTCCCACTGTGGAAGATACTGGCTCTCGAAATGATACAGATGCCATGGCTCAGGTTTTAGCCCCAGAAAGAGTCAAAGACTGCAGTCTCTGTTCTCCCTGTCTCTGCCACGAACTGGGTGGTTGTTAAGGACTCTTTACAACAGGGAGATATGGTGTTCCTTCTAACAAAGTTCTGTATTCCAGTATCCAAGGAGAGACGGATACCGTCGTAACATTCCCAGGAACTGTAGCTAATAATATATTTTTTAAATCTGTCAGTATCAAGTCAGAACAGACCTGTTCAGGTACTAGATCTAGAATAGACTTATGTCACAGATAACCTGGCAGGCTCAATCAAGACTTCATTCAATATTTCCCAAAGAATGTCCTGCAGAGGGGTGTTATTGCAAACAAAACAATAGGCAAAAACCACAAATCATGATTAAACGTATTTCAGAAACACTGGCTAGATAAATTACAATATAAAATTATATTAATGAATGAACAATGATATCTGTATCTATGTCTATGTATCTTCCCAGCCCCAATTCCGATACTTACAATATGTGCCTTGGTCATATCAGTGTATTTACGGTTCCCATAACATGTGATGTTCTTTCATTCTTGTGAGTCTTTACACATACAATTCATTCTTCCTATAATGTTCCTATGCAAATATTTCTTGTCATCTGAGAGCCAGAAGCCACCTGTCCTCTCCCAGGAGGATGCCTGCAGACATAGCTGAGTATTTTCTCCTTCATGACCCTTAAACTTCTATAGCGTATTGCTTATACCTGTCTTTTAAACTCTTACCATTTGTCCTGTCTATTTAATTATCTGACACCCCACTAGAATCTAATTCCCAAGAGTTCATGGGAAAAGCATCTTTATTCATCTTTCAATTTTCAGACACTTCGATGCAACTGATACTTAATAAACGTTTGTGGGGTGAATAAGTGAATGAACAGCTAATTTCAGCCTGCCTAGAAATATAATGTTGACCATCAACCTGATAATCCGTGGAATAGAAATTCTAATGATAATTTCAAATTCAACACTGAATATATGAGGTTCTTTATTAAATGTAGTACCTTTTGTCTTTGAAAAAAATTAAAATATAAAGAGTCTTGGAGCACTTGGGTGGTGCAGTTGGTTAAGTGTCTGACTCTTGATCTTGGCTTAGGTCATGATCTCACAGTTTGTGAGTTCAAGCCCCACGTCGGGTTCTGCACTGATGGCATAGAGCCTGCTTGGGATTCTGTCTCTCCTTCTCTCTGCCCCTTACCTGCTTGTGCTCTTTCTCTCTCCAAATGAATAAATAAACTTAAAAAAATTTTTAAAAAGTACAAAGAGTCTTTATGAACTATGAAGAGGTTTGGTAGCATGGTAGGCAGAGAGATGTGCCACCCAGATTCCCCTTCAAGGAAGGGCTTGTTTTCTAGTTACAGGAAATGCCGTCAGCAGACAGTCTCCAGCTGACAGCTCCTTCAGGGTTTGCTTTAGCTGCAGACAACTGCCCCTTCTGTTGGGAGTTGAGCCCTTTCCTGGGCAGCCTGTGTCAGGTGACTAAGTGAGGTGGGAGTATAATAGCCAATCACTGCTGTCTGCTCCAAAACAATTTTTTTTACATGATGGACTAAAATTTGTTGAGCCCTCATCACAGTTCAACTTCTCCCTCTGCCCAATCATGTTTCTATCTCCTTCTGTTCACAAGTGTAGGTCCCAAAGAACCATCTTGCCCCCCCCCCCCGCCAACTTCCAGAGAACCTGATGTGTGAGGACCAGACAGCATAGGTGTACGTATATGTTATACAGGAATGCCCCTCATTGTAACCGCTCAACCCTTCTAAACAGAAAATGATCCTGTTTCCCTTCCCTTGTGTAGGCAACAAGGGTTGATGTTTGTTTTGCTACTGATCTTCTTTGGTGTCATTTTCTTTGATCCTGACTTGCACTTCATCTTTGTGCCCTCTATAGTGGCCCTCTGCAGTTTCAGAAGTTTTCTACTTTTTCTTAAGTTGCCTAGTTCTGGTTATTACAGCCAGGGCTCTCTATCCCTAGCTGAAAGCTTTTCTCAGAAAATTCCCTATCTGTGTCTTTAGACCTATCATTTTCCAAGCTGTCTGTATTGGAAACCTACTAGTGGAAGATAGGAACCTGCTCCTTGGGCTCGTGGGTTTTGTGGTGCTGGGAAGAGAAAGGAAGGAAGAAGCTAGATGAGGAAAAGTAATTCCTTAGTAAAATGAGCAGAAAATAAAGGAGATCTTGGCTTTGGGCTGATGACCTCCCATTAACCCATGAAGGGAAATACAGTCTTCCCCTTCGTCTTAGAAACTGTTACAAATGGGGGCACCTGGGTGGCTCAGTCGGTTAAGTGTCTGACCCTTGATTTCTGCTTAGGTCATGATTTCACAGTTCATGACATCAAGCCCCGAGCGAGGCTCTGTGCTGACAGCATGAAGCCTGCTTGGGATTCTCTCTCCCCCCCACCCTGCCCCTCCCAGGCTCACTTTCTCTCAAAATAAGGAAATACACATTAAAAAAAAAAAAAAAAAAGAAGAAGCTATTACAAACTTCACATCTGTCCTGGGCTCAGGGTTCCCAATTCTGATGGCAAAGGGCTGGAGGGAAGGGAAAATAGAGGAGGAAAATTGGTTTTCTGTGAAATTATTTCACCAACTCAATACGTACTTAGGTTCATTTGTTTTGTTTCATGTTAGGGTTTTTTTAAAAAGTATTTTACAATTAAGTAAAATATTTTCCTGGTTCCAAAGTGAAATCCTTAAAATAAGAAATATTTACAAATGTCTAGCTTTTATTCTTGTCATCTCCATCCCGTTATTTCCTTTTCCTTACAGAAAAACTGTTTGTTTGTTTGTTTGTTTGTTTGTTTGTTTTGAGAGAGAGAACTTGTGCATGCTAGCAAGAGGTGGGGAAGGGCAGGGAGAGAGGGAGAGAGAGAATCCCAAGCAGGCTTCTTGCTGTCAGCACAGAGCCCTACATGTGGCTCAATCTCATGAATCATGAGATCATGACCTGAGCCAAAATTGAGTTGGGCACTTAACCAACTGAGCCTCCCAGGTGCCCTAGGAAAACTTTTAAAAACTATAAGTAAATATATACTGTCCTCCCCTTTCTCAGAAAAATGGTAGTCAACTGAACACGTTTTCCACCTTGCTTTTGTCACTGAACACATCTGGCAATTACTTTATGGAATTATATAAAGATATTTCTCATTTTTGGACAGCCTCAAAATACTCTATTGTATATATTTACCATAATTTATCCAACCAGTCTTCTATTGTTATATGGGCTGTTTCCAATATCTTGTTGTTATAAAAAGTGCTACAGAGTATAGCTCTCTATATACATCTTCTCATATATTTTGCAGAACACCTTTGGGATATATTCTTAGAAGTGTGACCAAAGGATAAAAGCATATATAAATTTGTTTGATATTGCCAAATGTCCCCCCGTAATGATTGTACCAATTTGTATTCCAACAGCAATGTGTGAGAATGCTTATTCCATATAGCCTCACCCACAGAGTACGTTGTCAGACTTTTGGACTTATGACATATAAGTAATGGTAACATAGTAATTTATATTTCTCTCTTTATTATCAAGATTGAACACCTTTTCATATGTTTGAGAGTCATTTGCATTATTTTCTATGACCCTTCTGGTCATGTCTCTTGTGTATTTTACTATCTGCCTGTTGACCTTTTTCTATCCTACTCCTAACAGCATGAGTTAACATTCTATAGGAGGACAACGGACACATCAACAGAGAGTTATAATAAAATGCAATAAGGTCAATGATTATTACAGTAATATGTTTAGTAAACACAGGTTTCCTTAATATCCAAAGGCAGAGCAGTCCTATAGAAACTTTTTTTTTAGTATTTATTTATGTATTTATTTATTTATTTATTTATTGAGAGTGAGTGAGAGCACAAGCAGAGGACAGACAGAGAGAGGGGGGCGGAGAGAGAGAATTTCTATCAGGCTCTGCACTGTTAGTGCAGATTCATGCAGGTTCATGGGGCTCAATCCCATGAACCATGAGATCACGACCTGAGCAGAAATCTAGAGTTGGTCACTTAATGGACCGAGCCACCCAGATGCCCCTCTATGGAACCTTTTGTAATCTGAAATGGCATAAAGGGAAGAGTCTCCCCGGTTTCTGAAAGTTCATGTTAGTTCACATTTGCTTTTACAAAAGACCTACAATAGTACCTGTTTTTGCTAACTGAAAGAAATCCTGAGAGTATTTTTGCTTTTCTGAAGAAAGCTGCTAGTGTACTAATGTGCAAGAGAGGAAGATCACCTGCCAAAGCCTGGGACAGAAGGTGAGGGCTCACATGTGGTGAGACAGGGCTTCCTGGAGGAAGTGACATCTGAACTGCTTTCAAAGAATGGTGAGCATCTAGGTAAGGAATGGGGGAATGGAGGACGGGGTGGGCAGAGAGGACATTAGGACAAAGGACAATGAGCTTGAGCAGAAAAGCCTGTGGACAGGAGGCCCCAGCTGGTGGCTGTTCAATTGGTCCAGGAAAGAAAAGATGAGAGCCTGAGCCAAGGCAGAGGTGATAGCAACGGAGAAGAGACACATTTGGGAATGTGTCGAGTAGAGATTGTAAGGAGTCAGGATGACCCCAGTTTTCCAGCTTGGGTGAGTAGTGAGTAGTAGTAATACCACAAAAGAAGACAGGATAAATAAAAGAAAAAGGAAACCAAGGCCAATAAATAAAAGTATTAACTAGGTGTGGATTTCTATATGCTACACAACAGGCTAATACAACAGTTACAATTAAGCCCAAATCATCATAAAATGTTATGACAGCTTTTGAACTCATTATAGGGGATGAAAGATGATCTCCTGTGGCCACCAGATGCACTTCTATTAGAGAAAATCCCTATTGTTTATGAATCAGTAGCAGCTTCCTCTAATGAAACAAACAGGCTTTGCTGCTCGGCACAAGTGAAATTCTGGCTATTGTCTGGCTTCGCCAATTTAACCACTTCGACAGTACAACTGCAGAGGCCTGTGCTGCGGCCCTGCAAAAATACCTTGTTCTAGCATTTGGGGAAGCATCGAGCTTTGCATTTTAATGACATATATGTGATACTGACCAGAAACTCTTATACTACAGGAGTGGTATGAATTTCCAGGTGCATATAGGTCAGAATTTGCTAAAGTCACATAATAATACTCAAATTGGGAATATGGGAAACTTTGGGAATTGGGGAGCTTTGCCATCCCTGTGCCAGCGAATCTTTCCTTACACTTTTAAGCACCAAAAATTTTTTTTAGATTGTTATATACTAGTGCTTTTATTTCTATAAAATACACTTCTTTTTTTTTTTCTTTTTTTACTTTTTTAAATTACATCCAAATTAGTTAGAATATAGTGCAACAATGATTTCAGGAGTGGATTCCTTAGTGCCCCTTACCCATTTAGCCCATCCCCCCTCTCACAACCCCTCCAGTAACCCTCAGTTTGTTCTCTATATTTATGAATCTCTTCTGTTTTGTCCCCCTGCCTGGTTTTATATTATTTTTGTTTCCCTTCCCTTATGCTCATCTGTTTTGTCTCTTAAAGTCCTCATATGAGTGAAATCATAGGATTTTTGTCTTTCTCTGACTAATTTCACTTAGCATAATACCCTCCAGTTCCATCTAAGTTGCAAATGGCAAGATTTCATTCTTTTTGATTGCAGAGTAATACTCCATTGTGTGTATATATATATATATATATATATATATATATATATATACCACATCTTCTTTATCCATTCATCCATCGACGGACATTTGGGCTCTTTCCATACTTCGACTATTGTTGACAGGGCTGCTATGAACATGGCGGTGTATGTGTCCCTTTGAGACAGCATACCTGTATCCCGTGGATAAATGCCTAGTAGTGAAATTGCTGGGTCGTAGGGTAGTTCTATTTTTAGTTTTTTGAGGAACCTCCATACTGTTTTCCAGAGGGGCTGCATTAGCTTGCATTCCCATAAGCACCAAATATTTTTATGTCCTTTCCCTATATTCCTGTTTTCAGGCAATAATTTAGAAAACTCACAGAATGAAGTCAGACACTTGGCTTCTAGTCCTAACAACTGTTCTGTGTAATATTGGCAGGTTGATTTTCTGTAAAATGAGAATTATTGTGCCTACCTTGAAGGGCAAAAAAAAAAAGTAAAATGTTTGTCACAGTACTTGTCACATAGTATGTACTCAGTAAATACTCGTAATATTAGTCTCATCACCCCACCATTCACCTTTGCCACTTCCCAGCTCTCCCTTTAGAAAATACACATGACTAATACACATTTAAACTGTGACCATAATAACCTTACTTTTTATATTTGGGTTTGCAAGACCAACTCTGGAAAGTGTATTCTTCCTCCTACTCATTTAGCTATCATTCAGATATTAGCACCAGGAATATAGTGGTGTTATTATTCCCTGTCTGTCTAATCAATCCAACTTCCCACAGTTGTAGTTAATTTAATTGGGGATCATGACACACTTAAGCTTTTTCTATAAAAGCACCGTTTTTTTAAAAAATTAAAACCATAAACATTATAATTGCTATCCCCTAATTGCTATACTATGCATCAAAAAATGATAAATAATTAAAGCAAATGTTTTAGCAACAGTAATGGTCATATCTTACAAATATGTGAATTGTTCTTGTTAAAAATGACCTTAGCTATTATGGAGACTGAGCCCCTCATTTTTCCCTCGGGCAATCTGATGCTGGGAGAGGTTAGCTAATGAGCTAACCAAGCCTACAGGGGAGCTGGAAGCTGAGCCAGGACAAAAAACCACCTTCCTGATTCTCAGTTCAGGGTGCTTTTCTCCCTACTCTACGTGATAAAAGAAACTGTCATCTCTCTTTCTCATGCATGGTGCCTTGGCTTTCAAAAGCCCTTAGAGTTTGCTCTAACATTTTATGTGGTCTTTCTTTGGCGACCAGTTTAATTTTCTGGCAAAACCTTCTTTAACGAGCCTTGAACAAATATAATTGGACGTTTACTATGTGCCTGGCACTGTGCTAAATACTCCCCCAAGAGTTTTCTCATTATCTGCACAATAATGTTATGACACAGAATTATTACTCGTGATTTATTAATGAGGTCAGTGAGTTTCAGAGACTTTAGTGTCAAAGTTTTGTCTTATTGTACATTCATGACACAGAATGTGAATTCTCAAATCCAGCTAATTTTTTCTGTGTTATTATAACTGGAATCTAAATTTGATCTTCTACAATCATATCAGTCAAAATGGTACTTTTAGTATGACTGAAATTCTCCCATAGGAAAAAGTGATTGTAAGTAGAAACTATTCTCTCTGGGTTATTATGGCTTTCCAGCCTGTGAATACAAATGAGGTGACAGTAACCTTCAATCCCAGATTTTCCTAGCTTAATGCCCCTCTTAGCTTTATAATCACAGAAAATCAAGCCCCTAGGAAATTTCTCCTCTTCTCCCTTAACCAGTACGGATCTCTGGAAGTCCCCAATGCCTGTACAATCTTCTCTATTCTCTGCTTTAAGTTTTAACTTAATTGTCGTTCAAACACATTTTGCTTAAGTCTCTCCACTGGCCAAAGTGAAATTCTACTAATCTCTGTTCCTCAGTTCACACAGTTACCAGTGGGCTCCTGGCTATCATTCCATTCAATGTACCGCCATTCTGACTCAGACTCCTTGACAAGACAGGAAGGGAAACAAGTCCCTTCTTCTATGAGTTGCTCTCTTAGAGAGTCACCAACAGATTTTCTTGGGTTCCAAAGGGCAACTCAGTTTTAGATGACAGCTTTATTATTATTATTATTATTATTATTATTATTATTATTATTTAATGAGTATACTGCTGGCTGCATTGGGTCAGGGTAGGTACTTTTGATTTGGAAGCTCCTCAACTCCACCCCTCAGGTCTTTAGTTGAATTCAGTGCACTATGCCATACTTCATTGTTGCTTGGAGTAAGTCTTTGTCCAGCCTGGAAAAATCTACCTGTGAAAAATTTCCTCCATCAGCACCCTCCCTCTACCCAACTCACTTTCTTCCTGTCACACAACCAGATCACCAGACATGCTTCAAGTTATTTTCTCTACAAACTCCCAGCTCCCTTTGAAAATACTAGATGCAGGGGCGCCTGGGTGGCTCAGTCAGTTAAGCGTGTGTCTGACTTCTGCTCAGGTCAGGATCTCGTGGTTCAGGTTTGTGGATTCAAGGCCAAGTCAGGCTCTGTGCTGGCAGCTCAGAGCCTGGAGCCTGCTTCAGATCTGTGTCTCCCTCTCTCTCTCTCTGCCCTCCCCTGCTTGTCTCCTGCTGTCTCTCTCTCTCTCTCTCTCTCTCTCTCTCTCTCTCAAGAATAAATAAACTTAAAAAAAGAAAATTTTAAGGAAACTGGATGCAATTAGCAACCAGGAGGGAAGCAGTGAGGGAAGGTTTCCCTCTGCATGGCCAGGAACGCACCCTCTCGCCGATCCAAGGGAATGTATTTTTATAATGGAAGTTACACCTATTGGGGAGAATAAGCAATTAAATGTCATCTAAAATGATATATGTTTTTCTAAAGCTCCTCCTTAGAACCAAGGTCTGAAGCTCAGTGTATCTTCATCCAGCTTCCTGAGGCCAAGCATAATTTACAGCAGCTCTACATTGTAATGTTTCATGTCAATGTCAGACGTTTGCTATTGATATGAGATATAGCTTCTTAATATTTACCAATCATTTGCCAAACCATAGAATGAGCATCCTGATATGATCCTCAAAGAGGGCTCATAATTACTTGAAATAGTTTATACACTAGTTTACAGTACGGGTATTTGATCTAGGGTTAAGAAAAAAACTCCATTTCTTTGAAAAATTTCTTAGCACATTCAGCAGGATTTCAATGGGAGAACAACTTTTCTTATATGTTTTATTAGAATTTTTAATGTAATCTTTTTATTAAACTTTAATGTAACATTCAAAATCGTTATTTAAGAAAATTTTTTTTAATGTTTTATTTATTTTTGAGACAGAGAGAGACAGACCATTAGCAGGGAAGGGCAGAGAGAGAGCGAGACACAGAATCCGAGGCAGGCTCCAGGCTCTGAGCTGTCAGCACGGAGCCCGATGCGGGGCTCAAACTCACGAACCGTGAGATCATGACCTGAGCCAAAGTCGGACGCTCAACCGACTGAGCCACCCAGGCGCCCCTAAAACTGTTATTTTAAATGGCAGGAAACAGTTTGAATTGAGGAGAGGATAACAACATCTAAGAAGGAGCACATGAATGGGTCTGGGGCCTCTTTGGTGGTAGAAGTTGAGACCCCTCCCCACTCCTCACTGTCACTCTACCTAGATGGGGGAAGTTTAAACAAAACCAAGTTGAAATGCTTTGTATTAAGGAAAATTAAGGTCTGGTGGGAAGTTGATCTGGGGGCTCTTAGACTGGGGGAAAAATAGCAAGATGTAAGAGAAGGTTTGGCACACTGGGGGGGTCAGTTAGGAAGGGGCACAGAGGTCCCTGAGGAGGATAGTCAGGACTTCCCCATGCTGAGGTTATCCAAGAAACTGGAGAAGTCTAATTTCAAGAAACATCTAATTTTAAGTTGTTTGGTATCTGTGTTTTGCTGTGCTTCCATTCAGCGGCCTGTTGTTGGTGGCTTTTCAGGAAAGTTGAAGAAAGCAGGGCAGGGCCCATCATAGAACAAAACTCTGGCAGGAACAGGGTGGGGGGAGTAATTCCGGACAGAATGGTGACAAATGGGAACAGAAGCCTTCAGGATATCCTCCAAAATCCTGGAAGAGAGAGGAATTTCTGCACTGTGAGGAAAAGGAGTGGCACAAAGCAGTTTATTTGGGGTATTGAGGGAATAGCTGAGCCCAAAAGGCTAAAAAACAGAGATTTCAGGAGTGGACAACTCTCTCCAACACCTAGCAATAATTCACATCAAACGGTAGCCCCAAAATAACGAAAATATTTGAAAATAATGTGTTTTATTACTATCTAAAGTGTAAATAATAGGGAATAGAGTGTTTCATCATCAAAGGTTTTATTCTCTACTTTATAAAATGTGCCAAAGCTAGACTATGTTTTCTTCAAAGCTAGAATATTTCAAGTTGATGAAATCATAGGTACATTACTTATTTTGAGTGACGAACAATTTCTCGATATAAGCTGAGAACTGTTGTTACAGCAGCTAGCACTAGAGTTTCTCTCGGATTAAAAGCATACTTTATTATTTTTAGGCCTCTTAAGGTGGAAAGGAGAAGCCCTGAGGCTATAGAATAAAAGAGTCTGTGAAACAGATCGTTTTAAATTGTCCACAGAAGAAGTAAAAGGAGGGGCGCCTTGGCGGCTCAGTCGGTTAAGCAGCAGACTTCATCTAGGGTCATGATCTCCTGGTTTGTGAGGTCAACTCCCACATTGGGTTCTCTGCTGTCAGCGTGGAGCCTGCTTCAGATCCTCCCTCTCTCTCCCTCTCTCTCTCTGCCCTTCCTCTCCCCTCTCAAAAATAAGTAAACATTAAAAAAAAAAAATAAGTAAAAGAAAAGTGAAGGTGGGAATTGACAATGAGAGAGATGGGGGCACAGTGCAGGAAATGAGGAGGTGGACTGAAAACAAAAAACAAAAGAAACAACGGATATTTGTTTCCTCACACTTTCTGTGGGTCAGGCCCCTGGGTGCTGCTCAGGTTGGTGCCACTGGCTCAAGGTCTCTCATGAGATTGCGGTCCAGGTGTCAGCTGTCCAGGTGTCAGCTGAGGCCGAGGTCTTCTGTGACGGCTCAGCGGGAGAGGATCTGATTCCAAACTCACACACAAGGTTGTTGATTCCTTGAGGGCTATTGTGCTGTCTCCCTAGTACAGCCCACAACATGGCAGCTGCCTTTCTTCAGAGAGAGCAAGTGAGAGAGCGCACCCAAGACAGAAGCAACAGCTATCCTGTAACCTAATCTAGCACATGACCTCTCATCACCTTTGCCACATTCTGTTTGCTAGAAACAAGTCACTAAATCCAGCCCGTATTGAAGGGTAGGGCATTATCCAAGAGCATGCGTACCAGGAGGTAGGGATCACTGGAGACCATTTAGGAGCTTTCTGTCACAAGTGGCCAATGAGAAACCCTCAGTGGCAGTGTGGCAGAGGTATTTTAAGAGCAGGGATGATATCTATTGAATTTTTGTTGTTTACAAATCCGCTTCAACCTTTAAGCATCAACACTGACTCTGGCACAGTCCATCACCTGCTGGGAGATTTTCATATCCCTGGGAAGGTGGGGTGGGCGTGGTAAGGGTGGGGTGGGTGGACAGAGAGCTGGAACTTTTTAAGACTCGGGTATTTGGTTGTCTCCTTCTTTCATTACTGTTTTTTCTGAGGCCTTTTGGAGAATTCCTCTTTAGTGACTGTGACTCTATCAGTTCTGTTCGACCACTAGTATTCAGAAAAGTTTAAAAAATATATATTATTCATGTTTTTCTAAAGCAAATACCATTCTTGTGCATTTTTAAGGTCATTTTTTAAAGAGCTACAAAAAATAGGTTGTTATTAGTGACAAACCAATGAACTCCTGAATAAATTTACTCTAAAAAAATTACTTAATCCTAACGGGAAAGGAAAATCTCTACACATCCATACATAAATACATTTATGCCTGAAACCATTTACTCATCTATTTAAGGAGCACTTTTCTTCCTTCATTGTGGATTTAAAAAAAATTCCCTCTGATTCTTTACATTTTCTCTGATTTTGTTAAGGGCAAAACTTACACTAGATTTTAAATTGAAAAACATTCCTCTCATTCCTGCCTTGTTCCATTACTTGATTGATTACATTTTTTTTATCTGCTAATGCTTATCATCCATTCTTAGGAAACACAGTCTCCAGCAGTGATCTATCTTGATCTCTTTATCTGTTGTGTCACAAAGTCACATTACAACAGATACTTGGTAATCTGAAAAATACCAAGATACTTCTAGATTACTGACAAACCCAGTAAGTAGAATTTCCTGCACCCACTGAAGAAACTCTGAAGAAAACCAAAGCGAGGCTGGAGCCAGACGTTTCCATAAGGCTGTTCAAACCCTGGTGTGGTCTGCCCTGCTCCCTGGTATTCTGAGATTTTGTCCTCAGTCCTCCAGTTTCTGTGATGATCTGAAATAAGTTACAACGTACAAGAAGAGGGATTTTCAAACATGAGAACCATGATATGATAGCACGTAATGGAATAGCATTTCATAGAGAAAAGCACAAAGAGTAAAAGTGAAAGGGCCCCATCTCCCAACATTTACAGAAGAGGATACTTACCACACTGGTGTAGTTCCCTCCACTCAGAGATGTTTGTTCCTTCTTCAAGTGATTTTTGTAGTGTCTATAAAGGTGCTGTTTTGCCCTTCTCTAAGCCACCTGAACTGGCCCAGGAACCATAGGACATTCTTATCCCTCCTCCAGAGCGTGGTATTTGAGAACAGACCTGGCCTCTGTTTTGACCGTTTTGTGTAACCACAGACGGGGCTGGAGGAAAGCTTTCCTGAGCTCATGACCATCTCCTGTTTAAGCCAGTTTATTAGCCTCGTGTGCAGGGTGCCCTGGAATGTTTGGCAAGTGGAAGTGCAGTGAAATGCGTCATTGTGCTGCTCTCCCAGCGCATGTTTTCCCACGTAGAACATTCAAAATGTTCAGTTCCCTGGAAAATGTTCTAAAGAAGTTTCACTGTATTAGGCTTTGTCTTCTCATCTTTCACAAAGCAGTCAGCTCTCTGTTCAGAGCAGGCTTTCCTTTCCATAGGCATTTCTGTTGGCACCGAGCCACAGAGACGTGAGCTACAGCCACTGGGCTACGGAGGAGAGAAGGGGGGGGGGGGTTGGCGCATCGCAAGCTTTCCCCCACATTCAACGCACAGAAGGATGCCAACTTGAAAATACCTCTCTGTTGGCTTATGAAAACACTGTCAGGGAAATGTGCTTACAATGATAACTCCTAATTATTTTTAAGAATTGAGATAATTTCCCCAATAATAAAGACTTCCAAGAATCATTTAACATCAGAATATAAAACATGAGCTTTTAGGTTGAAATATGTGATTTGAATTACTTAAAATATTGATGTCAAATGTTTAAGGTTATGTCATACGTATTCATTCTACTTAAAAAAAAAAAAAAAAGCAACAAACGACCAATGACTGATTTTCACAGAAAGAAGTTTTCTGATTAATGTGAATTCACAAAAACGATAGGGATTTCTGAAAAATTACTGGCAGGAAGGATAAAGTAACATCAGTTGGTCATATTTCAATGGATTCTACATTCAACACAGATTGACTTATTCTTTTATATTTAGAAAAACAAGAAAACAACAAGACACAGCTGGACCAATTAAGCTTTTTTCTTTCTTTCACTACACACAAAGGTCTAAAAACATTTTTATTGATTTCCTGAAAGTACCACAATAAATAACTGAACATTGGTGGGAAATTGTAAGAAAGAAGCTTGAATACGTGGATGATATCAAGATTCACAAAGATCGTTAAAGCATGGAATGCAGACCAAGTGATTTTAAACACACTCACTTGTTAGCTCCCAACTTAGGATTTTCAGTCTTTTCTTGAAGGTATTTGTTCTTTAGAAATGTTTTGAATTTTTATGATTCTTTGGGAATATTGGTCACCTGTTCTCAATTTTTTATATTGGGTCAGGATCTACTTAAAACTGAGTTAAAAGCCACATGAATTTTGTGTCTGTCTGGAAAATAGGGTTTGACTTCCACAGATGTCATAGAAATCTCAATATATATGCTGCATTACATCATTGATATTTTCCCTGTCACAGCAGAGACGGAAGTACATTTGATATTGAGGAGGTATTGGTAGGAAATGGGCATTGAGGTAAAGGCTACTTTTGACTCATAGAATTAAAGCTTCTTGATAGATATAAAGCAATCTTTTGATAACACATCATGTAACTCAGACATTATTTTTAAAATTGTGCCTTGCTAAAAAAGATGCCCAGCAGTGTTAACACATTGCTCTGGCCCTGTGCTGCCTTTTTTTTTTTTTTTTTTTTTTTTTAACCCAGCTAGGGAAGCAGTGAAAATAAAGTTAACACTGGCATTAATCAAACCTCTCTTAATTTTGACAGCATCTGGATTTCATTCTTCTTACTAGGTGGCACTACCACTGATCTGTTTTATTTTTTGACTGGGCTTACTGATAACCCCATCAAGGTTGAGAAGTAGAAAGACAGGTTGACTACTTAACTTTAGTGTTGGACTGCTGAACTGAATGGGAGGAAGAAGTGACTGCATTTTTAACAACTATGTATGAAATTCATGGTAGTATGAGTATAATAATAATAAGAAAGAAGGGGAAGGGGGAAAAAAAGCAGTGTGAAGTAGATTTTACCGATTCAGATAGCCTTAAGATTAGATAAATACAGGGGCACCTGGGTGGCTCAGTCAGTTGAGCATCTCAGTTCAGGTCATGATCTTACAGTTCATGAGTTTGAGCCCCACATGGGGTTCTCTGCTGTAAATGCAGATGCATTTACATCTCTGCTGTAAATCCAAATGCAGGGCTTTGGATCCCTTGCCCCTGTCTCTCTCTGCCCCTCCCCCACTCGTACTCTTCCTCTCAAAAATAATAAAAAATTTTTAAAAAGATTAGATAAATGTAAATACTGTTCTATTGTTTAAAATCTTAAAGAGGCTTCCAAGAAAATGCTGTTCTTTGCATTTTCTTACAGAAACATAAAAACAAAATGGTTGTATAACAGGGTAACAGAGTTTTAGTAAATGTGGTTTGAATTATGTTCAGACAAATGCAAAGTGATATGTTTTCTGGGAAAGGTGTCTAGTAAGTAGATTTTTGTATTCCTTGAAACTGTTTTTTAAAATCTTTTTTTAGGGGGGCCTGGGTGGCTCAGTTAGTTGAGCGTCCGACTTCGGCTCAGGTCATGACCCTCAGGTCATGACCTCAGGGTCCATGAGTTCAAGCCCCATGTCAGCTGACAGCTGGGAGCCTGGAGCCTGCTTCGGATTCTGTGTCCCCGCCCCCGCCCCACTCTGCCCCTCCCCCACTCATCCTCTGTCTCTGTCTCAGAAATAAATAAACATTAAAATATTTTTAAATCTTTTTTTAATGTTTATTTTTGAGAGAGAGAGAGAGAAAGAGTGAAAATGGGGGAGGGGCAGACAGAGAGGGAGACACAGAATCCGAAGCAGGCTCCAGGCTCTGAGCTGCCAGCACAGAGCCCGATGAGGGGCTCAAATTCACAATGAGATCATGACCTGAGCTGAAGTCAGATGCTTAGCCAACTGAGCCACCCAGTCGCTTCTGTATTCTTTGAAACTTTTTAAGATTTGATATGGGTTTTGGGAGGAGCTTTGTCCTTCTTGCAAATCTAATACCACTTGACTAGAAGCTGCTCAGAAGAAAAGATTACATCCACCATTTCCTGTGCCTCCCCCCACAGTGCCTGCCACTTTGTACACATCAGGAGCTAAGAAATATTGTTGCCTCAGATTAGGAAAGGGTCACATTCAAAAAGCACTTTCATTAGCAAAGGCAGAGCAAGCCCACTTACACGATGGTTATTTATAAAATCTCTTGCAGCTAATTAATGCGATCATATCTGCCACGAGATGTAACATCTATTTAGAATGATGGAAATAGAATCTCTTTCTTTTACTGTCATTCTTATTCTGCCATTTATTTGTTTCCATAATAGCAAAAGCATTTGCCTTGTATTCATTACTCAGGTTTTCTCCCAGCACAGTAAAACTGTCTGCGATGTCAAAAGAGATGTGTTAAGCCCTAGTACCCAGCTGTGTGCTGAAATACAGTAAAGTACTGGCATGTTTATCACAGTTTCTTTGTGGCCCGTTACTCTCTATTGCATTACTATTTAATATTTACAAGAGTGCCATCAGTTCCATCCTTTCATTTCCTTTCCTTCGCAGGCAGCGCGGGTACATGACTTGTCCTCATCCTTCCTTGCTCCTCCTTCCCTGCCCCCATGCCTTCTAGCTGTCTACCGTCTAGCTAACTCCAGTTCAGGATGCTGAAAAACCAAACACAAAGTTTCCTTTGACATCACTTGATTTCCAATGGTACCCAACCCCCCCCCACCCCACCCCCAAAAGTGAAAATGCCTCAGATGGAGGGAAACAGATGAAAAAAGATGAGGGATCCAGGGGCAGATATTCAGATCAGGTGAGAGTCTGTTGGAGAAAAAGGAGCAGACGCCGGTGACATCACCTTTCCACTCTCTCTGGGAATAAGGCTGGGAAGGAGCCAAGTACACAGATTTAAGGCAGAGGTCTCACGCTGGTGGCTGGCATGCTGGGTTTGCACAATGTGTTGATTTCATTTCTTTTGCAAATGCACCAATATTAAAATATCAGACTTTGTCTACAAGTATAAATGTCCAGGTTCTCTTGAAAAATTGGAAGACCTGGGCCCACATTTCTGCATGGCAATCATCAGCTAGAGCTGAGCAATGCTTCCCATGCCCCGTGATTTAAGGAGACTGAAAAAAAAAAAAAAAACAAACAAAAACAAAACCACAGAACTCGTGCACCCGGTAAAAGATTTATCTACCCAGGGGCCACAAACTGCAACGACTCAGTTGTGCAGGTACGGCTGAAAATGGAGAGAGGCTTTGGGCTTAGAACTCAGCTCCTCCACTTAGTAAGTGCATAACCTTCTAGACATGAGCCTCACTCTCTTCTTTAGATGCGGTGGTGATGCTGCTATGTGTCTTCACCAGGTTATCATGAGGATCAAATTAAAACAAAAATAGTGATTTGAGTGAAAGTGCTGAGTACGCACAATATTTCCAGGCAGCTAGGTTTTTTGGTCGACTTTTGGGGTTATCTACTCTATGTGAAGTCTTTTAAAATACAAGTAGACATTGGTGGGTAGTGTATTGATTGACAGCTGCATAATAACACCCCTGGCAGGACACAACGATGGCTGTGGGCCAGTTAAGGGGCCCTTAGGCACAGGACCCAGCCCCTCGTATTCCTGGTTCCCCTGGCCCACATCCACTTGTTTCAGGTCCCAGCCAGGGATCCAGCGTGGTTCTCGAGAGCTTGAAGTATGTTGTGTTCCTGAGTTCCTCTCCATTTAAAGCTATTTCTGGAAGATATGGGCCACACTATTCCCTTGCACAGGATTTGTTCACAGAAGATTGAAGCCATGAATGGCACAGGATAGGACAGCAGAGATTTTCTTCCTTCTCTCCTTCCTTCCTTCCTTCTTTCCTTTCTTTCCTTTTCCTCATTAGAAACAAATTCATACTGTAGCAGTTTTATTCCAACTTTTCATCATTCCAGCTCAACTCTTTCTTTAAAATTCATATAATAATGATCTTCCTTCCCACTCCTATCCCTTTCCCATTTTACAGGTTTGCAGGAAATACAGCCCTAACTCCTAACAATTCAGAGAAACCAGGGGTCATATTTCCCTGTTCTGCAAGCCCATTCTGGCTGCCACCATCCCTTCTCACTCCACACTTCAGTTGCCTCTTATGCTGACACCTCTCTCCAATCCACTTCCCTCTCCAAACACAGACACCTGTTTCCCGCACACTCCTCAATGCACTGCTAGCAGAAAACTCTCCTATTTAGCATTCTTTACTGAAGGGTAGGCAGTCACAGAGGGACATTATACATTGAAAGGAAAACAACTTGAGACATAAGTTTTAAAAATCTTGTTTGTGGAGGACAGTAGCCATCCCCTTCTGAGCAGCCTTCCTGCCTGCCTCTGTCATCCAGCTGGGCTGCCGGGTCCCTGAAACCCTCTTATCACTGAATTGTAGGAGCTGACATCTTTCAGGGTCTTATTACCTCCCAACCCCTGCACCCCAGCCCCTGCCCTCAACATTCATACAGAAAATGCTTCAGACCATAATAATCTCTACAGCAAGCGCTCCACTTCCACTGGAGACAGCATTTTCAATCATTAAAGAGAATATTGAACACCCCAGGCTCAGGCATCTCTATTTTGCGTGTTCCCTTGGTCCAAGGCTTCCACAAGAAAATCTGCATGTCTAAAAGGGCTTATCAAAGCCCCCCCACCTGCCCCCCCCCCCATAAGATTTGAATTTGCCTAAAGACCGTATTTAAAGCAAGCAGAAGGGTTGAGATCTGGGGTCAAAGCATTTGGATACTGTCCTATTTCAGGAGAGATCCCGAGGCTTCCTTAGATCTCCTTAATGAAGGGCATGTTATCAGGAAATACCGGAAGAATTTGTCAGAAGAAAGCAAGTAGTGGCCTGCTACTGCGCATGTATCTATGGCGCCGTTTGCAGGACAGATGGGCCCTGCGCGCTGCTCCATAGTGCACTCCTGACACTACCCAACTCTTTGCTTTTCTTCTCCCTTTTGACAATTTCCAAATGCCAGAGGATACTGAAGCATACGAGAAAAACACAGCATCCAGAAGCATTAGCATATGTGGTCTCTTGTTGTCACAGAGAATTATAAAAAAAAGTCTTGAAGGGAGAGGGTTTTTTTTTTTTTTTTTTTCATGTTTATTTTTGAGATAGAGAGAGACAGAGTGTGAGCAGGGGAGCGGCAGAGAGAGAGACACAGAATCTGAAGCAGGCTCCAGGCTCTGGAGAGGTCAGCATAGAGAGCGATGCGGGGCCAGAACCCACGAATTGAGAGATCATGGCCTGAGCAGAAATCAGATGTTTAACTGCCTGAGCCACCCAGGCGTCCCAAAGGGTGAGGTTTATATGGTGAGCATGGGTATTAATTATGTTCTGATCAGATTCTAAATTCAGGATGGAGAGCAGAGAAGAAGGATGTCCTTCCCTCTAAGGACTGTGCATTTTTCAAGCAAAGGATGAAGAAAGCTTTTCCTGCAGAGGTTGGCTTCCAGCTCCCGTTGTAAATTTATGCCACTGACATTGAACAATATGCTATTCACACCTGTGTCAGACAGGGGAGGAGCCCCTTGTCTCAGCTTAGACCTCACCATGCTCACCAATGTTCCAACACCTCCCCCTCCTCCCCGTTCTTCATTTCCTTTCTCACTCCCAGAGGTATGTTGTATTTCATTTTAAAGTGCTTAGAGACTACAGCAATATGCACTATATAAATAATAAATGGAATGCAATAGAATTGAAATAGTCTTGGACCCCTGACTTTGGCTTATATCCCAAAACGGACAGATTTAGACATGCAAAAGCTGCTTCTCTGACAGGCTAGATGTTTGGGGTTTTTTCCCTCCCTTTCTTAAAACTGTCATTTCATTTACTTATTGGGATTTTTGTACGTCTGTTTGGAGGTTAGGGGAAGTTCATAGCCTTCCATCTCTATTGTTTATGGTGGATGTGTTCAATGTGGAATGTCACTGCATGTGAAATAGAAAGACTAAGGGCAGAGAAGAGAGAACAAGAGAAAAAAGCATGGCATACAGGAGGATAGAATTAAATAAACCAACAATAAACACAGGCTTATTTTGTGCCAGGCATTGTGCTAGGGTGATGTAGGTTACCAAGAGCATTGAGACATGGGCTCCATTTCCAAAAGGCATATGATGCCCCGCTTACAGCCATCACATACACCAACTGTGACAATGGCTAGAAGGGAGATGGTGACACAGGAAAAAAAGCTGATTTCAGTCGGGGAGATCAGTTTGGAAAAGTTTTTTATTTTGGTCTTGATAGGATCTTGGAGATGTGAGAAACAAGCATTTGATGGAGAAAATAGAATAAGTATAGAAACAGAAAAGCAACAGGTGGGCTTGGGGATCTGTGGCGGATGGGGTAAAGGAGGCTGAGCCTATAGATTGAAGAGGAAAGAGAGAAAGGAATTCACGTTAAGGAGGCCCTTCGTTCTGGGCCCTTTCAAATAAATTCTCATCTAATCTTCTAAACAGCCTTGTAAGATAGGCACTATTATTTTCACTGTGCAGATAAGCAAATTGGAAGAGTAAGTATTAGCACAGGGATGGGACTGGAACCTGTGTGTTCTGAGTCTACAGCTGTGCTCCTTCTAGGGTACTGCTATCCATAGATTCTTTCTGTTATCTTACAGCCACAATTTAGGATTTGGAATTTGTCTGTAGAGAAACTGGAGCCATTGCAAACTTTTCCAGCAAAGAATAAATACAATCAGATCAGAAAACAGAATCATAATTCATACGTTCAGGTCTTACACATAACAAAAGGTCTCTAGAGCAGGGGTTCGAGGTGGGGCACTTAGTAAAGGAGGAGTAGCTCTCATTTCCTGACTGCCCTTTTATGATATCTGATAACTGATAATCTGATGTAAGATTTTATAGATCATTCTCTAATAATCCAAAATTAATCTTAGTTTTTTAAGTAATCTGATGTGTGCTGCAACTGAAGTGACTTTTTTTTTTTTTTCTTTTTATTTGGTTCCCAAAAGATTAATTACATCAAATACATGTATTCCAGGGGCCTGCGTGGCTCGGTCAGTTAAGTGTCTGACTTTGGCTCAGGTCATGATTTCACAGTCCATGAGTTCGAGCCCCATGTCAGGTTCTAAACCTCCAGTGGGGAGCCTGCTTCAGATTCTTGCTCTCTCCTCTCTCTCCGCCCCTCCCCCACTCGCACTTTCTCTCTCTCTTTCAAAATAAATAAAGTTAAGCAAAAAAGACACCTATTTCAAACTTAGTGCAAATTCAAATCACTGAAACATTCAGTGGTAGAGCACTCTGCATGGCTGATGATGGAGAGATTAGAAGGATCATTTGAAAAAAGTAATTTGAAATTCAAGAGCAAGTCCTGAAAATGCTAATTTTTGGAAATTTAGATTAAGACAATACTTCAGGGGCACATGGGTGGCTCAGTCAGTTAAGTGTCCAACTCTTGTTTTTGGCTTAAGTCATGATCTCACGGTTCATGAGTTTGAGCTTCATGTCAGGCTCTGCACTGGCAGCATGGAGCCTGCTTGGGATTCTCTCTCTCTCCCTTTATCTCTGCCCCTCCCTTGCTCTCTCTCTCTCTCTCTCTGTCTCAAAATAAATAAATAAACATTTTTAAAAATGGCAATACTTCAGTTGGAGAAAACTGTGTAACCAAACATACTTATTGTCTATTAATTCCATAATAGAAAATAAACAATAATAGTACGTTCACTTATTGAAATATTATGAATTTATTAAAATGAAAGAAATCAGCACCATGTCAGAATATGGAAATATTTATGATGTAATGCTACATTTGAAAACTAAGTATATGATTCTAATTTTTAAAAAATCAGCTTATGTATTAGTAACTATAGAAGAGAAATATGGAAAATGGTCATTGTATTGGCTTGGGCTTTTTTTTCCCTTTAAAATTCTTGTGTTGCTGTTCTGAACATTTCCTAGTGGTATTATATTCTAATTGTCATGGATGTAGGCAAAGGCAGATAGGATGGAAGGGCACAGAAAACCTGTCCCCAAGAACAGTAATATCAAATCACAACCAACACTTTTTATGCTATGTACTAACAAAAGAAAAAGAGTTTTTGTTTGTCTTATTTTGACCTTTGTCGTTGAGTATTTATATTGTTAAACCAGAAGGATTTCATATCGAGTGACAGGAAGATACAGAACTTTTTTTTTTTTAATATATGGCTTGTATTTATAATTAGGAAAATATTCACTTTATAATTTCTCAGTTGTCTATGTTTTCATCTGTCTGATTGTGTTTAAGGACAGCTCCACCTAAAGAGAGAGAAATGGATAAGCACTGTAAAGTCTCTTTTAGGTGTATGATTCTGTGACTATCATTATAGAAATGTGTAGCTACTGCAGGATAAAGAAAATAAATAAGTATAAGGGAAATAACAGAAGCTTGGATAAGAGTGACTTATTTCCAGATAAAAACATAATTATAACACAAAGAACAATATGCCTTTTTTTATTTAACTAGTCCATTTATGGAGACATAATAATATAGAAATATCTGAAACAGGGCCGCCTGGGTGGCTCAGTGTGTTAAGCGTCTGACTTTGGCTCAGGTCATGATCTCACGTTTCGTGAGTTTGAGCCCCATGTGGGCTCTGTGCCCACAGCTCAGGGCCTGGACCCTGCTTCGGAATCTGTGACTCCCTCTCTCTTTGCCCCTACCCTGTTCACACTGCATCTCTCTCTGTGTCTCTCCAAAAATAAATAAATTGAAAAAAATTTTAAAAACAGAAATAACTGAAATAATAACTTGGATAGTATTTTACAAAGCACATACCCATTATCTTTACAGTTTTACATAAAGTAAAGTAAAATACTGATCCACAAATGGCTAATAAAACCTTTAATCTGCGTTCCCACTTTAATTTTAGGATAATCATTGTAACAAAAATATAGTAGTTGAAAAAAAACATCTAACTGCAAATATCATTGTGATTGATACTTTACAGAATAATATGTCTTGAACATAGACCTGATCTGTGAGAGTTTATGTTCTAAAATGGATAGCACAAGGGGCACCTGGGTGGCTCAGTCAGTTGAGAGCCTGACTTCAGCTCAGGTCATGGTCTGGCAGTTCGAGAGTTTGAGTCCTGCATCCGGCTTTGTGCTCACAGCCCAGAGCCTGGAGCCTGCTTCGGATTCTGTGTCTCCCTCTGTCTCTGTCCATCCCCAGCTTGTGCTCTCTCTCTCTCAAAAATAAATAAACATTAGAGGCGCATGGGTGGCTCAGTTGGTTAAGCCTCTGATTTCGGCTCAGGTCATGATCTCATGATTTGTGATTTCGAGCCCCCCATCAGGCTGTGTGCTGACGGCTCAGAGCCTGGAGCCTGCTTTGGATTCTGTGTCTCCCTCTCTCTCTGCCCCTCCCCCACTCGTGCTCTGTCTCTCAAAAATAAATAAATGTAAAAAAAAAATTTACATAAATAAACATTAAAAAATAATAAAATAAAATGGAGAGCATGAATGTGGATAAATATCATTGGACAGCTCAGTAAAATGAATAACAAAGAGAAGAGATAATAGCATGGGTTGAAGGGTGCTGCTAGTGGACACGTGTGAGTTGCAAATATAATACAGAGCAACTCTTTCCTGTACATTGGAATTCTGTAAGAGCCTGGGATTGATGTCTGTTCTTTGTTACAGACCCCAGAGAGCAAGTTTTCCTGAGGTTGCATGTTCTAAAATATGAATGTGAATCTAGCAGTGATAAAATATGGGCTCAAATATTTTCAACATACGGTAAAAGTTGACGAGTTGATTTTAAAATGCAGTTGAGTTTTGTGAAAGCATGCATGGGGCCTTGGGGAGGAGACAATTTCTGAGCAGGGAAGGGAGACCATCCCAGGGCTAATTGATGAGACAGCTGACTGGCTTCCAGAAGGTGGGGAGGGGCCTGGAATGGCAATGTCCCTCCGCACAAGAGGCGTACAAATGCTGGGTACTCGGCTGTGGAAGCTGACCTCAGAGATTCTTTGGGCTGAGAGAAAGCAGACAGGCCAACCACAGAGTACTTTCCAGTCGTGCTAAGGCCCAGTTTAGATCTATGGTGAGGCATCAGGGTTCCCACCGAGCCCAGGGCACAGCGTGGTGAATCCTGCCATAGGTGGGGTACCCAAGACTCCTGCCAGGCCTGACTGTTGAGCACAGGACACCAGCACTGGGTGGACCAAGTTGTGTTTCAGTAGGAATCTAATATGCTCTGAGGTTGCCCTAATGGGGTCCAAGACAGATTTCCAATTCTACCAGCCAGCCAGCTCAGCTAAGAGAATGGACTCAGGAGGTGAAATTTTAGAGAGGAATTCATTTACTGTGATGGGACAACGGGGCACCAGTTTAGAAACCTAGTGGAGACAGTGGGGGTGCTGCTTCCCAGTCGGGCCAATAAGGAGATTCAAACTCAGGGCCCATTGAGGATCTTGGTACTTGCTGCCCAAATCAGGAACTAAAGCGGAGCTGAGCTGAACCAGCTCTTATGCCAGGTGTAAGCCACCATTCCTCAGATTACAAATCTGAGAAACTTTGGGGTAGCCAGAGAGGTGAGGACTGTAGTATCATCCTGGGATTTAATCCCATGCAAAGCAAACCTACCCGTGAAATTAACCGTATGCAAACTCTAGAGTAATATTAAGTAATGTAACATACCCAAGTATGCTGACTACTCAGGGGACAAGTTGAGAGAAAAGGAGTGCAGCCACTAAACAACAGAAAAAAACCTGATGCTCAGAAGTTTGGCTCCTGCTGGGAGAATCCCTCTGCTGCACAGTCCTCAGCCGAGAGAGCTGGCCCTCGGCCTGTGTCTCTCTCCCCTGTCCCCTCATAACCCTCAGGCCCGATGCCCAGAGGCCTCTGCCTTACTCCTGAAACACAGACACTTGCCTCAGCCTGAGACTAGGGCTATGCTGGCCCTTGATGGTATTCTGCAATGCTCACGGTGGGCAGGGAGAGACCTTGGCACAGAGTCCCTCATTAATCCTTCGAAACAAAATGACAGGCTTGGGAAAGAACTGAACACTTAAAGAATAGAGCTGGAACAGCAAGAGCAGTGTGGAAACTGAGGGCATAGCTCTAGGAAACTTGCAAATGTCTTATCGCTGATGGCAGGAACCTGGCAGTATCGAGAGAGAGAGAGAGAGAGAGAGAGAGACAGAGACAGAGAGAGAGCCGACATCAACAGCGGGACATCATGGTGGCACAGGAGCTGGCAGTGACCAGAGAACCCAGCAGCAGTGGTGAAGTCACAGCCCACACCGGCAGGAGCAGCAAGTGTCCGCTCACAAGCCACGTGTGTGTGGACAGAGCTAGATCTCAGCAGAACTTCACTGGCTGCCAGGAGGACACAGGGCCACCCATGAACCTTGCCAGAGGAGAGAAAGAGGCTCGGTGATTCCACTTTGAGCAGCTACAAATCCGAGGCTGTTTTTGCTATTTTTTTTTTTTTAACATTTTTAAACAATTTTTTTTTTATTTTTGAGAAACAGAGCACGAGCAGGGGAGAGACAGAGAGAGAGAGGGAGGCACAGAATTCAAACAGGTCCCAGGCTCTGAGCTGTCAGCACAGAGCCCAATTCGGGCCTCAAACCCAGGAACCATGAGATCATGACCTGAGCCAAAGTCGGACGCTTAACCGACTGAGCAACCCAGGCATCCTTTTGTTATCTTTGAAATAGGTAGTTATCCCTTCATTGTCCTCTGCCAGGCTGCTATGGCCTAGAAAGCAAGGCTTACAAGGACTTGAAACCAAGAGCATTGGCTTTAGTTGCATGTTAAAGTAATTTAAGTTGTTTAATATTTTTCCATATTAATAATATGAGCCCCTATTTTAAAACACCTGTTACATGCTAGTCATTATCATAGTCTATTAGGATAGTCTATTTATACATTCATGAAAGATTTAACTATCCCCTTTTTTAGGTAAGGAAACTGACATTCAGAAAGGTAGACTGAGACTCAAACCCAGTCTGGTGTCTAGTTCCCAGACCCAGGTTTTCCCCATAGTTCCCCTACCCCTTCCTTTTCCTTTTACTGTGTAAAGTGTGGTGTCCCAACTTGTAATCACCTCACCTGATTATCTTGGCTAGTCTTGATAACTGCTTGTGATTCACTGTCTATTTTGCTGATCCATTATCTTTAGTTCATTCTGGCTGATTGCATTTTTTTTTTTTTTTTTTAAGTAATCTCTCTAGGCCCAACATGGGGCTTGAACTCATGATCCTGAGATCAAGAATCAACGCCCTACTGACTGAGCTGGCCAAGCACCCCTGGCTGATTGCATTTTTAAATACTCTGCACAAAAAAGAGTTGATAAAAATATAGGAAGGCATTACCTTTTGGTTTATCTGTTTATGACTCAACCCCACGAAGATAATTGCAGAATGAAATGTTAGTGCGGCTTTGCAAAGCAAAGTCCCAATGCTTTTGGTTTAAAGATCAACAAGAGAGAAAGATACTGAGCAAAAATAGAAGACTTCTTACAACATGCACTGAAGGCTGGACTGACTCAGTAGGCTATTTAGCTTCATTGTGTTCTAAAAATAAATAAACTTATATTTAAGAGGGTGGTATTTTCCTTGTCTTTTGTCACTGAAGTTTATTCCTTAAGCTTTAGTTTTTATTTGTTTATTTAGGTACTTGCAGGGATAATGTCAAAAGACAGCCCTAAGAGTATTAACTTTGATATTTGTAATTTATGACTATCTATTATTAATAAGAGCTGATGAATAAATAATGAATAGTACGATGAACAATGAATATTTTCAAGTCAACGAAATTGGTTTGGGTGATGGTTAGAAGAGAGCGATTGAGGCTTGGTGTGTTGTGGGTTGCATTCTTCAAGTTTACCAAGCCAAAAGGATCACATGGAACAAGAAAAGTGTACTAGGAAATTTTAAAACATTTCAAATGAATCATTGCTAAAATTTTTCTAAAAAAGAAACTTGTAGGGAAATAAAAGTGACCTCTTAGTAGCTTCACTGCTCTCTCTCAAAGATCATTTTAGTATTTTAAAGCATTTCCTGCAATGCCGATCAAAATAACACCAGCATTCTTCAAAGAGCTAGAACAAACAAGCTTAAAATTTGTATGGAACCAGAAAAGACCCCAAATAGCCAAGGCAATCTTGAAAAGGAAAACCAAAGCAGGAGACATCGCAATCCCAGACTTCAAGCTATACTACAAAGCTGTAATCATCAAGACAGTATGGTACTGGCACAAAAACAGACACTCAGATCAGTGGAATAGAATAGAGAACCCAGAAATGGACACACAAACATAGGGCCAACTAATCTTTGACAAAGCAGGAAAGAATATCCAATGGAATAAAGACAGTCTCTTCAGCAAGTGGTGCTGGGAAAACTGGACAGTGACATGCAGAAAAATGAACCTGGACCACTTTCTTACACCACACACAAAAATAAACTCAAAATGGATGAAAGACCTCAATGTAAGACAAGAAGCCATCAAAATCCTCGAGGAGAAAGCAGGCAAAAACCTCTTTCATCTTGGCTGCCACAACTCTTTACTCAACACGTCTCTGGAGGCAAGGGAAACAAAAGCAAAAATGAACTATTGGGGCCTCATCAAAATAAAAAGCTTCTGCACAGCAAAGGAATCAATCAGCAAAACTAAAAGGCAACCAACTGAATGGGAGAAGATATTTGCAAATGACATATCAGATAAAGGGTTAGTATCCAAAATCTATGAAGAACTTATCAAACTCAGCACCCAAAAACAAATAATCCAGTGAAGAAATGGGCAGAAGACATGAATAGACATGTCTCCAAAGAAAACATCCAGATGGCCAACTGACACATGAAAAAATGCTCAACATCACTCATCATCAGGGAAATACAAATCAAAACCACAATGAGATACCACCTGACACCTGTCAGAATGGCTAACATTAACAATTCAGGCAACAACAGATGTTGGCAAGGGTGCAGAGAAAGAATATCTCTTTTGCATTGCTGATGGGAATGCAAACTGGTGCAGCCACTCTGGAAAACAGTATGGAGGTTCCTCAAAAAATTAAAAATAGAACTACCCTATGACCCAGCAATTGCACTACTAGGTATTTGTCCAAGGGATACAGGTGTGCTGCTTCGAAGGGGCACATTCACCCCAATGTTCATAGCAGCACTATCGACAATAGCCAAAGTATGGAAAGAGTCCAAATGTCCACCGATGGGTGAATGGATAAAGAAGATGTGGTATATATATACAATGGAGTATTACTCGGTGATCACATAGAATGAAATCTTACCATTTGCAACTATGTGGATGGAACTAGAGGGTATTATGCTAAGTGAAATTAGTCAGAGAAAGACAAATATCATATGACTTCAGTCATATGAGGACTTTAAGATACAAAGCAGATGAACACAAGGGAAGGGAAGCAAAAATAATATGAAAACAGAGAGGAGGACAAAAGAGAAGAGACTCGTAAACATGGAGAACAAACTGAGGGTTGCCGGAGGGGTTGTGGGAGGGGGGCTGGGCTAAATGGGTAAGGGGCATTAAGGAATCTACCCCTGAAATCATTGTTGCACTATATGCTAACTTGAATGTAAATTTAAAAAATAAATAAAATAGTAAAAAAATAAAATAAAAATAAAAGCATTTCCTTCATTATGCCTTCTATTTTAGTTTACAAAATGACCAAGTCAAGTAGGCTAGAAAAGAATTAAGGAAGTAAGAACTAAGGAAAAATCACATTTCTGATGTCAGTGATCTTGGAATTCTTCATTGTTTCTTATTTGAAAGCCATATGGATGAATAATATTTTTCTCCTATACTACTCAAAAATGTGCTAGGAAGATTGTTTTAAAAAAGCATCACTGACTTTTCATGTTAACTTTTTCTCCAACATTTATAGAGTTTAGAGTGTCCTTTCTCAAGAGTTGTTATTTTAATCATATTGAAAAAATATTAAATATAAATTAAATTCACTAAATAGTAAGTAGTGTACATATGTATTCAGAATATATAGAGAGAATAATAAACAGAATAATGTTTTTATTCATTCATTCATTCATTCATTCATTCATTTATTGTCAAGTTAGCTAACATACAGTGTAGTCTTGGCTTTAGGAGTAGAACCCAGTGATTCATCTCTTATATGCAACACCCAGTGCTCATCCCAACAAGTGTCCTTAGTGCCCATCACTCATTTCTACCCCCTCACTCCCCACAGAATAATGTTTTTAAAACCCTTTTCATTAAAATGTCATAGTCTAATTCTACTGAGACTATTGTCTTTAACCTACGAGGTTTTATATATTTTTCTTTTCTTTTCATTTTTTCCTTTTAGGGAGAGCATGCAAGCAGAGGAGATGGGCAGAGAGAGAGAGAGAGAGAGAGGGAATCTTAGGCAGGCTCCACATTCAGTGCGGAGTGCAGAGGCCGACTCAGGGCTTGGTCTCACAAACTGTGAGATCGTTACCTGAGCCAAAATCAAGAATCAGACACTTAACCAACTGAGCCACCCAGGCGCCCCAAGATTTTTCATATCAAGTTCCACATATGGAAGGGACACACTTGTGTACTGAGGGGATTAAAGGAAGCATTAATTAGCTCTCAAGTTACATTAATGTAATACAACATTGGGTTTTCTATTTGATTCTTTACCTTTGCATTAATAATGCATGCAATTATTTGTGAACAGAATTTCACATTCCTAGGAAGATGTATGTGGTCAGGGGACCTTTTAGGATGTTTCAAATTATACCTACTCTCACAAACTTTAAGGCTATTCCTGTACTGAGCAATTTGCACTTTCATTTTGGAAGGCCTCTGAGCAAATGGTGTCTTGCTAGTTCCTCTCTAAGCAGACTTTAACATTCTGTCTTAGTCCTTTCTGGCCACTATAACAAAATACCATAAATTGTGTGGTTTAAAAACAACAGACATTTATTCCTCTGGAGACTGGGTGGTCCAGGATCAAGGCATTGACAGATTCAGTATCTGGTAAGAGCCTCCTTCCTGGTTTATAGACGACCATTGTCTCTTCTCTGTCTTCACACGGTAGAAGTGCCAGGGATCTCTCTGGGGCCTCTTTTAAAGGGCACCGAGCCCATTAATGAGGGCTCCACCCTCTTGATCTAATCACTTTCCAAAGTCTTCATCCCATTCCTAAATACTCTTACGTTGGGAATTGGGTTTCAAGGTACTGTATGAGGGTCGGGAGCACACAAACTTTCAGTCTATACCAACTGATAGCTGATTTTGAGTATTTGACAATGAATGGAGACCCCGTCGCAGTACCTGTTTCGGAAAGGGAGGGGTGGTGGGGTAGACTCTACTCTCCATCTTCTAAATAAATGTCCTGGATATGTCTAGACAAGTTCATCAGAACCTAAGTTTCCTACCATGAGGAAGAATGCCTTTTCATCAGCTTTTCATAGTAAATAAAATTGAGATTTTTTTGATGTATTTTTTCATTTAGTAAGTTTTTTTAAAAGCTGTTTTCTTTAGAACATAAGCTCCCTAATAATTGAGGGTATTTGCATTTTAGAGACTGAAAGTGTTCAAGCACAGTATTGCTTTCCTTTTTTTAAAGCATGGTTGGAAGTAAAATTATGTCATGTTAATTATGTGTTTAGAAATAATATTAATAGATAACCAAAGGGGATTTGTATCCCTATATTCATTACACTTGAATAAGTTATCATTGAAAATAAGTGTAAGATTTTAAGGAATGATATTTGACTGATTAAAACACTCTAAGGTATAGAAAATTTGATTTTTGTCGTCTTCTGTGAGTTCCACTGAAAAATTGTATCAGAAAAGATTGCTTGAAAACACAGGGTTTGAAAAGAAGGGTAATTTAAAGAATTTATTGGAGAAATGAGTCACGGCTTTCTTTAGTGGGAAAAAATGCTAGATCTGAATAAATAAGATTCAAGCAAGGCCTTCACGTGGTTGTGTTACCACTGCATAATAAGAAGAAATAACATTGAACTATATTATTCGTGTGACAGTTTCCCCTTTTCCCCTCCCCCATTATGTTGCTGCTTCTAGGCTGCACTACATCTCCCAGCCTCACAATCAGAACCAACATCCTGCCTTCCTTTTTCCTCACACCATGTTTTCTGCCTTATTTTTCCCGTCTTAATGTCTACCTAATGTGTATACTCTGACAAATTACTTGTATCAATCGGATTACCTTCTAGAACAGTTGAGTAGACATAGTTAAAAATGAGGCCAGTTTCCTGCTCACGCTCTGTCTCTCTCTCTCTCTCTCTCTCAAAAATAAATAAACATTAAAAAGGGGTGGGGGGCGCCAGGGTAGCTCAGTCGGTTAAGCGTCTGACTTTGGCTCAGGTCATGATCTCACGGTTTGAGGGTTTGAGCCGTGTCAGGCTCTGTGCTGACAACTCGGAGCCTGGAGACTGCTTCAGATTCTGTCTCTCTCTCTCTGCCCCTCCCCTGCTCACACTATGTGTGTCTCTCTCAAAAATAAACAAAAAATTTTAAAAAATGAGGCCAGGTTATTAAACAGTTAAAAATTACTAAATAGTTTCTCAAGGGAAACAGTTGATAACTACTTTAAGTTTTATTGCCACATGTTTGGGATAACTCCTGCCCTCATAACCCTGAGAGTTATGAAGATCATTTCAAACAAGGGACTATCAATCTTTTATAGCATCTTTATGTGTTTTGCCCCTCTTCTCAGGGTAAGGTAGTTGCCATGGAAACAATGACAGTGGCTAAATTCAGCTAGAAATATTTGCTGTTATCTATGCCACATGTTAAATATGGTTCTTTCCTTCCTTCCAAGCAGGAAAGAAGTAATCTGAAGAGTAAGTAGCATTCTAAAGACATTGTAACACATTCATGTTAATTAGAGGGTCATGTCTTGGGATTTTGCTACATGTTGGACCTTATGATTCCCATTTCACAGATAAAGAAATTGAGGTTATGAGAAATTACTTCCTAAGGGTGTCACAGGGAGGATTCAAATTGGGCCAAGTCTGATGTCAGAGTCCTCTCTGCTATGTGGCCTTCAATCATTACTGACTATGGTATGTATCTTTATGTCCATCATTACCTAGTTCTTTCTCAATGTTCCTAAATATCTGCTACCTGTTTGACTCCACTTACACAGTCTTATTCAGAATCCTAAAATTGTTTTTGCAAAATTTTGGTTTTCAGTCTTCCAAGATTCCAGTTACATTTCACACAACTTCTAATTCCCAGAAATATAACCTATTACAAAACTTAAGAAATGCTTTGCTATAGGGGCACCTGGGTGGCTCAGTTGGTTAAGCGTCCGACTTCGGTTCAGATCGTGATCTCGCAGTTGGTGGGTTTATGTGCCGTGTCGGGCTCTGTGCTGACAGCTTAGAGCCTGGAACCTGCTTCGGATTCTGTGTCTCCCTCCCTCTCTCTCTCTGCCCTGCCCCCGCTTGCACTCTGTCTCTGTCTCTCTCTCAAAAATAAATAAACATTAAAAACATTAAAAAAAAAAAAAAAAGAAATGCTTTGCTATAAAACACCTATAACTGCTGAAAAGAAATTGCTAATATGTAGCTGATTTATTAAGTGACATCTGTAGGAGACAAAAATAGTATAGGAGTGTGGGTACTACAATCCCTAGAGGGGGTGCTGGTGTGGCAGGAAAATGTGCTTTTCTAGATGTAGGGGTTTGGATTTAAATGTCCTTAGGCTCTGGACTCATGCAAGATAGAGAGTTAGGATCAGCAAATCTACATGACCCTTCAGGACGCTCAAAAAGCTAAGCCCTTAGTCAAAGTATAGACTATTAAAAGACAAAAACAAAAGCAACCTCCCCAGTAGCAGATTGCGTCAACAAAGAAACTTGTCAGCTTAGACTCTGGGTGGAAGGAAATGGTCTCCTCCCTGAGAATCTGTACCTTTATGCCTACTCTTACTCTGGTTTAGGATTTGAATTTACACTGGGGTGTGGCAAACATTTTCTTTGAAGAGCCAGATGGTAAATATTATCAACTTTATGGGCCTTCCAGTCTCTAATGCAGCCGCTCAACTCTACCATTGTAGAATGAAAGCTGCTGCAGACAATATGTAAATAACCTAGCATGTTTGCGTTTCAATAAAACTTTATTTACAAAAATAGATGGTGGTTTGCTGAATGCTGATTTATGCAATCTGCCTGGACCAAGTATCTCTGTCAACAAATTGGTATAAAAATTGGTTCTGTCTGGTGATAGCCCTAAGACTCTTAGCAGAGGCAAACGTAAAAACTGATGTGAAGAAACACCTTGTTAGCTCAGGCTGTGAGGGTTGCCCATGCTGAAAATGAACACATATCCCTAAATACAAAGCGCACAAGAAAGCAGTTCACCATGTCTGACAGTCAGCAGAGACACACAACAATTAGGAGGATTAGGTTTCCCAAGACTTTCAGATAGCAGAACTATTAAGTAGGGACTATAAAATAAATATGTGATTAACAGCAGAAAAGAAGGACTCTAAAGTATGAGAAAATAATAAGAGTCTATGAAAAACCAACATACAGATTTGAAAGAAATAAATATAATTTCTATAAATGAAAAACCAAAGTAATTGAAAATGAAACATTAACAGAAGAATTAAAGAGCAGAAGATAAGACTCGATAAACTGCAAGGTAGGCCTGAGGGAATTAGTGGTATATAACTTGGAGGGAGGAAGAGATGGAAAATACAAAAGAGAGGTAAATTGAGGGCACCTAGCTGGCTCAGTCAGTAAAGCATGTGACTCTCGGGGTCAGGAGTTCAAGCCCCATGTTGTGTGTAGAGTTCACTTAAAAAAATAAAATAATTAAACATCTGTTCTCTTTAAAAAAGAGAGAGAAAGAGGTAGATTGGGATGGAGAAGAAAATTAAAATGTCTAACTTTCAACCGCCCTTATAAAACTTTTGGGTGTGTTAAAAGAAAGAATCAAGAAAATGGGAGACTGTAATATTTAAAGAGAGCATCTAAAGAACTTTTTAAAATTCCTAAAAGACATACTCCTTAGATACATGATTCACAATGAGTCCCAAGAAGTGTAAATAAAAATACATTTTAGCAAGATTCCAGAACAAAGGCAAAGAGAATAGTTTAAAAGTAATTAGTGAAGGGGTGCCTGGGTGGCTCAGTGGTCAGGAGTCTGACTTTGGCCCAGGTCAGGATCCCGTGCTTCGTGGGTTTGAGCCCCACGTAGGGCTATGGACAGCTCTGTGCTCCGAGCCTGCAGCCTGCTTCAGATTCTGTGTGTGTGTGTCTCTCTCTACCCCTTCCCTGCTTGCACTCTATCTCTCTGTCTCTCCAAAATAAATACAAAAGTAATTAGTGAAAAAGAAACTACCAACAAAGGAATGATAATTGGAATGACACCAGACTTTTTAGAGTAACAGCATAAGCCAAAGGCAATGGACTAATTTCAAAGTACTAAGAGAAAGTCTGTCAGAGTTCTATATCCAGCTAGACAATCATCTGAAGGTGAGAAAAAAGGGAATATTTTAACTTTTTAAAGTTTATTTATTTATTTTGAGAGAGAGAGACAGCACAAGCTGGGGAGGGGCAGAGAGAAGAGACAGAATCCCAAGCAGGCTCTGTGCCATCCTTCATCGCAGAGCCACGTGGGGCTTGAACTTATGAAAGGCGAGATCATGACCTGAGCCAAGATCAAGAATTGGACCCTTAACCGACTGAGCCACCCAACCTCCCCCCAAAATGAATATTTTAGACCACCATTTCATAGTACTGATCATCTTATTCTTCTTAAGGCTCCCTCTTCCTCTTTCCCTCCACTTCCTCATTATCCCTTTCCTTTTAGTTATGATGGCTCTGTTCCTTCCCAACAAACTGTGAACCTTCCAAGCAATCTTATCCCTGGCTCTCCCCACTCTTCTTTGTCATTTACCCTCAAGGCTTTGATTTTCTGTGACTTGCAGATTCTTGTGTCTTTGGCCCATATCTCACTAAGATTCCAGTCCTCGGTCATAAAGCAACAGGAAATGTCCAGTTGATTATGTGACTGCCATCGTCAGCTTCCAGTTACCTACCATTAAAACTTGGGAGTTAGGGCGCCTGAGTGGCTTAGTTGGTTAAGCATCCAACTTTGGCTCAGGTCATGATCTCACAGTTTGTGGGTTCGAGCCCCGCATTGGGCTCTGTGCTGACAGCATGGAGCCTACTTGGGATTCTCTCTCTCTTTTTCTGTTTCTCCTCTGCTCATGTTCTCTCTCTCTCTGTCTCTCTGTCTCTCTCTTTCAAAGTAAATAAACATTAAAAAAAATAATACTTGGGAGTTTTTGCCCCTCTGTCCCTCAATTCTCATATGTAATCTGTTACTACAGCTCATTATATTTATTGAGAATAATAATTTATTCTTATTATACCTTCACAATTCAGGTATTTTGTCTCTATATTCCTGAAAAAATCAATAGTCTTTTCATTGATCTCCCCGATTTTCAGTCTCCATCTCTTCTGATCCAGTCTGAAGATTAACACATTTTCTTCTAGATAGTTACCTCTCTTAGTTTTTCATTCTTCATGAGTAAAATTCTAGCTTTAGCACACTGGCATTGAAATGCCCCTATATATTCTGGATGTCTAGTTTGAACTCACTTCATCAATTTCGTAATTAGCTACTTCCCACAGCTTTTTCTGGACCATTCTGTTTTTCCTTCCTTACCTATATTTTTGTTTCTTGTCTTAGATCTCACTACCTCAGGACCTTGTTTTGCACTCTGCCAAGACTGAAATGTTATTTGAAAACTGTATGAGTCCTCTTAAGTAACATAGTTATATTGTCACAAGGGCATTATAGGGACTCTGTGCCTGTGTGTGTTCCTCATCTTCGCCTAAATAAAAAGCCTGAACTTGAAAAGTTCTACTAGGGATGACTTCAGAAAAATTGGCAGACTAAGGGAAAGGATATTCTGGGAAAGACAGAGCCTTTGTGTTTCCCCAAATCACATCACTGGAGGATGTCTCCATTTCTTGGTTGTCCTGGGTCTAAATGTCTCAGTTTCCCAGTAGATTAAAGTTCCTTGACGATTAAAAACAACAGCAAGAATATCTTTTCTTCTGTAAGTTTTGCAGCTTATTCCCCCTTCTCTATATATCCAATTTTTGGATACATAGAAGGTGTTTAATAAATACTGGTTGAATAAATACCGGGAAAGCATTTTGGGGATTGTAACACAACTTTGTGACTTTTCTACTTGAACTGATGTAGATCCTTTGGGAGCCCCTCCACAGCTCATAACACAACACCTCTGAACAGACCTTTCATCTCCTAGATTAGTCCCCATGTTGGTCCCTCCCAGAATGCATTTCCTTCTAATAAAAAAAATAAATAAAAAAAAAATTACATCCTAGCTCTGGCTCCTTGCACTTTCTCTTGGGATACTTTTGAACTTAAGCAATGGCGGAGATCTTTAGGAAATGTGGATTTATGTTTTTAACTTATTTTCCATCAAACATTGATACACCTTGATGCAGTGCCAGTAATTTTCTTTTACTTTTTAGAAGCTCATTTTTATCAGTATAAAAATGATATGTATATTTTTTTTCCTCAGTTGTTTTTTTTGTCCCCATGAGGCAGACAGCTGAGATACTTAAAACAAAGAGGAACATTCTTGACTAACATTTTAAATTTTGTCTCCGTTTTATGAGACTCTGACATTCACAAGAGTGGGTTCCACCTGTTTCTCACAGTCTAGGGGAAGGCTTTGGAACCACAATAGCAGATCATGTGTATAGGGCCACAGAGAACAAAGGCTGTAACATTTTAAGCACCATTACTCTAAAAGAAGACAATGACTGCTAACCTCTTGCAAGACACCAGCAAAGAGGTGGTACGCTTTTTTTGTTTTTGTAACAACAATTAATCATGACAGAAGGACTCAGATGGGGGAAAAGGACAGATGGTTCTTGTTACAATCTGCCCCTAACCTGAATTACCATGCCCTACCATAAATAGAATGTTCGCATCAAAACTGTGAGAAAGAAAGAATCATTAGAGATGAAAATCTGCAACAGTTTGTACTATCAAAGTGTTTAAAACCATAATGTAATGATGAGTACACTTTAACACTGTGAATACAGTGGAGCAGAAAAACCTTTGGCATAATAAACATCAACAGGCAGCAAGTATTTGATTCAAAGGCAATATAGGTACTGATGAATGATAGAATGTAAATACGTTTTAAGTTATTTTTTGAGGTACATTTGGATACTACCATCATGTTGCCTGGTATGACCTTGACAACCCCATACCAAGTATATGTTGCGTTAATAGTTTACTAAACTTTGACTTACATGGGAAAAACTTTTCTGAAAGGTGGTTAACTTTTAATGCCAGATCATCTCTGGACATTTTCAAATGTAAAGATACACATATGGTTCCAAAGAACCTTAAATTATTAGTATCAACCAAATGATAGATATGTGAATATTTTGCCAACTCTGTAGATATTTCTTTGCTTCTTTTTATTAGATTGTCTTCAATATGACAATATGTTATATAAGACAGAAGGGAAGGGTGCTGTAAAACAGAGACAGACTTTTATCACTGAAATGTGCATCTACCCATATAATCAGAATGTCCAGTATTCTGAAAGGTAGAGTGATAAGTCTGTAGCAGGAGAGTATATGTTCGTGTGGCGATTGTTTTTATAAATGTTTTAGAGAGGAGAGTTGCCAAGTGGGAACTCCTCTTCTAAGAACTCTTGATGATGTGTTATAACCATTCTTTCTGGATCAATGCCAACCCTCAGTGGTCAATAATGATGATGAGCACTACAGGCTACATGGTTTTCAGAAAGAACAATCAAAACAGACCCCATTTGTTGTCCCATGGATTGCTTCCAAGAAACAGTTTTGTGTCTGGATGATCAAAGCATGGTCTGATAGGCTAAGAATACAATAATTGGTATAATTAGCCAATAATTTTGCAGCAAAAAAAAAAAATGTTAGCAGTGGCTGCTAGCTAACTCATTTACATGCTAATATTTTGGGAGGGAAAAGGAAAGGCTTTTGCTGTTTAAATGTTGTGTGTGTGTATATCAGAGTTACTTCTGGTTTTAGTTGTCGCCAGAAGTTTTTGTAAAAGAGATTGTGCTTGAGAATCCTGTGAGGTGGCTCGTGGAAACTGTGCACGGTTTGTGGCACTTCGGTTCAAGTTGTCCAGAGTGACCTTTCCCTTGAGGCTCTAGTGAGAACAAAGGACTAGTGGAGGGGAGTAGCCTGGGGTTTACAGGTTTTGTGATCTGCCCACAAGAAAGAAGAGTCAAAACACCTGCCGCCTCTCGTGATTGAAAAGCAACATAGCTATTTCTATTAAACCAAACCCAAACATAAAGGGTAACTATGACAAACTCATGATGAAAGAAGATGAAGCAAGTAGCTGGATGCAGGCCCTTCCCGAGCCCTGAAGACTAACTTAGGAACATCCTTAATATGTGAGTCACTGCCCCCTTCCTGTTAACATTGGTTACCTGAGAATTCTTTTTTCTTTTGTCACCAAGAGGAATTTTTCTGTTGGCCCAGGAGGAGAAGAAACTGGAGCATTCCATTCCTACTTTCCAAACTGGGGAGTCATGGTGGATGGCAGTTTGGGAAATAGGGAGATATTCCAGCACCCTGGGTTGCAGGTTGGAATGTTGCTGTTTCCCTCAGGGAAAACAGGGAACTAGAATCATTTCAGATGTTTATTTTTGAGAAAGAGAGAAAGAGAAGAGAGAGGGAGACAGAGGATCTGAAGCAGGCTCTACGCTGACAGCAGAGCACCAGACGCAGGGCTTGAAATCACAAACCGCAAGATCAGACCTGAGTCGAAGCTGGACGCTTAAGGGATTGAGCCACCCAGGCGCTCTGGAAGTAGAATTTTTCTGGTGCAGCAACAAGGGGGTTAGTAGGCTTACAAGGCCTACTACAAACCTAACCACCATCTTTAACATTCTTTCCCTAGAAATATTTTCTTGTAAGTTCTAAATGAACTCACCAATATCCATTTTGAGAGTAAGAACGGCAGCTGGTAAATTGAGGACAACTTGGATTTAGATGTCTTCCTTGCCCATCCTTTCCTTGGGGAATAGGTTTGCAATGTTCTCTGACCCTCCTTTGGGGTTATTTCTTGGTCTTTCCTTTTCTGTTATGGTGTTTTAATGGTATTTGTTGTTAATCTTTTTTTTTTTAATGTTTATTTATTTTGAGAGAGAGAGAGAGAGAGAGAGAGAGAGTGAGCGCATGCACACATAAGCGGGGAGGGGCAGAGAGAGAGAATCCCAAGCAGGCTCTATGCTGAGTGCAGAGCCAGAGGCAGGGCCAAATCCCATGACTGGGATGCCTAACCAACTGAGCCACCCAAGCACTCCGGTTCATTGTTAATTTTATAAATTCATATTTCAGAGTTCCAAGTTCTTGCCAAGAGAACCACTTTACCAGCAATAATATAAATGCTCTAAAACTAACCTTAGAATTTTAGTGAAAAGCTGTGCTTTGATATGCACAACAAAAAGTGGTGAGTAGTGTTGGCTTACTACTTGTAAATGTAGGAAGGTAAACTATTATTAATATTTATAAATCATTTCCTATCTTTTCAAAGTCTTTGTTAGCCTCACAATGGCTCTGCCAGGGAAGTGGGTGACTAGGATTGTTCATACATAGCAAATACTTGTAATGGAGGGTACACCCCATGTATCTTTTGTGCTGCCTTTGTTCTTTTCTTAAATCTACACAATGTCACACCTGTGGAAGGAGGTTACTCTACGGAGGAAAAATAAATGTTCTTCTATTATTCTACCTAATATTAATCGAGGCTCTCTTCAACCAAAAAAAAAAAAAAAAAAAAAGTAAAATCCCACAGTGGGTAGTAAAACCAAAACACCACTATTAATCATTATTACCTAACCGTACTAGCTAATTTAAAAATGAGAAGAGAGGCATCTAGGTGGTTCAGTAGGTTGAGTGACCAACTCTTGATTTTGGTTCAGTTCATGATCTCACTCTGAGCCTGCTTGGGATTCTCTCTCTCCCTCTCTCTCTGCCCCTCCCCCATTGGTGCGAGAGCGTGAGCACGTGCGCACACACACACACACATACACACAAGCCCTCTCTCTCTCTCTCTATCTCTCTCTCTCTCAAAATAAATAAACTTTAAAAATGAGAAGAAATGAAAGTTTTTCCTTTGCGCACCCATTACAATCCCCCCTCTCCCAGTGAGGTCGTTTTCCTCTCTGGGAAATAATCTGAACCAGGAATATGTCCAAAATATGCCCTGAAGCAAATTGAATTTCAGTAGAGGCTTACTAGAAGCTCCTGGTAATAAAAAAGTCCTATTGATTTTGATGTATATACAGATCAGGACTTTTCTAGTGCATGTCTTGCCAGCATTGCTGAATTCTGGATTCTTTGAAACAATTGGATTCAAATATTAGAAACATATCAGTTTGTAAAGTTTTTGCCATTGTTTTAATCAGTACTTTTTTTTTCTTTTTTTAGTTGCATGTGACAGAAACTCCAATAGGTTCAAGGGAAAAAAAATACACTACATTCGTTGACATAATGGTGAAGGCAATTGTAGAAGAGAGCTGTGGGGACTGGCAGCTCAGAGTTTGAAACTGGGCACAGTGACTCCAGAGACTGTTCTTAGTGTCGTCTTCCTCTCATTCATTCCTAGTTGCCTCTGTTGAGCTCCATTCTGCAGAATATTCTGCTGGGAATAGAGAGGATGGCCTCAGAGAACCCCAGTGTTACATTCAACAGTCCTCAATTCAAGAAGAAGAGGGCCACCTCTACCTCTAATGTGGGAAATTCTGGGTGAGGAATCTCTATCATCTGGCTTAAATTACACCTTCGCCACATGAGCTAATCATTGTTCGGGGGTGACAGTGGTGGCAGTGGTATTTTGGCCCACCATAGTCCTGGGACGGTGGTTGCAGTGAGGCAGTATGGAATGGGCATATATTTTACAATCTCAACAGAAGAAGGAAGCTGACTGGAAGAAGGTGGATATTAAAGCTGGAAGGGAAATGAATTTATTAATTACACAGTCCATTACATTATTTGTATTAAGAACTGTTATCAGTCACAAGGTCAGGACAGGCAACATGAGACACTCATACTGGGAAATTTGAAGAGATCTTAATAAAGAGACTATTTACAAAGGGGTGGAGAGGATGCCAGGAAATCACAGTGATGCCATTCCCTGGAACTAATAGGAACAAGGGCCTTACCCTTCTTAATTCTGGTCAAGGGCTACAGCCCACTTCCTCTCACAGTGACCACTTTAGGGAGGAATATGGGAAATAAATGCTCCAAAGTCTTACTGTCCCCCCTCTCTCATCTCCTACTGATATACCCTATCTAGAAGCCAGTGGATGGGGAAGTCCATTGATATAGTCCTTACAAATCAGCCTACCAGTGCAGAGACCAATGTGAAAAGGGTGGAGATCTGGAGGGAAAACAGAATATTTCCAGGATGGTCTTATGTACCTACAGACAGATCTACAGACTGATAGGCAGACAGACACATTTTATATGATAGAAACAATGATGCTATTGGATATCAAATAAATACTATATATGATAATAATTATGATTATAATATAGATTATTATGTATTATATATATTGTATTATATATTATTAATATATAATTATATATTAATATTATATATATTGTATTATATATATATATTGCCTAGAAGAGATTCAAAGGGACAGCATGGCATAACAGAAGCTTTTGGAAGCAGGCTAACTTAGATTTGAATCCTGTTCTCTAACCTTGGTCACTTCCATTTTGTATATGCCAACACTAGTTAGGCCAGAGCAATTATATCTGCAGACTGGATGTATCACAGACCAGTATTCTGCAACTTCCATTATATATAAATCACAAATACTCAAGTGATTAGTTCCAATTAAAATAGTGCTATTATGACTACCAAACAGACTGTAATTTGACTTCTTTCTTTTTTTTAAGTTCCAAAAGCTCTTGGTACTTTGTAGTGAGTGCTTTGATTTTGCAGTTATGAACATCCCTGAGCAATGGATAATGCTAAAAATTCCACTTAACTATTCATAGCAGAGAAATACCTGGTTAGTGGACAAACTTTTTTTTTATGTAGTCAATAAGTTTTTGCCTCCAACTCGATCTTTAGACCTAGCTGGCTGCTAGTTTCTTTAACGGCGATGATGATAATGATGATGATGATGACGGTGATGCTGTTGCAGCTAACATTTATGGGATACTATGGACCGTGTGCTTCACACATATTAATTCTCCCAACCATTATGACTCAGGTACTATTATCCACATTTTACAGGTGAATAATCTGCAGCTTAGAGAGGGTAATAAACACAAGGTCACTCTTCCACAAAATTTAAAACCCGTTTTCAGATTCTGGTCTGTCTGGTGCCAATCCTTTTCCTGATGGCTATATAGTATGTTGACTTCCAATAGATCGCTTTTCCGATCTATTGTTTTAATTCTGGGTCAATATGTTTACCTTCTGTTATTATATAGCATACAGCCAGATATAATTAATTTCACAGTTATTTCTGATTATTTTTGCAATTGTCTTTATTTCTCTTAGTTGAAATACATCTAATGTCTCATTACTAGAACATTAATGCAACAACTATTATATTGAGAAAAAAGTTCCTTTTAAAATAAACATTTTTGGGGGCGCTTGGGTGGCTCAGTCGGTTGAGCATCCGACTTCAGCTCGGGTCATGATCTCACAGTCTGTGAGTTCGAACCCCGCGTCGGGCTCTGTCCTGACAGCTCAGAGCCGTCGGGCTCTGTGCTGACAGCTCAGAGCCCGTAGTCTGTTTCAGATTCTGTGTCTCCCTCTCTCTCTGACCCTCCCCCGTTCATGCTCTGTCTCTCTCTGTCTCAAAAATAAATAAATGTTAAAAAAAAACTTTTAAAAAATAAACATTTTTTATCCACAAATTGAATACATTCTTTAAAACATAAGAAAAGTAGGGGTGAAATCCAGATGTCCATTAAAAAAAGAAGATATTATATAAACAGCAAGAAATACACAGTTTTTCTTTTAATGACTTTTTCTCTTAGGAGAATTTTTTTTTTGGGGGGGGGGGAATGCTTCCTTATTTTTTAACCCAAAGTTTGAGTTTTGTAATTGTTTTTGTAAATTATTCTTATTACCTAATAAGCTTCAGTGCTATTTAAGTCTAGCTATATCAGGAATATATAATTGGATTTTTCTTTTACATTTTTAAAATGTATCAAAAAATAATTTCGTTCATTAAAAAAGACCCCATTATACTCAGAAGACCAAAGTTCACTGCATACTCATTTAAGACTTTATATTCAAGCATGATATGAAGAGATCTTTAATTACCTAGACAAAGCCTCTTAAGTAAGAGTGATGGTGATTAACATCTGTGAAAAAAAACACACAGAGACTCCAATTTAATAGAACAATGCATCATCTTCTCAAATAAACTACTGAAACCTAGCTATGCAAACAGACCTATTGTCTAGCAAGCAGGTGGCACTTTCATTTTCTTGTTCATTTACTAAAAAGGGGATGTAATCAGGAGGCTCAAGTCCGCACACAACCGACATAAAAGAAACAAAGTCATAAAGAAAAAAAGTCAAGGTCTGTCTAAAAATAGTATTTGAAACGTGAAAGAAAGCAGAGGCCTGGTGTGATAGGTATTTCCAAGTTAAATCTAGCCTTTTTCAATTTTGTTTTTTGTTTTGGCTTCAAAAATTAAACAGAAAGTAGAGTGGGGAGAAAACCTACAATGAACAACATACAAATGATTTCTGTCAAATGAAGTTTTCAGTGTATTATATGTTTTATATCACGAATCCTATGCAGTCATGAGTACCAAAGTTTGCTCTGAAATCCCAGAACAGTGCCTGGCCTGTAGTAGGTCCCCCCAATGAACAGCCATAAATAAAAGATTTCCCAAGCAACCAGTGGGAGTCCAGAATAGAACATGATGCTGCTGGTTCTACATCAACTTTTGATTTTCAGAGTGAGGGGGGTGTGGAGTTCCTACTGGTATCAGATTTCCCCTACCCCAGATGCAAAAAGTGCCCTAGTTGAGGAACACTAGGGGCTTCACAGCTTATTCCCTACTAAAAGCAAATGCCTGTGGTAGGAGTATTTACGTAAACTGGCCAGCACTTTTTATCTTGGGCCGAATGAATTTTTGAAAACCTTTCCTAAACCTCGTATTATTTAGCAGGGAATGGAGATGGGAGAGGGCGAGGAGGTGAAGAAAGCTTGAGGACTGGATGGGTAGAACACCAAAGGAAAGGCTGGAAGTCAAAAGACACACTTCTCACTTTCCCTGCGGGCATAGGGCTGGTCATAACACAACTCAAACATTGCCTAGTTACCAGATCAATATTTCCAACTGGGAAACCAATTTGTCATCTAAAAACCAACCGGACACATTAAAACGTATTGATTTCTATTCAAGAAGACGTTGGATTTTTGTGGTTACTATTTGGTTGGTAAATTGGTTGGTTTTACCAGCCAGAGCTCAACCATGTATTCAAAGCAGAATTTTTGGGATACAGAATTTCATTTTAGGTTTTACTTTAATTTGATGTTGTATCTAAGTAAATGCATAAAAGTTGCCCCTATTTATACTTCTATAGCTACATTTATCTATGTATACCTTAAAAACATTGGGATATCGGGGTGCCTGGGTGGCGCAGTCGGTTGAGCGTCCGACTTCAGCCAGGTCACGATCTCGCGGTCCGTGAGTTCGAGCCCCGCGTCGGGCTCTGGGCTGATGGCTCAGAGCCTGGAGCCTGTTTCCGATTCTGTGTCTCCCTCTCTCTCTGCCCCTCCCCCGTTCATGCTGTGTCTCTCTCTGTCCCAAAAATAAATAAACGTTGAAAAAAAAAAAAAAAAACATTGGGATATCGTTATAAATTCAGATTTGGAGTCTACTTTTTTCCTCACTAAATATAATATGAACATATATTCATATTAGTAAATCTTGAAAATGTGAACTTAATAACCTCATAGTATTCTATTCTATTGCTTTAGCATAATTTATTTAATAAATGTTTTATTATTGAATATTTAGATTGTTACTACTTTTTGTTTAAAGATTTTATTTTTAAGTAATCTCTACACCCAGCATGGGGCTTGAACTCACAACTCCAAGATCAAGAGTCGTGTGCTCCACTGACTGAGCCAGCCAAGTGCCCCACTACATTTTTATTATTATAAAGAGTGATGCAAATAACTCTTTATTCTTTACTTATAATCAACTTCCAGAAATGAAATGATGAGTCAAGGAAGGCCTGAAATTCAAGGTGTATAGAATCTTGGAATCTTGATTTTCCCATCTTGTCCAGTCCAGTCCCTATTGGGACCCCGCACTAAGTCATTTAAATCACCAGGTTTACATGAGTGTTCTTGAAAAGTGCTTCTACTCTAATTAAAGAAGGAAAAAGAGAAGTTGGAAAGCCAAGTGGAAAGAAGGATAACCTAAGTCTTACAATTCACCTTCTGCATGCATGTGTGTGTCTGTGTTTGTGTTGTGTTTTGTTTTGGTACCTGAGAGGCAGGAGGGTTGACCAAATATGAGCTTGGCAAAGATGAAGGAACTCAAGAGGAGGCAGGGGAAGTTAAGAATGGTATTTGGTGACAAGCTGGGAGTGCTGAAACATTATCTTCAGATAAACACTGTGCAACTTTAGTCAAACATTTTCCAATAGCATTTTCATAAATGTAATTAATCTGCTCATAATCAGAAAACAAAGTTCCAGGAACAATTCTGGCTGTAAATTGGCAGTTGAATATCAATTTCAAGCTTAAGCGCTTGCTATCTCTGAGATTAAATTTGTGGATCCTCCTGCCCCACCACCCCCTTCATCTGTCTTAATACCTGACAGCGTAATCAGAGCTGAATTTCTCAGCTCCTGGTATTTTCAGTTAGATTTATATTTCTATTAAAATGTAGTTTCGGGGGGTTTATTAAATCATCTGGGAGATAGATTCAAAATGGTGCAGTTTTCTCCTTTCAAATGTGTGCTTAACTCTTGTCAGTGTTAATACATATTAAGTGTGTACATCAAAGTAAAACTATGAATGGGCTATGCCTTGGGAGAAAAAATGCTTCAGATTTCTCAGATACTGTCAGAAATTGCCTAATTTCTTTTATATTTCATTAATTCAGTCGAGTCCCTCCTGTGTCCCAAGTATAAATTATTGTGTAATTTTTGAAGTAAAAATGCTATGTTCTAGAAGAAATCATCTTTTCTGAAGATTCATTAGACTTTGTTTAAAACTATAGCTTTGAGATGCAGACATATTTTGAAAACATGTCAGTTTTGCCATACTCGTCATCCTTCTCGATTCTGGAAAAACTATGAAAACTAGGACAAGTTGATTTTAATTAATATTCTCATAAATCTCTCTAGAGTGCATTATAGTTTCCATTACTTTTAAAGTGCTTCTGGAACCACAGGGGACAACATTCCCCAGTTTAACTACATAGTTACAAGTAAGTGCAGTAAATGTTAGTATGGTATTTTGATTTAAGAAAAATGGTTGCAGTTACTCAAAGCTGCTTGGTTGAAAAACAAGGACTGGGTTCTGTGTACATGTAGAGATTTTTGAATTAGTTGACTGTCTACAAGTTTGAGCATGCAGATGAGTATGAATTACCCCTTTGTGTGAAATAAGGTGCCATGCTCAGAGGAGAGGTACAATTACAAAAGTTAGTGGACTATCTCTATGGAGTGCAGGGCATCATTTAGTTTGGATATACTATGTAGGGCAAAGCTATCAAATGTGTTTTGTGTTACAAAGCTTTCTCATAGAAACCAGAACAATGTTGGACACCTGAGTGTTAAACAGGGTTGAGATCACCCTGCATAGTGTAGGAGACAATCCACCACCATCCTGTTATGTAAGACATTATATTTAGTTTTAAAAAAAAAGCTACATTTTAACTTTTTTGGCTGGTATCACCCTCACGTTGTGGTCCTTGAAGAAGAAAAGATGACTCACATCACAGTTACAGCACAGTTTTTCCTGGTTAGGTCAGGTGCCCCCAAATCATGCTGGTCTGCGTTTCTACAGCCACCTGTCACAGCCAGCCAGGCCTATATGCAGACCCTTAAAATGCTCAATGCACACACAGACACACAAAATACAATACAATACAATACAATACAACACAATACAATACAATACAATAAATAAAATAAGATGGTGCTCCAGCCCACATGCGATTCTAAATTAAAACAATACTAATTTGTAAGATAGAGTCCAACAAATTTTGATTTTCTTTTTAATGAGCATTTTGATGTTTTTCCCATTTTTTCTCTTCTCTTCTTTCTCCCTCCCTTCCTCCCTTTTTTTTCTTTTTTTCCTTCCTTTATTTTGAATCTTAAAAAATCTTAGAAAAAAAATGCCCCTGCTATGCTTTTGCCCTAAATACATGTATTTATTTGTATACTCCCTACTATATAAACTCAGCACTCCCTACTAATGAACATACCTCTAAATGTCTAAGTGCTGGAGTCCCCACAAACCGTCTGTAATAGGAATCCCAACATGGTAACGTGTCTAATTTTTCTGCTCACTCAGTTCATGAAGATGAGGTCACTGCTGCTTTCTTTCTTCGAGAGTGAAAAGAAACCAAATAAAGTGCATAACCCCAATTGCGGTCATAGACAAGAATAAAAGGTATTTTAGGGACAATTGAGTGAGTTTCAATGTAGATTGAATTTTAAATATTATTGAATTGAATTTCTAAGGAAATTATACTCATGTTGTGATTATAGGACATGGAGGTCTCATCAGTAGGAAGTACAGGCTAAGATATTTAGAGGTTTAGTATCATGATGTTTATAACCTGCAAATGGTTCAGAAAAAAATTATAGAAGTGGTGTTATATGTGTACATATATAGAGACAGGGAGAGATAGAAACAGAGAGAATACAAATATGAAAAAATGTGGTATAATATGCACTATATTTTCAACTTTTCTACAGAGGGCAAAAACCACATAATCACTAAAACTAGAATGCCAAGTATTAAAAGAAACAGAAACAAAATATGAAGCTAAATATTTTGTTTTTTTCATAGTCTGTAAGATACTTCGGAAACTACAGCTTTGATTTATTAGTTCCATCAAAAAAAAAACTACATTAAAATTTATTATGTTTATTTTTGAGACAGAGAGAGAGAGAGAGAGAGAGAAAAAGCATGAGTGGGGGAGGGGTACAGACTAAGGGAGACAGAATCGGAAGTAGGCTCCAGGCTTTGAGCTATCAGCACAGAGCCAAAGTTGGACACATAACTGACTAAGCCACTCAGGCGCCCCCCACCCCGCCCCACCCAAATCTACATTTTTAAAGATCATTGTGACCTCATATTTTAGATAAAGGAATTTAGGTACACATACATATAAGCATGCAAAGACGTGAGTTCAATGAACCCTGGAAGTTATTGGCCAAATCCCAATTGCTTTTTGAGGGAGTCCAGCCCTTTGAAAGTCAACCAACTGGTTTCTTTTGATGAATTTCTACTACAACATCAGCTTTCCAGCAGTTCAGAATCTGTTAGGAATCAATAAAGCAATATTTCTTATATTTTCCTAGTCAATAAGATATTTTCTTCTTTTATTCATCCAGTTACTAAAAATTTAATGACTGTCTACTCTGTGCCAGGGCCAGTGTTAGCTTGGGACATACACAAATAAAAATACATGACCCCTGTCCTCAAGGAGTTCTGAATCAATTGGAGAGGCAGACATTTGACACATGTTAAAGTATAACATAGGAAGTATTATAATAATGTACAGATAAGCTGCTATGGGAGCATGGAATAAGAAGTGTAATTTAGCTGGAAGGGGGGGGGAGGGAGGAGATGAAGAATCAGGGAATAAAGTTACAATAATAAGTAATAATTGCAATGACAACAACAATAATAATAATGTTTATGTCTTGCAAGTCCTAAATATAATAACTATACTTATGAAGGCGTAAGGGAGGGTGGATGGTTGGCAGAAGCCAACACAAATTACTGGCAGGAAAGGTGCCTGGACATATCAATACAAACCTTGAGCAAAAATTTTAACAAGTCTACCTGGCAAGAATATTTTTGCCATTGCCCCAGACCCCATTCCCAGGTGTTTCCCATATGTTATCCAGTTAATATTGCCTCCATTTTAAATAAGTCCTGAGGCTCTCAGGAGGAAGTATGTGAGTTGCCTCTGTACAAGCAGCTGGCATGTGGCAAGAAGAGAATCTAGGTTAGAACTCAGGTGTCTCCGTCTCTTGCTCCATCTGGTATGTAACACCACCTGCCCATAGACCTTTCTTTGCTTAAGAAGGTCTGAAAGGAGAGGTAGGAATTTTACAGGTGAACCTTGGAGAGAAGAGAATTTTAAGCAAGACGTGCTTATGCAAGGCATTAAGGAAGTAAGAAAGTTTAGCAAGTCCTTATAGGATCAATTGTTAGGAATGATCGGAGTCAAAGTTATGTGAGTAGGAAGTGGTAGGGGAGACAACTAGATAGGTGTACCTGGGCCAGAACACTTAGAGCTCTTGGGTATTGTATAAAGCGGCTTAGACTTTATGGAGTAGGTTGGAAAGTCACTGAAGCTTTGGAATTACATAATAGATTGGATTTTTTGAAAGGTCCCTCTGTGCAAAGTCCCAGGCAATTTCTAACAGGAGGGGAGCCAGCCAGGGGTAAGAGCTAAGCACTGGCCAGGTACTGGCCAGAAGGCACCTGTCAGGATAAAAAGGGGCTTATTTTTGCCTCTTTTTTCTCCAGCACTTATGGCCCTTCTTTTAACAAGACCAAATGTAACATCTTGTCATCATAATCATAAAAACTATCAAGTCAAGATGTTCTTTTAAAGAATGTTGAAAACGTACTACTTTCGCAAATGGTGCTCAGGGAAGCAATGGTTCCCTCTGCTACTTCCAGCCATGCTCCTCTTTAGGAAGCATTTTGGGAGATAGAAGGCGGGAGGCAAGGTTCTGGAGAAAGAGTGCCTGAACTAGGTCAGTGGCAGTAGAAGGATGGGGAGGATTAGATGTGTGATTCACCATAATTTAATAAGTGATTGAACTCAGGGGCTGAAAGTGAGACAGTGGGTCAAAGAGAACTCCTGTTTTTGTTTTTGTTTTTGCCTGAGCAACTGGGTGGATGGTGGCGTCACTCTCCAAGGTATGAGAGCATTCGGAGATTTTGGAAGACAGATGTTGAGTTCAGATTTGAACATGCTGATTTTGCTGGCTGTCACATTTGCTGAAAACAGTCCTTGCTCCTTTGAATGATCTTTGTCTCTTTGTCAAAAATCAGTTCACTATATTTTTGTGGGTCTATTTCTGGCCTTCCTATTGTGTTCCATTGGTCTAAGGTATCTATCCTTTTGCCAATACCAAACTGTCTTGTATGTGGTTTTATAGTCAGCCTTGAAATTGGGTAGTGTGAGTCCTTCAACTTTGTTCTTTTTTTTTTTTTTTTTTATCAGAAGGGTTTTACCTTTTCATACAAATTCAGAATTGGATTGGCAATATCTATAAAAAAGCTTGATGGTATTTTGATTGGGCTCGCATTGATTCAGTAAATCAAACTGGGGAAAAGCAGCATCTTAATATTGAGTCTTTCAATTTGTGAACATGGTATGCCATTCCATTTTGATTAGACATTTTTGATTTCTTGTATCAGCGTTTGATGGTTTTCTGCTACCATTCTTGTGTGTTTCTCATTAGATTTATCCCTAAGTACTTCATCTGTTTTGGCTGGACATGTTGATTTTGAGGTCTGTGTACACCTATGTGCAGATGTTCTGTGAGCATGCCTGGAGGTCTGGGGTGTTGTCTAGGTTGGCATTCAGGTTTAGTATAATCACACATTTCTCCAGAACAGAAGATGGAGAAGAAAATAGGCTGAAGATGAAAAGTCATCTCAATTATCAACAAATAGTTATTTCTGGCACTTGACAGAAGTTCTAAGTTTAAGAAATAAGTCAAAGAAGACCTGAGAACCCCCATGATGAACATTTAATACATAGATTTTTGTACCAGAGAGTATTTGCATAGATCTTGGCTCTGGGACGTCAGTAAACCTGTTTCCCTTAACTGTAAAATATGTATGGTAATAGTACCTACCTCATAGGGTTCTTTTTTTTTTTTAAACATCTTTTATTTTTAAGTAATCTCTACACCCAATGTGGGTCTCGAACTCATAACCCTGAGATCAAGAGTTGCATGCTCTAGGGTGCCTGGGCGGCTCAGTGGGTTAAATGTCTGACTGTGGCTCAGGTCATGATCTCACAGTTGGTGGGTTTGAGCCCTGAGCCCCGTGTCGGGCTCTGTACTGACAGCTTAGAGCCTGGAGCCTGCATCAGATTCTGTGTCTCCCTCTCTCTCTGCCCCTCGGCTGTTCATGTTCTGTCTCTGTCTCTCAAAAACGAATAAATGTTAAAAAAAAAAAAAAAAAAAAAAAAAAGAATTGCATGTTCTACTGATTGAGCCAGCCAGGTGCCCCCTCCACCTCATAAGGTTGTTGAAAGATTAATTCGAGCTGCACATGGGGCTCCATGCTGGCAGTGCTGAGCCTGCTTGGGATTCTCTCTCTTCCCCGCTCCCTCTGCCCCTCCCCCACTCACACTGTCTCTCTCAAAATAAATAAACTTAAAAACAAAGGAGGACAAAGAACAGTGCTTAGCATATAGTGAGCACTCAACACCTGTCAGCTATTATTAGTTACACAAATGAATTGCCAGGAGCCTATAGTGGAAATGCTTTGGAAAAAGCTTTGTGGGTCTTAAGAGTCTTAGCATTGCTTGGTCATTACTACTGATTTTCACAAGAAAAGATGGGATTCACTTACTGTGATAATTTTTCTTGCACAAGATATGCCCAGGTCTCAATGCTCCCCTTCCAAAGATATGCCACACATAAGAAAGAATATATAACATCTGAAATTCCCTGCTAAAAGCTCTTTGTTTAGAAATCATGCCTGTTACAATTTTTGGTGTCTGTTTCAAATGTCTCCCAAATGAAGTGTGGGAGTTGTGGCTGGATATCACTGTTGACTCACAATTTCTTTCTGAAGGGAAGCAAGAAAAGTGATCAGAACTCATATCCTTCCTCCCCATCCCTCTCTTACCACCAGTGGTTGCCTGGCCTCGTTTATAGAGATTACCACCTTGGATTAGTCTGTCTCCAGCTTTGTGTGAGCTGGCCCAACCATGGGGTCACGGCCCTTCATAAGAATCCTACTGCAGGGTAAGGACAGAAATCATGCAGGAACAACTGGATGGTCTGAGTGCTGTGTGGCACTTTGTTTGATGGAGAGAAAGGGAGAATTAAAGCCCCTTTCAGAAAGTGTTTATTTTCTCCAATCTCCATTGTATCGTGTTTAAAAGAAGAGTCAAAGAATGTCTTGGCCAAAAGAGAAGTCTTCCCTAATATTGGCATGTACCAGGAAAGAGACCCACAGCGAACTTTGTGTCTGACATAGTCACATAAACTGCAGGTGCTTAGGCAAATCAGGCACACAGGTGCTCCTGGGAGATCTCTTGTAGTGTATTGGGAGAAAACCAGTCGTTTGGGGACCTAGTACCCATGCTGCTGCTACTATTCATTCTGGAAATTCTGCAGTGCTTTTGTGTTCACAAGTTTTCATAGTTCCTGATGGAAGTTGTGTTAGACTGCAGACGACTTATCTTAAAAAAAAAAAAAAAATGTTTGTTTGTTTGTTTTGATCACCATAAAGATAAATGGGGAGGAGGGAGAATGCTTCAGGTGATTTTGCACAGATCTACTTGGTTATTCAGATTGTAACACTGTAGCCAACCTGGGGTGGAGGGCATTGAGAGGCTCCTGGAGCATTATTCTGTGGCCCCTGGTGAGCCAGGGTAAGGCACAGATTGATTTGGTTTTAAAATCTGTTAAACATGTGGGAGTTACAAATATTACAAACATACCACCATGAATATTATCTTTGTATGTAATTAAATTGGATCTCTCTGGTTTGTTTGATTTTATTATACATTTTTTTTTTTTTTAGATTTAGTCTTTTGAGTGCTATGGGTAGGTGTATACCTATTAATATTTGGAAGCAATAACTCTGACACTTAAAAAATGGAATAACACACAAATTAGTAGCTTGCAACTATCCCTTGCTTTTCGAAATGGACGTAAACCTAGCAATAGATTTAATATTTGTGTGAGTACGTTCTAGGTTTTCATTTATTTGGTAAAGGAGATACTGTCAGACCAAGGTTTGGTGCATCTGATAAGTAGCTCCCATTCCGCCCTGTGGAACACTAGAGGCCATCAGGAGGCTGTAAGCTCTGTTCCACTGCCCATGCTGTCAGCTTTGGGACCGCACTGATCATCCACAGCTGGGACTCATTGGCCCAGGTGGACACTAATTTACCTACGAGGCTTGGGCTATTTATAGTAAAGTAACAAAAGCTTATCTTAGTTCTCTAAGTTCAAAATTCTGCATATAAAGTTAGACAGGTCAACATATTTTTAACCTAAAATCTTTTCTTTTTTTTTTTTTTTAATGTGTATTTATTTTTTGAGAGATGGAGCACGAGTCGGGGAGGGGCAGAGAGAGAGGGAGACACAGAATCCAAAGCAGTTTCCAGGCTTCCAAGGTGTCAGCACAGATCCTGACGCAGGGCTGCAACTCACGAACAGTGAGATCATGACCTGAGCTGAAGTCAGATGCTTAACCGACTGAGCCACCCAGGTGCCTCTAAAATCTTTCTTTCCTAGAGGAAAGGGCCATATAAAGATTCTTTGACTAATGCTATTCCTTTTAGGGAGATGGGAGAAATGAGAAAGTGCATTTACTTTTATAAATCCTGTTTGGAGTCATTGTCCTATTAATCTATAATCTAGCAAGGAAAGTATTACTAACTACATTTTACAAAGGTAGAAACTCAGGCTCAGAGAGGTTAAATTCTTTCTTCAGGGTCACAAAGCTCATGCATATCGGAAGAGGCTTTCAAATTCAGGGCTGTCCGCTATTAGATTCCAAGGTTTCTCCACGATAGTACTTACTTTTTGTATTCCACTGTGCCTTTATAAAGCTGCATTTATTGACTTCACTGAAAATACAGGTTATGTTTTTTTTTTTTTTTTTTTTTTTTTTCCTGCAGCAATGTGATAAAGTTCTGTAAATTCAATCGCTTCTATGCTATTTCTTCTGTGTTAATAGACCTGTCTGTGAGGCACCTGACCAGGTTGGGGTGGAGTACTGTGGGTTTATGTTGGTCTTTAACTTGATTTAATTACCTCTGGATTCTTACAGACAGCTATGATGCCACAGGCTCATTCCTTGTAGGTGAGATAAGCAGAAGGTGGAACCGAACTCTGTTTTAAATGTCTTACCAGCACTTATCACTGGTCACATTTATGTTATGTGATAAGTAAAATGTTAGTGTAAGAAAAACACTATAGATGGCCAGGACCGATTACGATTTGCCTCTCAGGGCTTGGATGGTTCTATTTTCTTCTGTGCCGTATCTCACGTATTATTTTTACCTGGTCCTCGTATCACAGCCCATCCAATATTCAGTTTCTCTTTTTGCTATTAACTTGTGCTTTCTTCCATTAGGTCTCTAACTCGATACATTTTGCCATTTTATATTTAAGGTTTCCTCCTTCAACTCCCATGGAGGCAATGTGCTTTTTCCTTTGACTTCCTGCCTTTAAATTTTTGTGTTGCAACATAATGGACCTTCTGATAGTTAAAACTAAAATAACAACATAACAAAATAGCCTCGTTTTCTAAACAGGCCCTGAGTGTGTGTTTCCCACGCCCTTGTTTGCCCTTCATTTCCTTTGCCTAATTGAGATTTGTAGGCTCAACGCATAGGCACTCTGTCTTTGTTTATGTACACATGGTGCCTAACACTAGTCTTGGATTTAATAAATATTAAATAATAATGACTTCAGAATAATTATGAGTATTGGTATTTACAAAGATCACAGCTGATCAAGGACCCTGCTTTTTTTTTCTTTTCTCAAATGACCTTGTTTGATTTTGACACTCTTGTAGTAGACATCCGTATTATAGCACAGTTGCATTTGCCCTTGAATACTGCTTAGAGACCAGAGCTGGCAATAATTGTAGCTGCTCTCCTTCTGTGGAACACATTTACTAATTCTGCACTGCATACCAGTTTGCTTGTGGATGCAATTTCAGTTGTGTGTAATCATCTTACCATAACTAGGGAAACCCAGATACAATTTTATATAATGCTGCCTTATGCCATTATGACAGAATTATCTCACTGGGTTAACTTTGCCTGTTGGAAATTGAAAGTCTTTTTCTCTTTGAATTATTAACTTGAGAATTTCTGATATCCAGTAGGGGCTTTTAAAATCTATGCATCAAGTACTCCTTAATTGTGTAGTGGCATTTACATTGTCAGATTTTAAAGTGAAGTCTTTACTTTTACCTATTTTCAATCTTAAAAAAAAAAAAAAATCTGTGTATCTTACCCAAGCGCCTTTAAATTGGCAGGCTGATTGTGGACTACAGTACCACAGGGCAATTCATAAAAATAAATGCCAAACACCAGGCAACAATAGAAGGAATTGAAGGTGGATCAAAAGTTTAACAATGCATTTCCTTTTAGAAACGTCAGCATCAGCTTTCTCACAATAAGGAAATAAAGAGGGTTGTTTTCTCCCACTAGCCCAATATTTTAAATGCAAACAAATCAATGGAAGAAAGTAGTTATGTCAGTACGGAGGATATAATAGTGTAACCGGATAGAACAGTTTTGTCAGCCTGAATATGTTTTGATTTGTATATTTATTTAATTGTATGTGCAAGGCAGAACCAAGGTGATAATATTGTTAAATTAGGAAAAAATGAGTTTCTTTTCTTAGAATCAGCTCCAAAATATCTAAACATCTGTGTGACATTTACATTAGTGTCATCCCTATTCATATGGCAGCATCCTCAAATCTGAATTTTTTACGATTCCTGTAAAATCAAACCTAAGAGTCTGATTCTAATTGTGCTTTAATATGCCTCGTCTAACATGTTTCATGAGCTCTATCCTATGAACACACCGCATCTTTCCCTGGATGTCTGTCATTGTGCTCACCACCAGAGATTCTCTGGAATGCTATTTGCAGATGTATACAGTATTGGTGGAGTATGCTCACTGAGAATGATACGGTGTCTAAGCTACAGCCTTCCACTCTCCTAAGATTCTTACTGACCTGATGTCAGGGGTAGAAGTAACTGTAAAACAATATAAAAAAATGTTTTGAGGGGCGCCTGGGTGGCGCAGTCGGTTAAGCGTCCGACTTCAGCCAGGTCACGATCTCGCGGTCCGTGAGTTCGAGCCCCGCGTCGGGCTCTGGGCTGATGGCTCAGAGCCTGGAGCCTGTTTCCGATTCTGTGTCTCCCTCTCTCTCTGCCCCTCCCCTGTTCATGCTCTGTCTCTCTCTGTCCCAAAAATAAATAAACGTTGAAAAAAAAATTAAAAAAAAAATGTTTTGAGGGGGAGGGGGAAGTATGTGAGGAATGTCATTAGTAAATTCAACTTCTCTCTGCTCTAAATCTTCCCTTCAAAGGGTTTTAACAACCAGAGAAAATGGTAACCGGAGGAAGCTCTTGTCTTAGCAGAGCAGGGAAACATCCTGGATCTTTTTGATCACCCTCCCCATTCTCCCGGGTAAGGTGAGTAAATTAACCAAGTGCCTGGTACATAGAACAAGCTTCCACAAGGCCAAGGAAGGGATCATGCTTGTCTTATTCACTATTGGTATTCCAAGCATGGAAATCAGCCCCTGGCACATAGCACCCAATAAATATGTACTGAATAATGATGCTCAACATGTGTGTGTGTGTGTGTGTGTGTGTGTGTGTGTGTACATGTGTGTGTGTGTTTTAACAAAATGACTTCTCTTTGTCTATCAATTGGTCAAGAGATAGAGTATATAGTTATACAAATCCCTAGTCTTGTGCCATAGCTGGATTCACAAGAATTTAAAAAAATTGTTTAACTCACTTTAGGGTGCCCAGGTGGCTCAGTCAGTTAAGCATCTGACTTAGGTTCAGGTCATGATCTAATCACTCGTGAGTTCGAAACTCGCGTTGGGCTCTGTGCTGACAGCTTGGAGCCTGGAGCCTGCTTCTGATTCTGTGCTTCTGTCTCTCTCTGCTTCTCCCCTGCTTGCTCTCTCTCTGTCTCTCTCTGTCTCTCTCAAAAACAAATAAACATTATAAAAAATTTAAAAAATATATTTAACTCATCTTAAAAAAATAACTCTTAAACACCTAATCTATACTACATACTGATACATTTAGGCATGTATTAGATTTTACCGTTGGAAAGATAAAAGATTTTTAGGTTACAAGTAGAATGGTATTAAAGCCAGAACTTGAAATGCATTTCTGACTTAAAACCTTGTGCTCTGTCTCTGTCTATCCTCTAGTAACTTTCTAGATAATATGATGGTTGTGGAGATGGAACAAAGGAAGTCTCCTTTTTATACTTCCCTTTATGAGGCAGCATAATAGATGGCTTACTTTGATTATGGTTGGTTGACACAGTTTGGATTAGACTGTTTAGCAAACAGGCAGATTTGTGTGCAGTTCTGTCATCCATGTTATACCTAAACATGCTGTTGGTGCTCAAATGATACTAAGACAGCAATGCATGCCAAGTATCAGATGCCCTAGATGCTGAATGGTGATAAGCACTATTGACATACGTAGATAAGTAGATTATAAATAGTGGGAACATTAACTTTAATTGAGGTTAAATGATAGTGTAGAAGTTGATGGTGAGTTAGTCATTTTGGTGATGGAGAAGACATACTATTATGTCTTACCTGAGGTCATTGGTACACTTCAGTATCACAGTACAGCAGTCAGAAAAAAAAAAGAGCTGGGTTTATATATGGAATTCACAACTTTATGGATGTGAAATCCAGGTGAGGGGCGTTCCTGCCTACTGCCCATGCTTTGAAGGGCCCTGCTCTACACACCTCTTTATGAGACTAGGATTTACATACCCTCTGAGCACCCAGGACCCTGGAACTTACTGCCCTGCCTCTCCAGGCTGGATCCTCCAAGGCTGGCCCAGGGCTGGAGGAATCACTGAGGGGTGTCCTTTTGCGAGGTGTATGATGTAGTTTGGATGTGCAGGCTGGGGTGTCCTCATGTGTATAAGTCTTTTTATGGTATGAGATGGAGCTCAGATGGGAAGAAAATGGAGTGTGAGTTCCAGGCTGGGAGCCACTATTTCCTGAAGCACCATGTTCCAGTTAATTTATAGTTTTCAGTATTTTTATTTTTTTAATTTTTTCTTAATTTTTATGTTTATTTCTGAGACAGAGAGAGACAGAGCATGAGTGGGGGAGGGGCAGAGAGAGAGAGAGACAGAGAATCAGACACAGGTTCCACACTCTGAGCTGTCAGCACAGAGCCCGATGCGGGGCTCGAACTCACGAACCATGAGATCATGACCTGAGCCAAGGTTGGTTACTTAACCGACTGAGCCACCCAGGCACCCCAGTTTTCAGTATTTTTAAAAGGGTACTTGGATCTCTGTTTGTTAGCTTACCCCAGACCCTTCCAGAGTTAAAGGCAGGCCTGGAACTAGGGCAAGTAAGGTAGCCTATTTTAGTCTCAGTTTCCTCATCTGTAAACAGGATAATAATTGTTCCACTAACCTCAAAGGGTTGGGATGATGAGAATGATATTAAAAATAATGATAATTTGTTGAATGCATATTATGTTTCAAGGACTATACAAGGCACTTTACATGCATTATGTTGAATCCTTACAAATCTTCAGGGCATGCAAGTTTTATCCTCTTTTTATAGAACAGGAAAATAGGCTCAGACAGGTTTTCTCTCCCCGACTTCCCTCCCCCCATCAGGGACACAATAGAGATAATGTATGTGACAATCTTATATGCATACAAGGTAACACCATAGTTATTAATTCATTTACATCACTTTGGGGGATATAGCAGCAAACAAAAGGAACAAAACCCACTGACTTCTGAAGCTTACATTACAGTGGAGGGAGACAATAAAGTGAAATATGTGTTAGATGGTGGTAAAGAAAACAAGGAAGAGAACTAATGCATGTGAAGTTACAGGGAAAATGATGTTTGAATAAAGATATGAAGGGAGAGGGAACAACATTGTAGGTTTTGTTTTGTTTTGTTTTGTTGGGGAAGCAGGGAGATAATTCAGGTGGCAGAGGGAAGAGCAAATGAAAGGCCACGAGACTGGAGCTTGTTCACTATACAGCATCTTCATGTATTCAGAAACAGCATCTCCATTTCCAGTGTGGCTAGGAAAAAATGAGTTCGGGATAGACTGGTAGGAGATGATGTCAGAGAGATAAGGCGTGGAAGGAACAAGGTCCATGGGTCATCCAGGCCATTGTAAGGACTTTGATTTTTAACTTCACATGAGATGAGGAGCAAAGTTTTCTTTCTTTCTCCTTCCTTCCTTCCTTCCTTCCTTCCTTCCTTCCTTCCTTCCTTCCTTCCTTCCTTCCTCTCTTTTCTTTCTTTCTTTCTTTCTTTCTTTCTTTCTTTCTTTCTTTCTTTCTCTTTCTTTTTTTCTTTCTTTCTCTTTCTTTTCTTTTTCTCTTTCTTTCTTTCTTTCTCTTTCTCTCCATTCCCCTCCCCTCCCCTCCCCTCCCCTTCCCTCTCCTTTCCTTTCCTTTCCAGATAAGTGACTTGAGCTAGAGTGAAAAGACTCACTCTGGCTGCTGTGTTCAAAGTAGACTTCTGGAGGCAAGGATAGAAAAAAGGGAGATGAGGTTGTTGGTAATCACAAAGTGCAGGCAAAGGGCGATGCTGGCTTGGACAAGGTAGAGGTGGTAGGAAGAGGTTAGATTCCAGATATGGTACTTTGAAGGTTGACCCGACAAGTTACTGACACTTGTGGGGTGTAACAGAAAGGAAGGAGTCAAGAAAGACTCCAAAGGTTTTCACTTGAGCAATGGGAACGATGTACATGGCATTAACTGGAATGAGGAAAACTGTGGGTGGGGCACTACTGGGGCAGGATATCTAGACCCTGGTTTGCACACATTAATTCTTAGATGTCTATTAGACACCAGATGGAGATGTCAGGTATATTTTTTCACCTCACTAGATTTCATTTTTTTCTTCTCTCTTTAAATTTTTTTTTTAATGTTTATTTATTTTTGAGAGAGAGAAAGAGACAGAGTGTGAGCCAGGGAGGGCAGAGAGAGAGGGAGACACAGACTCTGAAGCAGGCTCCGGGCTCTGAGCTGTCAGCACAGAGCCTGACACGGGGCTCGAACCCACCAACTATGGATCATGACCTGAGCCAAAGTCGGACGCCTAACTGACTGAGCCACCCAGGGACCCCTCTTCTCTTTTTACAGAGCTGTAATAGTATTTATTCATGTTCCTTTGCTTTCAGTGTGGTGGTCTATGTCATTGAGAATTTGATGCTGGGGCTCCACAAAGGGGTGAAAAGATGTGGGGAAGCAGTTTCAGCAAAAGTAATATAAAAGTGTCTAGAGATACAATTTATAACTCAGATCTGATTTCACAAGGTTGGGTAGTCCCTTCTCTAGGAAGCCACACAATCTGTTTAATGACAAAAAGGTGACTTGGGGACCCCAAAATGTTTGCCCACAACCGACCCATTCTACGTGTTTAAAATAAACTAGATGTTAAAAAAGTATGTTTGAACATTTGAAAAAAGTTCAATATAGTAGATCATAAAAGTAACAACCCTCCTCTAAGTGTAGCCTCCACACAGACATCAAAACATGAACTTATTGGGAAGGAGGGGGGAGAAGGGAGAGGAGGCAGATAAAAATAAAACCGTAGGACCAGAACAGCAGACCTGTCCCCGGTGCTCGGCTGACCTTACCCACCTTGACCTGGCTCAGAAAGGGAGAGGGAGAGGTAAATGAAAAAGCAGGAGAGGTGACATGTTAAAAGGCTATGTTATGGTGTCCTCTGCACCACGTGAGTCCGATTTGGAAATCTGGGGTCTGGAGAATGAGATTTGCTCTGCCTCGATGCAAAGCCAGATCTGCCAATGTTTCTGATTATGTCACAGACCTTGCCGTCCGGGTCTCTTTCTAATGACTGATCACCTTTAAATTTGGCATGTTTGTGCGTCTGGGGACGGTACTGGATCCAGTGTGAAACTGGCACTTTTCCATGTCCTTAATCTCCTGGTCATTAAAGTCTCTGAAGGTGGCAGTAAGCACGGAAGGCAGGAGAGGAAAGCTTTCCCTGCAGCAAGCTACAAATAAGCAAAATAAAAACCTCAGAGGATTTATCGCCTCTGGAGCCAAACCCTGGGTTCAAAATGAATGCCCACTACAGCCCATGCCTGCGGGCCAGACTTCTGCTCCGGGTCAACTTTCAGCCCCCTCGGCTTCGGCGTGGCGCCATGAGTCTGAGAGGGGCGACTGGACTATGCAGTGTCTCCCAGGAACCGGGTGGGATGTGGGTACGCGGCACGGCGTGAGACTGGGAAGGGGTGGGGAGAGGAGAGCCCTACGCTTGCACCCGGGCACCAGGACTCGCGTCGCCCCCTCGGGGCCAGGTGGTGCGGGACTCCAGCCAGCTCAGCCGAGGGCGCTGCGACCCTCCGGCGGCCCGAGCGCCGGCCTCACCTGGCGGCGACCGAAGGTGCTGCTCCGGCGGGAGGGCGCGGCCGACGGGCGGGCGCAGGGAGCGCGAGGAGGCGGGACCGAGCGCGACGGGGACGCCCCGCCCCCCGATGATGCGGCGCCAGCCGACTCGCCTCCGCCTTGTCACTCACTCCTCACCATGGTTGCAGCACAAAGCAACAAGCCCCGGAGGCCGCTTCCTCCCTGAGGAGCGGCTCCGGCGGCCGGAGAAGGCGCAGGAGGAGGAAGAGGCGGAGGAAGCGGAGGGGGAGTCGCCGCTTCCCAAATACTCTCTCCGAGGGGGCTGTGTGCGGCTCTCGGCTCCTGGCCCTCCGCCCTCGGACGCCCGCCGCCGGGAGTCCGGACCTGGGCTGCCCGCGGCCCCCTCTTCCCCCTCCCCCGCCCCGCGCAGACCGGGAACAAAGTTGCCGAGAGCGACTGGGCCGGAGGTCTGCAGCCCCGGCCGGGTGCTCTGGCCGCGGCGGCACCGGCGCCGGGGCAGCTCCGCTCCGGGCGCGCTGATGGGGGGAGGCGGTGGCGGCGGAGCCCACGGCGGCGGCCCGAGCAGCAGAGGCGGCGGCGGCGGCGGCGGCGGGGCGGCCCGAGGGGATGCAGCAGCAGTCGGGAGGGACGGCCGAGCCCAATAGACGGAGACTAGGAGCGGTGGCGGCGGCGATCGGGCTTCGCAGCGCCCGGACCTGAGCCAGTCGTCCCGACGGCGGCTGCGGCGCCCAAGTGTCGGAGGACTGGGGACGCGGGAGATCCGAGTGCTTCGCAGAGACTCCCGGGCGGCGGCGTGAGCCCCTGAGAGGAGGGGGCGACCCTCCGCGCCGGAGGGGAGAGGAGGCCCCGTCTGCCTGCAGCCTTCCCCTTCTTTACTGTCGCTTGTACCTCCCTAAAAATAACTCAGGCCCGCCGGGGCCAGGAGGAGACGCCACTGTCCCCGGAGTGGAGCCGGGGGAGGCGTGTCGAGCCAGGCCCGGAGGGAGCCGGGCGCGCCAGGAAGCCTTTCCCGGCTGAGCGGCGAGGAAGAAGAGGAGGAGGAAGGGGAGTTCCCGGTCGCGGAGCGCCCGCAGGGACCCTCCGGGCCGCGGGGCTCGGGAGCTGCGCGCTGCCCGCCCCCTTCGCGCGGCCTCGCTCTCCCGCCGGGTCTCCTGAGCGCCTGTCCCGCGCTCCGGGCCGCCGGGCCCAGCGGAGCCGCCCCCCCGTAGGCCCCGCCGCCGCCGCGGTTTGGCTTATTAGCCGCCGGCGGGCGGGCAGGCGGGCGGAGCGCGCAGGGCGGAGGCAGCGGCTGCGCTGGGCCGGGAGGAGGCCGACGAGGGTGCGGAGCGGCCCCGGCCGGGCCCACGGGGGGAGATGGCGTCCTACGTGGATAACAGCTTCCGCCAAGCGGTGATGAAGAACCCCGCCGAGAGGACCCCCCAGGTGAGACTCGCCGGGACTTGGCTGGATTTGTGCCTCGCAGGCTGCGCCCTTTCCCGTTCCAGTCTCCCCTTCCTGACACGGTTGGCCCCGCGCACCCTACTTCTCGCATTAGGACCCCTAACTTCCCATGGCATTTCATCTCTGTATCTTTTCCCCTGGTCGTCCTGGGTTTATTTTTCCCTCTCCTCGATATTCTCCTTTTCTCTGCCCTCCCCATTACTGACCTTCCCCGTACGTTTGCTAGGCGGAGGAGGGAATTCTCCAATTAGCTTCTCCTCTTCCCAGTGGTACACTAGGGCTTCTGAGTCTCGGGGGGAGGGGGGACTCACCTCCCCGTGGCCAGCTACTCCCGCCGCCCTGGCTGCAGGCGCCTTTCCTTCCCAGGCTTGTGGCCCCCTTTACCTTTAGAGTTCTGTGGTGTTTGGAAAGGTATAGGAAGGAAACTTGTATGGCTCTGCGAAAGACTAATCTGTGTTGACCTTCTAAAGTAAAACATTGGGATGTTTGTGTATTTAGTATTTTGCTTCTTTGAGAAAGGGATGCTGCTTTCCAGTGCAGGGGAAGAAAAGTTGATTAGCTAGCTTAGTGCCTTTGGTTTAAATTGCGGGCTTAACTGCAGAGCAGGCATATTCAGATACACCCCCGGAAAGGGCACCCTGCGGATTCTTTTGGTGTTGCACAACCTTGTCAGAATTAGATAAGTTTGTTAACCTTTATACGTTCGTTTACCATCGGGCTTATTTTTCCTTTTTCTTTAAGTGGAGTTGTTGCTGATGGTGTCGGATTTGGTCGCTTCAAGTTGGACTAGAGAGGGGGAAATTGTATAAAAATGTGGTGGTTAGATTTTTTTTTTTTTTTTTTTTTTTTTTTTTTTTGCTTTTAGTTGCTGACTGGCTAATGACGCATATTCCTAAGCATTGGGATGGTAACTACAGGGGATCCTGCTGCCAACCCTCTTGTCAAATAAGCCCTTCTGATCCTTGGGACCATCAGATATTTAGGATCTGATGCCTGAAAGAGTTGCTTCGCTGGTTAGGTGTTGGACGCCATCTGTTCATACCCAAATGCTCTCCTTCTCTGATGTTGATTATTATTATTTAATGTGGGGAGAACAGAATAAAATAGAATCTTTCACTGGCTGCCATTGGACAAGGCCCAAGAATGGCACCTGGTACCGTTTCTGATTTTTCATTTTTCCTGATGGAGCCGTCACATCTGGGGGATCATAGATCACACATATTTACTAAAAGAGTGGAAGATGTGTGATAATTTTACGAGAATATTCATTTCACTGTGTCTCCGGAAAGTTCCAATTCTAAAGGATTATTTTATCAAAACCAAGCAGTGTCCTGCTTTGATCTTGTCCCTCCCTGGGTGTTGCACTGCCTCCCATGTGCCTTCCTCCTCTACTGTTTGTTTTAAAATTGTCAATTGAACCAGTCTTCTGCACGTGAAAATGCATGTTGTGTGATGGAAAAGCAAATTTCAGTTGAGATATGTCAATTCCTTTCAGTGTTTGAAGTGCCAAATGAAATCATACAAGTTGAGAATATTACAACCCAGCAAGGCAAGTTGAGAATATCAGAACCTAGAAAGGCGGGTCAGAAAATGATGTCATAGGCCTTTAGTGGAAATTAGAGGGTGGGGGGTGGGGAGAGTTGTGCCTTTAGTTGATTAATTAGAATAGCAATGACTTAAAACCTATCAGTTGGGGCGGGGGGGGGGGGGGGTACCAAAGAAGACTGGAAGAGACAAAACCTCCACTGTGAAAGCATGTGGATTGTGCCAAATAAATGAACTGTTAAACTTTCCTCTTCTTGTGCCAGTTGTGTAGAATAGAGTAAAAACTGACCTAGCATAGAACTTGGCCTGATTCAGAAGTGGGCCAGTTACTACTAACACTGCAAGATGAAAGCTTCATTGATAATCTGAAAGCACATTTCCCTCCACCAAACCTTCATAGGAAAAGTAAACACAGAGAAAGCTATCAAACATTTTGAACATTGTTAAGTATCAGCCGTATTAACTTTGATGTTCATTTGGTTATTACTAACACAAACGTCATGTTCGCTTATTATTGTGTTAAAGAGAAAGTAGCTTGAAATGTGAATGTTTTCCCATCCTTACCTGGCTTGTCAAAAATAATCTTGTAAAAGTTTGATATGTGCCCAAAAGTAAAAAACATGTTTTGGTAGAAGGCGCTTTTTATATTGAGTGCTTTGTTAAGGACCGGAAGTTCGTTTGTACTATTTTCTCATTCATGCTTGAGAGTTAGACTTTTGTAATATGACGAAAACAAATGTATTAAATAAACTTGGTATCATGAAAAGAAGGATGTGAATTAGGAAAGTTTTGCTGTCATGCTTCCTTCTGTTTTTCGGGATAGACTTGATAAAGGAGTTCATATGATTCTCATTACAGGCAAAAGGAAGATGCTATAAAAGAACAGAGGAAATACATATTTTTTTTGTTGTTAAATTCAGGTTTTGTTTTGTTTTAAACCCCACTATCCCAGTTTCTCTCTCAAACTCTTGAAGGCATAGCTTTGTATTTGGGTCAATCAGTTGCCTACAAGTTAATAGTGATGTTACTAACGTAACCTAAGATGTTAACTAGAAGAGAATTTGGGGGTGGGGAGAGTCCCAGTATAAACACAGAGACTGCAAATTAGGGAGCTTTTCATGCACACCTGAAAAATAGGAACCTATTTAGCCACATCATTAGAGAGGCAGAATGGTAAGGTGAAAAAAAAAAAAAAGCCACCTGAATTTTTAGCCAAATCATGCATAGATTTCAGAGTCTGTCACTCTTTCATCTGATATTCTGAGAGGATGAAAAAATCTTTGATCCAGTGTGTGTTCCACATTATGTATCTGGAAACCTGGCTAAATTTTAATCAATGGGGCACTGTATTCTAAATAACCCCTTGAAAATAATGTACACTAAATGTTCTATTGATATTTTTCAGGGCACCTCTGTTGAAAAACAGGACTCTTAAGTAATTGCTTTATTAAACTATTTGGGTTTATGCTTTAATCATTTAAATGAGAAGCTTGGTCACCAAAGCAATTTAGTAAAGTAAAAGATGTAAATAAATTGCAAGCAGCTTTATCCCCCAAGGCTTTAAACAATAAAATGCTTTTTCTAAACCATTTTATTAACTTGTTGAGTTCAGACCCTTTGTAGTTGCTTCTGTAGTGTTTATATGCATGTTTTTAGTTTTTCAGGTGAAACATCTATTGCCTTATTGTTTTCTTTCAAGATCTAATTTAGTGTGTTTTTAGGTAGTTATAAAAGTAATTTTTTAAAATGGTATATGTAAAACAGCCACATCTCATTTCTTCCTAGTTAATAATATTACTTTGTCCTCACTATTGAAATTTTTTGGGCTCTTGCACCTTTCGATTTAGATGTTAACTCATGAATTTTTCAGCTGAGAGTTCATAACAGTGTTAAGACTTAATTCTTTGCAAAGTCACTTAGTCATAATGAGAGGGCTGAAAAAATACCTTTTGTCCAGAGAACTTTAAATTATGAGAATCTGCACAAAAGAATATCTCTGGTAAATATTTAACTTTTAAATCTAGTGGGAAGAATTGTGTTTATTACAGTTACATTTTCCATTTGAAGTTCTTTTTATCATTGTTTATGAGCAGTTTCATATTTTCATTTGATAACTTACACTTTGATTATATTTTAGCTCATTTCGGGGCTCTAGTAATAAATATTTGGTTCTTATGTAGTTTTTGCTCAAAAAACACAACTAAATGATTTTTGTGCAATTAAAAAAATTTTTTTTTTAACGTTTACTTATTTTTGAGAGATAGAGACAGAGCACGAGTGGGGAAGGGGCAGAGAGAGAGGGAGACACAGAATCTGAAGCAGGCTCCAGGTCTGAGCTGTCAGCACAGAGCCCCACGCGGGACTCCAACTCACGGAGATCATGACCTGAGCTGAAGTTAGACGCTTAACCGACCGAGCCACTCAGGTGCCCCGACTTTTGTGCAATTTTGAAAAGCATGTTTCACTAAGTAATGCGTGTTTGGCCATAAGCATTTACCTTTTCTAACAATGATATTTGAATTTGTAGGTTAAAAAATATACACATTTTTAACTGAAATACTAATTTCAGACTATATTAGCATGTGACTTTGAACGGGTGAGTACTTAAATTTCTGGTAAAAATTAACATTCTTTTGTAATATTAGTAGAAACTTAGTTGCCTTCACATAAGCTTTTAAACATTTAGTAATTAACAGTTCCATAATTAGCTTTGCATATCTTGGCTGAGGTTCAAAATGAATGTCTCCAACTGCATTGCTGTATGTGGACCGGTTTAATGTAGTTCTTCTCAGACCCTGGGCTTTAACAGAACAGTTACAAAAAATAATAATAAAATAAAACTAAGAAAAGCAAGAGGACTACTCAGTTGCTAACTTGTTTCATTTTTTCCCTTCAAGAAAGGATGTAAAACAACAAAATAAGCCATAACCTTCTATTATCATTTTATTAAAGGTCTTGCCCTTTAATAAGAAAGGGAGGATACACTATCATTCCAAAGCTTAGTTCTTGAAATCAAAAATTCTTTGATTCCTAAGAAAACTACCTATTTGTGGTTTTACGGTTTTTAATATTTCTGTGGGTGTGAAAACAACTTTAGGTGGATTTTGTGGGGAGTTAAATAACATGAGGTCTACCTTTGGTGATATTTGAAATTCAAGTCACATATAGTAACAGTGGGATATAAATTGACTATCTGAAGTAAGGATATAAAAACCTTTTAAAAACACAGACTGTGCTTCTTATTTGAAAACTTGTTTTTTAGTTACTTATTTTGTAAAATAAGTTTTATAGGTAAGGAAGAATTGTGATTACCTGAAGTAACTTTGATCTAGACTAGAAAGATAAGGAAATGTGGTGATAGTTCTTTGATATCTGAATTTTATGAGCCATTCCCTCTCCTCACCCTGTTTTTGGCACCAGACAATTCTCTCATCTGTAAATGAGAATAATAGCTTCCTGAGGTTGTTTTGTGGATTAAGTGAAAGAAAATACACTTACTATTTAGTGCAATATCTAATAGTAGTTATCATAGCACATTAAAAAAAATTTTTTTTAATGTTTATTTTTGAGAGAGGTAGAGACAGAGCATGAGTGGGGAGGGACAGAGAGGGAGGGAGACACAGAGTCCAAAGCAGGCTCCAGGCTCTGAGCTGTCAGCACAGAGCCTGATGGGAGGCTCCAACTGTGAGATCATGACCTGAGCTGAAGTCGGAAGCTTAACCAACTGAGCCACTCAGGCGCCCCTCATCGTAGAACATTTTAATGAAATACTTTTTACCATACCTTGGGAATTCAAAGATGAAATGAGACATCTGTCCCTCAGGTAACTCACCAGTGTATTGCATCTTTTAAGTAGGATGTGATTCATTAGTGCCGTAGCAGATGTCCTGTGCCAAAACTGAAGAGGCTGTGGGCTCTCTGGGTGAGATGTCCTGTGCTAACACTGAAGAGGCTGTGAACTTTTTAGACAACCATGTAGTGAGTCTTAGGGTAGTAGGAATTTACCAGTCGGTGGACTAGAGGGCATGCAGGCTATTCCAGACTGACCTGCTGTCATACAAGTAGCACATGTGGTTGTAAGAAAATATGTGTAGGCCTTTGTTCCCTGTGCTTGGAGCCACGGGAGTGAATAGGAGGTGGGGAGTTATTTCACTGGAGTGTAGATGGTTGTGGTTGGAAGGAGAGGAGAGGAGACCAAGAATTTTTAAAGGCTGATGTCTGTTCTTCAGGCTTGAGGTGGTTGGGAGCTTGATTTACATGGTGGAGACAGAGTAGAATTATTGCAGTAGTAGGATTTGTTGGACAGGCTGGCTGAATGAATGTGTGCACATTTATATCAGCTACTAATTGTATCAAACGATGTGCACATGATGCTAGTTAAGCCTAATCATGTAATGATCAACATTTCCTAATTCATAGGAAAAATTTCTAAGTTGCTAAATTTTTTTTAATAAAATTTTTTTTTTAACTTATACTTTTTTTCCCCCTTAAACTTTGATATCTTCTACATTTTGGAATCTAAGAAAATTTTTTTTGTTTATTTTATTTATTTTGAGAGAGAGAAAGAGAGCAAGTGGGGAGGGGCACAGAGTGAGGGGGAGACAGAATCCCAAGCAGGCTCTGTGCTGTCAAGGGCAGAGCTGACATGGTGCTCGAACCCACGAAGTGTGAGATGACCTGAGCCAAAGTCAAGAATCAGACGCTTAACCAACTGAGCCACCCAGGTGCCCCTCTACCTTCTGGATTCTAATGTAAAATATCTGATTTATCATATGCTGAATAGGTTAGTATTTCTTAATTTGTAATGATGTTTTTAAGCATTCTGTCCTTTGGAAGAGATTAATATCTCAATTTAAGAAGGAAAAATGGATTTATTTATATAAAAATGCACCATTGACTTATGATGGCACAAGGTAATGATTGTAGTAAGTGTTTGAGAACAGTTCCTTACTCCCCATACCATTTTTGTTTCAATAGGTTGATGTTGTTAAGTTAGGTAGGAGAAGCCAGTTATAGTACATATTATTGCTCTTTTGTAGCATTGTCAGAGATTGAGTTAGTCAAAATATGTATAGTAGTTATAATTCAGCCTTTGTGTGGAGAAAAAAGCTGATTGCTACTTTATTTAGGCTGTTAGGATTTTATCTTTTCAGGAAAAAAAAAAAATAAAACCCTCTGGTCTCACATGCTAATTAACCACTACTTTACTGAACTGATTACCTTATGTGTTTCTTGTTGTACTCAGGTGTTTCCTTTTCTCCTTCAGTTTGTGAAAGGGTTACCTTTGTGGTCCTGGTGGGCTTAGTTTTTGTGGGGTGGGAAGTTTAGTTCTTGCATTTTAAATTGTCTTGGCTCCACAATTTCTGTGCTTTCACATCCTTAATCATAAAAAGTGTTTTGGAGGAGTTGGCATTTGTGACTTGAAGGGGAACTTTGTTTCGTCATTGGAACTAAACCCTCTTTTTTCTTGCTGTAGTTTCTCATTGCTTGTCTTCTTGCAAGTTGAAAATCATAAATTGTGGGTGTTTAGGATTTCTCAAATACCTTAATATAAGCTAAATGAATTGAAATAAAAATGTATATTTTGATCCTATTAACAGTTGGTAGTTTAGTTGACAAACCAACACTCACCATAATAATTGGCCCTTAGCACTTTCCTGTTCTTCTCTAACTCATGGTATTTGCTGCCACCCAACATAAAAGCTACTAAGAAGAGATGAAACCCTAAAGAAGAATTAGCCATTAGCTGGTTATTCTGAAGAGACCTGGTAGTAACTTTCTGAGAAGCTACCTAGCAATCAGTGGATCTGAAGGGTTGAGGCACACTGATGATTATCTGATTTCTCCTGAGTATTCACTCAAGTAAAAACTCATTATCTTTTTTTTTTAAACTTGGTAGTTTCAGATAATTGATTCACATGTAGTTGTAAGAAATAATGCAGAGATCATGTGAACCCCTTACCCAATTTTCCCCATTAACAGCCTTTTGTGCAACTAGAATATCACAACCAAGATATTGGCATTCGTACAGTCTAGATACAGAACAATCCATCACCATAAGAATTCCTCCTGTTGCCCTTGTGTAGACACAATCATTCCCTGACCCTGCCTCTGTTAAGGACTAATCTGTTCTCCATTGGTAAAATTTTGTCATTTCAAAAGTGGTAAATACATGGAATCATACAATATTTGACCTTTGGGATTGGCTTTTTTTCACTCAGCATAATGAAAGCTTATTACCTTTTGGCTAAAATGAATTTCTGCTATTGTCATTGAGTGGTTTGAGTTGTGTTCCTGAAATACCAAGGGAGTGGGAGTTAAAGTGGATTTAAATAGTGACAATGATGAGAAAATTCCATGTTAATATGTATAAAATAATAACCAAAGATTATAAGGTCTTGAATGAGCAAGAGTTGTGATGGTATAACACATTGGGATATTTCAATACATATAATTTCTTTCCATAAAATTTTTTTGGGGGGGTCATAACAGAAGTGGTCAATCTAACCATAGCTATCAATGATCCCTCATTAAACAAAACAAAACAAAACAACAAACCCTTGATCATCCTTAACTGAAGTGACATTTTTACAATTCAGAAGAAAGTCTAATGAATGTATTTACAAAGGAGTCCCAGTGGTCAGTTTGAACAACAAAACAGAGTTATAACTTCTGAGGGAAAACTATCCATGAGCTCATACCAATATTAAGTAAATAATTGAATAAATAGATAAGTGGGGGAGAAGAGATTGCTCTTTGTTACTGTAGAATTCCAATTAAAAAAAGTGTTCAGAAAGAATGATGGAAATAGAAAATCACAAGTAGACAAACATCATAATAATTGTTGTAAGCAAGAATCCTCAGTTGATGTCAAAATTAGTGGGTGAAAATATGATGAGAGATATATATTGGATATCGTCAGAATATTTGCATGGTCTCAAATTATCTCCTCAAGATTAATTAATTAAAAGAGGAAATCAGGGGCTCCTGGGTGGCTCAGTCAGTTAAGCGTTCGACTTCGGCTCAAGTCATAATCTCATGGTTTGTGGGTTCAAGCCCTGCATCAGGCTCTGTGCTGACAGCTCAGAGCCTGGAGCCTCCTTCGGATTCTGTGTCTCCCTCTCTCTCTGCTTCTGTCCCCCTCACGCTCTGTGTCTCTCACTGTCTCTCAAAAATAAGTAAACATTAAAAAAATTTTTAAAAACCAAAAAACAAAAGGAGAAATCAGTGCTTTTATAGTGAGGAAAACTGGTAGACACTAAGTGAACCAGGTTAATCAAAGTTATATCACCAGTGCGAAGTAACAAAACTCAACTGAGTAAATTTAAGGATCTAATTGGCTTTATTGAATGGTTCTTGAACCAAGCAGCATCCCATCTAGCAAACAGGAAGGAGCTCCCAGAAGATGTAGAAGATAGAAGGGAGAAGGGATAATGAAAGCAGATTACTTCATCTTCCTCTGGAGGATGGAAAGGATCTATGTGGCAAGCTACCTCATTGGTGTTGACCAGTTAAGACTAATTATTAAGTCTTGGTTTGGTTACGTGGGTTTAGTGCAAGTGAGTCCACTTTGGGCCTGTTGTTTCTTTTTAACCCCAGTAATAAGAAGACATATCATCCAACCTTATGCTACATTGAGAAGAGTACATTTGTGATAGTATTCTTACTAAAAATACTTCAACCTAAATGTCAGAAAATATCAGGCAAACTCAAATTTTAGGACATTCTACAAAGTAACTGTACAGTGCTCAAAAGCGTCCAGAAATGCTGAAGAATTGTTACGGATTGAGTCTAAGGAAATGTGATAACTAAATGAGTTGTGAGATTCTGGATTAGATTCTGGACGAGAAAAAAAAAAAAATGGCACTAGGAAAGTTGGTGAAATTTTATCAGTTAGATAATTTTACTATGGTTATTTTATTTGTTAAATTATGGGAAGCTAGATGAATACATAGGATCTCTGAACTGTTTTTGTCTGACTTTTTTATTCTAAAGTTATTTCAAAATTAAGTTAAAAAAAGGCATAGCTTTTGGAGTTTTATTGTGACTCTGATAAGGAGCCTCAAATTAAGATACTTTGAAAAATCATCTTTTTCCTGATTAATGACTTAATCTTATCGAAGAGCCTAGTCCTTTTTAGCTAAATATTTTGTATGCTTTGGACCATTAATGATGTGGGTGAAGCAATATATTAGTTGGAAGAAATTTAAAGTGCACATACACACTAACGGATAAGTGGACAAGAAGAGCTGAAATAAGTTTTTAACTGTTCACCTTTATTTCTATCTGAATCTTGTAGATATTCACAAAATGCCATATATTTTACCAGTTTTGAATGTTTCATAATCCTGAATTTTAGTGACTTTGTACATTCGGTATAAGAAAAAACGTAGGAAATAAAATATTCCATGTACATTAAGTACAATAGAAACGAAATTGTGGTAGTAGCTTAAGGAAATGAGTCTAGGTGAAATTAAGGTTGTAGATGCTCTCTTTTCCTTTCCTGTGAATGTAAAAATTATCTAAATTATTACTTTTGGTGGGCGTGAGGGGGTGGAGGGAAGGAAGAGGCAAGGGTGTAAGACGGTCAGAGGCACTATTACTACTATGGAGGTGATAATACTATCTAAGCTGAATGTGGTCTGTACTTTCAGTACTTTTTAGGACCTTTTGTATTAGAGTAAAAAAAAGGAATTTCTTTTAAATCAGTTCAAAGTAGAAATATCTTTACAAAAAAAATATTTTTATTCGTATGTACACCTTTGTATTTCAGTTATAAAGCCAACTTCTGCCATCCATCCCCTCTCCCAGCCCTCTTCTCCTTCAATTAGCCACTTACTTTTCCTATTTATTGTGGTAAATACTGGAGAATGCATGCTGTATTTGTATATTAAGTACTTTTTTTTCTTCTGAAAAAAACTGGCACTGGAAGATTGGATTAAAAATATGGCACCTAATATTTGAGATAACTACAAATAAATTATAAGGCTGAAATTATTTACTATTTTTAATTATAAAGATATAAACCACTTAGTTTCTGTATTTTAAGAGTTTTTATGTTTGATGTTTTCAGTAATAAATTACATTTGAGGGCACAAGTGAAAAAGAAAAGAGTTGACCGGGCTTTAAGTAACAAGTCTTCAAAATAAAAAATGTGAAAATACGTAGGTGTAGGCTAAACCTATTTATTTTAACGTTCATTGAGTTCTGTATATATAACTGTATTATTCAAGCTATGATATGTTATGCAGTCTTGCAAACTCTTGTTTCTTTTAAGCTCACTCAAATTTATTAGAAAATACGTGGTGAAGTTAGAAATATTTGGCCATCTCAGTTACATTACTTATTGTATTAAGAAACTGCTTCATCAAATGTATACATTTCCAAACAACCAGAGAGGAGTTTTAAGAAGTTAAGAGTTTAAAATAATGAAATGCAGTAGCATAAAAAGCCAAGAATTGAGGTAAGGAGAATTTGACTGCCTTTCAGTTTTGTTCCTAATCTCCATTCATGTAGAGCTGGAAGAAATTGAGGAGCAAACTTGAGGGGGCAAATTTCATCTGCATACCTGTCCCTTGTCTTTCTATTTAGGAGACCACAAACTTCTTTTAGAGGCAGACAATGTAGGACCCAAAAGTTCGTTCCAGTATGAATCTCCAAATCCAATGATTGGGATGAATGGGAATTCCTATCTTGATTCCATTTTCTTTGGTATGGTTTAAATCTATATCACACAGAGAAAACTCTGTGTGGGAGGTAACATGGTAAAGTCATTTTTCTTTAGAAGTCCTTGTTCCCACTTTATGTATTCTGGGCTGGCTATTTTCCTTTGTACTTACACATTTATATCTTTAACTGTATTCACAGAATAGTTGTTCTGAGTTCAGTTAGTGTTATTTCCTTCATGTGACCTAGTCCTTATGTATGATCTTGGATTTTGATGTCAAACTCCTTTGTGGTCTGGGGCTGGTTACCTAACTTTAATGGGTTTCAGACCTTTGGATTTAATGGACTATTAAAATTTCATAAAACACTGGGGCACTGACATTGATTTGTCACTTATTTTGCCAGCTAAGCATGTTAAAATGAATGTAAACTTGTTCTCCACTATTCCTATTTCATAAAAGAAAGGACATTTTGATATAAAAATAGAAAATCACAGAATAAATTAATTTAGCTTTGTTTTATTATGTTACGGTTTTGTCAAGGATTGATGAAAGTTTTACCTTCATCAAGGATTGATGGGTGTGTATGGTAATATTACCTCATATTGTGAAGATTAAATGTGTTCATGTATATTAAAGTTCTTTGACAGGCTCTGGCATAAATAATTTAATGAATAGTTAATAGTTAGCAGTATAATACTTTAATGTTTGTTATTAATATTATTTTCCAATTGGTATTCATTTACAATCCGATCTTTTCCCCTCAGATAATCTTTCTTTTTTTTTTCTTAATGTTTATTTATTATTGAGAGAGAGAGTGTGCGCAAGTGAGGGAGGGGCAGAGAGAGAAGGAGACAGAGGATTTGAAGCAGGCTCTGCACTCAATGCAGAACCCGATGCAGGGCTCGAACCCACAAACCCTGAGACCATGACCTGAGCTGAAGTCGGATGCTGAACTGACTGAACCATCCAGGCTCCCCTCCCTTACATAATTTTTCATCATTAGTGTGCCTTATAGCTAATTCACCAAAGTGATTTGTTAGATGAATCAATTTCATAGGCTTGATTCATAGCATAAATTGGGTTTGGATTGCATCAGTCTACAGGTAACCAAAAACTATACACATAGGCTTAGTTATAGTCTTACTTTTCTCACACAACAAGAAATCTAAAGGTAGGTAGTGTAGGATTGGTGTAGATGCTCAGAGATGTCATTAAGGAAACTAGCTCAGTCTCCTACCAAATCCTACTCAGTGATTTTGGTTTTAGTCACAAGATGGCAGCTGCCCCACCAAGCAGAATAGAAGGGAGAATGTTTTCTTGGTAAGAGCTCATCTTTTATTTGGAAGGAAAGCCCTTTCAAGGTACTTATCATTGGCCAGAGCTGTGTCACATGCCTACCACTAGTAGCAAAGGAGGCTGGGAATTCAAGTATTTTGCTTTCAAGCCTCCGTATTACAGAAAGGCAGGAAAGAAAGAGATTAAGATGAATGAGTGCTGTGAGCTGATAGTATTTGTCCAACTTAATTTGTGTAGGAAACAGATGATTGTAATAAGTTTATGCAGTAATTCTCTGGAGATCGCTTTGAAAATCTTACTGGATTATACAGCTACATTATTATAGTTACAGTTATGGAATCATACAGATATATAGCTGCTTGGTTATTAATTTTCTGAACTGCAATCTCTTATTTGAAAATAGAAATAAAAAATACCAGTGGGTATTATATGTGAACCTTATATGTAAATATAAATACATAAAGTTTTTGATATTTATTGAATATCAATGCCACTTTTAAATGTAATCATTTCTATGTGGTAACTGTTGATTTACACATTGATTTAAAGTTATGGGGCGCCTGGGTGGCTCAGTCGGTTGAGCGTCCGACTTCAGCTCAGGTCACGATCTCGCAGTCCGCGAGTTCGAGCCCCGCGTCGGGCTCTGGGCTGATGGCCCAGAGCCTGGAGCCTGCTTCCGATTCTGTGTCTCCCTCGCTCTCTGCCCCTCCCCCGTTCATGCTGTGTCGCTCTCTGTCTCAAAAATAAATAAACGTTAAAAAAAAAAATTAAAGTTAAATGTAGGCTTACATTTCTCTTTTTTTTTTAATGTTTATTTATTTTTGAGAGAGAGAGAGAGAGAGAGAGTGAGTGAGTGAGGGAGAGACAGAGAGGGAACAGAGGATCCAGAGGCTCTGTGCTGTCAGCGGAGAGCCTGATATGGGGCTCGAACTCACGAACTGTGAGATCATGACCTGAATCAAAGTCAGATGCTTAACCAACTGAGCCATCCAGGCACCTCTAGGCTTATATTTCTAAATTAGTTACTCTTGTTTCAAATTTACTCCATTTTTAAAATTTCAGAAATTTTCATTTTTTAATGTGCTCCATTTGTGTGTCTTATATTACTACATGTAGTAATACTTTATTTTCCTGTGACTTTAAGGCTACAATTGTCATTCCTCCCAGAAGTTGAGTCATCACTTTATACATACATATACATTTGTATACAAAACATTTGTAAAAGATAGCTGTTTAGTTTTCTGTATTTTGTTGAGTCCATATGTCTGTCATAAACATGTCTTTAAGAAAAATGGTTTGACATTGAATGTTACACAAGACTAGTTTTGACACTAAAACTTCAAGTATGCAAGGTGTCCTGCCTTAGTGCAATTGTGTTTAGTTATGGGCTTTTTATGGTAGCATTCAAGATTTATATAGATAAATGGTGCTTATGTGTAGTGAGGTCAGTTAAACAATTTGCTATCAGGAGCTAATGACTAGAAATGTTATTGGAAAGAGTCGTGGTTATTTGTCATTTAAAAATAGTGTGTGTTTTCATAAGTTACTTGTTTGAGGTGGGTGAGGTGGAGTGTAATGTCTGAAATTGGAGTCTGAGTTAGGACCCTGATTTCATTTAAACTGGATTAGCTTGCACTGTATCTATCAGCCTCACTAGAGAGCTTACTGGTCAGGGACTTAACTATCCATCTTTCAAGCTCAGGACTTGGCATACCCCTTGGTGCAGAATTGGAGCTAATAAATATTTAATGACTTGATCTTTCTTTCCTGAGAGTTTGAGATACAGGGGGAAAAGTAATTAAATTCTTCCATATTAATAACAAGTTGAATAAGAGCTTGAAAAGGAGAAATAATTTTTGGTTCAGTTTCTGTAACACGTAAGTCCTCCTTTTTTATAGCAACATGTCCTTTGTGGGACAAAGTTATTTTTATTGAGTATCAGGCAGTTGCCTCCCTGTGAGACATCACTTTGGTGTTAATATTTTAAACTGTCATTTGCATGGTGTTTTCATTGGCATTTAACAGAGAGTATAAATTTTTTCTCTGGGTTCCTGGGACACTTTGTCCTATTATGCAAATTTATTACTTTGAGATTTTTGATTATTGTCAGGAACAGTAATTTAAATTAATGACAGACCCAAGTTACAAAATTAAATTCAGTTCTAGTATCTAGGGCTAATTTTCTGACTGTTACTAAGTAGAGATTCTAGCCTTGACCCATTTTAATAGATAAGACCATTTTTTAATTGTAGAATGACTTATATGCTAATATATTAACTTAAGAGGTGGTGTTAGGAATACATTAAATATACTCCATTGAAATCTTACTCAACTTACTGATTACATATAAAACTCTAAGAAAAAGTAAGCTGTAATAAAATTTATTCTAAGTAAACTTGTTGTAGATTTTTAGCAAGAGACATTACTTAAATACATAGAGGAGTGTTTAACTTTCACTTCACTGTCTTCAGCTTTTCACCAGTACTTTATTTTTAATTTTGACATGTAACTTCTTCATGGAAGATGATGTGATTTCTGGAGTATCTGGAAGGCCCCTAATCCTTAGAATGATTCCCTTACCTTCTGATGATGCCTAAAGTGACAGAGACAGAGAGAGAGAGAAGTGTTAGGAAAACATATCAGTATTAGTTCTTGGTATTGAGTGGAACCTTAGATCATTGTCCCACAGACCTGTAGATGGGCCCTGGGAAGCTTCTGAGGGGCCTTTGCAGAGGCCCGGAGATCTAGCCTAGCTTGCACACTTAAGTTTTTATTAGAAAAAGGAGATTCACTACTAAAAAAATGTTGAAAATCCCTGATCTAGTTTGGACTCCTGAATAGAGGAAATAAACAAGAGTAGTTCAGTGAATTTCTCCATGTCAACAGAGACAGAGCCAGCAAGCTCAAAAACTTAATCCTCTGCATCAGGGTGAGCAAACTATTGCCCTTGGACCAAATTCAACCCATAGCCTGTTTTTCTGTGTAAAGTTTTATTGGAACACAGCCATGCTCATTCTTTACATATTGTCTGTGGCTGTTTTCATGTTATAGAGGCTGAGTCGAGTAGCTGACAGACACTATGTGGCCTGCAAAGCCTGAAGCATTTTACTGTCTGGCTCTTTACAGAAGAAGTTTGCCCTTTCCCTTAGACTTTCATCTATGTGAAAATGCAGATACTTTTGGAAGTGTGAGTGTGGGGTGATTATTCAGTACTGCTATCAGTTAAACCTCTGAGAAGTGGAAAGTTCCTTTTTAATATTTGATAGGGTGAGGAGTGGACCAAACTTTGCTATGAGAGTGTAGTTTATAATTTTGAGGGGCTCTTTCTATTAATATAGCAATATCATCAGCAAAATTTTGTCTTTATTTCTAATTAGATGCCTTAGATTTAAGTGTGTGTGTTTTGTCTGTTGAGTATTAGATAACCACAGAGTTCTTTAGGAGTTGTTTATAATGTAGTTCTGAGCAGATTCAATTAAATGATTAGGTTTCCTGGATGGTCTGCTCTACAGCTTAGAGAACTTCAGAATGAAGAAGATGGGCTAGAAATATATATTGATTTGGTCAGAACATTAAGTCACCTGACCGTTATTTTTCTTTCTCATTTAGTATTATTTTAACTCAGCATTTGTTTATCTGTACAGTGATTTTTAGGAAATGTCAGTAAATTGCTTGAACTCTTTAGTGATTACAGTTATGGATGTTACAGTTACTATTCCATAGTCTATTATTAGTCTATTTTTTTAAAATTTTTGTTTAAAAATTTTTTTAATGTTTTTATTTATTTTTGAGAGAGAGATCGAGAGAGAGAGAGGGAGAGAGAGAACAAGTGGGAGGAAGGCAGAGAGAAAGGGAGACACAGAATCTGAGGCAGGATCCAGGCTCTGAGCTGTCAGCACACCCCAATGTGGGGCTTGAACCCACAGACTGTGAGATCATGACCTGAGTTGTAGTCAGATGCTTAACTGACTGAACCACCCAGATGCCCCTATTATTAGTCAATTTGTAAAATGAAAAACTTCAGGAACTTTTTGAAGAGTCACCCCCCCATATTGTAAATTATTTTTCTTGGCACATGTCATATATTTTTAATTCTTGTTTATTTCAAGGTAAGATGACTTTATGGAAGTTTTGTTTTTTGTTTAACAGAAAACAAATTTTTTACCATAGAAATAAATGCTGTACTATTAATGAATGAAGTTGATGGAAATGAAGGAAATGAAATGAAACATTGATTTTCAGTTCTATTAATCCATGAGCTTTGTGTTCTATTTCTTAAACACCTTTGTAAATAAATAAATTATGTTAGACCTTTATTTTGCCGACTATACCCGTAAAAACTTAGGAACCATTCCAGTTGAGTACTTAGAAAGTTAACTGCTTGAGAGGTAAATTTACTCACTGATTCTTAGCAAGGTTATTTTCTGTTTGTGATGGAACATTTAATTACATGTTTCACTTTTGTTATACTGAAAGTGTTAATTCCTTTATATTTTGCATATACTGTATAAGAAATATCTTGCTGACTGCCTTAGTGGTTACAAAAATGTGTGTTTCGCTGCCTTCTGGTTGGCTTACAGGCTTGCAGGATTGAATCATGCTAGGTTAAGAATTTCTAGTGTGTTCCATATGCGGTGGGGAATCACTGGAGGCTTTTGAATCCAGGCAGTGAGTCAGGATAGTGCTTGAAGACAAACAATTCTGTAGTGTTAGGATGAATGAGAAAGTCATGGAGGACAGGAAAGGCATACCCTTCAACTAGACTGGTTGCACTTGATCAGACATTATGTGGGGATGGATCTCCATCAGTTTGGAGTGAAACAGACCAACTTGGGAGAGGATGAGGGACCAACAGTGGCTCAGGACTGTGCTCGAAATCAGTGACTGTATTTTTTGTGACTGTTCTGAATGATCAATTATGGTGTAAGAGCAAGATACATGACTGTTTTTGTATTTATATTAGGAGTATGTTAAGAGTAATGTCTTACTAACTTAGCACTGTGTGTTAACTATACTGAAATCAAAATCAAAACAAGACAAAACAACTACAAAAAAGGAGTAACGTCTTACAGTCCATTGACTGTAGACTGTGGGGATAAAGTAAATGAGGAAGTTTGATTTGTCAGGAAAGCTAAAGAGGAGTTTGAAGAGCGGTAGGGGCATGGAATATGGGTTCTTATTTATTTTATCTTTTGTGTGTGTGTGTGTGTGTGTGTGTGTGTGTGTGTGTGTGTGTGTAGCATTAAACACATTAAGTTTTTCTTTCCTGGATTGTCTCTTGGGCCCTCAGTGAGAACTTGCAACTGGTTTTAGGGCTCGCTCAAGGATTCAGTATGTCTTCTATACCTGCAAGCCTGTAATCATTTTGTTGAAGAGGTATCTTTATGCAGAGGAGTGAAGAGGAGGGACTCCCCCCACCCTAGTTTCACTATTATTTAAAACAGCAAAAACGAAGCTTACTTTGTCAGTCTCATATTTTTTTCTTCCTACGTATAGCCACACAAGGACTAGGACTTTTAATCATTCTAATAAAGTATCTCTTGGTGATCTTTACAAATGGACTCTGAAAGGAGAAAAGAATTTATATTCCATAATAGTATTATTAGCATAACTGTTTATAAAATATCTTAGAGACACTGGGTATAATATGTATTATTTTGTTTATCTGTTAGTGTTCACCCAATATGGTTTTTATGAGCCCTACAGTTTCACTCCTGGGAAGAATATATTTTTGTCTCAGTTTTGTCTAGGGGGTTTTGTCTAGGTTGTTTTCAGTTTTCCAGCCTAACTTTTTGGAAACTATGTCTGTGGCCTTTTTCTAGGTTTTCAAGAAATCTGGGGGTAGTTCTAATAAAATTTTCGTCCTGAATTTGTTGTTAAAAAGACAAAACAGGGGCGCCTGGGTGGCGCGGTCGGTTAAGCGTCCGACTTCAGCCAGGTCACGATCTCGCGGTCCGTGAGTTCGAGCCCCGCGTCGGGCTCTGGGCTGATGGCTCGGAGCCTGGAGCCTGTTTCCGATTCTGTGTCTCCCTCTCTCTCTGCCCCTCCCCCGTTCATGCTCTGTCTCTCTCTGTCCCAAAAATAAATAAACATTGAAAAAAAAAATTAAAAAAAAAAAAAAAAAAAGACAAAACAAAGTGAAATGATTGAATTCTTTAAGCCTGTCACATGTGTCAGGCCCTGTACCTGGCGCATGCTGTGTGCTCCATTAAGAAACTTTGTGTCCTACTCAAAGATACCCTAATTTACATTTAATTTGCAGCCAAGAATTGTTTTTATGGCTGTTTTATCTTATTTTATTTTTATTTACTTTTATTTTTTCTTATTTTAAATGGCTGTAGGCATATTATCTAAACCTTGAAATTGGTTTAGAGATACAACTGTTTACTTTTTAGTAAGTTGTTTACCTTTCTCTGTCTCTGCATCCAAACAGAAACTAGCATGGGTTTATGATCTTTCCTCTTTGTAGTGTGCTATGGCATTGTCTTTAGTAGCTGTTAACTTCTTGGCAACTACACAAATAATTTTTAAATAATTAGTTAATATAGCTTGTACATCTATGGTAATAAATTACATCAGTGTGTATAAAGAAAAGAGGCTATTCCTGTGGGATATGGGGGGTTATAAGTGAAATTACTTAGTTGAGAGTTTTTGCTCTAATCTGGTTTAGGAGGAAGATACCTCTCCAAGTTTGTAACAGTGTCTTACAGTGTTTAGTGAAACTTTGTCGAAAATGCTAATGAAACATTATTACAAAGTATAGAGTCTTAGAACGCCTCACTCCAAATAAAAATGTTTCCAGTGTTTATTCTCCTTCAGCTACTTTTCCTTAGAGGATAATCAATTATTAGCCCTTCAGATATTACCTCAGTTATTTTTGAAAACAATTAATGCAGTCTTCTGAAATGGTCAAAAACTAATTTAAAACTTCAAGCATATTATATGGTATTTTGTGCATTTCTACTTGTGATTTTTTTTTTTTTTAAAGGGAGTAGATGTCAAACCTATTGAATCGCTTTTCAAGAAAACAACACCTACTCTCAAATTGGTTGCAATAAAATACAAAATAGCGTGGAGAAAAGAGAAAAAAAAGTAGCATCTCCCATAACTCTTTGAAAGTTTGATGGAAAGCAGTCCATAATTCTCATCAAGTTAGATGAAATTTTTTAGGAAAAATAAGAAAGATCTTACCCATAAAATCTGGGCCTTAAAAGGTGGCCTTTTGTATAACTTACAGTTTTCTTTGTGTATGAACAGGCTAAATGACTTGCTGCAAAATGTCATTTACCCTATTTTTTGCCCATGGCTTAAAAAAAAAGTGCCTAATCCCTAAAAATATTTACACACTTACATGCCATGCTTCTTCTTCTTCCTTTCTACTTTTAGGCTAGGTCCTAATTTCCGTTTCTCTTCATTTTTACTTTTCTCAGTTGGTTATAAGATTAAAGGTACGAGAAGAGAAATGCTGTTTTGGACTATTTACTTAGGATAGTATTTTAGAGGAAAAAAACCCCTAAGGCCTCATTTCTCATCGTCAAGTAGAACCCATTCATGTGGATGGTAATTGTCAAGAATGATACTTGTAACCACAAAGAACAATAATCTTGCATTATCTTCTGGGTAAACTGCTCATATGTTTGAAGTAATTCTGTAAAAAGCGAACCGTGGAGTTTGGGAAAGAAAACATTAGTTTATTTTCCTTTACAGTTCTTCTTTCCATTCCAACTGCCATCCTTCTCAGGCCTTATCAGTGGTGTACAAGTAAACCTTTTGATTTCCTCCCTTTTTACCCATGTTAATAGCTCTTCACTTAATGCTACTCTCCTACACACATCTATTATGGCCACTTAAGGACTAATTCAAAGTTTTTCCTCCTTCTTGAAGCTTTTTCTGGTCACTTGGGCAAGAGGCTGAATTTTTCTTTATGGGATTTTTAATGTTTTTAGCTTGTGCATTTCTTTAAGGCATTTATCTTCTGGTAATTCATAATTATTAGCTGTACACATTTTTTTTTTTTAATGTTTATTTATGTTGAGAGAGAGCAGGGGAGGGGCAGAGAGAGAGAGGGAGACCGAAGATCTGAAGCAGACTGTCCTGACAGCAGAGAGCCCAATGCAGGCTCTGAGAACCACACGATCATGACCGGAGCTGAAGTCTGACCCTTAACTGACTGAACCACCCAGCCCTAGCTGTACACACCTTATCTCCTCTTTAAAAAAAAAAAATTTTTTTTAACATTTATTTATTTTTGAGAGACAGAGAGAGAGAGAGAGAACGCCAATAAGGGGCAGAGAGAGAGGGAGACCCAGAATCTGAAGCAGGCTCTAGGCTCTGAGTTGTCAGCCAGAGCCTGATGCAGGGCTCGAACCCACAAACCATGAGGTGAGATCGTGACCTGAGCCGAAGTCTAGCATTCCACCGACTGAGCCACCCAGGCAACCCTTATCTCCTTTTTTAAACTGCAAAATTCCTTAAAGGTGAAATCTTATTGATGTTTGTGTTTCCATGGTGTTTTGTAAGACCTTAGCGTTTCATAAATACTTTAATATATGAAGTGTGTGTCAGACATTCTCCTAATAATTCTGTGAGTAGTACTGATGGGGCACAACCCAATCTGGTACAATTTTAAAATTTAGCTCTTAGAAAATGATTTTTATTTCGTTGTAACATAATTCAGGTTTTTGATTATCTTAAGACTGTGCCCAGGGGAGCCTGGGTGGCGCAGTCGGTTAAGCGTCCGACTTCAGCCAGGTCACGATCTCGCGGTCCGTGAGTTCGAGCCCCGCGTCGGGCTCTGGGCTGATGGCTCAGAGCCTGGAGCCTGTCTCCGATTCTGTGTCTCCCTCTCTCTCTGCCCCTCCCCTGTTCATGATCTGTCTCTCTCTGTCCCAAAAATAAATAAACGTTGAAAAAAAAAAAAAAAAAAAAGACTGTGCCCAAATGATTCTTAGAATTGCCTGGTTAGGTGATAGTGCTTCAAATTTTACTTAGTCACCATGACGTGTCAGGCACAGAAGCAAGTCAAATGTAAAACCTGAATTCTAGGCATGACATTATGAATTCCTAAGTCCTGGACTTCAGTTTGTTGCCTTGGATTATATTTGGGTATGTATCCATTTACTTTCACTGGATTCCGAACTTTGTTTTATACATTTACCTTTTAACCTTCCTTAAGTTAGAGCAACACTATTTTACATTACTTATTCAGTCTCTTTAAGACCCAATAAGAAAAAAAAAAGAGAATATAAAAATAATAATGAGAGTAGTAGTATTATTATTATTACTTGGCATTGATGTCACTCTAATGATGCCCCTCATTTTGGGGTAATTCTAAAAAAATTTTTTTTTTTCAACGTTTATTTATTTTTGGGACAGAGAGAGACAGAGCATGAACGGGGGAGGGGCAGAGAGAGAGGGAGACACAGAATCGGAAACAGGCTCCAGGCTCTGAGCCATCAGCCCAGAGCCCGACGCGGGGCTCGAACTCGCGGACCACGAGATCGTGACCTGGCTGAAGTCGGACGCTTAACCGACTGCGCCACCCAGGCGCCCCATGGGGTAATTCTAATGAGGAAGAGTAGCTGGGAAAGAAGGATGGGTGTTACCCTAATCTCTGATTCTGTGTGTGACCTTGGTAACTTTCATTTGACCTTAGTTTCCTGGGATGTAAAATAGGATACACTGTCTGCCTAGCCTATTATTCAGGGTGGTTGTAAAGCTTAAATGAGTATAATATATGAGAAAGTACTTCATAAGTGGAAAAGTCTATGCTATGTAAGGCATTACTATCGCTGACAGAGCAAAAGTATTAGTGCCAGTAGAAATTGTGAGCCATTTATAAAGATAATAGACTAAGATCCTTTTAATATTTGGCTAGCAGCATTTATAGAAATATAACTCTTTTTGGTGTGTGTAAGGTAATAAAACCATGTTTTCAAATTATTTCTTTATTTGGTTGTCCAGGTTAATGCTTCTCCAGATCATTTTAGAGTTTTGTAAAGAGCTTTTCTTTGTTAAAGTATTTTCGGGCTTCAAAGAACTATTACATAAAAACTCATCTACACCAATGTACCTCAAATAGTTTTGATCGTTTTGAATAAACAAGCTGAACACAAAATTCTTCACTTTCAAGAGTGCTCGAAAGTGGCAAAGTCTTTCCATGTGTGTAACATGTGCATATGTTCTATTCTAAGGGTGTTTATCAGAATATAATTTTTGGAGTAAATTTTTGTAATTACATGTTATGAATGGATACAATTTTCTTTTCTTTTTTGATTAGTGAAATCTGTCATCATTTTGTATTTAAATTTGAATGCTGTTTGAACTTAGTCATATAGCCAGAAACTTGCATAATAGGGAGAAGAATGTGGAATAGAGATCTCATGACGGTCTTTGAGGCATTTGAAGAGGAATTTGAATTACTTTCAAAATATAAACATTCAGATTCAAAGATACAACAGTAAATGGATATATTCCTGTATCTTTAAGTAGCAGTTGCTTTTAAAATGTAGCCCTTTTGAAAGTGCCCTATTAGCTGTTTCAGTTGCCTGTCAGTGTAATAAGATATAAATACCTTGGGTTGTGTTGTTTGCTCTTCATTTTATATGTGGGGAGAACATAACTCAGAACTGCTGAGAAAAGATATAGAAAAGTAATTGGTATTTATTAAGTGTCAGTGATGTGCTAGAAAGTCAACTAGGTGTTCTCTAAATTTTTTTAGTTTTTTAAAAAACATCAACCCAATTAAGCCGGAGGTGCTGGCTTCAGTTTACCAGTGAGGAAACTTGAGATTCAAACAGGTTAAGTAATTTGCTTAAGGACACAGAACTGTCTGATTTCAAAGTCCATATTGTTTTTATACTTTACCGTAAGTAAAGTATGGTAATACTGGATGTAACTGTCTGTATTATTGTAATAAGGACTTTTCCAAGACGCAGTTCTGATTTGCTTAGGATTTATTTTTTTATTCACAGTGCTTCAGTAGATTACTTACACTTTAGAGATGGGCTTCAGCTATTAAAATTTTATTTTTTAAAACAATTGAAGATACTAGAGGTATCTTATAACATTTAATATTTATTGGTTGTTAATTTTGTTAGCAGACACTGTGTTAAGGATGTAAGTAAATTTCCTCTGACTGTCCTCTGACTTGATGTCCTTCTTCTGACTGTTTGCAATTGGTTTTTGGTTCTTAGCTTGTTTGGTTGTTGTTGTCATTTTTTAAATAGTCAAGTGTTGGAGATTTTTGCCAGTTAAAGAGAAATGTTAGTGATAAGTCTAGTTAAGAGTTCTTTGGTTTTTGGAATAGGCTAACTGGAGGCCTTTCAAGTTTGTTCTGTATTGGGGAAAGTAACCAAGGTCTAATCAGCAGAAACACAACCAGACATCTGCTGGTTTGTCAGAATCACAGAATTGGCATGCCTTTCTATTTCCATTGCTTATGAAGTTTCAACATGGAATTACTTTAATATTTAGCCTTTTTGTGTAGGAACATAGCTGGGAGGCTCCGTTGTCAGTGCTGTAAAAAAAAGCCAGGGGAAATGTTTGGGAGATTGCTACCAGGGACCAGATTTGAATGGGTTTTAGTCTTTGACGCTTAACAGTTTGTGGGGTAAAACATTCCTGGCACTTCTGCTTTCCTAACTGTGGCCGTGAGGAGGGTCTTAGGTTGTAAGTGAACTTGCTGTGTGGCCACACTGATCAGAGAAAGGCTAATTGGACTATAATTTGACCAGAAGTGAGAAACAGTTATTCAAATATGCTGAAAATTCATTCGTAAGACTCTATCTTGCACAGGTATACTTTAAGTTATCTGAAGTTATCTAGGACTGTACTTCACAATTTCAACTACAAAAGGAAGGACAGACTGCTGGATTGGGAATGTGAAATTTCCAGGATTCTTAAGTGCTTCTGAAATCCTAAAATAATTCCTCCAGATGTTCTAAGTTGTGTTGAGTGTGTATCTGTGTTTAAATGATGTTTTTGAGTCATTCATTTTCCCAGGACACGTGTCACTGTGTCTGTGGCAGGAAGTCCTATTTGTTTCTCATTGGCTCTCATAAGACATGGAAAATATCCCTACTTTAGGGATTGAAGAGTGCAACACTCCAGGACAGAAAGGTAGAGGGTTTTCAAAGGTGTAACAAGTTCTTGACTTTTTTTTAAATCTGAGTTTTCTCATTTACTCCTCTTTTTAAAAAAATATACTTTTCCCTTCCAAAACATTTTCTGTTCTTTCTTATACTCCTTATTTTCTTCTATTTTTGTGGGACACTGGAGTCAAAAAGAAAGGTTAAGTACATAGTCTCCTATGTGGATTGCTCATTATCTTCTGGTAATTGAAAGTTAACTTGGATTTTAATTGCACATGATAATGTTTTCTGTCTCTGGAATGTTTTTAGTGTTCCAAAAGTGTTTATAATTTGTACTTAAACTATATATTTTTAAAATCAGTGTTTTCAATATTATTTAGGTTTTTTTTTTTTTTTTTTTTTTTTTTTTTGCGTGGCTCATATATCAAAAAGTATAAGATGGTATACAGTGGAGAGTCTTACTTCCTCTTCCTAATTCCCAATGATTTAATGATAGTGGGTGATTTTAGTTGGTTATTTATTCTTCCAAAGATTTTTCTTAAACCATATTCAGACCCATGTAAAATGTATTCCCCTGCTCCTAAATTATATCTATACATCTGCCCCTTGCTTATTTAAATAAAAATATAACTTGGGGATCTTTCTAGAACAGTACATGAAGAGCTCTCTTGTGTGTGCATGCCTATGTATGTGTGTTTAACTATTTCAGGCTATTCACCGTGCTACAAAGAATATCCCTTACATATGTGATCTGGTGTATTTCTGCTGGGCCAAAGGGTGGTTGCATTTCTAATTTTGATAGTTTTTCTAGTAGCAGTTTACAGTACCTACCAGCATTGTATTAGGAATTAATTTTTTTTTTTTTTTTTTAATTTTTTTTTTTCAACGTTTATTTATTTTTGGGACAGAGAGAGACAGAGCATGAACGGGGGAGGGGCAGAGAGAGAGGGAGACACAGAATCAGAAACAGGCTCCAGGCTCTGAGCCATCAGCCCAGAGCCCGACGCGGGGCTCGAACTCACGGACCGCGAGATCGTGACCTGGCTGAAGTCGGACGCTCAACCGACTGCGCCACCCAGGCGCCCCAGGAATTAATTTTTTTTTAATGTCTATTCATTTTTGAGAGAGAGAGAGAGACAGAGCGTGAGCAGGGCAGGGGCAGAGAGAAAGGGAGACACAGAACTCAAAGCAGGCTCCAGTCTGTGAGCTGTCAGCACAGAGCCTGATGTGCACCTTGCACCCACAAACCATGAGATCATGATGCCAGCCAAAGTTGGACACCCAACCAACTGAGCCACCTAGTCATCCCGGAATTAAAATTTTTAAAAAACGTTTTTATTTATTTTTGAGAGAGAGGGAGAGAGAAAGAGCACAAGGGGGGGGGGGGGGCAGGCAGAGACAGAGGGAGACACAGAATCTGAAGCAGGCTCCAGGCTTCAGCACAGAGCCTGATGTGGGGCTCGAACTCACCAACTGCAAGATCATGACCTGAGCCAAAGACAGACGCTTAACCAACTGAGCCATCCAGGCACCCCTATGTTAAGAATTAAAAAAAAACAAAACAAAACAAACAAGTGGCAACTAAGTTGGATGCAACTTTTTCAAAAGTCAGATATAATTAATCCATAGTAAGATTTAACCTTTTTAAGTGTAAAATTCCATGAATTTTGACATGTGTACAGTCATACCACCACCACCACTGCTATAAAAATACATTCTCATCTTCCTGAAAAGTTTCATTGTCCCTTTTTGTAGTCAGTCTCCTCTGACTAGCCCTGTGTCCAGCAATTATTCATCTGGTTTCTATTCCTATATAGTTTTTCTTTTTTCAGAATGCCGTATGCGTGGAATCATACAGTATATAATCTTTTTGTATGGCTTTTTTTTTCCAGTAAGTATAATGCTTTTGAGATTCAGCCATGCTGTGGTATATATCGTATGCCACATATCATGGTTTTTTTCTTTTCATTGCTGAGAAGTATTTTATTGTATGGATGTACTAATATTTGTCCATCCCCCAACTGATGGGTATTTGAGTTGCTTCCGGTTTTTGGCAATTATGAATAAAGCTACTATAAACATTTGTGTATAAGTATTTATGTGGACATATATTTAGGTTTTTCTTGACAAATACCTAAGTGTGGGATTGTTGGGATATATGGTAAGTGAAGGTTTAACTTTATGAGAAATTGACAAACTATTTTCCCAAGCAGCTGTCTCATGTTGCATTTCTATCAACAATGTATGAAAGTTTCAGTGTCTGCATCCTAGTCAGCACTTGGATTTGTTGGGTTTATTTATTAAGCCATCTAATAGGATTGCAATGGTGTCTACCTACTTTTTTTTTTTTTTTTAATAGCTTTATTGAGATAAAATTCACATAGAATTTGCATAGAAACTCACCCATTTAAACTATGCAGGCAGTGGTTTTTAGTATATTTTCAGATAGGTGCAGCTTTCATCACAGTCAGTTTTATTTTTTATTTATTTTTGTTTTTTAAAATGTTTATTTATTTTGAGAGAGAGAGACAGAAAGGGAAAGAGAGAGTCCCAAGGCAGGCCCTGTGCTGTCAGTGTAGAGCCAAATGTGGGGCTCAAACTCACGAACCATGAGATCATGACCTGAGTGGAAATCGAGTCAGTTGCTTAACTGACTGAGCCACCCAGGTGCCCCCATCACAGTCTGTTTAGAACACAGTCATCACTTCAGAAAGAAACTCCCTGCACTTTTTAGCTGTCACCCCCTGTCCTCTCCTTTCCCAACCCTCATCCTAAGCAACATTGAATCTTTCTGTCTCTCTAGATTTTCCCATTCCAGATATTTCATGTGAATGTAATAATATGTGTGTTTTAATGACTGGTTTCTTTTATTTGGCATGACGTTTTCAAGGTTTATCTATGTTGTAGTATGTATCAGTATTTCTTTCATTCTTTTCTGTGGCCAAATAATATTTCATTATGTGGATGTGACACATTTTGTTAATCCATTCATTAGTTGATGGACATTTGTTTGGGTTGTTTCTACCTTGAATAGTGCCACTGTAAACATTCATGTGCAAGTTTGTATTTCCTTGATGATTAATGATGAGAATCTTTTCTTATATTTATTTGCCATCCATATATGTTTGGCGAAGGTCTTTGTGAATATTTTGCTTTCACCTTTAACATTTTATTTTGAAATGATTTTAGATTTATATAAAAGTTTGCAAAATAGTAGAGAGTTCCCAAGTACACCTGTCAGGTTGTTTTGCTGTTAGTACTTTACAGAACCATGATATATTTGTCAAAACTAAGAAATTACTATGAGAACAATACTATTTATTGAACTATAGACTTTATTTGCATTTTACCAGTTTTTCCACAAATGTCTTTTTTCTGTTTAGGATCCAATTGAGGATACCACATTGCACTTAGCATTTTGAAATATTAGATATTTTTCCTTGAGTTGTGAGAGCTCTTTATATATTCTGGATACAAGTCCTTTGTCAGATGAATGCCACTTGTAACTTTGCAAAATTGTATTCAATAAAATAATTTTTATTTGTAGCAGAATCATTACTCATTCTGTGTTTTAGCTAAATGCAAATACGTATATTTTTAAATGCAGATTACATTTATATAACACTAGAGGTCTGTAGTTTCTCCACTTATATAACAAATGAGTATGTTCTAAAAATTGTGAAAAATTATATTTTCTCTAGATTTCACCATAGTTTTGTGGGTATGTTCTCAACAGAATATTTTCTTCTTGCTGAAATATTCCCTGTGTGATATGATTAATTTTTCTGACAAACGTACACATAGGGAAAGACCCTTTACAAACATGAAGATGTGGTTGCACAGAAAGCCTCTAAGGGTCAGGGGGCTTAGGAACCTTTTGCATGAGGCAGATGATTTTTGTTTTTATTTTTTCCTTTCCTTTTTATTTATTTTCTTAAAGCTTTATTTATTTATTTTGAGAGAGACTGAAACAGTGTGAGTTGGGGAGGTGCAGAGAGACGGAGAGAGAGAATCCCAAGCAGGTTTCACACTGTCACCACAGAGCCTGTTGTGGGGCTCGAACTCACGAACTGTGAGATCATGACCTGAGCCCAAACAAATAACTGGATGCTTAGTCGACTGTGCCACCCAGGTGCCCCTTTATTTTTTCCTTTTTGCTTTTAAAAAACACTTTTTTAAATGTTTATTTATTTTTGAGAGAGAGAGAGAGAGAGAGCGAGCAGGGAAGGGGCAGAGAGAGAGGGAGACACAGAGTCTGAAGCAGGCTCCAGGCTGTGAGCTGTCAACACAGAGCCTGATATGGGGCTCGAACTCAGGAACTGTGAGATCATCATGACCTGAGCCGAAGTTGGATGCTTAACCAACTGAGCCACCCAGGCGCCCCTATTTTTTCCTTTTATAGTGAATCTCACTACAGAAATATTTGTACCTTAGATATCAGTAAACATTCACTACTCCTGTGTATCCTTGTAATAGAAATTAAATAATTCAAGTGTTTATCAGGGTTCTATGGTGTGCCACTCAGTTTTAGACATTGAGGATACAGCTGTGAACAACAACAAAGCCCTTGCTTGCTAGGTGGAGCTTACATTCAGTGAGGGGAGGCACACAAAGAAGGAAATGTATAGCATCACATGTTGATAAGTATTATAGAAAAACATTAAGCTAAGTAAGGTCACATTTGAAGTGGTATTGGAAGAAGGACTGAATGAAGCTATAGAACCAGCTTAGTGGTAAACAGAAAACATCAAAGCCTTCAGGTGGGATCTTGTTTTGTCATGGTGAGGAATGGAACCTTCAGGGTTGAAGCAGTTAGTGGCAAATGAAAGGTACTGACATCAGAAGATTAGCAGGGGAGGCCTGATTGTGTAGGGATTTTGGCATTTATTCTGAGCACGTTGGGGAATAGGAACCAGTGGAGGGATTTGCGTAGCAGTATGGTAAGGTCAATTCTGGGTTGAGACTAGTCAGCAGAGGGGAAGAGGGTAGAAACAGGGACACCAGTCAATGAGGCCAGTGTAGTCAGCTGTGATAGCAGGTGGTGGAAGGGAGAAATGGTCACATGTTGGGTACATTATGAAAGTAGAGCAGATAAGATATATTAGAATTGGGTGTGAAAGCAAGAGGACTCAAGGATGACTTTATGGTTTCTGAAAGGATGGGGATGATATTTATTGGGGAAGAGGACTTGGGAAGATTAGGTTTGACTGAAGAGGGATGGGCTAGGCTGGTGGTGATAGTAACCAGGAGTTCAGTTTTAGAACAAGTGGAGCCTGGGATACTTAGTTATGATCCAAGGAATTGTTTTCAGGCAAGTAGTTTGGAGTCTGCTGGGCTGGAGATTTAAGGCTACAATGGCTTGTGTGTTTTTGTTTAATTTAGAGCACACAGGGGAGATGACTATAGGAATCCAAGGCTTCAGTGGTTTTTAACTCACATCTGAAATCTCTCTATCGTTGGAAGCTCTTAGTGATGTGAGTGCCTAGCATAGTGCTTGATAGGAGATTTAATCAATATTTGATGAATGGACTTGAAATTCAAGTCTCAATACTGTTTTGTCTAATGATATATTTTATTCTAATAGTTTCTGGTATTTGAAATACATTGTACTTTCTTTCAATAATACATACATATATATATATATATATATATATATATATATATATATATTTTGTTTTTGTTTTTATTTTTGAGACAGAGAGAGACAGAGCATGAACGGGGGAGGGTCAGAGAGAGGGAGACACAGAATCTGAAACAGGCTCCAGGCTCTGAGCTGTCAGCACAGAGCCCGACGCGGGGCTCGAACTCACGGACCGCGAGATCATGACCTGAGCCGAAGTCGGATGCTTAACCGACTGAGCCACCCAGGCGCCCCTGTACTTTCTTTCAAATGAACTTTAATAAAATGTAACTTTATTAAGTCATGATAAGTTGCCCTTCTTAAGCAATAGTTTCTGGAAGTATGTGGATGTTAAGAAGTAATATGTAGATGTTAAAAAGGAGAACATGCATCTGAGTGGCAGTTCCCTCATACCTTTGCCCCTCATTATCATCAAAAGTGCCATCTTTGTTCCTAGATCAAAGGTAAGATAGACTGAGTGGCTTAAACAATAGGAATTTATTTTCTCACAGTTCTGGAGGCTAGATGTTCAAGATCCAGTTTCTGACTGCTTTGGTTTCTGGTGATGGTTGCTCTCTTGCTGTGTTCTCACATAGACTTTTCCTCTCTTCAGAGAAAGAGGGCCCTCCTGTCTCATTCATTCAAAAGGACACCAGTCCCATTGGACTAAGGCCCTACCCTAAAGGTCTCATCTAACTGTAATCACCTCCTAAGGGCCCCATCTTCAGTTGTCACAATGGGGGTTAGAACCTCACCATTTGAATTTGGTGGGAGTGAGGGAGGGAACACAGTTACCATGGTAGCCTGTTTAAATACGGGGTTATTTTGCAATTTTCCTTTTGTTTGGAAAAACATATTTTGTTTTAGGTGTTGGTACCTGAGGCATCTTTCTAGGAATGAGAGTGACTTTGTGAAAAATGCAAAAATAATGCAAAGATTTAAGTTTACTGGGAAGGGCAGTTTAAATTTCTGGGATGCTTACCTTGTAGAATATTAAATTCATGCAACTCATTAGCTATAAGCACAAAGAATAATAGTGATACTTTAAAAATGTTTTTTTATCCTGATGGAATTGATTTTAGCGAATTAAATTATTCAGTTGTAATTAACATTCAACTAATGTACTAGGGTTCTTAAATTCTTTTTATAAGTAGGGAAGATGTGCCCACATACAGATTTAATTGCATTATTAATTTGCTTAGCATTTTCGTGGTGTAATTGACTTTTGCACAGACTGAATTGCTAATTAGTGGATCCTTAATGAATATGGCTTAATTTTACCACATAATGTGGCCTGCTACATCAACACAAGCTTTCTCTAGGGAGGTATTGCCATAAGAGGTATCCCCATAGATATTTTACATTGATATCTGTTTCATCCCACCCTGACCCTGCTGAAAGGACCAGTAATCTGATATAGATGGAGATAAACACACACATCCATATACAAATGGGTCTACATACCCAAAATATCTAACTACTATAGAGTATTCTCTTCTTTTTGGTAAAATGTATGAAAGTATAGAGCTCATATTTTCATGTCCATTTTATCCAGCTAAAGCTACAAAGCCTGTGATACCAATAGTTTTGTTAGAGTTTTCAGTGACGCATTGAATAAAATTTTATCTTTTCAGCTTTTGAAATTTAGGCAGTATGGGGAGGAAACAAGAATAAATTCATACCTTAGGATGCAGGCCAAACCTTGTCAGAATTCCATGCTGTTAAAATCTCATTGAGTTTAATAAACAGACTCTAATACACCAATAAAGGTAGGTGGTTCACTGCCCTTGTGGTCAGTTAGTTAACTTCATATTTGGGAAGCAGAAGGATTCATATAAAGGAATAAAATATGTCTTCAGAGAAAATATTTTCCTCCTATTTTTATTTTTTCTTTTTTTTTAATGATAAAGACAAAGGGATTTTGACTTTATATTTTGAGTTTGGTAGATTGAAAAGATTAGGAAATGCACTGTAATAATCTTATCCCATCTTTATCATCTTTATTTGCTACTTCACTGGAGCATTAAAAACTGTTGTCTGAGACCACTTGAACCAAAAGTAACAGGACCAGGATATGAATCATGTAGTTCTAATTTAGAGTTAGTCCACACACATTGAATGGATACCCAGCATAACTACTGCTCGAAGGGAGTTTCCAGACAATAATGAGTTGAAATTGGTAGGATAGAAGAATACTGTAAAATTTCCATGAAATAGAGCCTCAAGCAATTTGGTACATTTTCAGTGAATGGGTGAATGTAACATAAATTATAACAGTGTAAACTTCTAGGAGCTGCATACTTGCCCCCTTGAGGTACTTTGTCACTTGCCAACTATTTTTTTTTTTTTTTTTAACACATTTATGTGTGTGTGTGGCACTGTGCTAGTAGGTGCATTGAGATATTCAGATGAGTAAGAGTGCAGGCAACTCACAGTTCAGGGAGGCAATACTCATTGGAGAAGAATTCATACAATTGTGGAAGTGATGAGGTGGTATGAAAAAGAACGAAAGGAAATTTAATGCTCAGGTGTCAAATGACAGACACCATAACTGTTTCTGTTGAAAGGATTGTTGGTTCCTCTGTAGCCTCTTCTATACACTTTCCTCAATGTCATTCGAAAGTATAATTCTATAATACTTAGGGCTTTGAGAAGAGCATCTTACACAGTGTAAAACACATATTTGGAGCATAGAACAAGAAAAAATCCTAAGGCATTTTGAGCAACATTTCCTGTCATTATATATCCAAATCCCCAAAATATACAGAGTACTTTTAATTTTTTCTTTAAAGGCTATTATGGTAATTTAAAATCCAATAATACGAATATTGGAGGGATCTTAAGCTCCAAATTATTCTAAAGTTATCTTTTTTCATGTAAGTTTTGTTAAAGAGATTTTCCTTTGTTTAGTGTTAATGGACCATGAACAAAGTGGACAGGTTTTTGCCAGTCACAAACAATGTTATATCCTGTTGATTAAATAGAAAATACCTAAGTAAATGTGCTAAAAATGGATTCCTTCAAGTTTTTAGTTTTGTCACACCGTGGGGTGGAGTCTTTAAGCAGGAAGACTGAAGTCCAGTAAACAGGAAATGCGTGCTAAGAGACAGATTAAAAAAATTTTTTTTAAATTCTTGAAAGCGAGAGTGAGCGAACATAAGTGGTGGAGGGGCAGAGAGAGAGGGAGAGAGAATCCCCAGCAGGCTCTGCACTGTCAGTGCGGAGCCTGACACGGGGCTCGAACTCACAAACTGGAAGATCATGACCCAAGTGGAAGTCAAGATTCAGAAGCTTAACTAACTGAGCCATCCAGGCACCCTAAGAGACAGAAAGGGAAATAGAAGCCCATGCTCTGAGAATTTTAGTGGAATATTCCATCATTATGAGTACCTTTTTAAGAATGTGCAGTGTTATGGAGTGCCACATTGTCTTTTTTCTCATTGCTTTAATACTATGGATGACAAATGATCTCTACTGGGATTGCAGGTTGCAGATTTAAGTTCTGCAATTTAATTCAGTTGTATTTTCACAGGCTAATGCCTTGTGTTTAACCTCTGTGTTTTCAATACTTTATACTGAAAGGTACTTTTTCACTTGGGTGGTAGGTATAATTTAGAATGGTTAGTAGAATTTCATATTCTTTAGTATAGCCACATGTTTTTATATTTACATATTTATATGTATTCAAGAAAGTTGGGAAAATGCTAGTTATTATATTTAAAAAGCACTCTCCCCTCCTGGAACTCCCAGCAGATAAAGAGGAAACCAACCTGAACTTACTTTTCTCTTCCAAAGCAGTTATTTTTGGAAGGCATATATTAATTCCGGTGATACTACAATTTCTTAAAAATATTTTTGGGATGTTTCTTCTGTAATTGCCAAATATTAGGTTTGGGCGGTGACAGCTGTAAGTGTTAAAAATATCAGAGAATTCAGGATTTGCTGTGGGCTGGGAAAATGGAGACCTGGATAAGCAATGTAGTGTTGTGGAAGGCTCTTCTAATTATGGGGGCTCAGTATGGGAAAAGGGTCTCAGTGATAATTCCCTAGTAGGCAAAGTAGGAAACAAAATCAAGAGTGGCACGTTATTTAAGCAGACGGAGGCTGAGAGGGAGAGTATTTAACATTCATAATGCCAATTTAATGTCTAATGGAAGATCTTAAAGGCCGTGATGATGAATATGTTTTGTGCGTCAAATTTTTTTCTAGAAATTTTTTTATTTTTTAAATTTTAGACAGAGCTTGAGCGGGAGAGGGGCAGAGGGAGAGTGAGAGAGAATCTCAAGCAGGCTCCACATTCAGCACAGAGCCTGATGTCGGCCTCTATCCCACGACCCTGGGACCATGACCTGAGATGAAATCAAGAGTTGGATACTCAACCGAGTCACCCAGGTGCCCCTAGAAATACGTTTTTTAATTAAAAAAATGCAAACAGTCTAAAACATCATCTAAAACAACATAAGTAAAAGTAAGTCTCTCTTGTATACCACCATCCCAAAGTCTCTAATAAGTTTTTATATACTGAGAAAAATGTTTTGTGATCCTACAGCACACACACCCACACTCGCACGCACGCAAGTGTAATCATTCTATACATATAATTCTTGCCTTTTCTTTTACACAGAATGCCTGTGAGATGATCCCGAGGTCAGCCATGTTCTGTACAGAGGTTGTACAGTGTTCTCCTGGCTGCATCGTGATTTATCTCAGCAGCCCCCAAGGGTGGACATTTAGGATTTTTTTAGATTCCATGTCCCCCCTGGCAAATAATGTTGTGGTGAATATCTTTGTACATGTGTGTATATGTGTTTGTGGAACAGATACATAGATTAGATATCTGGTAGTAGAGTTACCAAGTCTAAGTATATTGCCAAATGGCTCATTGAAAAAACTGCATCAGTTTGTATTTCCACCAACAGTGTGTAAAACCTATGCCAACAATGGATTTTCATTAAACTTTTCTAATTTTGCCAATCTGAGAAGTGAAGAATTATATCACAGTGTTCAGATAAGATTTTTTGATTCTAAGTGAGGTTAAATATATTTTCATATGTTTACTGGGTAATGTTGAAGGCAGTTTTAACCAGTTTACCTGTATACCAATAAGAAATGCTTCGTTTTAAGTGGAGACCGCCCAACAAACCATGGAATCCTGAAAGCCTAGCTCCTCTATAACACAGGAGAAATGCTCATCTCATTGTATTACTGTTGGTTGGGGGCATGGAAGACATAAAGAATTCCCTGTACCTTCTGAGTATGTATGACCAAACATCTTTTCCATGTTGTATACATCTAAGATGATAGGTTTAACAGTTTTATTCTTTTTAGCAAAGAACATTATAAAGAGCAGTTGAAAAAAAATGACTTAATTTGGATATTTATTTTTCTTTTTTGATTTTGAAAGCAAGAAGAGTTCCTTAATGCCACTAAGAATGTTAAAAATCATGGTAATAGCTTGTTTTATTCTTTTTTCCTTTTTGTTACAATTAAAAGGTAATGGATTTATAGCTTTGGCAAATGAGGAACATTTTTTTCTAATGTATAATGAATCCAGATTGATTTCTGACAAAACCAATAAGCAATTTATTTGCAATATTTGAAAGTAAATTATAGGATGGAAAAATCCTACTGGCACGTTGGCAAGTGGATGGGACCAGATGATCAGATATTTCATTTCTACATCTACATTTCATGAGTCAGTTTCACACAACAGCTGCTATGGAGGAAGGGTGGATTTGCTGGAATACTTCATGGTTTATTAAAAAGAAAAGAAAAAAAAAAAAACCCAAATCCCACCAACCCAAACCCATGCAAAAATAATACAAAGTGCATTTGGGCATGAAAGGGTAAACTGAGTAAGTTATTGCTAATAAATAAGATTGCTGAAAACATATAGTTCTAAAAAGAGCCCTTATTTTTTGGTTTCCAGTTTTTCAAATAACGGAAAGCAATGGCTAATTTAAAAAGTAATAACTAATAGCAAACATTTACTGAATAGTTTCTGTGTGAAACATTTTACTGTGTTATGTAAAGAACATATCCCATTTTTCAGAAGAGGCTTTGGAAGTGCTGTGACTTGTCAGGGCTGATATAGGTGTTAAATGGTAGAGCTGATGTTGGAATCCAGGGACCCTGTTCTGGAACTTGTGCTGTTAAGCACTGTGTAAGATTGGGTTTAAGTCGTTAAGAAGAACAAATGTCATTTGTAAGATTGGGCCTATATTATTAAAATAAATACCTGCTGATTTTAAAGTACTAAAAAATTTTCCTTGAGCACTTTTCAAGGATTAAGAATATTTTTTTCGTATAATAAATACCAATTTCCTTTAATTTTGTTGATGAAAAATGTTGGTGTTTGTGCTACTCTTGACTCAGATCTTAATTCTCCCTTGTTTGGGTCCCAGGAATTATGTGAAAACTTAATGGAAACACATAAAAGTGAGACACATAAAAATTATACGTTTGAAATGTTTTATTTTCTCCATCTTATGGTATACTCACGGGGAATGTATTTTTTGGTACAAAATATTCCACTGGGCCCAGAACTAGTTGATTAGTAAAAGGAGGATTTGTAAAAATCATGTGATATTTTACATTGACTGAGGGCTTGGATCAAATTTTGTAAATTTTGTACAGCTGCAAGGATATATTACATACAGTACTCTGGGTAACATCTTCATCAAATGTTCCATAGTTGCTTATTTGATGAAGCAAATATTGATATTTGATGAAGGGTGAGTTGTTTGGAGTAAGTATTCCCCGCTTTTTTTTTAAAGTTTATTTATTTATTTTGAGAGAGAGACAGAGAGAGCTAGAGAGTGTGAGCGGGGGAAGGGCAGAGAGAGGGAGAGACAGAATCCCAAGCAGGCTCTGCGCTGTCAGCTCAGAGTCCTAATGTGGCTCAAACTCAGGAGCCATGAGATCCTGACCTGAGCGGAGATCAAGAGTGGATGTTTAACCACCAGAGCCACCCAGGCACCCTGCTGGCTTTTTTGTTTATGTTTTGTTTTCTGGAGTTTATTTGGACGGGCAGGGTGCTTTTGGGGGGCAGAGTTTTCTCTGACTGAACAAATACCTCCCTTTTTCACAGACCATGTTGTTGCCGTGGAGACCTTTAGATTCTATAAATGCAGCCTCTAATAACAGACAGGAAGATGACATTGGGTTGAGTGTGGGTGCCGTGAGAATGGAGTGCAGTCCAGATGTGTAGAGTCTGTTTGTTCACAGAAGTCATTTTGCAGTAGCCAGAAGCCCATTGGTCTTTTTGCAATCTCCCTTTTGCTTGTTCTTTTTTCCTGTGTGTGTGTGTGTGTGTGTGTGTGTGTGTGTGTGTGTGTGTGTGTGTGTGTGTCTGACATAGAAATAATGGAACAGTATAGAGGAAAAACCCTTTTTTCCTTCTCTAGTCTCATACACTTACCTTTCAGGAGAAGACCAACTGTTGTCAGGAATTTGGTGAGTGTCCTTGCGATGTTTTTATTCTTTTACTGCATATGTGTCATTTTTTACTCATATGTGTTCTGTGTTTCTGAAGTTATCTTACTACTACCATGCTTCCTATATCATTATGCAACTTGCTTTTTTCTCGCGCATATTTCTTGAGTTCTCTTCGTGTTGATATATGTCTGATTAATTTATTTTAGCTGGTGTATTGTATCACAGTTAACCTTGTCCTTTCGTTTTGGATGTTTAGAGTGTTTTCCCATTGTACTTCTTTGTAACTCCTCAGTTCTGTTTTTCCCTATTCTTTCCATGTTGTGGAGTAGAGGATTCCATTTAATTTTGATTTGGCTAAGGCTAGATCATAAGCTATCCTTAATCTGTTCTGCCGTTTTTCCCCCCACCAAGCTCTGTTTATTTTATTATTTAAAAAAATTGTTTTAGGTATCCTCCAGTCATTCCTTCTCTTCACATCTTCAACCTGGCAAAATTGAGCTGTGATATGTATTACCCAGGTACTTGTAGCCTGGCCAAGTTCCAGGATGTCTTTGATTATCTCCTCAAGTTATGCATTTTTCAGAAGAGTAAATAACAGCATTCCTATTGTAAGAAACTGTTTGTAACATTTTTGGGCCTCGGATATTTAGAGAAAGCAAAACAAAAGCAAAAATACTTTTGATCAAATTCTGTTGATGATTTTGCTTGCTAAACAACTTGGATTCTTTTAACTCTTATTTTTAATTTCCTGATTACCATGATAGTATTCAGAAGGTACCGTTTAGGACTCAGTGGTTGCTCAATACAGTTATCAAAATATAGGCTATATGTATAGATCACTGCTACCCAGTAGAAATATAATGCACACCACACATATAATTTAAAATTTTCTAGTAGCCACATCAAAAAATGTAAAACTGAACATTGCAATACAGTTTATTTAACCAGTATATTCCAAAATATTGTCATTTCAACATGTAAGCTATGTAAATAGTAAATATTGAGTTATTTTACTTTCTTCTTTTCATAGCAGGTCTTCAAAATCTAGTGTGTATTTTACACTTACACAGCATCTCCACTAGGACCAGCAAACTTGCAAGCATTTCATAGTCACATGTGGCTAGTGGCTACCATATTGGATAGTGCAGGTACAGAACAGACAATTTTTAGAAGTACCAGTTACCGAGGAAGATACACAGATGGCAAATAAACATATGAAAATATGCTCCACATGAAACGTCATCAGAGTAAAGCAAATTAAAACAAGACACCACTACTCACCTGTTAGACTGGCCCATATCTATAACTGACAATACAAAATGCTGGCAAGGATTTGGAACAGTATGAACTCTCATTGCTGGTGGTAATGCAAAATGGCACAGCCTATTTGGAAGATGATTTGGCACTTTCTTTCTTTCTTTCTTTCTTTTTTTCCTTTCTTTCCTTCTTAACATTTATTTATTTTTGAAAGACAGAGACAGAGCACGAGCAGAAGAGTGGCAGAGAGAAAGAGGGAGACACAGAATTTGAAGCAGGCTCCAGTCTGTGAGCTGTCAGTACAGAGCCCGATGCAGGGCTTGAACCCATGAACCGTGAGATAATGACTTGAGCTGAAGTCAGATGGTTAGCTGACTGAGCCACCTAGGGTCCCTGTTTTGGCGGTTTCTTACAGACTAAATATAGCCTATCATATGATCCAGCAATCATGCTCCTTGGTATTTATCTAAAGAAGTTGAAAACTTATGTCCACACAAAAACCTGAGCATGGATGTTTATATATAGGAACTTTCCAAAACCTGCTAAAACTATTTTAAAACAAAGTTTTGGGTTTTTTTTCCCCCTTAAAGACAGCATTTGCAACATTAATCTAAAAATTGTTTTTTTGGGGGGTGTCTGTGTGGCTTATTTGGTTAAGCATCTGACTCTAGATTTCTGCTCAGGTCAGACTCTTACAGTTTGTGATTTTGAGCACCGCATCGGGCTCTATGCTGAGAGTGTGGAGCCTGCTTCAGATTCTCTCTCTCTCTCTCTCTCTCTCTCTCTCTCTCTCTCTCCCTCCCTCCCTCCCTCCTTCCCTCCCCCACTTTTCAAAAATAAACATTTAAAAATTGTTCTTTTTTATTTTTCACATTACTGTTCCTGTAACCAGCCTTTTCTTTTAATCTGAAACTAAACATTAATGAGTAAACGTCATTGGGGAAAATTTCTTGCAGCACCAAAGATACTACCCTTAAAAGAACTCAATAAGAAAGGCAAACATCAATAGTGAACAGAAAAAAAAAAATGGAGAAATACAAGAAGAAGAAATACAGATGGCCTAAAATATATGAAAAAGTGATTTTCACTAGAAATTAAAGATACAGTTTGCATGAAATACTTTTGTTTTGTCATCAAATTTTTACAATGAATAACACCCAGTTTTCCTAGGAGTTTAAGGAACAGGTACTGTCATACAGGGGTGGTAAGCATAATATTTTATAATATTTTTGGAAGGTCTTTGGTAATATGCGCTAAAAGCCTGTACATGGCCTTTGACTCAGCAGTTTTTTTGGTCTAGAATTTATCATAAGAAAGGAATTAAGGATATTTGAACTTAATTTGAACTTAATTTGGCTTAATGTATAGGCTGTCTTCTGCCTTTTGACTTACGCAATTTTCACAGCACCCCAAGAAGCTCAAAGAGGTCAGATGACTTGCCCAGGGTCACACATTATCAGGTGGCAGGTGTATATTGCAGCATGCTTGAAATCGGCAGCGGGGGGGTGGGGGGAGGAGAAAAAGCAAGGACTTGAACATCTCAAATGAATGGCTTGGTGGAATGAATAGAGTTTAGAGTGAAAGCCTATCTTGTAGTCTTTTACTTCCTGAGGATATTTATAATAGAGGCCAGTGATGAAAGCTGACTACAAAACAGACTGTGTACTGTAATTGAGTTTTTAAAAATATACCCATATGCTCACATACATATGTGATTAGAAATCACTTCAACAGAGTCAGGTTCAAATTTTTGCTTTGTTCCTTACTAGGTGTGTGACTTTAGTCAAGATACCTAACCTCTTATTGCCTTAATTTTCTTCACAGAGATTCTATTACCAATTTACAGGTAGTTGGAAGGATTAAATTAAACAAACAGTTTTCTGTAGTGTTTGGTACATATGTTTAATAAATGGCCTTCAAAAGTCTCTAAAAACCTTGTTTCTGAGCGAGGGGATTATAATAATTTAAATTTCTTATTTTCTATATTTCCACTTTTTTCTACAATAGATCTGTTTTGTGAATTAAAAAAAAGTTGGAAAATGCTTAACTTACTTTTAGCTTAAAGAGAAAAAAGATTGATTAGATGTTAGATGAGACATATACCAGAAATTGTTACATTGCTTTCTCAATTAGAAAATTTAGAGAACCACTCACTTGATGTTAAAAATAGCCCTTCAAGTATATTTACATTTAATAGTATTTATGAAGATAGTAGAATTCATTGAATCGTAGGGCTTAATTTTTACTGTTAAATTAGATGGTTAGGTGAAGTTCAATAAAGAAAGAATAGATGTTGAAAGTTGCAAATGCTAGTTCCTTATATTTATTTTCAGAAAGTTTTTACTTTTAATCATTTCTTATATTTTGAATCAGGAAGTGTTGGCGACCCTTAATAAAGAGAAGTAGAAACTATCAAGTGATTTGCTTATTTGGGAGGTTCTAATATGATGCAGTTTCTGATTATTTTTCCTGATTTTATTTCCATTTTGCCTCTGTCTACTTTGAAATATCTGTAACACATATCGTGGTCCTTGTTTAATAACTACCTATTAAATACCTACTCTTTCCATTTAAAGTGGAATTTCATTGTGATTTTCATGGTTTTCTTTGTTGTAAACCATTCTTAGCTTTGTACTTAGGCATTAGGTACAGGAGTGAATCAGGATTTCATATTACATCACCTCAGTAGTAGAATGAACATTTTTCTATTTTATTGGTTACATTCCGGTGGGACTGTCAAGAATAAGTCCAGAAGAAACCAAAGTAAACCTAATTCTTGTGAACACATTGTTTTATTTCATGCAAGTTCTCTCTATAACCTATTTGTCAAATGTTGACATTTTATAAAATGTCTGTTGCTATGTTTTTTGAAAAGAGGGTGTTATGGTCAGATTATTTTTTGGCTCCAAATTAATTTTGTATTAAACATATTTATTTACTGCAGCATTTTTGGAGCTCTTGAATTTCAGCTCAGCATCATGCCTCTGTAAGGCAGGAGAGAGTAGAGTATGCACTTTCCAAATTTATTTGACTAGGCAATGCTTTTGCAGAATCATCATGAAACACACTCTGGGAAATACTGTTTTAAATAAAAATATAGAGAGCAAGAAAAAAAAAAAGAGCTAAAATATCTACTCATTGAATAAGTTAAACTGGCTCTTAAAACTGTACTTTGGACACTTTAAAAGATAGCATATTTAGTTAAAATATTAGTTTTAGTTTTCTTCCTTCTTCTGTCCCCATCCATCTATCCCTTCTTTTTATTTATTTAAGAATATTTAAATTAAAAAAATGTTTATTTTTGAGAGAGAGAGAGAGAGAATGAGAATAAGAATAAGCGGGCGAGGAGCAGAGAGGGAGAGAGACAGAATTTAAAGCAGCCTCCAGGCTCTGAGCTGTCAGCACAGAGCCCAAGGCGGGGCTTGAACTCATGAGCGATGAGATCATGACCTGAGCCAAAGTTGGATGCTTAACCGCTGAGCCACCCAGGTGCCCTTTAAAAGAATATTTTACACAAGTGATGAAAAATAACTAGAGAATGACTCGGAATGTTTATTTTCCTAAATAGATTATTTCTGTGTACATTGGTAATAACAGTGCTCAAAAATTGCTTTTAGACTGTCCTATTTTGTGTAAACATTTCATAAAATAGAATTATTTATGATTGGATAGTTTCTCCCTTGTAAGCTTTAGAGCAATAATAATCAGAGTTCATAGGAGACATTGTTATCACAAACAGATATGACTTAGAACATTAATTTTATCCTAAAAACAGTTGGGCACAGGGAGAATTTTGGTCTAGAAAATTGCCTCTGTAATCTTAGAGTTTTTACTTAAAATATTTTGGGTTTTGCCCTGGAATTTGCAAATTCTAAGAGAAGATTCATCAAGTAGTATTATCTTGTTATTAGTTATATTGTTACTGTTATTAGTATTGATTTATCTCATTAATTGTGGTATTTATATTCTATGAAGTTACTGAGAAGCCTGAATTAACAAATAGTGAGCCATTGCTTCTAGGGGAAATACAAGGTTAGTTCCTGCAAGCCTCTGGTCACAACCTTTTCGTCAATTGATCAGTATATAATCCTGTTTTATGTTAGAACTAGAGAAGAAAGTGAGATTCAGTGTATTGGCAAAATGTGAGAAAATTTACTAGGTAGGTAGAATTTGGAAAGGACAATAATAGAGGTTAATTCTCTTCCAGCACAATTCTTGTTCAGTACTCCTAAGAAGTAAAGGAGTCACATGATATTGCCTCACCATCATTGTCTTGTGTGTGTGTGTGTGTGTGTGTGTGTGTGTGTGTGTGTGTGTTTCCATATTTTGAAATTCTTTCACTCATAAAGTTGTCTTTGTACTTTGGAGAATACATATGTCTAGTGTCATTGAACTCAGATTATAATCACGTTCTTTTGTAATCTCTTGTTTCACGTCACCTTTGTTTCTTGTTTTAGCTTTGTTTTAAATTCAGATTGCCCTAGAAACAGGTGACTGCTTTTAGTGTTTAGAAAAGATGAAGTAGTTAGTGATTGATATTTGGCTATGTTGATATATTTGAAGATTTGGGTTTTTTTGGTTTTGTTTTTGATATATTTGAACTTTTGTACAGTAAACTTTCTGGACTTTGGTAAGAGGGTGAGTTAGTGATTGACTAGGGGATTTTAGAGTTTAGAGATCCTTGATTGAACCATTTTATTTTTTAATTTTAATTTAATTTTTATATTTTAATTTTTACTTTCTAAATAAATAAATATTTATTTTTTATTTTAGAGAGAGAGAGAATGCAAGAGAGGGAGAGAAAGAGAATCTTTAGTAAGCTCCATGCTCAGCGCAGAGCCTGACCTGGGTCTAGATCCCACAACCCTGGGATCATGACTTGAGCTGAAATTAAGAGTTAGATGCTTAACCAGCTGAGCCACCCAGGCACCCCAATTTAACAATTTTTAGAACACACATTTGGGATCAAAGACCCAGAGGAAATGAGTAACTTGCTCAGAATCTCAGCTAGTTTTTGATTCCAGATTGTAGTCAGATTTCTTTCCATGTTACTATACTGTTATGGAAGATTCTACATTAGATTAAGTGGGTGAAACATGTTCTGTTTTGATAGTAATTGGTATGAGGATAGACCATGTGCCATGGGTACAATTCTGTTTGCCTAGGAAGTCAGTCATTTGTATAATCTATTTATAAATATACACTACATGCCACTTTTTAATAGATTACATATTTATTTAAAGCATAATTTTTAGGGATGAAACACTTAATATTATAATATATTAATAATATAAATATATATTATATTTGATATTTGAAATCCAGAAAATCCTGTAACTTCTGTAACATAAGCCATTGAAATTAACATGGGGAAACATTTAGCTGTTGTGGCTACAGTGATTCTCAAATTGGAAATAGAGGACAGACAGACAACCTTAAACTAAAAGGGGAGACAGATTTTTAAGATTTACAAAAGTTTACATAGGTGGGAAAAAGTTGAAAAACCTAGCATTTAAAGTCAGCATGAAATTCCAACTTAGCCGTTTTGATTTTCCATTTTGATTGACAATTTCTTCTGAACATTTCTTTTTATTTCCTCTTCCTTGTTTTGACATGATTCAAGAGGATTAGAAAATGGAATGTTTAGGCATTTCTTCTTCCTTTTGACTTTGAACAAAGGTGGGAATGTTCAGTAATACAATTCTGTCTTGAGAAGAAACGTATTTAAGGGAAAGGAGATAATGGGCTTCTTTGTGGGAAAAATTTCCAGGTAGTGGAACAGATGTGATGTTATCTGTTTCTCTAGTAGAGCCTTTACTGGGCATTATTGTTCCCCACCTGAGTTGACTCTTTAGGACAGGAGAAACTCCTGGAATTAGTTTGAATGATATTGCAGAAGATGTGACAGTTTTCATATATGCCTTTGATTGCTTCTTAAGGAATAAAACAGTACTCTTTTGGCAAACCTGTGGCATTTAATTAGTAAATGCATCCTCATGCTTCAAGGTGAACTCATTTTTAACAGTAAGGGCATTTTTGATCTTGAAAAAAATGTATTTTACTTGTATATGTTGTTATAAAGTATAGACAAGCTAAATGATTACTTTGAAAATGGTCACTTTCTAATTTCCTTGCTCTGAAGCCTTTGAAAAAAATATCCTCAATTAAAATATAAAGAATCAGAGTTTTCAGGCGGTCAAAAATTTATATCACCAAGTTGATTTTTTGTTGTTGTTGAGTGTAATTTCTCCTTTCCAGGTCTACCAAACTCTTCTAACTTAAAATGTAGCCATTGTCCAAATTTAACTATTAGATTCAATAACATCCAACTTATGAAAACTACCTGATGTGAATTGCTGTCTTCTAAACCACCAAGAAATGCAAAAGTAGGCAGGATAATTGTGCTTGCTGTCAGGTTTTCACTGCTCTCTTTGGATAAAGTTAGTGGAGTTCTAAGTCCAGCTAAAATGGTGATTGTATTTATTGTTAATATAAATTATAATTATTAATAAAGAGTAGGCAGAAAGCATTCTGAGTTCGAAATTTTGGCTTATGGAGAATTAAAAAAAAAAAAATGTACATTGGCAAGAGACACCAGGATATCCTTGACCAACCAGATGGAGTAGATACATGGTTTAAAGAGACAATTTCACTTACTGTGCTGGGGAAAGAGTATTAAACCTAATTGGAAGCATGAGATCTGTTTTTATCACCCAGGATCCTGAATTAGAGATTAGGAGGAAAGCACCAAAATTTATTTTTGTGGTTGTTTTATTCTGCAGAGATTGAATTTATCATAGTGGTTAAGAATGCTAGGTTATTTCTTTCCTTTACAAACTGTGTGAACTTGGGCAAGTTACATACCTGTCTGAACTTTCTCATCTGTAAAATAGGGGATAATGATTAATCTACCTCATGTGACTCTTCTGAGGATTGAAAATGATCCTTTTTCAAACAGGTCATTTTAATGAATTTGACACTGCTAACTCAAATAATTGAATTTGGATGATGGCTGCATTTTAGGTTAGAATTCTGAGAAGAGTTAGGTAGAGCTGGGAAAGAGAAATTATAAACAAATAATTCAACTTGAGATAAATTTTTGATAAAAAGTAGTTAGAATAGCCTAGAGTAGTCTCTAGGACAAGGCAGATGCTCAAATATGTTTGTGATTTTTATTGATGGTACACCTATTCCTTATGTAATTGTGGTAAAACTATGAACTCATTATTACCTCTTTTTGTAAATGGGACTCAGGGAAGTTTGGTCATTTGCTTCTTTGTAGGAAAGCTGAAATTGAAATCCTGATCCCCAAGTCAGGCTACGCCTACCATGTCCCAATATGCTGTGTTTTTTGTTTTCTTTAAAGTACTAACAAATACTTATATACATTTATTCCAAAAATTTAAGTCAGAGCTTCCTGTAATCATTAAGGTTTCTTATGTTAGCAGTTTCAGTTTAATTGGTCTGTGGCATCTTTGGTTAGGTAGGTTACTGTATGATAGCTGTAAAGCTGACTTACTGTAAACAAATACCATGATTTTTATACTCCATGTGAAAAATCATAATTCTGGTATCATAATGTCATCTAACACCATAAGATTAGCAAGTACAATGGTAATTAGGTGCTTTTGACAAGGAACCAGTTGCACTCCATATGAAGCCAATGATTGCTTCAGGTGTTCCCTTCTATATTTCCCAACTCCTCTGACTATAAGAATTACTTTGGGTTGGGGAGGCACGCATTCTGCTTATGAAAAATATAGATTCATAGGTCTCCAGAGTTAAAGAATTAGTACAACTAGAGAGAGAGGCTCAGGAATATGTATTATTTAAGAAGCTCACCCCGTGACTCTGATGCTCAGTTAATTTAGGAACTGTTTCCCTAGTTGGCCTGTAGCTTGGTTCATTGGCTGTTCACTTTATTTGGCTAGTCAAGATTCTCGCATTGTCCATGCAAGGTGAGGAAAAGATAATGCTCAATTGTACCTTCTTCACAAGGAACTTCATGATCTATAAATATCAGTAAACATATGCAGACTCCATTAACCATGAGGTTAGGACTGCAGCTTTGCCCTTTATTGTAAGGATCTCAGATGTAGTTGAGTGAGCCTGAATGAAACTGCTATGTAATAGCAATATAAATGCTGGCCTACAGGGTATACCAATTCAGTGTCAGTCTTAAAAAAAAAAAAAAAAAAAAAAGCCAGCAGGGTTGTTACTAAACACCTGGGAGAGGTAGGGCCATTATGTTCCATCTATTATTGGTGATATTCCTAAGTTATGTGTTTATTGTATTCATCTACTATGGCTGATATATACTAAACTTTATTGCTGAATTATTTTGTGTTTATTGTATTTTTTACTTTCCAGTTTGGGAATCATAAGCCTATGACCTTTTAAAATGGTTTCTAGGGTTTCAAAGCCATGCCTTTGACTTAACTTGACTATACCTGCTGGCCAACATGAATGAACGGCTTTTTAGACGAACAGGTTTTACAACAATATAAGGTTTGTTGACCTTGGTATTTATAATCTATTTGTGAAAAGGAATTCTTCACCAAATCCACTCTTTAGGATGGAGGGTAAACTTTAGAGATAACAACTTTATTTTTTGTTTTCTTTAACGTTTTATTTTTTGAGAGAGAAAGAGTGCAAGCAGAGGAGGGGCAGAGAGAGGGAGACACAGAATTCAAAGCAGGCTCCAGGCTCTGAACTGTCAGCGCAAAGCCCGATGTGGGGCTGGAACCCACGAACGTGAGATCATGACCTGAGCTGAAGTCAGATGCTCAACCAACTGAGCCACCCAGGCGCCCCCAAGAGATAACAACTTTAGTCTTTGTATTAAGGCCATGACTTCCCTTGTCCTTTAAAATACCAACTTTCCCTTTAGGAATTTAAAAAAGACCCCCAACATATATTTGCTACTAGAGTTTCTTTCTCTACGAAAGGAATCACCTTTCTCCTGTGACAATCCCTTAAGTAGTTGAAGCCATTCCACCACCTTTTTCCTTTCCTTTTGAGTTAATGGCAGTGGCAAGATGGTTGGAGTAGGGAACCTGGGTTTTAGAGGAGTTGGAGTATGGAATGAGGCAGGTGGCAGTGATAGCAAAGCATAATGAAGTGTCTGTAGTAGTACTAGCAGAGGGGACCTGTGGTTGTATCACTTAAAAATTTTGCCAATTGGTTATTCTCCCAATTTGTTTATTCAGAATTTCAGAGTTTATTGAAAGTTGGTAGTATTTTATTCTTAAAGCAGAAAAAAAAATAAACTAGCAGGTTTTTATAATTTTTATTAAGAGTGTCTGCATTGCATTTTTGCCAAAAGTGAGAAGAAGGAAAGTTCCTGCTTATTCCCTGCACCTCCCCCTCTTCACTCCCCATCCAGTAATAAATTATAGGAACTTCAGCTCAGTGTTCTTTTATTTTTCATTGTCCTCCTTATTTGGAAAATAGTATTACTTAGGTATAAATATAGATACAGATGTAGATTATATTTGAACAAAAAGAAAAGGAAGGCATGTGAGACTGTCCTTTGGTTCTCTTTCTTGTGTCCCGGGTCTGGAAGGACTTTAGGATTATCTGGTTAATCGCCAGTCTTCCACGGGAGCAGTACCTAAACCATCTTTCTTGACAACACTTAAAAGATTATCAGACGATGGGTGTCTCGGTGGCTCAGTCGGTGAATCATCTGACTCTTGATTTCAGCTCAGGTCATGATCTCATGGTTCAGTTCATGAGATGGAGCCTGGAGTGGGGCTCCGGGCACACTGTGCGTGGAGCCTAAGATTCTCTCTGCCCACCCCCCTCAAAAAAAAAAAAAAAAAAAAAAAAAAGGAAGGAAAAGCACACAAAACTAAGTCTTCTCAGTTTGCTCATTTTGTACAATTTTATTCAATTTTTACTAATAGTGCTTGCTAAATAGGATCTGAAAACTTGAAGGAAGCCAAAACTGTCACTGGCCACCTTGCTGGAATCCCTTCCTCAAGTTTCAGTCTTGGTTGGCATCATGGAGTCTGGCCAAACTTTTCCCCCTTAAATTTGAAATAATAGCAATAGCTTGTATAATAGCCAGTGAGTAAGTGCTTAATATACATTATCTTGATTTTCACAGCAGCTCTATAGAGTGTAGATATTATTCTCAGTTTATGGATGGTGAATTTTAAGTTCAGTAGTGTGAAGTAACTCTCCCGTATCTCCCAGCAGTAAATAGCAAAGTCAGGATTGCGGCTGGGTTCTGATGCCAAAATGTGTTCTCTTTATTGTTGTCCTCTGCCACCTCTGTCATTGGCAGTGTCTATTTGCAGAGTCTCCTTCAGCCTTTGTCCTTCTGGATCATGCAGCTGTTTATATTTTGCATCCTCCTCCTTTCACTCTACGAGTAAGAATTCCTAAGTTCAGATTCCACCATATGGCAAAAGTGGCAAGGCGTGATTATTAGTCTCTTGAGAAAAATGTGTTGCCTGAATCTGTGCAGAGAATTTTCTTTTGATTGTGGGACTTGTAATGGGGTCAGTCTACGGTATTTCCAAGAAAACTAAGCATAGTGTTATTGTTGTCCAAGAGGTCGATAAAAACATAGTTCAGAATCAAGTTTGACCACTGTAAAATTATTTTTGTATATATTATGGCAAGTTAAATTTGAAGCATTATATTTTCCAGACTTCAAAATTTGAGAGGTCTGTTATTTAGAAAGGATATGTACATTGGCTAGGCCATAGTGGAACCACCCATTTATTTATCAACCCATTCATTACTTTCTGTGGTTTTTTTTTTTTTTTTTTTTTTTTTTTTCCTCTTTTGTCAGGTACTTCCTTATGGCTTAAATAGTTTTGCTCCTTTTTTTTTTTTTTTTTTTTTGTTTTAATTAGCCGAATTTAAAAACTGCAACTGGAACTCTTCATTAGCAGTGTGGAAAGAATTTTAATTGGCTGTGTGAACAGTAGTGTTGTCAACTTGTAGAGCAGTGCCCCACTTACAGATGGAAACAGCTGTATCCTTTTTCTTAGGAGACACGGAGAGTCTTGTCCTCAGATCATCAGGTGAATGCTCCTGTGGAAAAATGCAAGGCAGTTACAACACAGGCATTATCGCTGTCCCTCCAACCCAGCTTTTATTAATCTGTAAAGAAGAGCATCCATTTTAACCCTATTATCTAAGTATGAAATGTGGCATTGGAGTCATATTAATTGGACACTCACATTATTTTTTAGTTTAATAGGTTTTCATCAAGAAACTTTGTTCAGCTTTACGTTAGCATTCTAGTTGTGTAAAAGACTTTATAAAAAAGTCTTTTGTTATGTCCAGTATACCATAGATGGACACGTCTAACTTGTTATTTATCCTATGAAATGTACCTTTTACCAATTGATTCTTCCCTGCTACTTCCTGTCAATAACTGATAATCATGCTTCTATATGAGATCTTAATGATAGCTAATATTTAAGCAAGTTTAATCATCTCAAACCCAATGAAGAACATACTTCTATTTTTATCCTCATTTTATGGATGAGGAAAATTGAGGAACTTGCTCAAGGTAAATGGTGGAACAAAGCCTCAAACATCCTCTTTGATTTTAAAGTCCCCCTCTTAAGACAGGAATATCCTTGATGGTGTTGGGACTATGGCTACCGGGTGTTCATTTAATTTATTTCAGTAGCACACATGTGAAGAAAGTCTACTTCAGATCAACTGCATTGAAGCCCAGAGAGCTTAGACTAGAGTTGGGTACATCCTTAAGTTAATGCAGTATGCAGTTTACCTTTTTCTATGTGCAACAAACAACATGGATGAAAACATGCTAACAGCATGCCAGTCTGTGCTTTATTTATTTATTTTTTGTTTACTTATTTTTGATAAAGAGAGCCTGTGCACATGCAAGAGTGAGGGAGGGGAAGAGAGAGAGAGGGAGATCAGAGAGAGAAGCAGGCTCCTCACTGTCAGCGTAGAGCCCAATGTGGGGCTCAAACTCACAAATTGTGAGGTCATGACCTGAGCCAAAGTCAGATGCTTAGCTAACTGAGCCACCCAGGCATCCTTGCTAGTCTGTGCTTTAAAGTACTGGGTCCAAAAAGAAGTAGACTTGATTTAAGTGAATTTGTAATGCAGGCTCTATCTATGCAGTCTGGTAAATCATCTCCTTTCTCTCTTTTCACAATAAAACTTTCCAGGTACAAGGCAGGAATTAATATCCAAGTGGAGTTTACTTATCCATATTGAGAGTTAAAAGTTAAAAATATTGCAACAATTTCTGGGGCACTTGGGTGGCTCAGTTGGTTAAGCCTCCAGCTTTGGCTCAGGTCATGATCTTACAGTTCAGGAGTTCCAGCCCAGCATTGGGCTCTGTGCTGACAGCTCAGAGCCTGGAACCTGCTTCAGATTCTGTGTCTCCCCCCTCTCTGCCCCTCCCCTGCTCACTGTCTCTCTCTCTGTCTCTCTCTTTATTTTTTATTTATTTATTTATTTATTTTTATTTTTTTTAATTTTTTTTTTTCAACGTTTATTTATTTTTGGGACAGAGAGAGACAGAGCATGAACGGGGAAGGGGCAGAGAGAGAGGGAGACACAGAATCGGAAACAGGCTCCAGGCTCTGAGCCATCAGCCCAGAGCCTGACGCGGGGCTTGAACTCCCGGACCGCGAGATCGTGACCTGGCTGAAGTCGGACGCTTAACCGACTGCGCCACCCAGGCGCCCCTGTCTCTCTCTTTAAAATAAATAAACATTAAAAAATTATTTAAAAAATTGCAACAATTTCTTCAATAATGTCTCCTATGGCATACTTTTTGTTTTCTGCTAATTCCTTGTGATTACGTATTTGGAACTAATTAGAAATTAAATTTCTTTATAAGTTTTGAATACATCAGTGTTTTTGAATAGGTAATGTGATTACCCTGGAGAAAATCATGAGGAGAGGAGAAAAAAAGGATAACAATTTGATTGAGGACCTTGTTTCATGTATATGGTTAAAAAAATCTTGGATATAATCATAAAATTGGATTGTTGTGTAGCATTCTAAACACTTTTTATGTGGGAGAGATTGAGCGAGTGAGCAGGGGAGAGGGACAAAGGGAAAGAGAGAGAGAATCCTAAGCAGGCTCCAGGCTCAGTGTGGAGCCTGACTTGGGGCTTGATCCCACAACCTTGGGATCTTGCCCTGAGCCAAAATCAAGAGTTGGACGCTTGACAGACAGCCCCCCAGGTGACCCCCTGCATTCTAAACATTTTAAGATACATGTGTTAACTTCTTAGAAATTGATTGCTCAGGGGTACCTGGGTGGCTCAGCTGGTTGAGCATTTAACTCTTGGTTCATTGATTTGAGCCCCGTATCGAGCTCTGTGCTGACAGCGTGGATCCTGCTTGGGATTCTCTCTCTCTCTCTCTCTCTCTCTCTCTCTCTCTCTCTCTTTCCCTCCTTCTTTATCCTCCCCCACTCATGCAGTCTCTGTCTCTCTCCAGATAAATACACTTAAAAAAATTTAAAAAAAAGATTGATTGCTCAATATGAATTAAAAATTGTTAGTGAAGTTGAATTTTGTAAAAAAATATTAGTAAAATTGAATATTATAATGAATTTCTTTTGTGATGCTGGGTTTAGAAAGCAGGTGGTTAAATTTTAACTATTTGGAGGTAGTTTTCTTCTAAAATAGTTAAATTATGTTTTCAGAAGTTTGCATCATATATATAATTTGTAGTTCCCTTGTAGTTTTTGTTTCATGAAAGTGTTCTTTTGAATTAAAGAAATGATTTTGATTGTGATGTCAATTGTGATAATTTGTTAATCTTAGCCATAGATAATTGCTTATCTTCATACATGTTAAATTTGATCCCTGGTGTGTGGTCAGGTTTGATGAATAAATCAAGAAGGGAATACCTTTCAGAAATACAATGGTTGCTTAATTGAGGCAATTAAGACTTGTTTTTTGAGAGAGATAGTAATTTAGATTATCTCCCCAATATATTCTGAACTTTCATAAGTTTTTAAAGCACGCATTTTAAAATTCTGGAGAGAAACCTCAGAAGGCTGCATGCAACAAACTTAAGGTTTCCATTCTGCTCATTATATGTATCTCTGACACATTTCAAAATGTTTGTTGAAAATCTGGGAGTCTTTATATTGAAAAAATTCATCTTTGATAACTGTCGTAATTGTTACTAGAAAGTAGTTTTCAACCTCCTGGGAAGCATACTTTTAAATCTTTACACTTAAAATTTGGGTTGTTGTAAATATTAATGAACCTGGAGGAGAGAACCCACATATATTCTGTCTATATCTGTACATTATGCCTCCCAACTATCAAAATAGCCCCTGAGGGTTTTGCTGGCATTATCTCATTTAATCCTCACAACAGCCGTATGGGTTGAGCATTCACCACCATTTTTCAAATGAAACGGACTCTCAGAGTAAGTTACTCTGTCCATAGTTCAAAACATGCACATGGCCGAGCTGTTGGTTTTAACTCAGCCTGGTACCAGAGCTCAGTCTCCTACCCACTGTGCTACCCTGCGAGGCATATTACAAAATGCATTTCAGTAGTCGCTTCTGTCATTCCTTGTAATATTGTTTCCAGACAGAGTACTCGGGGAGGGAAGAAGTAAATAGGTTTAATGCCATAGTGTAGGCACTGCCTATATGTATAACTACAGATATAACTGTAAGATGAAAGTATAATCTTTTGTTACTTGCTACCCTCTTACTTGTTAACACCTCTTCAGATAGGAAGCATTTCTGGTGACTTGGGCACCACTTTGCTGAGCTGTGTAAAGTGCTTAATTTTTGTTTTGTTTTCAAATTTGTGCCATATTATTCCAGAACAGATAGCTGATTAATAGGTATTTATCCCTACTGGAAGATGGGAGTTATGGAAATTAGAGACAATAGGTATAGAACATCCAGCCCAATGCCTGGAATATAATGGGTAGTAGTTATTGTTTATAAAGAAGTTACTCTTTGTACACCATGGGTAGTACAATATAGTAAAACGTTTTAAATATTGTCTTAAAAACAGTAGGTTTGAAACCAGTATTTTTGTTTGATAATTCATATTACTAAGCTGTTGAGACATGACATCTCTACAAAAATTACAGATAGAGCTTGATATCGAAACAGTAAACTGAATGCCAGATAAAAATACAGATGTTCATTGTATTTTTATGTTAGTCTTAAGGAAAACAAAGCTCCCAGGGTCTGAAGTATTGCAAGCACAGAGAATAGTACAAAAAATAACAATGTGCTCTACTGAAAATCGTTACTACTATGTGCACTTGCTGAAAATCTTTAATATTGGAATATATTCTGCAAACTTAAAAAAAAATAAGACAACACAAAGAGCCTTCTATGTTTCTTGAAGGAATTTTTTTTTTCCTGGCGGGGGGAGGGGAAAAGGTCTGTGGGATAAGTTTATTTAATATGACATCAGTTGAATAAAGCCAGCTGTGAGTAATTATATCTGATATTGGATTTCCAGCTGGTTTGTTGAACTATTATTGGTTCTCAAGGTACTTGGATATTAATTAAATGATGACTTATAAAGGAGTCTTGTTTAAAGTAGTGTTGCCTCGATGAGAACATTTAGAACAGGCCACCTGGTACAAAGTTCTAATTCTTCCTGGTACCACTGCTATTTTAAAATCAGTATGTTTTTAACTTAGAGGAAAACATACAGTTCAAATCTGGGTTTGGCGATGATTTTCTATATATTATGTGTGTATACATGAATAGAATTTCGTGTATCCTCGCTTTGCCTAAGGGTTTTCAAACTCAAGTTATCATTAGTGAAGAATTCATGTCAGAGTGAGTAGAAGCACAGGTATTTCTATTTCAGCATGTCAGACACTTAAACCGTGTGAACCATGGGTATTGTGTTAGATTTGAAAAAAAAAAAAATCATGGGATTAAAGAGAAAAACCAAAAGAATTGAAGAAAAAAATAATCAGGAAGTGGGAACTGGCCAAACGTGGATTAGTGCTCTAAAGAGGTAAGGAAGAGAGCAGAGACATAAATTAAAACCAAACAACCCCTTTAGAAGCTCAGGCAGTGAGGTGTGGTGGAGGTGGAGGGCTGCTGGGTGAGAGGGGTGAGTGCTTCTAGAGGAAAGACATATTTATTTTCAGATAATAGCGACCAGACACACTTTCTTACTTACCTTCTGCATTGGGATCTTAGTGTGATCACTGTTGATCTCTCTCTGTCTCAGGAACAGTTAAACTACAAAATTTAGTGTAACTACTAGGTGTAGAGCCCTCTGCCACTCAGATTCTGGATTTCAGTAATTCTAGACATTTCCTAAGGATTATAGGGATAAAGAAGTATAAGACATGGTACCTCTCTGGGAGTATACGGTCTTTATTGAGTATTGCCTGTATTGACTTGTTCCCACAGTTATTTCATATATATGTTAAAAAATACCAACAATACAAACGAACATATGGTAAGTTACTTATGAATGATGGATTACTAAATATATAGGATATTAGGGAAAGGTAGAGCGGTAAGAGTGGTCTGAAAAGGCTTCCCAGAGGACGTGAGCTGCGATGCCCATCAGGATGGATTGGGCATTGGACATGTGCAGGCAGAAGGAGGCACGCGTCTTGCACGGCATGCTGCTGGGCAGAAGAGCCATCCGAGTAGAGGTTGGAGCAGAGGAAGAGTGGGAGAAGGCTGGGACAGGACCTCGGGTACAGAGTGTAGCAGCACTGAATGCAGATGTGATAAGCCTGAAATTTGGTGATCGATGGAAGCTTTTCACCAGGGGAGCAGAACAACCTAAACAACTGTTTGGAGTGCCTTATGATAAGCATGATGAAAGGGGGATGGCCTGAAACTGTCCATGCCATTGAAAATAGAATGAAAAAACAACAACAACAACAACAACAACAACAACAAGAACCAAAGTATGACAAGGGACTTACCTGGATTGGAAAAAACTAAATGTGTGACAAAGGAGAAAAGAGGTGCTATGGGTAGCGGCTCTAGATTGGGGAGAACTTCCCAGGGTTTTCCCTGGAGCAGCTGGGGCATGTGTACCAGTGGCAGGAGAAGAGGAATTGAAAGGTTCAGGTAGTGTGGATTTTAGTTACTGTTTTGAGCAGTGCTCCAGCAGCTTGGAATGGTAACTAATCAGCTGGTGATTGTGGTCATTTGTAAAGGTAGGCTGGGAGCAGATGTGATTTCTAAGTGAAAGGACCTTTTCAGAAGGATGAGGTTCAGAGACCAGCCTCTGAGTAGTCACCTTGAAGAGACTTGGTGCAGCTTGCAGAGCCCCTGGAGGGGGCCAGGGAAGACCCAAGGGGGAGGGAGTGATCAGCACGGGCCACCTTTCATGACACTTCATCCTCTCCTTCCCTTTGTTATGTTTTCTTCTTCTTGCTTATCACTACCAACAGTTTTTACACTTTGCTTATACAATTTCTTCTGTCCCACTAGACTGTAATATCCACAAGGACTGGGCGTTTTGTCTGCTTTGTATACTAGTGCATCCTTAGCATCTACAACAGTGCTCCCCACAGGGGAAAAGAGAAAATTAATTTGGTTTAGACAGATTATTGGTGATCTTGGAGAAATGACTTTCAGTCAACTTAAGGGCAAAGATCAGATTCCAAAAGGTTATACAATAACTGGATAGTTGAGAAAGTGGACAAAAGGGGTGTACCTCTCATTCCACGGTCTTGGCTAAGAAACAGAACTGTTGCTATAGAGGACTTAGGAAGGGTTAGGTGAAGATTTTCCAAGGTGGGAAACTTGTTCATTTCTAAGGAAAGAATGGAAAATGACACAGAGAAAACAATGTTAATAGTTTAAAAATCTGGGAGTGTGCTGGTTTTTTTTTTTTTTTTATGCTTGAATGACTTACCAATTTTAGAAAAGACAAAAAAGGTGATGAAGAAAAAGTACTCGTGTGTGTGTGTGTGTGTGTGTGTGTGTGTGTGTGTGTGTGTGTGTTTTCTGTTCTTTTTTGATTTGTAAAAATTTAATTTTTGCTCAGGATACTAAGGGCAGGATGCACATGAGTGTTTGGGTGATGGTGGTAGTAGGGTTATGAGGAGGGGTTTACTGGTCTACCACACTTTTTTGTGAATTTCACATTTCTTGCACAGAATCTTTTATTCTTAAGGTAGCTGGCCTCCTGGGCAATTCCTGTGTGTTTGGTAGAATCCTCACTGCCATGATGAAGTAACAGTTTGGACAGGTTACATGTGGATTGTTTCAATGGCATCTAATATTTACTTTCATGAATGAAACAACGTGTTGATTCCAGAAGAATAAGAAATAGAACAGTTAATGTTACCTGCCATATATTTTAGAGTTAAGGAGGGTTAAATGACACATAAGTACAAGTGATGGTAATATAGTAGATTTAGTTTCATAATTATGTTATTTGATTTTGATGTATTAACTTTTTTCTACCAAAAAAGGGTCAGCTATAATGAAGTCAGATTTAAAATAAGGCAGGGGCTTATCTGTCTAAAAAAGTATTATTTTTAAAATTTGTTACTTTTCCAAGTAATACAGTTTTTATAAAAACCTTTTTGCTGTCGTTCAAAACATTTTTAGGCTGTAACTCAGTGTTATTATCAGAGTTGCTTAGTGAATCCTACAAGGAAGTTACTACCTCTTTACTTCATAAATTGCATGTTATTTTTGAGCCTGCGTGGGCTCAAATAATCAACTTGTTCACTAGGCTTAGTTCTGGGTAAATGTTGAATGTTTTCAAAAGCCAAATCTCCCTAAAGTACTACTAATGATAATATTCAAAAGAATGTGCATACAGATATTCTTAAAGCACACAGACCTTATGAATACATTCAATAGCTAGACCATGTCTATGAATAACGGTGAGTGGCCAGTGACTAGAGAGGAAGTGATTATGTCCTTGGTTTTCCCTTGTTTTTTTCTTCTCAGTTCATTACAGATGGCACTTGGCTTCGACAGACAGCAGACTAGGTGCAGGGCAGTGGAAGGCGGGGCCCCACACATGTTTAGCATAGCTGGTGAGTTGGGTTTTATCCCCAGAGTCATGTTAAATTTATTTGTACTTTTAAGGCATTACTGAATATTTTATTATTGAGCTGTAATAAATTTAAGTAACTCAATAAGCATACCCTTTGGAAATGATACTCTTTCTGTAATGGTAAAAGGACTTGATGCTAAATGTTAGTATCTGACTCTTGATTTTGGCTGAGGTCATGATCACAGGGTTGGTGGGTTTGAGCCTTACATCAGGCTCTGTGCTGACAGCACGGGGCCTACTTGGGATTCTCTCTCTCCCTCTCCCCTCCTTGTGCACTCTCTCACTCAAAATAAATAAACTTAAAAATGGGATCCAGTCACCTTTCCTTATTCATAACAGGTACTCAATAACAATTTGTCAAATGAAGGAGTGAGGTTCTAGATATTTAAGATTTCTGGTATAATTCATTCTCTTATTTTAAAGAAAAAAATTTTTTTTTTAAAATAAGATCCCACTGGGCCCGATCCCATGAACCATGAGATCATGACCTGAGCCGAAATCAAAAGTCAGATGCCTAACTGACTGAGCCACCTGATTAATTCTCAGTACGTAGTTTGAGGATCAAGAGCCTACGGGAGAAGAAAATATGTGATGTGGTTCAGAAGTTCTGATACTGCCTGGCAGCAATGGTAGAGTGACAGAAAGCATTTGTTGAATTTGGGAGTAAGAAAATGCGTCTTCTGACACCTATGACTTACAACTGAATTTCTGTTATGCTTTGTAGCTATTTGTGAGGATGTTTTTATCGGTGTTAACAGACCCAGTGTCTTTGAGGACCAGAGTTGTGCTGTTCTAGTCTCTGTTCTCCAAGAGGACATTCAATACCGACAATATGTGGGAACTGTGAATGAAGGGAAGGGGTGCCGTCTAAACAGATTTGGGATCCTCCCTACCCTCAACCCGTGTTGAAGTTTGGGCGAAGTACAAGTCTTCATTCGTATTACAAAGAATATGAGGTGTATTTAATGTCTGTTACTTTTCACATCCAGCTGTTCCTCTTCGACTGTCTACTATTAGAGTGTTACAAAATTGTATTTTACTTTAAATCCAGAAATTGTCTAAGTAAGAAGACAAAAACAACACCTAAAATGCTATTTTAAGTATGTTGCCAGGTGGTCTTTGTAGCCTGACAAATTTTGGAGAATTACTAATGTCTCTCCCATTGCAGCACCCTGGCCTTAGATTATTTAATTTCAAAGAAAGAAGAAAAAAAAATATGCACACACACACATATACACATATATATACACACATGTGTGTATATATATATAGTTATGATCCTAACATAAAGAGCGTCCCTAACATAAAGGAGAACTTTTTAAATTGAATGTATTTAACTCATTAAGAGTCCCACTACATTGTCCTTATTTTCTCATCTTGCCACTCACTTGGCAAAAATTTCCTGTGGACCTACATTTGGAACCCTCTCACTATTCTTTGAAATTTGTCCTTTACCAGGAAAGGGAAATTGTACAGCTTCCTTTTCCTTCTTCCTACATGGATCCTCTAGTTCTAGGATGCAGTGGCTGGTGGAGAAACCCTTCATAACACTGGCTCAACTGGCACACCGTTTAAATTGTGAACGTGTATTTTAGGAAATGTGGAGCTGGGAGCCACCTTCCCACCTTTCCTTCTCATCTTCCTTTCTGGTTGTGATGGCTTGTCTGCAATAATTGACTACATGGGACGGTCACTGTTGCCACAGAAGAGATCTTTGCATCCTTCTGATTTCTGGAGAATCTGGGTAACGATGCCCCCGTGGCTTCAGGGGTGTGTGTGTGTGTGTGTGTGTGTGTGTGTGTGTGTGTGTGTGTGTATGTGTATGTGTGTGTTGATGTCAGAGTATTGCTGTTGTGGAGGCCAAATGTATTTGTTTATGAATATCATGGAGTCCACCATATAAATCAAATGTACACATGCACAAATTTAACCTGTCGTGCATGCATGCATGTACATCCTGTACGATTGGGGAAGGTAAAACAATTGTAGTAGGATAAGTAAAGATGTTAGATTTTAGCATCAGAGTTCAAAACATGATTGAAAGGTGGGATGCTTCAGAAAGCATGACATGCTATCTTTTTTAGTGGAGCCCTTGATTCAAGTTTTATATAAATGTGTGTACAATGTATAATATACATATTTATATGTTTCTAATTCTTTTCTGTATCTGAATAATATATTTCTTTTTCTGTAACTGCCACTGCCACCCCTAAAACTCCCCCCCCCTTCCTGCCACCTTACCTTTTATGGACAAATCTGAATTTTGAGCGGTACCTAAAATTTTTTTAGTATTTAGTTAATTTCTGACTAACAAAGTTAGAAGACTCTAATTACATATGTAGAATTCTCATTTGTTTCTCCTGTCCTCTTGAGAAATAGAAAAGTTTGAGAAACAGCATAATATTGGTGGTTGCCTCCTCAGTAAAACATTCAAGATGGGAAAAACAGATGTCAAATTATTTTTGTCTTTTGTCCTAGAAAAATGGCAGCAGTGAAGTTTTCTATATTTAAACTTGCTTCCATTCAGAAGCTCTTCCTTTCTGCTAAGAGGCAATAAAGAGCTTGTGTCCTCAGTGACCTGTTCTGCTTTGCTTTTATTATGTTAGGACTGTCAAACTCTACTGCTGTAGGAATATTGACATTTGTATAGTGAATGATTCAAACTATCACTAAGTACTGTTAGTTGAGCCTCTGGAATTAAGTTGGTATTTGAAACTTGAGGTGTCCTGAGGGTGAATTTTGTAGACTCTGGGGCTCCTTGTTGCAGAGTTTATGCTCAGTGGAGTGGTGTATGTCAACTTCCCTCTGCCCACCCTGACTCTCTGAAGGTTTCTACAGGGTTTACCAGAGCCAGACTGTCTGTGGGAGATGAGTTGAACACCACACTGTAGCTTTTAAGTGTATTGTGAGAGGAGAGTTGGGGAGGAGGGAGTATATTTGGTTGATTTTTTTTTTTTTTAAGTTTATTTATTTGTTTTGAGAGAGTGAGAAAGAGAGCACAAGCGGGAGGGGCAGATAGGAGAGACTGAATCCCAAGCTGGTTCCTGCACTGTCAGCGCAGAGCCTGATAATGGGGCTGGAACTCATGAACCATGAGATCCTGACCTGAGCAGAGATCAAGAGTTGGTCACTTAACTGACTGTGCCACCCGGGCGCCCCTAGTTAATTTTTTTTTTAAATGGAAATGAAAGATAGTCCAGGAACCATTTTATTAGAGCGGTGTGTGTGTGTGTGTGTGTGTGTGTGTGTGTGTGTGTGTGTGTGTGCATGCACACCCTTGCTGTGTACAGCTGATTGACCTTTGTTGTTACACTTAATCAAATGTTTAAATGGTAACTTAAAAGGTAGTCATTCACTGCCTGCTAGCTTGATCATGGAGAGCAAAAATCAGGCTAGCAGTAAATTTACTGCAAATCATTTTCTAGTGTGTTATTCTGTACATGTGAGACTCAAATTTGAATACAAAGTTTTGCACTCTGAGAAATTAAAGTAAGATAGTTACTTGAAAATGAAGATATATTTTGTTTCTGCTGCCTAGGAGATGCGAATTCTGGGAAGCTATGGACTTGGTGGTAATGCATTGTTCTGAAGGGGAAATATTTATACAGACTCTTGAAAACAGGAATTGTGGACTCGTTTAGACACTTGATATTTTTCTCACTTGTGCACAAGATGAGTTTTTGGTTACAACTAAATTGTTGATTTTTCTAATGAGAAATCTTAATCTTCGCAAATGAAACTTAATTGTTGCGATGGGTGTTTTTCACTGTAGGATATGACAGTGAACACAGGGTGCAGTATGCATTCTCAGTTGTTCTACATCATGCTGCTCTTGTAGTAATTGGAAAAGCTGCCTTGTGATGTCTGTTGTTGCTTAGCTTTTAACTCCGTGTGCATATTCTTCAGTAAGAGACTCTTGGAGAATGAGGATAAGATGCGACCCTCCTTCATCTGTCTCTTAGAATTTACAAAGTACTTTCTACCTTCTTCAACTTTTCTACCTTCTCCCCTGAAACACCTGCTCTTGAGGCTCCTGCACCAGCTGGAAGTAGAGGAGCCATGGAGTGACAAGGGTGTGTTTCGTTGAACCTACATGTCTGTCTTGTCAATTGCCATGGTTACTTCAGGAGACTGTGACTTTATAACTACTTTTGTCTCAAATTTAGCAACTGTTCAAAAACTCTCTCTTTTTTCCCAAGGTGTAAGTGATCTTTCTGCAGGGGAAAACAGCCGAGGAAATTCTAGACAAACAGAAGAGCTTGAATTTGTACCTTTTACTTCCAGAATTCCTTATGCACGCATCTGGTAAAGATACAGTGCTGAGGAACCTGAAGCTGGAGAAGTATATCCAGGCCATGTCAAAGATGACAGGAATATAATTTCCCTGGGTTTTAACATGTGAATTTGAATACAACTACAATTCTGGGAGATTGTTTCCTTTCAGGTATAAATTAGTAGGCTCAGAAACAGCCGTCATATGATTTGATGTTGAAATTGCTATTTAATAACATATTTAAGAATTTTATTGAAAATCGTATACTACACCATGGATTTTTTTTCCTACATGTTCCTGAAGTATGTGATGGTGTAACTCTGGGATATGAAGGACTTGAATAGCACAAAACATCTCAGCAGTGTTGTGATTTGACATTTTTGTTTTAAATGCTCTCCCCCCCCCCCCCCACTTTTTTTTAGGTTATGTATTTTGAGAGAGAGAATTTAGGGGAGGGGCAGAGAGAGAGAATCCCAAGTAGGGTCTAGGCTGTCTGCGTGGAGCCTGTCGCAGGGCTGGATCCTATCTGAGCTGAAATCAGGAGTCAGATGCTTAACCCACTGATCCACCCAGGTGTCCCTCTGTTGCTTTACTATGATGTGTGGGACTGGGAAGCTGCTTTAAAATAAGATGCTAGGGATGATTGGAATTAAATGATTTTTTTTAATGTTTATTTATTTTTGACAGAAAGAGAGAGACAGACAGACAGGGCAGAGAGAGAGGGAGACACAGAATCTGAGCTGTCAGAACAGAGCCTGACGTGGGTTTTGAAATCACAGACGGTGAGATCTTGACCTCAGCCGAAGTCAATGCTTAACCAACTCAGCCACCCAGGACTTAAATGATTTTAATAGGCATGCTGATAGACTTCCCTCCCCTCCCCTCCCCTCCCCTCCCCTCCCCTCCCCTCCCCTCCCCTCCCCTCCCCTTTTCATTAGAGGCATGAGGAGAAAGGACTTGGCATATTTTCTCAGATGATCTTAAGGAATGCTTTAAACACTCCTTTCTCTTAAGTATATGTTAATGGAAATGAACTTGAGACCCAGGACTGAGATTTCCACTCGTGGGAAAGGACTGTTGGTGTGGTCTGCCACCTTGTGGCCATTTACAGAATTGTTTCAGACTATACAGATAGGAGTTTCCCATAGCTCTGAACACCAAGATTGAAAACACATTTTCTCCCTTTCCTTCTTTCACCATTATTCTCAGGAATATTCACTTTAGGTTCTCTAATAGCACCACCCCCACAGGAAGGTTGCCCTTTCCTTTCTTTGCATCTAGTGCAGCCACAGTCTGTTGCTTGATACAGATGAGAAAAAAGATGTAACAAAAGAGAACAGTGACCTTGTTCAAGGTGTTTATTCTCTAATTGAGATAAAATGTAAACCCTTGAAAGTAAAGTGGCTGCACAGAGCACGGGTGAAGGGCCACACGTGAGTGACACAGGCAGTAAGAACTTCAGTGGCTCAGAAAGGAAGCTCACACTGCCTGTGCAAAATGGGGTCTCGGAGACATGTTTTTCACTAGGGTGAGAGGAAAAGGAGTGTGTGTTTTGAGGGGCTTTTTGAGGGACCCAAAGATTGTTGGTCATTTTTTTGGAAAGGGTACAAGAGATGTTGGGGTTTGAGCTTTATTCAGAAGCCGTCCTGGGGAGCTTTGGAAGGAGGAGGTTTGCATGTGACATGGTAGGATTAGTGCACAGGTGGATTCTCTAGAGATAATAGGCATCTTCTGCCCACCAAACCTGATATAAAAACCAGGATTTATAAAGCAGACAATTTAAGGGACACTTTATATGTTTTATAAATAGTTCATTTTATTTATTTTGATTTTTTTGGATAGAGATACTCACATATGAAAAGGATGCATTAATTTGTAAAAATTCTGATATATATATATATACATTTCAGGAATATTTTTAGTTTATATTCTTGTAGTTACTGTGTGCTTTTTTCAGATCATAGTTAATAAAATCATAGTTAATAAAATCAGCTACCATTTTCCAAGGGTCTCTATGTGCCAAGTGTTGTTTTGAAATTAGATATCATTTTAGCCATACAGCCTCACCAAGTAGATATTATGTACTTTGTTTCGCAAATATAGTCTCTGTAACATACCCAGGGTCACACGTCTTGAGAGTGATGGGCATGAGGATGTGAACTATGCTCCATTTGACACTAAAACCTATGTTCTTTTATCCTTTTTAGATAGTTTTTTTCTTTAATGTTTATTTTTGAGAGAGGGAGAGAGCAAGTGGGGGAGGGGCAGAGAGAGAGGGAGACAGAGGATCTGAAGCAGGCTCAGAGCTGACAGCATAGAGCCTGATGTGGGGCTCGAATTCACGAACTGTGAGATCATGACCGGAGCCGAAGTCAGACGCTTAACCAACTGAGCCACCCAGGTGCCCCAGGTTTTTTTTTTTTTTTTTTTTTTTAAATGTTTATTTATTTATTTATTTTTCTTTTAAAAAATTTTTTTTAACGTTTATTTATTTTTGAGACAGAGAGAGACAGAGCATGAAGGGGGGAGGGGCAGAGAGAGAAGGAGACACAGAATCGGAAGCAGGCTCCAGGCTCTGAGCCATCAGCCCAGAGCCCGACGCGGGGCTCGAACTCACGGACCGCAAGATCGTGACCTGAGCTGAAGTCGGACGCTTAACCGACTGCGCCACCCAGGCGCCCCAATGTTTATTTATTTTTGACAGAGGGAGAGAAAGAGTGTCAGTGGGGAAGGGACCGAGATAGCGGGAGACAGAGGATCCAAAGCAGGCTCTGTGCTGACCGTAGAGAGCCCAATGCAGGGCTTGAACCCACAGATGGTGAGATCATGACCTGAGCCATCCAGGCGCCCCTCTTCTTAGACAGTTTTATGTATTTTAGTGTGCAAAGATTGAGAAACTGCCAAATGAAGCTTTTTAGCTTCACTGCCGTGTCAGCAGACACAGTGAGACTTGCAGGCTTCCCGCCTTCCTGCCCTCTCTCCCATGTGGCTGTGCACATGAGTTGGAGCCTTGAATAGTCTAGCTTTTAACCTTATTACAAATAATGTTCAAGACATAGCTCTCAAATTCCTCACTGGTGAACTTTGGCCTATGAGGATAAATGACCTTTTTGCCTTTGCAAGGGAGGATAATAGGTATTTGTATATTTTCTGGTCCTCAGACTGATGTCACTTAGCAAGGTACTCCTTTCTCTTTCTGTCTGTGTTTAAATCTGGAGGCATTTACTACTCGGGTCTCCATAGACCTGCTTAACTGTAGCACAATCTTTGCCTTAGTTTCTTTGATGATTGAGATACAGCCTTTTTAAAGGAATCAGCCTTACTGTTGTTGTTGTTGTTTTTTAATTTATCTTGTAACTGGAAGGTTATACCCTTTGACTACCTTGCTGATTATCGTTTAAACACACAGCTTCCTGGGAAGTCTGGTTGCCTGGCTGGCTCAGTCAGTGGAGCTTTCAACTCTTGATATCGGGGTTGTGAGTTCGAGCCTCTTGTTGGGTGGAGAGAGTACTTAAAAAATTAAATACATAGCTTCATATATAAAACATATACACAACTCATTTTAAAGGAAAAAGTTGCATACGTTTTTTCATAGTGCTGTGCAAAATACCACCAACCCCCTTCCCTTCATTGTTTGCAAAGAATCTCTAGAGGAGAGGAGGAGGATTGTGGGAAGGGAGGTAGAATAGTTCTCTCAGATCTCCAAAGATTGTATTAAAATATATTTTAAGTTGTTGGCAAATCCCTGATGCCGGTGAACAAGTGAAATTAAAAGCTAGTTTTAAATGGATTATACATTTGCTGTGAGGCTGATCATATTCCGAATGCGTCTCTAAGGAGAAATTAGAGAAGGAGCCCAAGATGCAGAAAACTTTCCCTCGGACTTCTTTCCTACTAGGCTGGGCCTGTGTTGTGTTTATAGACTCTGAACAAGAGGGTAGGTTAGGTTGTGAACAATTAGAGAATGCTTTTGGGTTTTGATACATGGTTTATGTTTGGGGCAAAAGTTTATTTGTTTCTTTTCATGGAAAACTGCATTTCAGTCGATCTGTCAGTTCTTGTCTATGGGCTACTGTGGTTTTACACTTGCTGAATCTGCTTTCAAATAGCATCTATTTTTGAAAAAAGGATGTCCTTCCTAGGGTAGAAGGAAAGGCTTATTGTTCCAAAAAATGCTGCTTCCTGGTTAGAGCAATATCATCCTGTTTGTATTGAAGACTAGAAAAATTTTGGGGAAAAAATAGCTTACATGTTTTAAGGGTCCTTTAAAATAGTAATAGTCACGTGGATTTTATTGGTCTCAGGAGGTGCAGTTGGGGAGTTCTCAGTTTGCATATTGTGGTTTGCTCACAGAAATGTCACTTGGAATACTTTCGGTGATTTAATGCTCCAGCATTTGTTTTTCTGTAGTCGAGTTTGTTGAAACATAACTTCATTCTGTGAATGTCTGTTTGCATAGAGAAAGAAATGTATAATCCAAGAATATAGTTCCCCGAAGGCCATACATTTCCTTGTTTATTTTAGGAGAAAGCCCTTACTCTGTGATGCAGCAAGCACGTCTGGTTTTCTCTGACGTTGCAGATTTCAGGTTGAGCTAATCTTCCTCAGCACCTCGCCCTTTTGTCTTTTTGTTTCTTTGCTGGCTAAAGGCAATCCCATGCCAATTCATAGATTATTTTAGTAAAGGCCAACTATTAAAGGGGAAATGAGGGTTAAAATTTACAGGTGAAACGTGAAGGCAGAGCCCTTAGGGGTGACCTCTAGGGGCAAGGAAGGGGTGGAGGGTAGATCCTGGGCAGAGCTGGGTTGCTTCACTTGGCCTCTCATGACCCTCCCTATCTTCTTCCCCTACTTTGCTGGTATTTTTAATTTCTCTTGGTTGTGCTGCCTGAAATCTCGTACCACTTACAGATTTGTTTGGACTATGAAGATGCAAATGGAGGCAGACAGTTCCTCACAGAAGATCCAAGCGCCCCCACCAATCACTCCCATTGCATTTGTGTTCAGATTTAATTTTAATTTTAGGCCTTTAATTTTTAGACCAGAGTATTGATGCTTCAGAATGGGGTTTGGGGTAACGTGAGATCATTGGACACCTGGAGAGATGGTAGAAAAAACTGCCTGGGAAGATTCAGAAGGCCATATTTGCCTATTTCAAAATATTGCTCAGTCCATTTTGCTCCTAGGAGAAAATAAGAGAGCTTGTCTTCGTTTTTATCTTTCAGTGTTATTTACCTTACTTGCAATCCCTGATCATCGGTAAGCCTAATGTTTGGCTGCTGGATCCCGTATTGGAGAAAAATTTAGCCATAGTCCTTCCTTCCATTTGTATTTCTTTTGTTCATCTCTAGTCAGTGTTTAATTCCTCAGAGTCCAAGAGCAGAGTATTCCTGATGCCTTTTCCAAATCTTTTCTGCTTTTCCTGCCTACCCAAATCTGTGATGGTTGTGTCCATATTGCACATTGAAACATCACATTGACTTGATTGTTGCCTGCCGTCTAGACATCATTTCTTACCATTCCTTCTGCTAGTTACAATGAAGAGATCTCAAGTTTAGATAGAATGTATCTGTAGAGTCCTCTAATTCAAGCTAGATAATACTGCCTTCCATTTAACAGCTTCATGTGTAATAATGATGTCTGCTCCTTGAGTTTATCAGCTCCTTGTGGCATACACCATTTAAAACAAGTTTCTTTTGAGATGGTTTATTTTAAGAATAATAGAAGAAACTCTGGACATAATCGTTGTATTCATTTCAAGAATTGAATTCAATTCAAGAAGTTTATAGGCTCGTTACATATCTGAAATCCTCACATGAAACAGTTGCATAGGATTCCCTGATTATGTATTGCTTGAGTGACACGTTTCAACTTACTCCCCAGAAAGCATCATGATTATGTGAGCTGCAAATGTTTTATTTATGCAGTGACATACATACAGAAAGAGAAATACGTTTTTATTTGGTCATGAGGTGGTGATATAATGCAGTCCTTTTCTTCACACTCAGAGTTTTCTATTCAGGCTAAGTAACAACTTTCTGATCCATTTACTTATGTCAGTGACTTATAGGTGAGCATACATCACTGTTCTCTACAATTTTATTAACTAATAAGCAATCTTATTTAATTTGCAGGTTATAATTATACATATTGCCTTAAATAATGTGGTAGGTATTGTTCTTAAACATGTTTTGTATAGTCATAGAGGTTATACATTCATACTCAAAAGTTGTTGCATTACTGACACATGTAATGGGTGTGATATAACTTATTCAGGAATGTGACCCCTGCACAACTATGAAACTACAATGTTGAAAAGCAACAGATTAATAAAGTGCCCTTTCATTAAGGGATATGTTCTTCTACTTTGATCTTGCTTGGTTTGAAGAAGAGACTCAGTTATTCAAGACCTATTATCTTTTAAGGCTTAAGGCTGTTTTTCCCCTCCATTCTATTTCTAAGCTTCCAAATTCTTGCTTCTATCATGTTTCTTCTAGACTTCTTCCTTCTCCAGCTTAAAAAAAAAAAAAGTATTTCTTTCTGCTGCTTTCCCAATATACTTTTTTTTTTTTGTCGTTGTAAATTTATTTGCTTGATGATTGTTAAATGAATGTGAATAGTCTTGTCTGTTTGCTTTTTAGACAAGAGTGTTTTATGGCTGGGACAGGTCCTAACCCAAGGTTGATAGGTACTTCAGTGAAAAATATGTAAGACTTTACTATTAGATTCAGAATATAAGCTCTTCGGAAATGGGGGGGTGGGGTGGGGGGAGTCTTTCTGTACTATTCAATGACTGCAAGTAGCACATATATTTATAATATCTAAAATAGAATGAACTTTTTAGGATTGCTCAGAAAGACCTTTTACTATAGATATTAAAGAAACTCATCAGGGCATTTTTTATTGATTTTTCCCTATATGCAAATAGAATATTATGATTGGAGCCTGATTGCATCTGAAGAAGGAATTTATTAGCTTTAGGAATGCAAACTTTGGGATGTGAGGGTGATCTGGCTGTGACATCTGTCACCTCATTGATCGCCAGGGTTGATTCCACTGGTCTGGCAGGCTAGGCGGGTGTCCCCTTCCTCCCTCACCGCTCCAAGTGCATCCCTCCTGAAGCTGCGTGCTCTGGAAGAGGACGACCTTCCCCGATAGAGGAGGAGTGTTCTTTCGTCAAGGGTATACGAGTAGCTGCGCTCCCCTGCTAGAACCTCCAAACAAGCTCTCAAGGAATGCAAACTTTGTTAACTAGATGATGTGACAATTTAAATGGTGACAATTTAAAGTTATCAGTAAGATTATTTCTCCCCTCCCCCCCCCCCCCCCCCATATCACAGTATTGTTTTAAGGATTACAATAAAATATTTTAGGCCGAAAACTTCCTTAGTATCTTCTTCAAGTTTCTGAGTTTCTTCTCTAGTTGTTATCACTGTCCCTTATCTGTGCTTTTCTTCAAGTTTCTGAGTTTCTTCTCTAGTTGTTATCACTGTCCCTTATCTGTGCTTTTAATATATGAGATTTAACTGCACATATAGTTTTGAATTGTTCTGAAAGATATTCCTAAGGCTACAGAAATTTTTTCTTAATTAAGAGAGGATTGAATCAAACCAAAGTAGCACAAGACTTGGATACTGAAAAGTAAAAAACATTGTGGAAAGAAATTAAGGAAGACCTACGTATATGGCGAAACATCCCTGTCATGGATTGGGGGACTCAATACTGTTAAGGTGGCAGTACTACCTTAACTGACCTACAGACTCGACACAATCCTTCTTACAATTTCAGCAGATTAAAAAAAAAAAAGGTTTGTTTTTTTTTGTGGATTGACAAATGATTCTAAAATTCATATGGAAATGCAAGACACCCAAACAAGGCCAAACAATCTTGAAAAAAGGAGAAAAAGGTTGGAACCCTGATAATTTCTGATTTTAAAAGTTGCTACAAAACTTACTACAGAGCTACGTAAACAAGACAGTGTGGTTCTGGCATAAAGATAGACATACGGACCGATGGAATAAAACTGAGAGTCCACAAGCACTTGTATTTGTGTTCAATTGATCTTTAACAAAGGTACTGATACAATTTGATGGGGGAGCGAATAGTCTTTTCCACACAGGGTAGTGGGACAGATGGATATCCACATGCCAAAGAACAAAGTTGGATACTTAACTCAAATGCAAAAAATAACTCAGAAATGAATTGTGGATGTAAGAACTCTTAGAAGAAAATGTATTAGTAAATCTTTGTGACCTTGGATTAAGTAATGGTTTCTTACATAGAACTCTTTTTCAAAAAAGTTTCTAATGTTTATTTTTGGGAGAGAGAGAGAGACAGAGCATGAGCAGGGGAGGAACAGAGAGAGAGAGAGAGAGAGAGAGAGAGAGAGAGAGAGAGAGTCAGTCACAGGACCTGAAGCAGGCTCCAGGCTCTGAGCTGTCAGCACAGAACCTAACACGGGGCTCGAACTCATGAGCTGTGGGACGCTAACTGACTGAGCCACCCAGGTGCCCTATTACATATGACTCTAAAAGCATACGCAACAAAAGAAAAAATAGATAAATTGGACTTCATTAAAATTAATTAACTTTGTGCTTCTAAAGGCACCATCTAGAGGCACCTGGGTGGCTCAGTTAGTTAAGCGTCTGACTCTTGGTTTCAGCTCTGGTTTGTGGGTTTGAGCCCCATGCTGACAGCGCTGAGCCTGCGTGGGATCCTCTCTCTCTGTTCCTCCCCTGCTCGTATACTGTGCACTCCCTCTCTCTCTCTCTCTCTTTCTTTCTTTCTTTCTTTCTTTCTTTCTTTCTCTCTCTCTCTCTCTCTCTCAAAATAAATAAACTTAAAGATAAAAGCACCATCTAAGAAAATGAAAAAATACAAAGCCTGTAGAATGGGAGAAAATATTTGCAGATTATATCTGTGATAAAGGCCTTCTATCTAGGATACAAAGAATTCTTAAAATTCAATAATAAAAAGACAACCCAACTAAAAATTGAACAGAGAAATTGAATATTTATCCAAATAAGTTATATAAATGAGCAAAAAACACATGAAAAATGCTCAGCATCCTTAGTCATTAGGGAAATGCAAATCAACACCACAATTAGATAACACTCCAAATAGGAGGGCTAAAGTTAAAAAGACACACAATAACAAGTGTTGACAGTGATGTATGTGGAGAAATTGGAGCTCTTATACATTGCTGATGGAATTATAAATGATGCAGCCATTTAAGAAAAACAATTTGACACGTTCTTAAAAAGCTAAACGTAGAGTTACTATATGAGCCAATGGTTCCACTCATAAGCGTATGTATACCCATGAGAACTGAAAACAGGTGTTTAAACAAAAACTTACACATGAAAGCTCATAACAGCATTGTTAATTGCATCCATGAAGCAGAAAAAATCCAAATACTCACCAACTGATGAATGGATAAATAATACGATACATCTCCACAATGGAATATTATTTGGCAATACAAAGGAGAGCAGTGATACATGTTTACAACATAAGTGAACCTTGTAAATACTGTGCTAAGTGAAAGAAGCCAGACACAATCTAACATTCCATTGTTAGATTCTATTTATGTGAAATGTTCATAATAGTCAAATCCATAGAAACAAAGCAGATTAGTGGTTGCCAGGAGTTGGGGGTAGGGGAAATGGTGAATGACCGTTCATGGGTATAGAGTTGCTTTTTGGGGGTGTTGAAGTGTTCTGAAATTAGTGATGATGATTATACACAAACCACCAAATTACTCGCTTTAAAATGATGCATTTTGAGGGTCACCTGGCTGGCTTACCTGGAAGAGCATGTGACTCTTGATCTCGGGGTTTTGAGTTTGAGACCCACGTTGGGTGTAGAGGTTACTTAAATAAAACTTTAAAAAATGCCAAATTTTGAGTTATAGTTTACCCAGCTGCCCTGTCAGAGGAGGGCAGCAGACCCCCACTCCCTGCCCACCAACCCTGCTCTCTTGGGTTCTGAACCTGCCCACCCATAGCCACTTCCTGTCGCTCCTTCCCTCTGGAGTGAGGAGGGGACAGTGGGTATGAGCCCAGAGGGCAGGGGAGGATCGTACACATGGCCTCCGCTGCGTTGTGTGCAGTGACCCAGCACAGCTGTTGCCTCCTGGGGAGGAAAAAAAAGTATGTGAATTCTATCTCAATAGAGCTCTTATTTTAAGACAAAAAAGGATAATTTTATAAGTTTCTTAAAATACTTTTGTTTTAGATTTTAACTAAGATATAAGAGAGGAGTGAATACCTCTTCATACCCTTTATATCACAAACTGTGTGATCCTAGATGTTATAGATATTAGAGTCTTGAAATACTAATAACTTGCTACCTTACCATTCAAATGAATATAAATGGGATTTTGAATTTACCTGTTCTGAACTTTCATGAATAACTTTGAATCTTTTTCCTAAGTATTGTAGTATGATCGAGAAAAATAAGACATCTCCCTCCTTTTTAAAGAAAATATTTAAACTTAAATATTTCTATATATAAAAGAAATGTCATTGTGGTAAGAATTGAAAATAAATTGAATTCATGCTCACTTAAACATTTTTTTAATGTTTATTTTTGAGAGAGAGAGAGAGACAGACAGAGGGAGAACAGGGGAGGGGCAGAGAGAGAGGGAGGCACAAAATCTGACCCAGTTTCCAGGCTGTGAGCTCTCAGCACAGAGCCCAACATGGGGCTCAAACTCATAAACTATGAGATCATGACCTGAGCCAAAGTCAGGTGCTTAACTGAGTGAGCACGCAGGCACCCCAAATTTATGCTCATTTTAAAGTGTAGTCGTGAAATAACATGCATTGGTTTTTGTATTGACTAAGAATGATTAATCACAATATTCGCAAATATCTGTGCTCTTTATTTGATATTTTGATGTAAAAGGCAGAAAATAAATGATGAAGAATAATTTTAGGGAATTTGTTTTCATAAGTTTAAGCCAATTTATTTTATATTTTAATACCCTTGTATATATCCCAAAGGTGGTTGATAAATGGATGACATTTGTGTGATTCAGCTTTTCTCTTGATAATATTATTTTTAATGTCTGAGAAAACTTGTATTAAAAAAAAGTTCTTTTTAACTTGGACTGTAAATATAGTGATTTAATTTAGAAGCCTCTTTTTCCTGACAAGTTTAATAATTTCTGTCCTTCTTTTCATACAGGATCTGGAAATAGTATATTCCTATTTACATGGTATGGAAGCCTTATCAAACTTGAGAGAACACCAACTTAGGTAAGTCATTTTACAATTACTCATAATGGGATGTGGGAATTTTAAATGATCATTTATTATGGTTAGGAAGCAGGATTAAAGATAACTTATGAGGGACACCTGGGTGGCTCAGTCGGTTAAACATCTGGCTTCATCTCAGATCATGATCTTGCGGTTGACAAGTTTGAGCCCCGCATCGGGCTCCGTGCTGACAGCTCAGAACCTGGAGCCTGCTTTGGATTCTGGGTCTCCCTCTCTCTCTGACCCTCCCCTGCTCATGCTCTCTCTCTGTCTCAAAAATAAATATAAACATTAAAAATTAAAAAAAATATATAACTTAAGAAAACTCTGCTTGATCTAACATTTATACTTGGCCTTATAAGTTTATATCCACATAATAGTTTTCTTTCATTTCTGCCATAGTGATATCCTTTCTTCCTCTGTATCCCACTCCCTGCTCCTCTTATCCAAAGGAATAAATGATCTTGTTAGCGTTCAGGTACATAAGAAACCAGAACGTTTTTAACCATTCACAGAATGATTCGGTTCGTTATGTTATTATTATGTTTAGGTCTTTGTATGTAATATATTTATTGCATTAAGTTGACTGCGCTTTTTTGGAGACACATAAACATTTTATTGGTACTGTTGTGCAGTGCTACAGTAACCTCATTTATGGCTACCTGGGCTACATTAAAAGATCAAAAACATGTAATCCAGTGATTTTACCTCAACTGGAGCAGAAAATCAAGGACCTTGGGAAGCTGGATTGTACATAGACACTAGCTAGGACATGTGAAAAGGTTTGTTTGCTCCAACTATAGCTGGTTTTGGTACCAGCAGTTTTTAGTTATTAAGGGGATACTTCGTCTATGTATTTTCCTCTTACTGTTTAAAACACTAATTAATTTGCAAGCATGTCAATTTCATATTTAGTTGTTAATTGAAAAAAGTGTCAAGAGGATTGAATACTTCTAAAATTTAATTTTTAATGAAAATCATTTAAATTAAAGGAGATTGCAGGTTAAGTGTTTAAAAATTCAAGTTTTATTGGAAAGGGCAAAACCATTGGGAATTTAGAAGATGGCTCAAATTAAAGCAAGAATGATTTCTAAAGTGTCTAACTTTCATTTTGTGTTTTGTTGATGACAACTATCCTAAGAGAAAGTCATAGTGCTGTCTATTTAATTAAATGCAATTAATAAGCAAATATGAGTGGCACATTCCCATGTGTACACACATGGATAATATTTAAATAATATTTACACATATTGATTATATGTCTATAGTATGTGGTTATAAAATTGTGTAGGTAACAGGAACTCTGTGTAATAGAATAAGGAAAATTTTAATACTTCTTATGGAAATTTTCAAAATTAGAAAAATAAATAGTACATTGAAGTCCCATAAACCCATCACCCAGCTTTAGAACTATCAGTTTTCCACTGTTTCAAAGGAAAATTTTGGTTAGAAAGAACTGATTAGTTCAGTGGTATAATTTAGCCTATTGACACCTTAGAAGGTCTATTTTGGAGACTGTACAGTTTTGTTTGTTGGCACGAACTTACAGGGAAGGAGCTTTAAGATGTTTGTCTTATTCTGCTTATGTTGAAAAGCCATTTGTTTCTGATATTTATGGGAAACATCAACTGAATTTAACTTAAGTCCTTTTTTAGAACAAGATCAGGATACCAGCATGGTTAATAACAACAACAAAAAAAGAGGTACAGATAAACCCACTGACTTAGATAAACTGTTTTATAATAGCTACCATTTCTAGGAAAAATAGATCTTATTTAGATATTTTAATTTCTTTGAATTTTATAAATAAAAGTTTTATTCCTGGGATTAACAGAGAACAGTTAAGACTTCCACATAATACAGAGTTGTCCAATTTTAGGAAGAAAAACAGGTCTTTGTCAAAATTTTGAAAGTTTGTATATTCAGTATTGGCTAATAGAACATTAGTCTTCTATGAGGGATGGGAGGGGCTCTCATTTATCTGAAAGCTTCAGCTTTATGCATTTTGTGGCCTATCCATTTGTAGGCAATAAAGTGATTCTGAGGGTTAATTGGCATGCAGTTAATTGTGTTGCTGTAAGATCACATATTCTATGCAATGTGCAGGTTTTCAAATCTTAACTATATATTTTTTCAATACAATTTTATTTTTCTAATGTTTACTCCCTTAATCCACATGGGTAGAAGCAGTATATTTGCCAGAGGGGCAGAGGATGCTATAGTTAGGGGTGGAGGCCAAAAATCTGAAAAAGCAGAATAAGTATCTGGGCCTATTCAGTGTTAGAAATAAGAGCCTGCTAAAATAAACAAATAAATAAATAAATAAATTTCATATTCTTTAGCATTGTGGATAAGGGTAATTATTGTTGTCTAAGCAGTGTTACTTATTTTTAAATGATTATTTATTTTGAGAGAGAGAGAGTGCACACGCACGAGTAGGGGAAGGGCAGAGAGAGAGAATCACAAGCAGGTTCCATGCTGTCAGCACGGAGCCTGATGTGGGGTTCTGTCCCAAGAACCATGAGATCATGACCTGAGCCCAATCAAGAGTTGATGCTTAGCTGACTGAGCCACCCAGGCACCCCAAATAAACAGTTTTAGATCATTAAGAAACAACTAAATTATGCTTACTGTATTCTTGAGGAATTCAGGGAATATCAGTGTGCTTTTTATAAAACATTCTCCAGCAATGTTTAAAGACAAAACCATTTTTTTATACTTTTTTTTCATTTATTTACAACATTGTCTTATAGAAGATTGTATCATGGTTTTCTGAGAGCACTGGTTAAATTTATATATTCAGTCAACAATTATTGATTGTGTGCCTGCTATGTGCTGGACTTTGATGTAAGCCATGGAGATATAGCATTGATACCCTTGCCATCATGGAGCTTATATTCCTGGTTGGGCAGACAAGATTTAGGTAAATGAATCAATGTTTTATTCAGGTGTTAGTGTGTTCAGCATGGCGTGTAGCTGTACCCCAGCAGACTCCAAACCAAGTGTGGGTGATAGTCTGGTGAGGCTGAAGAAAAGACCCAGAGACATTGATGGAGACATAAGTTTATTGAGGGAACTTATATAGAGGGAATCAGGAATGGCAGACTGGACAAAGCACCCGCTGCTGGGATCCACATGAAGCAAGGTTGTATAGCGTAACAACTTATGCTAACAACTGTCTGTAGCCCTTCCCCTCCTTGCGTGGCCAGCATTCCAAGGAGCTCAAAGCCCTGCCATTCAGACACTCTTTGTTACAAAGGAGATGCTTTTGGTTGGCCCCCTCTGGAGCCCCTGACCTTGAACTTTGAATGACACATTCTTCTACATATTCTGCTTGATAGCAATATAGAGGGAGGACTGGATCTTTGCATTCTCAAGATAGTGACTAACGGGCATTAAGGATGTGCTTGTACAAACAAGTCTTCTAGCATGTACCATATACTCCACCCAGGCATACCCTGGATGGCCAATACATTCTTTATATGCTCTTGTTTCTCAATGTCCCTGGGGCCACGTATGCCGAGGTGCATTGCAACCAAATCCCACAGCAACAGCGTAGGCCATAGCTTCCAAATAATAGGAAAACACAAATGGCTAAGCAACTATAGAAAACATTTTGCCGGGGGAAGCCTGCAGTCACCAACAGGGAGAGTTCACCATATACTCAATAGTTGGTCTTACTCTGTATGGAAGCTATGATCTGGGCCCAGTTGGCAAATAGGTTCCCTATGCAGAATTTAAGGGTGAAAAGTCAAGCTGTTCAGTAGGCGCTGGAAGAGGCAAGTCAAGATTGTCTAACAGAATGCGGAGGTGGTGGTGTTCTGGGATCGCACTACCCCTGACTGGTTTGGCTCCAGGTTTATAGTACCCAGTCGTTGGCCGCCCCTCTGTTACATGATGGGGCAAACCTGAAAAGGATAGTGGGGGTCTAACAGTGCTCTATAAGGTGGTTATGATAGTGTCCTTTCTTAATGAGAGGCTGAGGTTGTGTGCCTTCATCGTCTTCGGTGGAGTGGGGTGAAGAAATGGGGTGATGGTTAGGTCCTTTCCTATTCCTATTCCCCATTGGACCAAAAATCCAAACCACCATGGACTTGTTTGCCATTTCCAGGGCCATTTAGTTATATGTTCCCCTGTAGGTAGATCTTGTGGCAAGGACAATAAAAGGTTACCTTGTGTTCCTACCTATGGCAGAGAACATCTTTCCTGCCTGGTGTCTACTTGCATTCTAAGGGTGACATCAGGTCCTTGAGTGAGTACAGTACAGGCACTGGACCGATTGGAATGTACCTGTTCATTTAGTGTCCTACAGCTGTTGACAGGTGGCTTGTCCAGAGGGCCAGTGAATGGTTTCTTGTGGCAGTTGTTTTGACGGTCCACTCACACGTCCTGTCAGTCCAGCTGCAGTGGGATTGCATGGTAGATGCAAATGCCAACGGGCGTCTTGAGTGCTGGCCCACTCTTACGCTTCATGTCCTGTAAAGTGGGAGCCTTGGTCGATGTTGATGTCAGTGAACACCCCGTAGGCAGCACACAACTGTTCTGGACCAAGGACGGTAGCTTTCTGGTTAGCACGCTTACTGGGGTGGGCTTGCAGGAGTCCTGAATAAGTGTCAGTATATATCAAAGAATAACAGCAGCCATCAGGGAAGGGCAGGGGACCGATGCCATCTCTGACATCTCTGAAGAGGGTGCTGCCTCCTTGCTATCTGTCCAGTGTCTCTTGGCGAAGATCATGGTCATTGTATGCCACAGTTAGCCCCAGTTCTTAGCAATGGCCCACAAGGTCCGTTGTCTTAGATGTCTTTTCATGTAGCCAGGTGGTTACATCTTCTGTTGAGATATCTTCAAGGAGGCAGATGTGGGCCAACTCATGAGCCTGTTGATTACCAGGTGGGATGTGTGTCGTGTGCGCATCTACATGGTAAGCAGTGATGTTCATACCTCGTATGTGCTGGAGAATGTCCTTCCACATGCCGTTGCCCCAGAGTGGTTGCCCTGCCACCACTCAGTCCTGTGCCTCCCATTGGAGAAGCCGCGTGGTCAGTTCTTTGTAGACTATCCAGCTCTCTGCATATAACATGGGGTCAAGCTCAGGGAGCATCACCATTCAGGCTGCTCAAGGCTTGGCTCATTGACTTCTGTGTCAAGTTCTGGAGTCTATCCAGATATTTCCCGTTGAGAACTGGATGGCAGTGACCATCCAGGCACAGGTAGGCCCCTTGCTGCCATCAGTATACCAGGCGTGCTCAGGGATTGGTCTGTCTCCTTCCTGCACATAGGATGGCAGCTGTGATGGCTTTCCTGCCTCAGTTAATGGCTGCTTTTCAGAGGTGACGTAAGTTATGGGGCTGAGAATGGAGTGCAGCTTCTCACTAAGGGGCTATTTGTCAAGGTACTGCGTTGATGCAAGTAGGCATGGCATTTGGCCAGTGTGGGTCTGGGCACTGCCTGACTTGGGCTTTTGGAAGGTATCCTTTAGCCATCCTGCTGTGGGATACTGAGTGTGAAGAGTTACTCGGATGCCTTTAGTTATGTCTTCTACTTGCTGTAAAGCATGGAAATTAGCACACAGCTCTTGTTCTAAAACACCAAGTTACATCTTGACTCCTTTCCATAATTGTGATCAGAAACCTAACAGTACTCATTTGTGCCCTTGCCGTTGACACAAGCTCCATGCAAACTCTTCTGGCTAACTGGCTCCATCCAGTTCATATGGCTGTCCCTGTGTAAGAACACTTAAGGCTTGGATCTGTTTACTAGCCATCTAGGCTTGTTGAAATGCTTGCCTTGTCTTTGAGGACTAATCCCATTGGGCTCCTTTTTAAATCAGTCTATAAATGTGCAGGAGCAATTGAGCCAGGCAAAGGATAAACTGATGCCCATATTCTAAGAGACCTATGAAAGTTTGCAAATGCTTTGGGGTGATGGGATGTGGGATGTGCCTGTATTTAATCAGTACCTGCTGCAGAAACAACTTTTGTCTTCTCCGACCAGGTAACACCAAAGTACTTACCAATAAACCAGGGCCCTGTATTTTGTTTTTCTTGACTATTCATCCTTGACCTGTTAGGTGGGAAAGCAAGGCTGGTATAGTGGTCTTCAAACTGTAAAAAGACTCAGACGTTAACATTATATCATTAATGTAATGAAACAAAGACTGCCTCTGGAATTGCCTGACAACTTAGGTTGCTGGCCACCATGCTGTGCCGGATCGAGGAGCTCTATCAATACCCCTGTGGTAGGGTGATGAATGCCTGTTGTTCTCCTTCCCAGATGAAAGAGAATTGTTCTTGGCTTTCTGGAACTCTGGGAATATCAAAAAAGGCATTAGCCAGGTCTAACACATCATGGTATGTACCCAGAACTTCCCCTTTTGGAGTCAACAAGAGACACGTTGGGCACAGTTGCATGAAGAGGGGGTACCACCTTGTTCTCTATGATCCACAGTCATTCTCTGTGTTCCATCTGGTTTCTTTACAGACAGATAAGACTTTTATATCGAGTGTGAGTTGGTCATGTAATGCCCACCTTGGCTAATTCCTTAATTGTGCCTGTGGTTTCTTCGTGGCCTCCTGGGAGGGAATATTGTTTAATTGCCATTACCCTCTGTGAGACAGGTAGTATTACAAGCGTCCATTTTGCATCTCCTCTTGTTCGTTTGACCAAGCACACCCTCAATTTGAATTCCCCTGCAGTAGTTTGTAATGTTAGTCCTGAGAGGACATCCATTCCTAGAATGTATTTGGGTATTGGGGCTGTATACACCGAATAGGGTTTTGGTGGGCGTTATCCTGTCTGCAGTTAGTACAACCTACTTCATTTGGACGACACCAGCCCCCTACCCATTGATGGCAGAGATGGGCCCTTGAAAGTGGTTGTTTCCATAAAGGAGAGTAAATCTGGCATCAGTATCAACCAGAGCTAAAACGGTCTGTTTGTTTCTTTTAGACCAATATATGGTGAGTTTTACCTGTGGCCTCTGGTCCCCGTACACCCTGATGGCAGCAGTCGAACCGCAATCCATGTCCTTTGCCTCTTTCCTAGTTCATAGAGAAGGGGCCTGCCATCCTCCCTCTGAGGGTGCCCTTGGCTATATCTGCACCTCCTTTGCTGTTCAGGATTAAATTTCTGCCAGAGCCTGACACGGACTTCATTGAATTATTTGTCTGCTTTCTTAAAGGGGGTCCCCACTGCCCTGAGGTCTCACTACATCTGGCAACAGGTAACATGCATAGGCCCCTTCTTTGTTTCTTCTCCTGTGAGTCCTTTGCCTTCATTCCTGCCTTTTGGATACCTCTTTTCTGATCTTTTCTGTTTCCCCTTGACCTGTGGCAGCTTGCCCAACCCACGATACAGGCTGTCCCATTAGGGGTTCAAGATGGACACAGGTGCCCTCTACCAGTGACTGGGGGCAGACTGTAACACATATCTTTAATATCCATGGCAAACGGTTAATTATCAGGATCTCTGTGGTGTTCAGCATAGACAGCGTGTTTCATCCCCAGCTCTTGTAGGATATGCTGGAGCTCTTCCATATTTTGCCATTGTAAAGGGGATGTCAGTACACCCCCCCCCCCCCCCCCCGCCTTGCTAGGCCAAGCTAATTTACAGCCCTGTACCACCGAGGAGAGTAAAAGGGTAACGTGACCTTTACTGATGGCGCTGGTGGGGATGCTGCTATAAAACAAGGTGTGTGGTAATGAACACTGTCTTGGATGTTTCCGGCTGAAAGCAAACGGCCTTCAGTGCCTACGTGCCACGTACGGAGCAACGATGCCACCATGGGTTCCCTTCCTTTATATCTGAATTTATCCCCCAATTCTGCTAGTTCAGTATCCGCCAGTGCTCAGGCGCCGGCAGGTTCTGGGTTCCACACTCCATGGGCATGACTGCTCTGCTTTCATCTTGGTTGTTAATAATAGGCTGGGCCAAGAGAATGGGGATTTTTATGGGCTTGTTCTAATTCGTCTGTTCCTCAGTAGAACTCTAGTTGCGTCCTACAACTTGGGATCCCAGGCCGGCTAAGAGATAACTGCCGGACTCGTTTGCCGGGCAATTTACCACCCTTCAGTTGGGTGTGCCAACAGTTATTAATTTAACATCTTGTTCCCTCAAGAAGATTATCAAGGTCTCTGCGGTTTCATTTGTGTTAATCTAGCTTTCCTCTTTAAATGCAGTTTCTTCTGTCGTTGGCATAACTTTCTTCACGACAGCTACATGGGCAGCCATTAGGAGGGGTCACCCAACTGTGGCAGCAGCCACTTGACCATTCATCCTTTTCTTAGTCAAATTAATCTTGGTCAATATTTCCTCTAGACCCTTAGGTATTTTCAGGGGCATCCCTATACTCATGTGGTGGGCTTGTCCATCAAAGATAAGGCTATAGGGCTCCACGTAGGTATGGATGGCCACCCTGGGTTTTCCCCTGCAAATTTCCCTATTCCCTTTTCCCACATCTTGGTGCTCATGGGTTTTTTTTTTCCTGGCTTCCTGGCTGGCTCACCAGTTGTGTGATCATACCCCAGCACACTCTAAGTCAGGGGTGGGTGATTGTTCTGTGAGGCAGAAGAAATGACCTAGAGATAGCCAGTGAGACATAGGTTTATTGGGGAAATATACGATAGGGAGTTCAGAAGTGACAGACTGGACACAAAGCATCTTGTTGCAGGGATATACATGCAGCAAGCTTTTATACTGTAGCAACTAGCCTAGCAACTATCTGTAGCCCTTCCCCTCCCTGCATGGCCAGTGTTCCAAGGAGCTCAAGGCCTGTCATCCAGACATTCTTTGTTACAAAGGAGATGTTCCTGGTCAGCCACTCCCTGAGACCCTGACCTTGAACCCTGAATAACATGTTCTTCTGCATATTCTGCTTGATGGGAACACAGAGGGAGGATGAGATCTCCACATTCACAAGATAGTGATTAACAGGGGCATTCAGAGTGTGCTTGTACAAACAAGTCTTCCATCACTTACCATACATATGGCAAGAATGGGTGCTGGGCTGCTTTGACTTTGTAGTCAAAGGAAGTAACATCTGAGTCGTTGCAGCTGTGCAGAAATCTCTGCAGTGTATTGATGCCCCAGATGCCTGGCCATGGGAACAGTCTTGGTGCATGAAGGCACCAAGGATAAGGAGTTTGGATTTCTTCCAAAGGTAGCAGAGATTAAGAACAGAGGTGTGAGATGATCTGAGTTAGAAAGATTTCTCTGGAAGCCTTGTGGAGAATAGACAAGAGATGTGCAAAAGTAGAAGCAGAAATCTACATTTGTAGACTCGGCCAGTTTGAGAGGATATATTTTGGAAACAGATGCTGGCAGAAAGATGGGATATGAAGAAAAGGGAGGAGTCAAGGATAATGATTCCAAGGTTTTTGGCCTAAACAATCGGGTACTGATGGTGGAAAGGCAAATTTTGGAGAAGAAATTTAAGATCTCTTTGGACATTTTGAACATGAAATGGCAAGTACACAGCCAGTGGCTAGTTGAGTGGGCATTTAGATGAGTGGATATCATGGTGAGAGATTAGGTGTGGGGCATTGTTTTGGAAGTCATCAGTTTATAAATTAAATTTAAAATCACAGAACGTATGAAATTACACGGTGCAGAGAAGAAGAGAGCTGGTAACACTCAAAAGTCAGGTACAGGAATGGAATGGGAGGAGAATCCAAAGGAGACAGAAAAAATGACCAAGAAGTCAAGAGGAAAATCAGGAGACCGAAGACAGGAAGCCTCTGAGAAGATGACAGTGTAAGGAAAAAAGGAGTCATCGAATGTTCCTGAGAAGTGGAATTAAGATAACACAGAGAATGCTAATAACTTTTAGAGCCTATGCATTTTCAGGGAGCAAATGGTGGAGGAGTGATAAGAAGGTGAGAAAATAGAGGTAGAATATATAGACAGTCTAAGTGGAGAATTTCTGTCATGGGTAAAGCAAAATGTGGATAATAGCTGGAGGGGAGGATATATGGTCAAGAGAGGTGTCCCCCTCCCCCACACAATAGGTGAAGCTGATGTGTTTATATTTATATATATAAATGTTTTTATGTTTATTTTTTATTTATTTATTTTTTTTAATTTTTTTTTTTTTTAACGTTTATTTATTTTCGAGACAGAGACAGAGCATGAACGGGGGAGGGTCAGAGAGAGGGAGACACAGAATCCGAAACAGGCTCCAGGCTCTGAGCTGTCAGCACAGAGCCCGACGCGGGGCTCGAACTCACGAACCGCGAGATCGTGACCTGAGCCGAAGTCGAACGCTTAACCGACTGAGCCACCCAGGCGCCCCTTTTTATGTTTATTTTTGAGAGAGAGAGACAAAGCATAAGTGGGGGAGGAGCAGAGAGAAAGGGAGACACAGAATCTGAAGCAGGCTCCAGGCTCTGAGCTGTCAGCACAGAGCACGATGCGGGGCTCAAATCCATGAGCTGCAAGATCGTGACCAGAGCCAAAGTCAGATGCTTAACTGACTGAGCCACCCAGGCGCCACAGATGTGTTTATATATTAAAGGAAGTGGTTCAGGAGAGAGGTAGAAATGGATGGTGATGTTGGAGATGGAGGTAAGCCTGAAGGAATGCAGGGTCTACTGTAGGAGAAGGAAAGATCCAGGGAAGAGGTTGGGGCAAGGATTCTTTCGTTTTTACAGGAAATAAGGCAGAGCTGTTATGTAATAGAAGACCAGGTATTTTTAGGCCTATCACTTGTGATTCTTATCCTTTCTTATGAAGAATTGGTGTGATTCAGTCTATTAAAAAAACCTATATATATTAATGATGTGTATTCAAGGTTTGATGTCTCCTGGAGTTAAGTGATACTCTCTGTTGGAATGTTTCAAGTAAGGGTTTGAGTTAAGGTGGTGGAGTAAGAAGAACAAGGAAAAGAATATCCAAGAGAGTTGTTTTCAAGTGAAAAATCAAGAGTATGTGGTGTTTATTGGATTTAGCAACAGGAAAGATGGCTGTAGGCTAATACCAATGTTGCACAAACTGCGGACCACTAGCCCATGGACCAAAATGGAAGTGCTGTTGAACTAATCAGTTTTATGGCCAATTTTTTTATTTGCTAGTTTCTTCGTAAGTAGGAAGTTCTCTTTTGCATTTCTGTATTTTTTGGAAATTTTACTTGGGGTTGATATAATAGGATGTTTCCTGAAGATGCTGTTCTTATGGTAATTTTGAATGTTTCAACATTTATTCATATTTTCCATAATTTCTGTAATTTTTTCCTTAAGAATGAATCAGCCAAAATAAATCTTTAAGTTATAAAGCCTTCCGTTAGTCGTTAGTCATGAAAATACTGAGTTAATAAAAACCTACTTTTGTCTGAAGTTACATGCTGTTAAGTAACATCAGCATGAATGACATTATCATTTTTTAAATTAAGAGGCTCTCCTTTCTGATTTTTAGGTTATTTCTCATTTTCTGCTTACTTCAGAGAACATTAATTTGTCCACATGTCATTTACAAAGTGTAAAACACATACAATTTTGTTCCCTATACAATAAACATGACAAAATTGACATATAACAAACTTTTTTCTAGCATCTCTTTACCAGATTTTATTTTATTTTCTTCACCTAGGTACCAAAAATATGTGTCTTGAGGCTAATAAATGATTGTGACAGTTCATATACAGTAATCTTAACTTTTTAGACTACATGTCTCTTTTATGTTTTTAAACTATTAGTATGTTTTTTCATGAGGTATGTGGAACTCATGTCAATTTTTTTTTTTTTTTTTTACAGGTTAATGTGCGAAACTGTGAGATATGAAAGACACGAAGCGAATGAAGTTTTATACTAGTAGGTGTTTCCTTTCTCTTTGTATAGTGGATACTGCAGCAACTAAATAATTTCCTTAAAGTATCATAGAAGTATTAGTAACGGCTAAGTCATCGTTACCTTAATTTTGCATTAACTCATTTTTTTGTAGTTTAGAAACGTAAAACATTGCAACTACTACCTGTCATAAAGGAAAAGCTTACAGTCCTTTGCTAAGTTCACATCTATACCCATATATCTCTCACTTGTGTTTCAGAGATGTTATTTCCTATTATGGAGTATTTTGACATTTTTATCTTTATGAAATAAGAAACAGTATAGTATTTCAAACAGAACAAAATACATATTCCTACAGCCACACCAAATGAGATGTAACGATAGCATAAATGTCATATTTTAGTTTATAATTCTTTCAGAAATAGGAAAATAGCCTGCCCACATCCCTTTGGGCATAGTTTGTCCTAGAAATAATACTGATATTTCTTTCAAGATGTGTAACATTACTTTGAAAAAATGACAATTTTTTTTTAAAGAATGTAACAAGCATATAGTAGATAAATATTATTGTATTAAGGATATATAAACTGGATTACTGGGCATATTATTTTATGTTTGCCATGACTCACTGTTGTTCTGTTGACTTTGTTTTTCAAAACTCTTATTAAATACATAATTACTGCTTTCCATACGTATTATAGGGAATATTTATTGAAATAAAATCCAGCTTCTCCCCTTAAGGAGGGTAAAATTATAGTATCTTGAAGGGGGCAGAAATAGAATAAAAGGAAAACAACAACAACAAAAAGTAACCAACCAAAATAACTGAGAATACAGATAGGTACTGAGGGATGGAGAAGTACAGGGGAAGCCTTGAGGTAAATGGGGAGAGTCACAGAGATGCGGCCCTCTGAACTAGGTCTCAAAAGTGTATCTGGTGGTCTAGAGAGATTTTCCTGGCAGACGGAGCAGCGTAAGTGTGGGGATACAGAGAGGGAAGGGGCCTGGTCTGATGTTTTGAATATTATGGCAAGTTTAGGGCAATTGACATGCGGTGTGCGTCAAGAGGACAAATCAAGAGTCAGGCTGCAACCATGTTTGCTTGTGAATGTGTTGTTAAAAATACTGGTTGTGATTCTTTAGGCCATTGGAAATGAGTTTTTCCTCCTCCTAAATCACATTGTGTGATGGAGATTTATAAATGCTCACAATATTGGAGACAGTAGTATGATGGACCCTATGTATGCATCATCCAACATTGTTACTGCTGGCCAGTTATGTTCCATCTCTTATTCCTGCTTCCACCTTCTACTGGATTATTTTAAGTAAATCCAGACATTTCAATTCATCCATATTTTTTATTTTGTTATGTATCTTTATCTTTAAAAGATAAAGACTTAAAAAAAAATCTTAACCAACAATATTATCACCAAACCTTAAGAAATAATTCTTTAATGTCTTGAAAATATTCAAAATCTCTTTGTCTCAAAAAATCTTTTTGTAGTTTGTTTATTGGTTGATACTTTTCTTACGTCTCTCTCTTTTTTAATGTTTTTGTTTATTTTTGAGAGAGAGTGAGTGAGCGAGCGGGAGAGGGGCAGAGAGAGAGGGAGACACAGAATCCGAAGCAGGCTCCAGTCTCTGAGCCGTCAGCACAGAGTCCAACGTGGGGCTCGAACTCACGAACCACAAGATCATGCATGACCTGGCCGCAAGTCAGATGCTTAACCAACTGAGCCACCCAGGCGCCCCACTCTTTAGTCTCTTTTAATCTGTAGCTAGGTTGCCAGTTTTCAAGCAGCAAAATGATGTGACCAAATGCCTCCCCATTCTTCCTCTCAAAGATGATACTTGAAAATACAAAGGTGGATTTGATTCAGTGTCTGGGCAGGGAGATTAGTGAGAAGACAGTTGAAGTAATATGAGGGGGTGATGCTTGAACTGAGGCCAACTGAAAGAATGGGGCAGTCAGAGATGGAGTTTAGAAAGAAGATAGGTGGAGCTGACCTAGGATGTAAAGTTGTAACTTCCGAAACTCTGACATCTAGGGGCTGTTTAACAGGCAATTGTAAATATCCAGTCTAGAGCTTAAAAGAATGTACATCAAATGTAGGAGAATAGTAACCAGGATATATTTGCTAATGAGAAAACTTAAGAGGCAAAGCCCTTACCGAATTTATTCTTGAAGAATTCAAGATATAAATATCTTAGAGTATTTGTTTCTTTTAGGAGCAGTTAGAAGCTAGCAGTGGAATGGGTGTACAGATATCAGGGTTGGAAACCTCTGATGAATAGTATTAACATTCATTGAAGAAGTTCTAGTGGCAGTAAGTGACAAACTTTCTATTAATTTGTCCTCCTTTAAAACATGGTTTTGGTAGTAATGATGATGAGGTAATAGCAAACATTTAAACAAGTACTTCCTGTGTCCCACATGCTCTAATAAGTGCTTCATATGCATTATTATACTTATTCCTTATAGCTGACTTGTGGGGTAGCTGTTATCATCAACCCAGTTTTACACATGAAGGGATTGAGGCTTTCAGAGGCTAAGGAACTTGCTAAGGTCTCATTGCTGAAAGTGTGATATGGATTTGAGCCTGGACGTTGTGATTCTGCCATGTTAGCTGTTATGCCAATCACCAACCTTTTAACGGCCTTTTTCATGCCATCATAAGAATGGCACCATAAAACAAGGATATATCTTGTGTGCAAGTTAGTACAAGCACATCATCTCTCCCTGCTGCTGGCTCCCCCAGGGGTGATGAAACCCACCTTCAGTTCTACGTACATTATTCCGAGTCCCTAATAATTCTTACGTACAGTTCACTTAAACTGAAGTTTACAGTGTCTTTAAATATACCTGAGTTGTTTTTTTTTTAAGTCAGTTTAGACAGTAAATGTGAGCTATGCTTGCTGATAATGCAAAGCCATGTGTTAGATAACCCTAAATTGATTGCATTAGGCTAGAGTTTGTATATAAAGTTGATTGTAGCAATTGCTTATTTTTGACTAGTTAGAATTAGGTGACAGTGTTAGTGAGCAGTGAAAGTCTGTAGATACTCAGGAGATCATGATTTTGTAAGACCAGAAATTCACAGAGACTTATTGTAGATCACTTAATCAGATTCCTAGTAATTGGCCAATCTTGTGATGAAGGGTAATTGCAGCATTTTCTTCTGTAACCCTTGAAGAGACATGTTCCTGCTCTTACCAATTTGTGTAAATGCAGCTTTGAAAATTAAAGAACACTTGTATTTGTGGTGTATATAAATCTGTGATAATTTAATAATACTGTCCCTCTTTTGGGGACCTGTTATTATTAACTCATGAGGGACATGACTTGTCTGTTCTTGGTCTCCCTTGGGCTTCAAGAATAGTCTAGTCAGACTATCAAAGACTTCTAGAGTATGGTTTTATGATCAAGAGATGAATATTTTTTTTTCCTTACTATGTTTGTGTACTGGTGACTTCTAAGTCTATGGCTTTAATGCGTTCACCAGGTAAATGTAATAGTCTTTTGATCCAACTCTGTACCTCATTTTTCTTATGTATGAAATGGAAACAATAATATTAGTACCTACCCTTTAGTGTTGGTGTTAGGATAATATCAGTACTATGTGTAAAATATGTAGAGCATTGCATACATAATAAGTGTATAAAAATGCCGTCATTGTCATCAGTGTTTTGATAATTTACATTTTGGTCTCCCAATTTTTTAGCTGCTTTAAACTTTTGTTTGAAGGAATTATGGTAGTGATGTCTAACTCCCATGGTGTTCCTGTTTTAGCATAAACCAACAGGATGACAAAAACACCACTTTAAGATGTATCAAGGTTAGGGGGAGATTTGTGGTTCTGATAAATTTGAATTTGTAAAAATTTAGAATTTGACCACTTAGAATTCGATATTGGTACTAGAAAGATAGATAAAAGTAGTTAACTTAGTACAGTGGATGAGACTATCAAGTAATTTCTGCCTTCCTTTCACATGTTACCTACTATGTGCTAGCTATTTTGCTTGCTTAGGAGTACCAAGTTGGACGATGTAAATTCCTAACCTGAGGAACTTTAGGGATATTTTTGCCTGAAGAATTTAAGAAATGAGATAAGCAATATGTCCTTTCAGCTTCAGTTTTTCTTTAGGGGCCAGCCATCCTCACGATTTCAGTTTAATTTATAGTTACATTTGAAGTGCTAAAAACCTTTGGATCAGAAACTCAACCATTATAGTTTTTTAGAAGTGGGCACGTGCACCCCCATACCCATGTGACAAATATGTGTAACGGTATTTCTGTGCTAACTTTCCACATATATGTCTGTCTGAATGCTTTGGTTTCCAAAAGAGTTTGTGTAGCATTTTGTTAGGGGGTTTACCTTTCTTTATTGCAGGAGAGGAAATTGTTCCTCCATTGAAAACAAAACAAAACAAAACAAAAAGCTGCATTGAGGCTTATCCAGTCCTTTTAAAGCATTTTTTATTGAAATCTGTAAATGTGCAATTTAAAACTTCAAGCCTCAGCTGCAGCCCTCATTGCTTGTAGCAGCCTTTTCATTTATTGACTTGGTTTCCTGTTTTCACAGCAGCTATCCTGAATTGTCACTTCTCTGCAAGGCCGCCAGCCCACTGCTGTCCCCTTCATGCCTTCCCACTCCTCCTCTAGAGACTTTGCTTCAGGCTTTACTTTCTGTTCTCAAATACCCCGTTTATGTGTGACCACATGTGCCTCCTGACTCACCCATCCCTCCAGGGCTGCAGGGAGAGGTGTCTGGTTTCCTGAACAGTGTGGTTATTCCTGTTCCCTCCTGTGCTTGCGCCCTCTCCTTCTGCCCCCTTTCCTGCAGACTCTAAGTGTGTCTTCCATCTTTTTTTTTAAAAATTTTTTTTTTTTTTTTCAACGTTTATTTATTTTTGGGACAGAGAGAGACAGAGCATGAACGGGGGAGGGGCAGAGAGAGAGGGAGACACAGAATCGGAAACAGGCTCCAGGCTCTGAGCCATCAGCCCAGAGCCCGACGCGGGGCTCGAACTCACGGACCGCGAGATCGCGACCTGGCTGAAGTCGGACGCCCAACCGACTGCGCCACCCAGGCGCCCCATGTCTTCCATCTTTAAGAAAGTTCTCCTTTGGAGGTGCTTGGGGGGGTGGGGTGGGCTGAGTTGGTTAAGTATCCAACTCTTGATTTCAGCTCAGGTCACGATGCCATGGTCTGTGGGATTCAGCTCCGCATTGGACTCTGTGCTGACAGTGTAGAGCCTGCTTGGGATTCTCTCTGTCCCTCTCTTGCCCCCCCCCCCCCCATGCTTTCTCTGTCTTTCAAAATAAACAAATAAACATTAAAAAAAAACTGGTAAGCAAAAATACATTGTTTAAAAATAAGTTCTCCTTTGACTCTGTGGCCCATATCCAATTCTTGTACTGCTTTTTCCTTCCAGATGTGGCCAGGCTTTTATTTTATTATATTATTATTTTTATTTACATTACTCATCTGCTACCTACGTTGCTTTAGCTCCTTAAAAAAGAAAGAAACAAAATACTTAAAATCGCCTTTCTTTCCCAGCAAGATATAATCATAATTTTTAAGTATCCTCCTTGTCCATGTGTCCCTAATTTCTCTTACTTGTATGTGTGTATGGAGAAAATTTTGAAACCTAAGATTTTCATTTACGTGAAGAAATTATATTTTTAAAGAATTAGTCTTTGCATAGGACTGTAGAACAAGGATGTTTAGCCACCAAGCTTGGCATGTTATGAAGTATACATGTGCTGTAGGTAAATATGAAAATTCAGATACACGCTTGCACGTACACATCTACCCACGCGTAGATGTACTGGAGAAGATTGTTTTATATACACATGGTAATACTGTAAGGCTTCATAGCAATAATATTTTCGTATTTACTATCGGTCTTTAAATTAAAATGTTTTATATTTGTGGTGAATGGAAGAGTAAATAAGAGCATTTTAGAAATTATTTAATTTGTAAACTCTGTCAGGGCAGGCCCTGTGTGTGTGTTTCAGGTTTACATTTGCTATGTCTAGTACAGAAGTTTTCACTAGTCTGTTCGTTCTTATTTTTTGAATTCATTTTAAAGGAAGATACTCCGTTTTCAAACGAAGATGAGCCAATAAAGACCTTCATTGTGGTCTAATTTTGTAATAAAAGAGCTGACAGCACTAAGTGTTAGATTCTTTGTATCAATTTTTTGCAAAAGTACTTAGTGAATAAAACCCTCTGAACTCTCAAATTTAGCGATTTAAAGAAATATATAGTCAATAAATAAGGCTTAATTATTTCATATGCATTCTGTTAAGTACGAGTTAGTGGTAGTTTTCCAGAGTCATTTTTTTTCAGATTTGGCTGTTCTTCTAAATTTGATAAATTGTTTCTTGAGCCCTTGAATATATCCCTCCACCCTCAGTATAGCTGAATGACTGATTGATGTATTGTAATAAATATGTAATCTGCACTGACATTTTTTCTTTCAGTCAAAAAAAGAAGTGTTTTGAATAACTTAATGGCTCCCAAGACATCACTCCTTCATTTCCTTTTTTAAATGAGTTTTATAAGTTTAAGAATGACTCCATTAATGAGTCTACAGAATTTTCAGCTTTACTAGTTCTTCAGTAGTTTTATGTTGTTCATTCTGCTGGTTAAGTGAAACATGATTTTTAGAAAATACAGGTCTACTATCCCAATATTTTCAAAATACTAATTTTCCCCCCAAATGAAGCTGAAATAGCCTTAGTATTTTCATCAGTTTTCAGAGTTCTTACTGATGATGCTTTCCTTTTTCATGGTTCCAAGCCCCTGTAATTGAGTTGCTAATGAATGGAGAATAAAGATTTTCTGAAGAACTTCATGTGAGAATGGTGCTTTTTTTCCCCTAGAGTTTTTTTTTTTTAATTTTTTTTTTCAACGTTTATTTATTTTTGGGACAGAGAGAGACAGAGCATGAACGGGGGAGGGGCAGAGAGAGAGGGAGACACAGAATCGGAAACAGGCTCCAGGCTCTGAGCCATCAGCCCAGAGCCTGACGCGGGGCTCGAACTCACGGACCGCGAGATCGTGACCTGGCTGAAGTCGGACGCTTAACCGACTGCGCCACCCAGGCGCCCCTTCCCCTAGAGTTTTTATTTATAAAAGTGAAGTAATGTCCTTATAATTTAGAACTTTTAGGAAATAAAACAAAAAGTTCCCCTCTACTTTTTAAATGTGTTCTTTTCATAGGTATGGTAATTTATATATAACTAAATATTATTAAGTATATAATTTTATTATAAAATATTTCTTCTCTATGGGTTAAAAATATAAATGCTAAAACCTTTAACTCTTGGTAGAGCTCTTTCTAAAATAGGTTTTATATTTTATGCCTAAGTAAAAATGGTGTGGGCTTACCTTTCTTTTGACCTGATATTCTTAGGGTCACTTACAATGCTGTGTTGCCTTAATTAATCTTGTGAGTGTACTTTGTGCCATTGGCCATACAAAAATAAATAACACAAACAATACATATTTGGTCTTTGAACTTATAGCTAGCTTACCGCCCCATCAGAGGAGAAAAAACGAAAACAAAAACAAAACAACTAATGATTAAACTTTTTGATAAACCCAGTAACAAAAGTGAGGTAATGCATTTGTGAAAAAGATTAAAATTATTGTGTATCAGAAAAGCCATCTGCATATTGGAAGGCCGCCATTGTTAGAACTTCTTTTTTAAGCCATGGAACACTTTGTTCATAGGAAATCCTATTTAGCTCAATAGCAGTAGCTATTATGGTTAGAAGAAGGTTGAACAGTGTGTAGTCCCAAGGGGCTCACAAAGTGCATGTTCAAAACCTCCGATGTGAGCGAACTGCTGGATCCTGTAAAAGGATAGAGGATAATTTGCTGTAAATAAGTAAAGTTATTTTCTTGTTGGTTTTTGGCACAATTGCATATTTGAGAGTCAAATCTGAGCCCATCAGAAGAGTATAATGAAAAGTATAGGTGAGCAGAAATAAGGACCTGCACTTAAGCAGAGGGCTTTGATTAAGAGGCCCGGGGCTTGGGGGGTTGGGAGGCACTGAAAGAACCTGATGATAGGCTGTGGAGAAGGAGAATAGGAAGATTTTCTGTTTTCTGGTTTTATCCTCTTGTTGGATGCTAGTGCCCAGATAGTGGATGCAGAAAAAGAAACAGGCGTTTTTCCTAGTTTTGGTCACTGTGGCTGGCCCTGTGGGATTCCTGGCCAGCTGTCTCCGGTTAGTTATTGGAGTTTTTGTTAGTCTTCATTTTATTTCCCTTTCTGGTGTTTTACCCCAGATGTGGAGCCGGTAACCCACATACAAGTGATAGGAATCCTGTCTCCATTTCTCTCAGATGCCAGCAGCTTTGTTGTTTGAATATGGCATAACATCCTCTCTAAAATATCCACAAAATGGGTATTTGATGTGTGGGGTCTTGGTGGTCCATAACTTCTCTATGATTGCTGTGTACCCACCTCTTCCCCGACTGGTCTTCCTAACCACTGTTTGCACACACTTCACTGGTGCTGGCATCACCCTTTCTTATTCACCATGACTTCCGTGTTCTTGCTTCTCTGTGTTCGAATGCCCTTGTTAGCGTTGCCCCAGAGAAAACACTGTAGAGGTGCCTCTTCGCATCCCTGGGACAGTCACTTCTGACTTGTGCCAATGCCACGTTGCACTTGATCTGCTAAAGTGGGAGGGATTCCTTCTTGGAGCTCCAGTGCCCTCCTCATGCCATATTTTGTCAGGGTCATCTTGCAAAGCGCTAATTTCTGGTTCAAAATTGTTTGGATTTTGCAAAGGTACCGTTCTTACCATTTTTTCAGTTTCTGTTTGTGGCCACCACCCCTCGCCACCTTAGATATTTATTTTGAGTTAAATATTACTCTAAGTATCCTTTGCCCACACCTGCCTCCCCCACTCTTGCCACTCTTCTTTTGTTACAAATCTTTCTCTCTCCTCACTTTGCCTTTATTTCCTATATTACCATAAGCTGCCATAAGCAGCCCTTTTGGGTTGATTGGGCTCCACAAAACTCGATTAAGTTTTCGTATTGTATTAATAACTGAATAAAGTAGCCTTTTCATGTTACTTTTTTGCTCTCTAATAGCCATCTTTGCTGAGCTAAATAGTTTTCTTTGGGTGGTGATCAATGATTCTTTCAACTCCCTTGTCAACTTCAACTTGATCACTTGTATTAGCTTCCTGCTTTGTAAATAAGGAATGTGAACACCACACGCAGCTCTTTCATGTGGAGACATCGCCACCGTGTGGACTGACAGGATATTGCTAAGGAAGTTCTTTTAGCCTAGTTTCATTTTTCTGATTACTGGTAAATTGACATTCACATCTTTGACTTTCACTTTAAATACTATATCTGAGTTGGTGTGTGTTAAATTACTAATTCATTAAGAAAATAGCTGAGTGCCAATTAAGCATTGTGTAGTATATATATATTGGGGGTGCTGGTGAGTTAGAGGAGTTTAAAAGCTAATGGGGGATGAATCCTAAAATAAATATTATGACTGGCAACTGCTTAATGTGAGCATGTACAAAATGCTCTGGGAACTCAGGAGGAGAGTGACTCAATTTATTTGGAAGCCACTAAAACACTTCTCAGAGGAAGTGGTAGTTAGCCTGGAATTCAAAGGATGAGTAATAAGTTTACTAGATAAAAGGTACTGTTTAGAAGCTGGAACAGCAGGTTTGTCCAAAGGCCCTGAGACTTTGGTGGGGAAAAAGTCAGCATGGCTGAACAGGTGAAGTTTGCAGTATAGGATATTTGGGGTTATGAGCAGAGGATAAAGTTGTACATTGGCCTTTTTAGAAATGGTCATAAGAGAGGAAAAGAGATGAAGAGAGCTAGTATTTTTTATGTACCTATTATGCAAGAACCTGCATATATACTGTTTTGTTAAATCCAAGTAACATTGTGAAAAAGGTATTGGTAGCCCCATTTTACAGTTGAGGAACTAGAATCTTAGAATTTAAGTTCACCAGGATCACATGGCTGGTAGGAAAGAATATATGTTCCCAAACCTTTGTCCTTTGCATAGCCACATACTGCTTCCTTCACGTGCTTTGTCAAGGGGTTTGGACTTTCTCCTGTTAGGGAACCTTGGGTTATAAGCAGAAACATGATCTGATTTGCCTGAGCAAATGATAACTAAAATGGTGCCGTTTCTACCTGGTACAGCACATAGTTCCGTCTAAAAGATTCAGTGTAGTTGGAGGAAGACACCTAAATATCTCAAGACTAAGAATTCAAAGAGAAAAATATAAAACAGGATGAAATTAGATGGGGTAAATATTTTGGAATTTGGAAAACAGTGACTGAGAAGATGTTACTACAGAAATAGGGTTTGAGCCATTGCTTTAAGGTACAATGTGATTGAGAAGATGGAGAAGGGCAAGTATCTTGGACAGACTGGAAGAGGTGGGAAGGGACAGGCAGGAAAGGAGCCTCCCGGAAGTAATGGGTTTGTGTTGAGGAGCAGAAGGAAATAAGGTGGGGAGAGAAGGACAGCAGATTACACACTTGCCTCTTCCCTGTTATTCCAAGTCTACACTTGCCATTTTGGTTTAGTCTTGTCTTAAAGGACATCATGCATTTTTGATTACTTCAGAGTCCTTTTAATTATACTGGGAGTGAATCAATCATGGTCCATTTAAATTTTTGTTTTGTTTGGGTTTATTCATTTTTTTCCTCGTTGATGAAATAAAAAACAGGAGGCTTTTAGAGTACCTTGTCACACAACTAGGCTTTGTGGCTTTCATTTTGTCAATTGCAGAATGGGCTGTATTGGCATCAAATCGGTTGTCCAATATAGTTCTTAGTTTAGTCTAAAAAATTATAGGTCTTTTCTAAGTGTCCATTTTGGCTGATCAGAGAGACTTGTGAAGTACTACTTTGCTGTATGTTCCTTTTTAATCTTTAGGCCACTCTTTTCTATCCATCACTGGTGATGTTAAGTCTTAGGTTATTTAGAAATGCCATCAGGTTTATTCCAAGATTCAGCTTTTTGTATTAGCTCATAATTTCAACCCTTGGCATATGCATGCATGCATGCATGCATGCATGTGTGTGTGTGTGCGTGTGTGTGTGTGTACAGAGAGAGAGAGAGAGAAAGAGCATGAGAGCGAGCATGTGCATGCAGGGGAGAGGCAGAGGGTGTGGGAGAAAGAGAATCTTAAACAGACTCCATGCCCAGCATGGAACCTGATGTGGGGCTCAGTCTTATGACCATGAGATCATGACCTGAGCTGAAATCAAGAGTCAGATGCTTAACCAACTGAGCCACCCAGGCACTCCAAAATTAATTAATTAATTAATTTTAGAGGAAGAGCACATGAAAGCATTGTGAGCAAGGGAGAGGGACAGAGTGGGAGAGAGAGAGAATCCTGAGCAGACTCCATGCTCAGTGTGGAGCCCAATGCAGAGCTCCATCCCATGACCCTGGGATCATGACCTGGACCAAAATCAAGAGTGGGATGCTTAACTGACTGAGCCACCAGGTGCCCCCCCCCCACCCCCACACTTAGCTCATATTTTTAAAACATAAAACAATTATTTGGGGAAAAAATTAAAACAACACTGCTGAATACAACGCCTGCAACTTACTTGCATAGATATTGATAGAGTTGTACTTTTTTTTTTTTCTTGTAGTTTTTCTAAAGATTTTTCAAAGTTGACAAGCCTCATGCATAAGAATCACCCAGGATCTTTGTTTAAAAGGCACTGTGATGGATCTCCCACCTAGTGATCACAGATTGTGGGATTGGGTGGAATAGGTAGAGCCTGGGAGCATGCATTCTTAACCCAAGTGATTCATAAGCATACCAAAGCTTGAGAACCATTAGGCAAAGTGAAATCCCAGTATTAGTTCCAGATAATTATTATTGTTATAGTCCATCTTCTGTTAGCTAGCTCCATGGAAAGCTGAGTTTACAAACCTTGCACTTACTTCATCCATAGTAATTTGTCTTCAAAATGGACAGATACAGAATAACTAGAAAGCCAATGAATGTTGGTTATATTCTCTATGTCAAAGTTAATCTACACCATGGTACATGATAAAAAGCTCTGAATAATTATGTTTTTCAGTTAAAATTTTTTTCAAATTTTTATTTATTTTTGAGAGAGAGAGAGAGAGAGAGTAGGAGAGACACAGAATCTGAAGCAGGCTCCAGGCTCTGAGCTGTCAGCACAGAGCTTGATGTGGGGCTCGAACCCGTGAACCGTGAGATCATGACTGAGCCAAAGTCGGATGTCCAACCAACTGAGCCACCCAGGTGCCCCAGCTCTAGAATAATTATTATTTGCATTTTATGAGCATTGTTCATTTAATCCTTGCAGTCACTTTAGTAAGCTGCCAGGGCCACATAGCTGGTAAGCAGTGACCTACCTTAATTTCCTATTTTTCTAGATTTCAGTTCTCTTTGGTGATAAAGGGAATATTGTAGGAGCACTTTTTACTTCACCTAAATTAGAATTTAGTAATAATGTTGTCACTTTATGTTAAGAAAGATGAGTAAACTTTTTCCCCCAAACTTAGTAAATGATTGTAGATTGCAAAAGCCAGTGATTAAAATCTGGAGGGAAAAGGGTATGAATTATTTCTGAAATATTGTGCTTTGTATTCTCATTTGAGAAATCATTTAACTTTTATGGTTTCATTGGAACTGAACTCTATTCAATAATATGTCTCTGTACATTTTCACAAGGCATTGCCATCAAGGACTAAGTAGTTGTGAAATTGGTTAAGACTGGACTTGGGGGAAATGGTGGTCAACTGCTGCTTTGTTTGTAAGCAAATAACAAAATGAAAATGATTACTTGATAGTCATTGGTCTTTTAAATAACTATTCAGAATTGTAAATAGAATTTTTTGTCCTTTAAAAACTTTTGGAATTTATTTACATGCCCCCCAAAGGACAGACTTGGGGGAGATTGCTGAGGACGCCCTTGCACACACATGTGATTCATTGTGATACAAGACAAGTGCAGCATACATCTCCATGTTGTACTCTTCACAACAATGGGGTATGCTCCGTGTACTTCCTTTCCACCCCTTCCCCTGGCTAGAGTGTGAATATGGTGGTGAGGTTTGGAGTTGCCACCTTAGAATATGACATGGATGCTGTGGGTTGGGGTGACTAAGCCCCTCAATAGAAAGAGCCTAAGTTCTTCATACCATGGAACTTCTATATCAGCCTTGGGTCCTTGGTGCTAAGGCTGTTATAATATGTGTGAGAGAGAAATGAACTCCCTCCTGGTTAAGCCATTACTATAGTATTTAGTTTTTTGTTTTGTTTTAATAGTAGCTGAGCTTGTATCCTAACTAATAAATTTGGCAAACTTGGCTGTGTAAAATAAAATAACTTACACATAGCAAAAAGCACAAAGGATAAAGCAACAGAGGAAAAAGGTATTCACAGCACATATTTCAAAAAGGTTAATTTTGGAGTGCCTGGGTGGCTCGGTTGGGCATCCAACTCTTGATTTTGGCTGAGGTCATGATCCTAGGGTCCTGGGATGGAGCCCCCACATCAGGTTCTGCATTGAACGTGGAGCCTGCTTGGGATTCTCTCTCCCTCTCCTTCTGTCCCTTTCCCCCTGCTCCTGTGCACGTGCACTTCTCTCTAAGTAAAAAAGTAAAAGATTAAAAAAAAAATGACTTTTTTTCTTTTGAGAGAGAGCAAGCACATGCACGTGAGCAGGGGAGGGAGGGAGGGAGGGAGGGAGAGAGAGAGAAAATCTTAAGCATGTTCCATGCGGGGACTCTATCCCACCACCCTGGGATCATGACATGAACTGAAATCAAGAATCGGACACTCAACCAACTGAGCCACCCAGGTGTCCCAAAAGGTCAATTTTTATAAAGAAATTAAAAAAAAAAAATAAGAAAAAAAGATGCTCTTGTAATAACAATAAGAAAAAGAAATGAAAAAAATTATACTAAGGTACCCTTGTCATTAAGCAGATTGGCAAAAGCCTAAAAGATTGATAAAAAGCCTCAGTGGTAGAATTCCTCGTGCTCCGCTATGGCTTACCCCTCACCCACTCTGCCTCAGCTGCACCATCGTGTCGTCCTTGCTAGGCCATGTCAGCCTCTGCACTAACATTCTGGATCCTCCCTGCCCTTTGCTGGGAAGGGAAGGCTGGTCCCTTAGGAAGTCAGCTGGCTGTCAGCCCCTTCCTTTACTCAGATGTGCTCTTCTCATTGACACTTACCTTGCCCACCCATTTCCAGTGGTATCACCCCCCCATTTTCCTTAACCTGTACTAATTTCTCTCCCCAGAGCACTGATTTATAATTTACCAATTTATTATTTTTATTGTTTATTATCTTTGTTGTCCCACCAGAATATAAACTCCATGAGTGAAGGGGCCTTTTCCTTGTTGTTGAGGTTCTCTGAAGTATCCTAAGCACCTAGAATAAGCCCTTATCCTAAAATTGTGAAACATTTGTTTGTTAAACAAATATAACAAACTGTAGTAGTAAGGCTGTGTGGAAGTAAGTAGGCAAATAAGTTGCTGAGCACCTGTGGAAGACAATTTGACATTTATTGTACCCTTTGACCCAGCAGTTGTATTTCTGGTTACTAGGTCCAGTCAATACTGTATGCACAAGGTTACCTAAAGCACTTTTTATTAACATATTTTTAAATAATTGCAAATGATTAAAAACAACAGAAATGACTGTCACTAGGGGTTGGCTAAGGCAAATATGGCACATCTGTAAGAAAGCCGACTTCTCACGAAGAGATCTCTAAGAGTTACCACGAAGGAAAGAACACTATAGAGTATGCTATCTTTCCATAAGAAGAAAAACAGACCACGGAGAGAATGAGAATATATGTCTATTCTTCTGTGCATACACATAAAGAAATTCTGAAAGAATATCTAACAAGTGTGGTAGAAAAATGTGCGAGCATAGTAGACGGAAAAAGATTGGGAAAACCTGAGTTTCACTGATTACTTCTTTCTATTTTGTTTTATCAAGCAGGGAAAATATTTTCAGTTCAAAACATCCGAAGATAAAACTTAGGATGGTAGGTGCAGTAGGTCTAAGGAACATTACAACATTTAAATATATTGATAAATATCTTTAGCTTATTTGGGAGACAAAAATAATTTTTAGAAGCTTTTTTTTTCAAGTTTGTTTATTTATTTTGAGAGAGAAAGAGAGAGAGAGAGTGAGGAAGGGGCAGAGAGAGAGAGGAAGAGAGAGAATCCTAAGCAGGCTGTGAGCACAGGACCCGATGTGGGGCTCAAACTCACAAACTATGTGATCATGACCTGAGCTGAAGTCGAGTTGGATGCTCAACCGACAGAGCCAGCCACCCAGGCACCCTGGAGATAAAAAGTAACTTAAAAAATGACTCCAGTACTCAAATAATGGTATTTTTATGTATGTGTTTTATGCTATTTCATTGTTCTTCATGGTTCTAAAAGAAACATGGGTACTATACTTTGTGCTGTATATGTTTTAATTCTGTTGTTGTCGTCATAGATAATCATCTGATTTTGTTACCTTTTCTTTTCAGTCCTGATGATATTGGGACCTGCTGGTATATACTTCTCTCTGGTTCCGTGTTCATTAAGGAATCCATGTTTCTTCCAAGAAGCAGGTATTGTATAGACATTCTGTAATGGATTTTCCATGAAGCTTAAAATCTCTTTGTCGAATTGAGTTCCTTTGCAGAATTCTGTTGTTTCCTCTTCTGACAGAAAGCAAGAGACTACCTTGGGGCATTGATCTTTAAGAGAGGATTACTTTATGTTTAAACACTGTTACAATCTCTTTAACCAAGGGAAAGAACAAAAGACATGTTGATCACATGTCCATTTGTTATAGGAACACATCAGGCTAGTTTAGGGCACATTTGTTCATTGGGAATAAAATCTGTCTCCATTAAAAGGCACTCTCATAAACATCTAAAGAGAAGCAAAGAAAGTTCATTGAGACCTCATGGAACTAGAAATAGAAAGCCAGGGACTGTCGTTGACTTTCCTGCTTCTCGGGACCATATGGTCTCTCATTCTTGCATTTGTCTGTGGACTGGCTCCCCGCTCTCTAAGGCTATTAATGTTTTTCTCCCTGTGATTTTGGCTTACAGGTGCTGGCTATTGACTTGTAAGCTTATGTCCCTAATGTTTCCGTCATTTGACTGTAGTGCCTGTGTCTTTTCTTTGGATTCTTCAGGCTACAGTCTGATTGGCCGGGCTTGGGGCAGATATGCACCTCGTTCCAATCAGCTATGGCCAAGGAGGGTTAGGGCTCATCTGTTACACACATATGTTCAGTTCCCTGACTGAAGGTGTCAGCCACTAAGTTTTACTAGTTATTTTTTACCCCAATTGTTTATTTTTCACAGTTGTATATTTTTATTTTGACTAAAGTTTAAAACATTTTAACAGAATAAATATCTTTATTTAAATTTACTAAATGAATATTTAAATGGACAAAATTTATTAAAGCATAGTGACTGCTCCCCACCCCCCACCCCCTCCTATAACTTCACTCTCTCATGAAAATATTTAACTGTATTCTTGATGAGTAATTCTGAATGGGTCAGGGACACATTAAGAATCTATTTTAAAAACATGAACAAACATTTATAAAATGTCAGAGTCAGTGAGATAGGGAGAGGCAATTTATACATGCCTGGGTGTGGTAATAGAAGGCACTGGGATGGCCTTTGGAGGTAGGGACTTGGGCAGTGAGAGAGTGCCAGAGGCGCATTGCATCTAGTGAAAAACAATCTCTGGTGCAATTCCCATGCCTCTTTGCCCTCTGCTTCTCCGAGATCAGACTGGCAGGCATTATTCTCTTTGGAAAATAGCCCCATGAGGGAGAGAGGCTGGCTCCATTGCCTGCCTATTTGTGGTTGTTCTTATAGTAGCGATAGTTATAGTAATGGAAATAGCACTGGTAGTGGTAGTAACAGTAATAAAGTGATGATGGAAAAATAGCTAAGGCTTTGACAGTGCTTTCTATTTACCAGCTCACCATTTTGAATATTGTGTGTGTGTGTGTGTGTGTGTGTGTGTGTGTGTGTGAGAGATCGTTTAGTATTGCAACTACCCTTTGAGGTAAGTATAATTTTCATCTGCATTTCGAGACTGAGGAAACTGGCAGTACAGTATGGTGGGTGGTTGTGCCTCCTGGAATTCTGCCTGGGATGCTGGGAGTGAGCCGATGAACCAGCTCCTATAGTTCTAGGAATGCTGTTTCCCAGAGGAATGGAGAATTGATTAACGTTCTTGTCCTTCAAATACAGGACCTACTTACTTTTTGGTCTCTTTTTGGGGGCTCTAACTCTGTTTCTGAACTTGGATGAAGGTATAGTCAAACAATATTTAAGTGTTGGTATATTTTTTAATTATGTATAATTTTAATATAAAAAGTAATAAGTAGTGTGTAAATTAGCAAAGGTAAAGAGATGGAAAAAATCACTTATAATCTCTCATTCAAAGTAATAATTCTGTAATACTCTATAGTGTTTTCCTATCTAGTCTTACATGTATGTGTTTCACGTACTGAAGAGCATACTTAATAAACAATGTAATATCTTGTTTATTTCAGTTAAAGAATATGTGTACATATAAGTGTTGCCTTGTAATATTAAAAGCTCTTTAAAAGGCTTGCTCTTTATGTATCTTGATGCCTGTTTAATTGTTCAGTTATTTGAACTTTCCACAGTTTAGTTAATAATTATAAGGGTATATTTTTGATGGCTTTTCATTATAAATATTGCTTTAATGACTGTGATTTGAAATTTATGTATCTTAAAGGAGGACAGAGGTTAGTGACTTCATTATTCTATCGATGCAAGGTCTGTTACACAAAACAAATCTATAGACTGAGACTCTAGAACAGTGAAGGAGCCTGTGATGGTCTTTTTTCAGTACCAGCCATCATTCACTAGTCAAGTAACAGCTTGTTCTAACTTCTGGAAAGGGAACCTAATGTTCAGAAAACTGCCGTTCTGGAAGAAAGAGGACTTGTAGTTCAGACCTATTTTATGAACACATTGGACTCTATGCCTAATTATTTTAAAAGATGACATAAGTTACTCTTTCTCTGGCTGGATGTCAAATGCTTGCAAGCCAGTACTTTAATGGGATGAAGGAAGGAATGGTGTTTGAGTCTGAATGACAAGCTAGTACTATATATAGGCTATGTCTTCACGTTGCACCTGTGACATTTGCTCTAAGTTGTTTGTTTCTTTTGGTGATGTTGCCTTAGGAATAGTGTTCATACTGTTTTAATAGGAAGGAGTTTCTACTGGTGCTGTGCTAAAGGTTGACACTAGTGATGCATATATATTTATTTCTCCACAAAATAATTGAGGTTTGATTAAAGAATAGTATGGTTGAGGTGTTATTAACAATCTGGTTTTATAAAACTAGTTCACAGATGATTCTCCACATTTATCATATTTTTATCATGTTAGTCTGGAAATTGTTTATTGGTATATATAATAAGTAACCTGATCACTCATTTTGACCGCTAATTCACCCTGAACAGTTAGTTTTGAATCAAAATATTTTGAAGAATATTTTTATGTTTTTACCTAATTCTCATGAAATTGCTTTGACACCTGATTATCATCAAGTGAGAAGGATGATATACATTGCAAAAAATCTGCCATTTGGCTTCTAGGTTTCATTTGCTGTATTGAATTCCTTGATTGACATTGAGGTCAGCACTTTATGGTTTTTAAAAAAAATTTTTTTTTGTTTTCTTTTTAGATAAATGTTCTTTGGGTTGCATACCTTTATGTTGTTGAAACATGAATCATTTTCTCTGTTAAGAGTTATGACATTCACGGAGTCTATTAATTCCTTTGAGACCATCAGTGACAGCTTACTCACTTTTTTCTGTTCTAAGCAATTTAAGTGAAATGAATGTTTTTGTGAGTTTTATTGTAAATCTATTAGAAATATATCAAGGTTTGAAATGCTGGTATTTGTACAAATGGCAGTAATGTCATTTATAATGTTATTACATATAATGTTGCCCTAATACAGGGCGAAACTCTTATGTGGAGTAAAAATTTGTAGTCCTGAAACAATGTACAATTTATAGTAATGGTTTTCTCAGTCTTATTTAAAAATAAATTCAGTTTCTTTGATCAGAAAGGTGGTGAACAAATGTAATTTAGCAATGCAACAAAGGTTATTGTCATTCTCACTTAGGAAGATGTCAGAGAAGACATTTGTCATAGATGAAGATAGAAACAGTGTAAATTGGATGTGTTTTTCCAGTCCTTTCAGCAGAGTAGCGGTAGTCACTGAGTTGTGCACATTGTGTACCACACAACTCAGCGATGTGCTGTTTTAACCACAGTAATAGACCGTGAAAAGCAGAGAGTGGTGAAATATTTTGAGGAAGGAGTTTTTGCCCCCTAACTTTTTCGAAGGCATCATTTGCAACAACAGTGGAGCTGGAAAGCAAGAGATGAAAACTGTCTCATCTAAAGTTGCAGGTTTAGAAGTGTTTTTCTTAATGTCCTTTTGTTTATTCTACATAATGGGCAGGAAGATAATAATGTTCATTGTCCTAATGTGTCCTAAATCAGTGTTATTTATGGAACTTTAATAGAAATTGTTATATACTTAAAATTTTCCCACTTTTAAAATTGTCCCATCCTACGAATGCTGAACCTATTTTGTAGTAAATTCACAATTTAGTAACTTGGATTAACATGTTATTTTAATATGTTAATCCAGGCTGCTGGGTTAAGCCAGGCTTCTGGCTTCTTTGGAAGGCTGAGAATTTTAGATATAGAAGATAGGCTTAGACTGTGCGTCTAAACTTTCACTTGCTATTTGGATTGTTTGTTAGAGAAGAAGACAGTACCTATATTGTATATTAACTCATAGAGTGGGATCTTTTCCTAGTAATTTATCAGTCATTTTACATTTATTTGCAAAAAACAGAATGCTAGATGTTTAACATTACTGTCATACAGACTCTTTCTTTGAGTTTATGTTGGTCATAATCCGGGGGGGGGGGAGATCACTTTATTTAAAATGTTGAACCTGATTTTCTCAATGGAATCAATTTTATCATAGAAGCCCCAAGGAAGGGCCTTTTAGTAGAAATGACCATGCATCCCACCACATTCAAACATAAATAATATTTTTATTGCTCTGGTAGCTAAAAACTTTCTATATTTTTTATATGCCGTGCAATTAGTAAACAAATCTCTTCATATCAGTGTGGCAGGGGCTGTGAGTTTGAAGGAAAAAATAAGCCCGGGGTGGCCATACCCTAAACACTTCAAAGATGCCAAGAAATGGGTTGTAATCAAAGATGGGAGCCAGAGGACCTGGGGAGAAAAACCTGTCTATACAGAGGGCTGGAGGCTTCTAGTGCACGGATGCTAGGGTCCAGCTACCAGGTGGTCAGGCAGTGGACTTAGTGGGACAAGTAATCTGTACACTGTAAGTGTCGTGAGAAGTTATGTCTGCAACTGGCAAAGCCCTGTCCATGGAAACTGCTGAACACTGAAATGCCATAAAAATTTAGGATTAGTTCATAGGCCTTTTTCATATTTATGGGTCATTCTGTCTCATTCTAAAGTAAGTTTGGTAGAGTTTAAATTTTGAGGCATATTTCCATGTCATTTCAAATAGTAGTTGAAACTTGCATTAAGTCCTGCGGTGCGGTCTCTGTAGTAAGTTCTGGAGTATGCAGAGGAAACAAAATAGTCTACTCCCTGCTGTCACATAATTTAGTATCTGGTTGGGGAGATGAGGCAGTCATATATGAAGCATGAAAAAATCGCATAGGTGTCGTTAAATAATACAGTGTAAATTGACGTAGCAAAGACCACACAAAATGCAAAAGACCTTCCAAGATTAGTGGTGTCTTAATGTATGTGGTAATGAGGAGTAGCTCTTAAGTGAATTCTGAGTTAGGCTGATGATTTAGATTGTTGGACAGTGGTTGGAAAGGAAGTCTGGACATACTAAAGAGCATGAGTGATGGCACAGAAATAAGATTGAAGGTGGGGCAGTTCATACATTAGCAATAGCTTGAGTGGAGTCACAAGAATAGGATCATTTATCTAGAACAGACATGCACTTTAGGGAGTGAACTAGTTGCAAAAGCATTGGTGATGGTGGCATTAATGAGAAGTCTAGTTTACAAAGCTGTGGAAGTTGGCTGGAAAGGCTAGGGTTGTTGGTAAGTTAGGTGTCAAGGAATGTTGGCAAGAGGTTAGGAGAAATGCACACATCATTTATTTGTATCATGTTGGCTGTGTCCATTTACAAGCAGTACTTCTCTTTCATTGATACCAAATATATCCACAATTTAAAAATTAAAATTGTGGTATGGTACTCTCAAACTCACATTTTAAATTAGAGCTGGCAGCTATAATGAGGATAAGTGGGGAAACAAGACATTTAACTAATCAGTTCTGAGAGGCTGAAATACTATTCTCATTATGATTCACATGACAAACAATGAGCTACTTGAGTTTAAAAATCACAGACCTACTTTCTGCTTGCCAGTGCTAGATGATAAGTTAATTGATTGCTCTGAAACTTGCTAGTCCCCCCCCCCCCCCCCCCCCCCCCCAGTAATGGAAGAAGGTGAAACAGTGGAAGAGTGATTCTGTATTTATGTGGTAGGGACTGAAAACACAACTAACTATTCCTTATTTCATGTGAAGAGTCATACAGGATTAGAAAATCGTATTCTTGAAAGAGTACAAATGTGTTATAAGTCATATGATGCCTTACTGGAGATGGAATATGGCTTTAAAAAAATAACTCACTGATGGGGTGCCTGGATGGCTCAGTTGGTTAAGTGCCTGACTCTTGATTTTAGCTCAGGTCATGATCCTCAGGGTCATGAGATCAAGCCCTACATGGAGCTTGCTTAAGATTCTCTCTCTCCCTTCCCCTCTATCCCTCCCTGGCAATCCTTTCTCTCTCTCCCCCCCTCTCTCTCTCTCTCTAAAAAAAAAAAAAAAAAGAAAAAAAACTCGCTGATAAATGTTATGAAAGGGTAACTTTATTAGACATTAAGTGTATCCAGATGGCATGAAAGTAAGGTGAGGATCAGAGCTCTGGAGATTGTACATTACAGGTAAGATTTACCTTCAGTTATTAGCCAAATCACAACAATGGTGGTATAGATTAAGCATGGAAGAGAAATTGTGGTTAGTGAAGAAGGAAGGGGGGGAAAAAGGTATAAATCATCTCAAAACTGCTCTCATTGGGTTTTTAAGGTAATGTATTGGTCTAACATACCTTCCTTTCCATCATGGGGAGATATTGGTAACTTATAATAGGAATAAATGACATGATACATAAGTTTTTTAGAAGTTTTTTTTTACAACCAGCATTACTAAAAGTCGTTTATTTCTTTAAAAGAAGAAATTGATCCTCCTTCCCTCCCTTCTTTCTTTCCTTTCTCCCAAGGTAAACCACAAGATTTTGTTTAATTCATATTTGGAATAATATAAAGTCAGTGGATGATTGAAGAATTAGTAAGGGCTAATAAGTTATAAGAACCACTTATCTCAGACACTGTTGAGACAGTGTCTCAACAACTTGTTGCCACATTATTTTGCAGAAGCAAGTGATTGGGGCCTGTGGTTGGCCAGTTAATGAAGATAGTTGGTTAGGCATAGAATCATGGGAAGATACTTCTGTTTTAACTTAAAAATGTTCAATTTGATCTACACATATAATATATATGTGTGTGTGTGTATATATTTGCATATATAATTGGATTAAAATACACATATATATACATAAATGTGAGTGTGTGTGTGAGAATCACTCTTACCGGACTCGACTGTTTCCTTCCAGTCTTCCACAGTTATTTTGCCTACACCTGATCCAGCAGCAATGCTTAAAAACGGACATACTTTTACTGAGGTTTCAAAAGCATTCTGCTTCATAGATTAAATAATTATTAAGTCAAACAGATTGTTATCAAGAGTAAATAAGTGTATTTTTCTTTAAAAATGCTCGTCTGTTAGGGGGCGCCTGGGTGGCGCAGTCGGTTAAGCGTCCGACTTCAGCCAGGTCACGATCTCGCGGTCTGTGAGTTCGAGCCCCGCGTCGGGCTCTGGGCTGATGGCTCAGAGCCTGGAGCCTGTTTCCGATTCTGTGTCTCCCTCTCTCTCTGCCCCTCCCCTGTTCATGCTCTGTCTCTCTCTGTCCCAAAAATAAATAAACGTTGAAAAAAAAAATTAAAAAAAAAATGCTCGTCTGTTAAAATTAATCACTACAAGAGATGGTGTCTTAGCAACTTCATATCTGAGAAGAATTACTTACCAAAAGTGATGAGCGTAGTGACTAGAACTGATTTCCAGCACCAAATAGTACCCTGGGCTATTAGTTACACCCCTTTAAGGGAGTCCTCCACTTGATGCTTAATCAGTATTAATGAGTCGATCGACCCCTGTCCTAAATTGCTCACCTGCAGTTATATGTGCGTATTTTCCTATCTTATTCATTCTGCCGATATCATTGAGTTGCTTCTGTGTGCCTGCCTAGAATATGGTGTGGAAACGCAGAGATCCTACCTGTGTGTCCCCAAAGCCAAGTGGTAAAAAGTGTTTTGAGAAGGAAGTGTGGGGTCCGTTTGTCCAGTGCTGCAAGGAGATTCAGTAAGGTGAGACCAGAGACATGACCTTGGGATTTGGCAGCTAGGGGGTCGTAGGTGACCTGAGCGAACCATTCGCAGTGAAGTCGTGGAGCTGATTGGGGGAAACTGGGAAGGTAAGAACTGGTGAAGGGGAATTTTCATTGTGAAGAGGAGCAGGGAAATGGGCCAGTGGCTGGGAGTCGTTTGTGAACTAAAGAGCTGTTTGTTTCTGTAAAATTGAGAAGATGCTAGTGTGTGTTTGTACGTTACTACAGATGATCCAGCAGAGAGGGGTAAATGGATGGTACTGGAAAGAGAGAGGTAATTGCAGAAATGGGTGAGACCCACAAGGTGGGGAGGTGTTAGCTTTGGAACGAGTGAAAGAGCTTCACCTTCTTTGCAGGCTTATGACAAAAGCTGCATAGGTCACTGGGTAGATTTGGGAGTTCAATGGTAGGTATTGAGGAGTTTTGACAAAAGAGAGAAAGAAGTTGTACACAAAGGGAGTGTTGAGTGCCCATTTGATATTCGTGGACATAGATGGTAAGTGTGTGTGTGTGTGTGTGTTTCTGAGCAACTTTTGGCTGTTTAGGGGCAGGCATGGAGAAGGTGTTGCTGGAGTTTGTGCTTTACCAGTGCATACGGTAAAGGGAGAGATAGGAGCAGGAATTAAGGGTGGATCTGGAATAGCCATACCTTATGTGGGTTTGTTCCAGGTCCCTTGAGCTCTAGAAACCATATATGTAAAGCAACAAACACCTACAAGTCTACTTGACTTCCTGCTTTTTCTGTCTCTAATGGCTTTAATAAACAGCTTGTCACCTGCTCTAGAAATTTCTGTGAGTCTCAGTTTTGATCTCTCTTTTCTCCCTCTGACAATTGTGGGTTTTTCTTTTTAGGAAACTCTTCAGAGTTAGAAATGGCAGTATCCACCAAATCAACTGCCTCTATCACTGCTTCCAGTGCCTGTGTTCAGATGTCACCTGCTCCATTAAAGTAGCTCCCTGAAGGCCATCAATACTTCTTCCACAGTGTCCCCAAATCATTGTTTGAAGCATAGGACTTTTCTTCTTGATCTTTTGAATAATTAGCTTAAATGACTGGCAGCTGCCAAACAGATAAAATCCAGACTTTTTAGTGATACGTACAGGGCAGCTCAAAATGTCTCCAACCTAAATTATTCCCTGTATACCCTCTCCAGACACCCAAGCTGATTGTTGTGGTCCAAGCATATCTTTGTCAGGTTGTTCTTGCTGTCTGGGATATCCACCTTGCTGTTGCTACCTTCACTCCCATTGTTCCTCATCTGCCAGTGAAAACAACATGTTTAATTCTCTGGGAATCCTACCCTTGTTTTCCTGTCAGGATTAATTGTTCCCTATCCATACTAAACTAAGATTTTTGAAGGGTGTGGCTGTATTTTTCATCTTTGCTTCCCCTAGCACATCTAACACTTATCAGCCATTTCATAAATACTTGTTGAATCATATTGGTTTAGGATTTTGTGTGTGTGTGTGTGTGTGTGTGTGTGTGTGTATATATATGTATGTATACATATATATGTTTAAATTTATTTTTGGGGGAGAGTGCAAGTAGGGGAGGGGCAGAGAGAGGGGGATAGAGGATCCAAAGCAGGCTTTGGGCTGACAGGCTGACAGCAGTGAACCTGATGCAGGGCTTGAACTCCTGAACTACAAGATCATGACCTGAGCCGAAGTCCGATGCTCAACTAAACTGAGCCACCCAGGTGCCCCCAGAATTATATTTTTAACTTGCCCTTAAAAATCACTTTTAAAAAGTTTAATGATATTTCACTAACATATTACCTTAAAAAACTTATTTTAGCGTTTATTTTTGAGAGGGAGAGAGATGAGTGTGAATGGGGGAGGGGCAGAGAGAGAGGGAGACACAGAATCCAAAGCAGCTCCAGGCTCTGCACTGTCAGCCCAGAGCCCGACATGGGGCTCAAGCAGTGAGGTCATGACCTGAGCTGAAGTCAGATGCTTAACCGACCAAGCCACCCAGGTGCCCCAACATATTCCCTTTTAGAAATAACTTTTCAATAACCTCCGATTTATTGAAATTTTGGTTAGGAAAAGAATGAGGCTGTACCATAATGGAAGTAAGGAGTCTGGGGGGACGCTCATGAGAACTTGGTACTGGCCAGTTTGTGCAGGAGTGCAGAAGGGGCAAAAATGGTATCTTGTAGGACATCATTTTGCTTACTGCATTAGGTACAATTAGTTTTGGTTGTATAAAACAATTGCATAAACACAGCAGGACCTACTTTTTTTGTCACCTAAAAGAACCCTAAAGGTAGATGGTCCCTGATGGTCTGGTGGCTCCTCAGTGTGAAAAGGTTACAGGCTTTCATCCTTCTTTCCAAAACCTGTGTGTGCACCTAGCTTCCACTTTCAGCATCAGGTCAGACCACAAGGTGGCTGCTAAATCACACCTGTCATGTCTGCAGCAGGAGCTAGAAGAGGGGAGGGAAGGCAGGAGAACAAAAAAAGGTTAACTTCTATCCGAATTGGATTTCTTGAAACAATGTTTCTTTTTATGTTACATTGTCCAGAGGTACTTAACATGATCACTTCAGGTTGCCCAGGAGCCTAAGACAAGTAGTCTTTTATTCTGTGATGTAATGCGCCCACTAAAAATAATAATATGTCTTTATTTAAAAATAAATAAGCACAGAACCTGATATGGGGCTCAAACTCACGAACTGTGAGACCATGACCTGAGCTGAAATCAAGACTAAGCCACCCAGGCACTCCTAAAAATATCCTTCTAAGAAGAAGGAGGAGAATGGATGTTGGAGTGGATAATCAATACTTTCTATTACACTTGCTTTCCAGTTTCCCTTCTTAGTTTGTTCATTATCTTTCTTTTCTACATCATTCTAACCCCTCAGCCCTAGGATCATACTCTTCATCAGCTTACCCACACTGCTTCGGGTCTTACATCACCTATAATTTCTACTTGTCATATCTAAAGTTGACTTGAGTCCAGGTATTCCCATGACACACACAGATAAGGTAAAAAATATATATTAAAGATTTTAAGACAATGTTGGGAAGGAGTTCCAAATAAGGCAAATAAAATTATGAAACAAATGTGAGCTTGGTTTGACTACAGTTGATAATATTGAAGGGAGAGTTTAGTTGCAGTTTATCTAAACATATCCTGCGTTAAATTTGAAATAAGGTGGAGGTGTAAATTGATGGAATAGATTGAGATGTGTTAAAGATCCAGTGGGATATATTAAAATGTTCCCCCTTCAGGTACTAGTTGTATTTTCTGCTTCAGCATGAAATGTCTTCATCCTGGAAAGCTAACATGACTTTGAGCATCTTTTAGAGCAGCCTTACCCTGTTTAAATCATATTCTGATGGGATACCTGATGCACAGAGCAAAACAGATCTCTAGAGAGGGAGTTCAATTGCTGGATCAAGTTGGGAATTTGGTTGCCATAACGACAGCTTCACAGATACGCTGCACGTGTAAGTGCAGGCTTTCACAGTCCTTGGGAAACTGGCATTGGTAGTGTCTTAACAAAGTAAGTCACCTTAAAGAGAAGGACTCTGATGTTTTTGGCTGTAGTAGTACAATTGATAGGTTATCCAGGTCATCTGATGCTTGAAATCTTCAGTCAGGGAATTTGTCATTTGTGATCCTTGGTGTAAATGACTGTGAGTTCACTCTAGAGTTTCTTTTTAGTGATGTTTGGATTTCTCTTGCAAAAGCAAATACAGTATTTCATAAAGGTTTTAAAGTCTGATGTGTGTGTCAATAAAATACTGTATTTTTCTCTGTAAAAAACTGGATTTACTTATCTGATGCTAAGTGGAATGGAACCCGCAACCCATGTTTGTGCCATGGTCATTTTGGGGGAGGCTTGGTGTGGAGGGATGTGTGAACTACCATTTCACCTGTTTGAATTCAAATTGCCTTTAAATATCTATCAACTATATTTATTTTTATAAAATGCTTATTTATTTATTTTTGAGAGAGAGATCATGGATGTGCATGGGAGCGAGAAGGGGGCAGAGAGAGAGAGAGGGAGACAGAGAATCCCAAGCAGGCTTTGACATGGGGCTCGAATCATGAACTGTGAGATTATGACCTGAGCCCAAATCAAGAGTTGACTGCTTAACCAACTGAGGCACCCAGGCACCCCTAAAAAAATTTTTTTTAAATGTTTATTTTTGACAGAGAGAGAGAGAGAGAGTGAGAGCGTGAGCAGGGGAGGGGTAGAGACAGGGGGAGACACAGAATCTGAAGTAGGCTCCAGGTTCCAAGCTGTCAGCACAGAGCCCAACTCAGGGCTTGAACTCACAAACCTCAAGATCATGATCTGAGCTGAAGTAAGACCCTCAACCTACTGAGCCACCCAGGCGCCCCCCCACCCCGGCCTATTTTTTTTTTAATAAGAAGCATACTTTCGCTATTGGGAAGACCAGCAGAAAATAAGAGTGTTATTAGTAAGAGAAAGATTGTGATATGAAGCAAATCATACATGGTGAAATTGGAATATTAAAATAAAAACTTCCAGTTAATCATAGTTCAGGGTCCCTTTATTTTATTTAGTTATAAGTTAAATTATATATATATATATATATGCATAAAAGACTACAAAATCATATATTAAAGAAAATGACTTGATTCTATTATTTATTTATTCTATTATCCTAGTTGATTTTTTAACGTACTGAAAATTGTTTAAAAGTACTTCAAGAATTAAGAAATATACTCTCAGCTATTATTTCATTTTATTTCATGTATTATCTTTATATTAGAATTTAAATGAATGTAATGTGTGCTTAAAAACTACCTTCCATATTTATTACTGATAAGAATATTGAGCTGTAAGTTCAAAATATTAAAAAAAATTTTATTTCCTTTTGTGTTTCTTATCTTGTCACATATCTGTGGCTTTATAGAGGTTATGTGTTTTTTGCAATGAAATATAAGATAATTTCTAGTATTTCATGTTCATATGTTATAGATCTATATAAACATTAAGTAAGTGTATTTTCTTAGTTGTTTGGTTATATGGATTTTTTTTGAGTTATATTTAAAGGATTATTTTTACTTTGTCTTTTATTGATGTCTTTATGTTTTATAGCTATAAACTGCTTAGTTTATCAGCTTTATTAAGATAATGTTTATTTCTTAATATAAACATCTTCAGATAATTTAAAATATTGAGGCAGTGGTCAAATTCTGTCAAACATTTTCCTCTGGTTTATTTTTGTTATTTTTTGCTTTATTAAGATGAATTTAGAAAACCATCTTAAAGTATTTATACTTTAGTTTTACAAATAGAAAAACTACGAGTATTTCATTTTCATCATTCTTAATCATATATAATACATGATATACCTATGTCTATACCTATATATGTTCTTTATTTATATATCTATATGTATATATTGCAGAGGTCTGCTGCCATGATAGGTTATATAGTCTAAAGGAATAATTCCTTGTTATTCAGAATCTTGAGACCACTTCAGTTTACCCCTTTGTCATCTGATCTTGATTTTTAACTGACATAATTTTGGAAATACAGAATGAAGAGTTAATTGTGAATAGGGTTTTCTAGGTTTTATAATCATTATCCCATTTAAGTGAATTTTTTTTTTTTGGAAGTATGACTGACATCTATTAAGTGAACCTTAAAAAACTGTTATATATAAATTTGTGTATGGAAACATCCCTCTGGCTAAAGCAGAGGTATTTTTCATTGATTATCTATGTCAGAGTATAAAGTAATTATAGTTCTTCAAAAACAGTAGAGAAGAACTGTCTGATACCTACTACAGCCTGAGAAGTATGAATTTTAATTTTTCTAAGAATGTGCTTGTGGGACAATAAGACACTGGATTAGAGTCCTCATGTTTGGCAATAAAGATGGTGAGAAGATAAAATACAAGATTATGAAATGTAACTGACCAAGACAGAGGTTTCTGAAGTGGGCTAGTTAGTAGATTCACCTGGCTGAATGGGTAAAATGGGTAAAATACTGAGACCCAGGCCTAGAGATTTTCCACTACAATCTGTATTGGACCAATACTGAGACCCAGGCCTAGAGATTTTCCACTACAATCTGTATTGGACCATGCCACTCTCATTTTCAAAGTTTACAAGCAAGTGGTCAGTCAGATGTGAACTGAGAGGCTGAGCTAATGACTATGAGACTGATGTGTAGCCACTGAAGTTTTTTTTTTTTTTTTTAAGTTTATTTAGACAGAGAGAGACAGAGCATGAGTGGGGGAGGGGCAGAGAGAGGGAGACACAGAATCTGAAGCAGGCTCCAGGCTCTGAGCTGTCAGCGCAGAGCCTGATGGTGGGGCTCGAACTCACAGACCACGAATCATGACCTGAGCCGAAGTTGGACGTTCAACCGACTGAGCCACCCAGGCATCCCGATGTGTAGCCACTGAAGTTTTAAGATCAGTAGAATGGGAAGATAGTGGAAGATTGGCAAAGTTGGAACCAAGACAGGAATCCTATCTCAGTAGCCTTGGTGTGTCAAAGCTAAGGGCCTGACTAGTATTTTCAGGGAAATAGAAGATGATGGGTCACATGTCAGTGTAATTTAGAAGGACTAATTGACGAAATTTAGGGACTGAAATTACAGACAAGGGACAAGTTGGAGTAAAAGATGATTCCAATGCTTGGAACTTGCATGTCTGGTAGTGTGATGCCTTTGCCAGCTATAACCAAATCTGGAGGGAATGAAGCTGGTGGAGATCAGAGTTAAATATATTTGGTATTAGGCCTGTTGTGGTACATGCTTTGACAGACAGGGGGAGCCACAGGAGGTGTGAGGAGAACCTGGGCATTGAGTCACCTGAAACGCTTTGGAGATGGGGTAGTGTAGGTGTAAAGGTAGGTAAATAGGGAGAATACAGAAACAAAAATGAGATTCTTATAAGGTCAGAAGGCTACAGGGACAGAATTTGACAACTAAGATACTGCTTTGCTGCCCATTTTCATGCAGAATTATCTCATGTCTTGTTTTAAGCAAGCTATGCAACATATTGCCAATTCTCATTAAATGGTTGTCGGATTTCATAAATTCTATTGAACTTTGTAAATGAGGTAGTTTTAGTCTTTTGCAAAACATAATTTGAAAATGATGGTTTAGGTTCCTTCCAGTTTTCTGGATGTTCTGTCAACATTCATGAACATCTTTTGTATGGACGTATGTTTTTATTACTTTTTGAATACCTAGGGGTGAAATTGCTGGGTTATATGGTACATGTATGTTTAATTGTATAAACAAGTGCCATGCTGTTATGTATAATAGCTGTAACATTTTGCATTCCCAACAGCTTATGAGAATTCTGGTTGCTTTACCTCTTCCCCAACTCTTGGTATTGTCAGTCTTTTTAAAATCAGCTTGTCCATGTCCAAAGTTTGTTAGGATTTGATTGGATTTGCACTGAATCTAAAGATCAATTTGGGAAGATTTACTCTCAGTAAGATTGAGCCATCCAACCTGGTATATGTCATAATTTAAATCTTCTATTATTTCCCTTTGCATGGTTAAATAACTCTTTTTGTAATTGTTTGTGTATAGGTCATATATGTCTTCATTAAATTTATTCCTAAGTATTTTACTAATTTAAAAAAATTTTTTAATGTTTATTTAATTTTGAGAAAGAGCGAGAGAGAGTGCACGAGCAGGGGAGGGGCAGAGAGGGAGACACAAATTCCGAAGCAGGCTTCAGGCTCTGAGCTGTCAGCACAGAGCCGGACGTGGGGCTTGAACTCATGAACTGGGAGATCATGTCCTGAGCCAAAGTCAGCCGCTTAACCAACTGAGCCACTCAGGCGCCCCTAAGTATTTTATTTTTGATGATAAGTAGTAGGTTTTTACTAGTTCAGTCTATAAGGGAGGATCTGAAACAGGTTAAACAATATTTTCAGAGTTGTCTACTTATTGGTAGAATTAGAATAATTAGTTATAAAACAAACTAAATATGGCTTTTGAGAAATGTCCACATTTTATTCAGATGAATTAGATTATTTGACATTTTATTACTTGATGTCTTTCTAAGAAGTTACATATATTTATGGGCTTATGCTTTTCCTTTCTTGTAAATGTGTTTTTTTTTTTTTAACTTCTAAGAATTTTATGAATGCGGTATTATTTGAGTGACCCCTGAACTATTCATTTTTAGGTCCTGTCTTTCAAGGACATGCCTCCTATTTCAACTTCATTTCTGGTATATGGCAGATTTGGGGGAGGTTAGTGGCTAGGTTTTGGTGCCATTTATGTAGCCTTTAAAGAATATCAGATGCCTGGTTGCCAATATTTGAGATCTTACTTGATTTTTGAGATCATTTCAGTTTCTTGCTGGTGAGGGGCCAGTTTGAATCATTCATTTGAATTCATCTACCATTTTTCTCATTAACAAGTTACATAGATCTGTTTGGTGATTTCTTAATGTAATTGTTCATTTTACCTCTTTAACGAATTTTATGAAAATTAGGTCATTTTTAGATAAGATGTTAGGGCTAAGCTTCCTTGTCTCTTCAACTCATACATGATGAGCTTTGCACAGTGAAATGGTGAACATTTCACAAAGGCCTTTTGGATAAGGCATGTCTACATGCTGAAGGGGAAAGCTGTTATGGACCATAACTTTTATACAAACTGATCAGCTGCCATCTGTGTACAAAGCACTGTGATCAGCAGAGACCTGTTTGTGCCTCTGTGTAGACTGATAGCAGCAGATCAATTTAGCTGAGCTGTTCTGTAGCAGTTGGGTCACGAGGACATAGACACTACCAAAGTGTAGTCATCATCACAGCACTGTCCTTTGCTGGTTTAGATTGTGGCAAGAGAGAAAAACTGCTTGCTCTCTTCACCCCAGTACAGCTGAGGTAAGATCCACCTTTTTTCTCTTGAAGGGATAAGCAAGACCAAAAGCAGCCTCTTTCAACTTTTCCCACGTTGTTTTGGTTTAAAAGTATGCTAGTTTTTTCCCATGATAATCCCTCAAGCCAGGTATACAATTCAGCATCCCTTTGGTGGAGAGCAATGTGTATAGTACAGCTTAGATAAATTCTAATAACAAAATTGCATTGCTGAGCACATCTAAACATTTGACCTTGGAGACTCATAGGAGAGCAGACATTGCAGATTTCCCTACTTGCCCTTGACTTACAAGAGGGTAGATAATGAATTAATAGAAATTGATAAAAGAGCATCTGTCAGGCAGCCGCTGAGGTCATGAGGCTGGTATGCGGAAACAGTGCCCATACAACATGCGTAACACATAACTGCAGCCAGGAGGGGTGGGTGGGTCATTGAAGCAGGAAATTAGCCTTCAGAAGGAATGTTGGCTTTCTGCACGAGCTACAGCCGCATGGACTCACTGAGAGAAAACACACAGGGAAATGGGGAGTGCTCATTGCCGCAGAGAAAAGAGCTCAGATAGAAGGTGGCAGTGCTATTGCTGTTATTGGTGCTTCAAAGATTTTGAAGACAGTGCAGGTTAGATTTTTTGTTCTTAAAGGAATTAAAATGTTAATAGTGTAAATACCAAATGTTTAGTACTTCTCCCATAGTTAAATAGACAACAGGCTACTGAGGAATGAACAGAGAGGAGAAAACACAGCTTATGAGGCCTTCGCTTGTAATTTTTTTCTTGTGCTCTCTTTTAAGCAAAGGTTAAATGTTGAGATTCGTGGTGGAGCAACCCACCTCTGTTAATTTGTGCAGGGTGATGATTGTTAGAAAATTTATTTCTAAATGAGCCTTGAAAGAAATTGAGAGACTTGTAAGTGTGTATTTAGTTTTCTCAAATAGTTATTTCTGAAATAGGATCTTGTTAAAGGCCATGCTTTAGAAACAGTTGGTAATTTACACACACATGTAACTTATATGTAGTATACTTGGTGTGTGTATGCTTTTGTTTTAAATACTTGTAACCTTTTTTTTTCCCTTTTGGTTAAACTAATGAGCGAGGACAATATTTTAAAAGCTGAAATGCATTTTTATGGTAATTTTTCAGATCATGTTCCTTTTATACTTATATCAAAATTTACTCTTGTTATTCTACTGAATGAGAATGGGATAGACGACATCAGCAGTTACTTGTTAGATTTTTTTTCCCCTCTAAAGTTAATTGCTATCCTTCTATTTAAAGGCAGTGTCATATGAATACACACACACACATATATATATAACACATATATATAACACACACATATGTGTGTGTGTGTGTGTGTGTGTGTGTGTGTGTGTGTGTGTATATTTGGTGAGCCCTAAATAAGTAGATTGATTTTGATTTAGGAGCATCAGTTCAGTCATTTTATTTAGATTCTTAAGGAGAAAAGTGACATTTAGTAACTACTTATCATTGTCCAGAAATAAGGTATGAAAAATTGGTGTTTTTAAAGTATTACATTTTAAATCATTTTATAAATTGGGAATGCCCACCAGCATAATCTCAGTTTGATTGCTGTGTATTCCCTCACTGGGTATAGCCTGACATGAACAAGTTTACATTCCAATACTGAGGAATTGCATTCCACTGGGCAGTTCTGACGTACAACAAGAATGTGGAGGCCCATACAAAGGGCAAGTTTGGGGACACTGATAGAAGAAGCTTCTGTGTTCAGCAACTGCCTTTCGTGGAAACTTACACTGGTGTAAAGTACTCTTGACTCCACTTGGGTGGGGAAAATGTGGTCACAGAAAGTTAGGACAGGACAGCCGAACCAGAGAAAGATCCTGCAGTACCCTGCCTGGGGTATCATTACCAAAGGTATTTATGAAAACTAGGTAAGACTTTGTATTTTCAAACATTTGTGCTTTCTTATTGTGGGTCTTGAACTTGAAAGACAGTTTATCAAGCTATTAAAATTGTGTCTATTTTACGTTATGTAGAAGACTAATTGATTTTAGTAATTTTTGTCTGAATATTTTTAGTCCTGTAAAGTCATTGCATTTTGCACCTGTAAGAAATATTGAAGTTAGCTTACTTCAATTTTACAACAATTTGTAATTCTTCATTTAAAATTTTTTCTGTACAAAAACTTAATGAGGATGAAAATCTGGATTGTTAAATGGTTTTTGGAACAACCATTCCTAAATTAGTTGTACTTAGGGAATATGAGCATTTAGGAATAACCTTGTTATGCTGTAAGTGGTCTTTATAGCAATCATTTGTGTGAATTTAACATTTTTTTTTTTTTTATAGCTCAGAGAACCAATATATCGACCAAAAGTAAACCTGCGTTCCTTTTAGTTGTCTTTTATAGTTGTTTAATGTAAGATTATAAGGACATTCTGAAATTACATTGAGGTTAATAGTTGAAAGCCAAACTGTACAGTGTATTTATACAGAACAGTTTTAGAAGGATTTAAAATAGGCTCTAGTAATTAACTTTTCTTACGATGTAGAACGAGAAAACTGTCAGCATTCTTAAACCACATACAGCATACTTCTTCATATCTCCCTATCTCTTTCTTTCTGACTTTATAGCCTCTTGTGAAAGGCTGGTTGGTATCTAGTATAGAAAGGGCGAACAAGTTTTTAAATATTCAGGCCCAGTCTCATTGATAACTGTTACCTACATCTTTCTTGCTTTTGAAAATTATTATACATATGTATTTGTATTTATGTGTTTATTTTTTTTTTTTCAACGTTTATTTATTTTTGGGACAGAGAGAGACAGAGCATGAACGGGGGAGGGGCAGAGAGAGAGGGAGACACAGAATCGGAAACAGGCTCCAGGCTCTGAGCCATCAGCCCAGAGCCCGACGCGGGGCTCGAACTCACGGACCGCGAGATCGTGACCTGGTTGAAGTCGGACGCTTAACCGACTGCGCCACCCAGGCGCCCCATGTATTTATGTGTTTATATAGAAAGACTGAAATTATTAAAAGAGAGGAATTATTTTTTTTAAATAATTTTAATTCAAGGTTTAAAAATAAGCAATGTCACTTTAAAAATTAAGAAGTCTAAACTTCAAAAATATCATTGTTTATCATGGCATGTGGTATTATGAGTGCCGTTTCAAAGAAGCAGATGTTCTACTAGTTGAAGTTCTGGCAGCAACTGCCTGGAGAAGCTTGGTTTTTATAGATTTGACATTCAGATCTTGGCCTATTCCAGGGTAACCCTCAAGCTCTTGATGGTCATTTGTAATTTTGCTGAATTTGAATTGCCTTCTGAATTACAAAAGCTGATTTGTCTTTTTCACTCAACTAGGCAGTGAGTGAGCCTAGCCAATCTCTGAGAATCTATCTTGTAATCAACTTCTGCTCTCCACTTGTCATTGGGTTTATGCTTTATGGGTAAATATGATACAGTATGGCAATATTCCTTAGGAGGTCTGGGAGTTATTCCTCATAAATGGCAAGCTTACCAAAGACTAGAGTTTATGTTATTGAATGTGGAAGAGGGCTATAGCAGAAAGCAAGAGAAAGGGCAAGGTCAGTGAAGTATGACAGAATCCTGTATTATGGAATCTGATTGTGATTTCAGGCATCTCATTTAACCTTCCCTTAGATAGGTTGGCTTAGTTTCTTCAATTGTGAAATAAAAATGGAACTAGAGAGGCAGTTCTTACGGGGTGAGTAGGAATGCATTGGTCACATGTATTATCACCTGAGGGCTCTATATAAAATACAAATGTTTGAGGACCTTTGAAAATAGTACCTTGGATTATGGCTGAAGAAAAAAATGCCAAGAAACCCTGTGCTATAGGATTTTCTAAGTTTTGTTTTTTTGTTTTTGTTTTTTTAGTCTCTGAAATTCTACAAATCTATTTTGGTTTTGATGTACCATTGTAGGAAGCAAATATGACAGTCTTTTTATTAAACTCATGGTACTCACTCTTCTGTCTGTATTCACAACTTCCCTGTGACTCATCTTTTGCAGAAGATACATAAATTCTTACATGCAAACTATATAAGAACAGGGGCTTATATTTAGTGAGTGTTTTATAAGCTCTGTATTGATCACAAAGTTTATTTTGATTCTGCTATATGGGTCCAGTGAGTATTTGGAAGAGGAATAGGAAGCCGAATTGTGGAGATGGGGCTGGGGTGGCAGTACCCTCAAATTTATGGCTAGCAGTAAAATAAAAATAGGGTTAATGCTGGATGAAAGAAGAATGTAGGTAGTACAACTGACTCTTCAGAAATATTTCAGTGACACTTATTTGCCTTCTCCCCATTTCTTCCTAGTTCCACTTTCACTCACAACTTCTCTCACTTCATTGCTAATTAATGTAGAAAAGAGGTCAGTCCCAGGCCTGTCATTGGTATAATTCGGTCATCAAGGTTAACTCTTTCTTTGTCTCTAAGATTTGCTATTATGTGATCAAAGTGGTATCTCTACATTTTCTTATTCAAGTCCCAAATTTTTGCCAAGAAACCCAACCTTTTTATCCTTACATAAAATATGCCATTTGTTTGTTTGTTTGTTTATTTATTTATTTATAATCTCTACATCCAACATGGGGCTTGAACTCACAACCCCAAGATCAAGAGTTAGATGCTCCTCTGAGCCAGCGAGGCACCCCAGCTATTTTAACTATTTAAGGTGTATGACTCAATGGCATTAATTACAATCATACTTGTGCAACTGTCACCACTACCTGTTTCCAAAATTTATGTTCCACAGCTCTGAACAGAACCTCTGTAACCATTAAGCATTCCTACAACCCCCAATAATCTATAGTGCACTTTCTGTCCTTATGAATTTTCCTGTTTTATATATTTCATATAAGTAGAATCTTACAGTATATGTCATTTTGTGACTGGTTTGTTGCACTTAGCACGATACTTTCAAGGCTTATGCAGGCTGCAGCATGTATCACAACTTCAGTCCTTTTAATGGCTGAATAATATTTCATCACATGTGTTTATCACGTTTTGTTTACATATGTTTAATATGTTGATGAACATTTGTGTTGTTTATACCTTTTGGCTATTGTGAATAATGCTTTAGTGAACTTGAATGTACACATATCTGTTTGAGTCCTTGTTTTCAGTACTTTTGAGTGTTTATCTAGGAGTGGAATTGCTGTGTCATATGGTAATTCTCTGTTTAGCTTTTTGAGGAAGCACCAAACTGTTCCACAAGGGCTGTACTACTTTATACTCCTACCAGAAAAATATAAGAGTTCCAAGTTCTCTGAATCCTCTTTAAAACTTGCTATTTTTTTTTTTTTAATTATAACCATATTAGTATCTCATTCACATCTATCATCAGGTGTGAATTGGTATCTCATTGTGGTTTTGATTTGCTTTTCTTTAATGATTCAGAATGTTGATCAGCTTTTCATGTGTTTATTGGCCATGTGTATACCTTCTTGGAAAAATGTCTAGTCAGGTACTTTGCTCATTTTTTAATTAGGCAAATCTAATTTTTTAATTAGTCTTTGTTGTTGAGTTGTAGAGGTTCTTTATATATTCTGTATATTAAACACTTCTCAAATGTATTGTCGCAAATACTTCCTCCCATTCTGTAGATTGTCTTTTCAGCTTCTTGATAATGTCCTTTGATGCACACAAGTTTTTAATTTTCCTTTTGCTTCTTGTGCTTTTAGTGTCATATTTAAGAATCCATTGCCAAACCATAAAACAGACTCTAAACTATAAAGAACAAACTCCCGGTTGCTAGAGGAGAGGTGGGCAGGGGGATGTGTTAAATAGGTGATGGGTATTTAGGAGGGTTGTGATGAGCACTGTATGTATAAGTGATGAATCACTAAATCCTACACCTGAAATTACTACTACACTGTATGTTAACTGACTGGAATTTAAATAAAAACTTGGAAGTAAAAAAAAAAAAAAATCCATTGCCAGATCCAATGTCATAAAGATTTATCCCAGTTTTTTTTTTTGTTTTGTTTTTTTGTTTTTTTTTTCCTAAGAGTTTTGTGGTGTGGGCTTTTTAAATTTAGGTCAGTGATCCATTTTCAGTTAATTTTTATATGTGGTGAGAGGTATGGGTTCAACTTCTTTTTTTCTACGTGGAAATACAGTTGTCCCAGCACATTTGTTGAAGGGACTGTTCTTCCCTCATTGACTGAGCTTGGCACCCTTGTCAGTATCACTTAGCTATAGATACATGGGTTTATTTCTGGACTCTCAATTTTGTTTCATTGGTTTATTCGTCTGCACTTCAGCCAGTACCACACTATTTTGATAACTATAGCTTTGGTGTAAGTTTTCAAATCAAAAGTGTGAGTCCTCCAACTTTGTTCTTTTTCAAGTCTGTTTTGGCTAAGTAGGCCCGTTGCAATTTTATTTGCAAGAATTTGAAGATTGGCTTTTTGGGATTTTGATAGGGATTGCGTTGAATCTATAGATCGCTTTGTGTAGTCTCTTATAAGACTTAATTAATAATAAAAAAAGAATGCATTTGATAGGACTAATTGTCCATTTCTGCAGTGGTACCAAGAAGCATTTGGAACAGAATACAGTCACATAGCTTTGAAATAATCCTTACCGATTTATGACTTTTCTTTCTTTCTTTCTTCCCTCCCTTCCCTTCCCCTCCCCTTCACTCTTTCTTTTAAATTTCTTACTTTTCTTGAAACCCTTAAGGATTATAGGTAGTTGCCCATGTTCTTATTTAATTTGTATCATTTATAAATTTTCTTAAATCATAATTTTAGAAACATTTAACTTTCCAACTTTCAGCTGCTATTAGTAAGACTGAAGAAGTGTTTAAATTTGTGCCTCTGATCTTACAAAAAGTCCTTTGGAATTCCTTAATTTTTTTGTTGGAAACTTTTCAGTTCTGTGTTTTTCCCCTTAGAAACTTTGCTAGGAGAATGCTATATCATAGGTTTTACATGGTTTGCTATAAGAGTAGGTATAGTAATTTCCATTTTTAAAAATTGCTTCCTAGTGTATTCATCATTTTGAGGTTTTTGTGTACTATTTATTTATTATGTTAGCACTTACTGTGCTAATGCTTTAAAGATGTCTAGATTTCATGTATGTCTTTTAACTAAAACATGAGAACCCCTTATTGTTTAATGTCATATTAAATGGTGTATGTATTTGATCTGTTTTCACAAAGGATATTTCATTGTATAGAGTGGGTCCTCTGATTACTGCTTTCTTGCACTCACATAAAACTAAAAAATGAAATGTCTTGTACTTTATTCTTACTGACTTTGTTTTGTGTTTTACTGTCTAAACATCTATGTCATTTGCTGCCTGCAGATTTCTTTCCATTTCTTTCCACTAAATCATCTAAAATATTTTAAAGAACTGATCTCAATATCATCTAGGGTGGAGCTTATATGTTGCTATCTGGTGTCCTTTTTTAGCTCTATACTTATGTCTCAGAACTGAGTATTTATTTATTTATTTATTTATTTAATTTATTTATACATACATTTATTTCTGAGAGACAGAGATAAGCATGAGTGGGGGAGGGGCAGAGAGAGAGAGGGAGACACAGAATCCGAAGCAGGTTCCAGGCTCTGAGCTGTCAACACAGAGCCTGTTGCGGGGCCTGAACCCACGCACCACAAGACCGCGAGATCATGACCTGAGCTGAAGTCGTACGCTTAACCGACTGAGCCACCCAGCGCCTCTATTTTTATTTTTTTAATGTTTATTTATTTTTGAGAGAGAGAGTGAGTGAAAGAGTGTGTGAATAGAGGAAGGGTAGAGAGAGAAATAGAGACACAGAATCTGAAGCAGGGTCTAGGCTCTGAGCTGTCAGCACAGAGCCCAATGTGGGGCTCTATCCCACAAACCACGAGATCATGACCTGAGCCGAAGTCAGCCGTTCAACTGACTGAGCCACCCAGGCACCCCCAGAACTGGGTTTTTAAAACAGTATGTAGAACATGGTCTAAGATTTTTTAAAAACTTAGTAAATAATGATATTTATTTACTTTTGTTTACATATCTATTGTTTCAAAGTATCACAGAGGAAAAGCGAATGTATTTTGTGGACTTAATTTCTAGCTAGCATTTTTCAGTACTTTGTTCATCCTAACTTATAGCTTCTGGTCTGTAAGCAAAGAGTAAGTCATCTTTGCATTAGAGACAAGAGGTCTAGTCATTAGGCCTAGTATGTGCATTCATGACCTACTATTTGGCTCTTTTGAGGCTATTGTACTTCTAGGTTGTTGGCCGGGTTTGAAATCATAGATTGTTGGATAAATGAAATAATATATTCTCCTTTGCTAGAATGTGTTCTGTGTGCATTTGCCTTTTCTGCTGAGTGTATTCAAAGAATTACCTGAGGGCGAGTGTTATTTTTCCTGCAGTTCACGTATTTGTGATGGTCAGTAGAACTTGAGTCTTCTGTGGCTGCAAAGGGAGTTTCATCAGATTCTGGTGTATCTCTTTTCCCAAAAGACTCTTAAGGAGATATTTTTGAATAGCACATTTTAGGGGATGCAAACTTTTCATCTCCAAAGTAATAGTGTTTGTGCAAATGAATATGTGATTGTTGCCCTACCATAAAATTCTATTGAGCTAATGACTACTTCGTACAAGGATTTACACCTTTAATTCTGAAGTAGGGAGAGTTGTTTGTACAGAATTAGGCATAAAATAGTGACTACCATATTGTTTGTGTAGACATTACCCCTTTTGTTGCTGAAATTTGTAAGCAATTCTAACAGGTTTTTATTTTTATTGAGTATTATATACACATTGCATGCATTCTAAACTTTTTTTTTTTTACTATTTGAAATTTTAAAACAGGAAAATCATTCAATCATTATGTTTCTAAAACATTATTATTGTGTTGTCCAGTGCTGTAATTTAATAAAATAGAATAAAAATTAGAGTTACAATAGAGAACAAACTGACAGTTACCGGGGGGGTGGGTTGGGGGATGGAGGAAATGGATGATAGGGACCAAGGGGGGCACTTGTGATGAGTGCTGGGTGATATATGGAAGCAGTGAATCACTATATTGTTCATCTGAAACTAATATGACACTGTATGTTAACTAGCTGGAATTTAAATAAAAACCTAAAAAAAAGAGTTACGTAGTTGTGAGTTTCTTTAGATTTTAATGTTATTTTATTTAGAAATACACCTTAAACATATAATATATATTTTTACCTAGTCATGTAACAGGATTAAATGGGTGAAGATGGCATAAAACCTGCTACATATTTTACTAACATGTTAAGATTATTTTTTCATTTGTAGTGTATCATTAAATTATAAAGTTCATTGTAAAAAAAAATAAACTACAATCAGGTAGTTCAGAAACCAGAAAGAAATTTTTGTGTGTACTGAAGATTTTATGTCATTTTAGTGGTATTTAATTATAAACTAAGGTAAAAATATTTAAAGATTTAGGTCATTTTAACTGCACAAGAAGTAATATTCTAGATGGGTTTATTATATTTTCTTGCTAGTTTTTCCACTTAAAAAAAAGCACTCTAATATGAATGTTTGTGTATGTGTGCATGAATGTACATATGAATATTTAAATAATTTTTTCATATATATGCCACATATAGTTCTGTTTTTGATTTTTTAAGAAACAGGATTAGTTGCTTGATAAAAAAGTTCTTTGGAAGAATTTTTTTTTTCTCAAAGATAAGCTATTAAAAGTGTTTATTAAAAATGTCGATTGGAGGGAGGGGAGAATTTTGTAGTAGTAAATAGGCAGGAGTAGATGGTATATTAGAACAAGTCAGGACTACCTAGCTTCACCAGGATTTTCTCCTCATGGTTCTAGTGTGAATATAGCTATGGCAGAATCACCTGCTGCAATGTTAAGGTGGGAGTTGTCACAGATAAGGCAAAGGTGCTATATCTGAGTTCGCTAGTGAAAAGTTTTCAGGAGAAATGGGCTTGTAATATGCACATCCACTTGAATTAAGGAAAAAATCTTAAGTTGAATACCTTGTCCTTACACTTATTTCGAATAAGTTGATTTGAAAATGTAGAAAAATTTAATATAGTTTTTAGGTAAAAGAAATGCTTAACTAAGTCAATTAAATGACAGAAGAAAATTTATATGCATTTTATACTTTGTATATTTTTATAGTTTGCCATTGATTCAGTTCTCATTAGAATGTTAGAATATTCTAAATTTTCACCTAGCTGGGAATAACTTGAAACAGCCTAACATACAGACATCTGGGTGGCTCAGTTGGTTAATTGTCTGACTCTTGGTTTCAGCTCAGGTCAGGATCCGACAGTTCGTGTGTTCAAGCCCCATGTTGGGCTCTGCACTGCCGCTGTTGGTGGGGAGCCTACTTGGGATTCTCTGTCTCCTCTCCCTGCCCCTTCCTGGCTCACGTACACACGATCTCTCTCCCTCTCTCTCTCTCTCTCTCTCTCTCTCTCTCAAAATAAATAAATAAACTTTAAAAAAAAAAAAGTAAAACAAGCTAATATAAAACACATTCATACTGGTTTTCTGTTACTTACATTATTAATCTGGAAACATGATATTGGAATTTTTCAGAAAAATATATGTCTGAAATTTAAGAATTTGAATGGTTCCTGTTATTCCGTATAAATAATGGTGAAAGAGTTTCCCTTTCTCCAGTGGTTGTTTTTGTTTTTATTATTTTATTTTATTTTTATTTATTTGGAGAGTTGGCCTAAATTTTCAATTTATATTTCATAAATCTTTTTTTTTTTTCTTCCTAGTTTTGGCAAGCGTTCTGCAGGAAGCTTTAGGCGTGGCTGTGAATGCATTGTTTTAGAGCCTTCTGAAATGATTGTGGTAAGAATACTTCTGTGAAGACTTTTTTCCCCTAAAAAAAATTATAAAAATAAAAACACTTTTGCACAGTACTTATAATCATGTATTATAGATTTTATAACTTTAGATATATTTATTCCATAATTTTTATTATGAATCTGAGTTCATAGTCATAATATTGTAATTATTTATAAGATTCAATGAAATGAAAAAGATAGAAGACTCAAAAGGGGCAAGTACCTAAATGTTTTGTGCTTGAACTTTTGTTAAATCAATCTGTGATAATGCCATTTTACTTAAATTTGGGAGTGATCTTTGAATTGCAGGATTTTAGCTCTCTAAATATTAATTGGAATGAGTAAGATACTTCAAATGAATCATAGTAATATGTATTCAGGCAACAGTTAGGATAAGGAAACCAATTCCTGTTTTTTATACGTGTCTTGCAGTCTATATGTATATATTTTAAACTTTATTTTTTGAGAGAGAGTGCATGAGCAGAAGAGAGGGGTGGAGAGAGAGAGAGAGTGAGAAAGAATCTTAAGGAGGCTCCACCCCGGTGTGGAGTCTGATGTGGGGCTTGATCTCACGATGGTGCGATCATGACCTGAGCCAAAATCAAGAGTCAGACACTTAACCAACTGAGCCATCCAGGTATCCTGGTCAATATATTTTTTAAATCCTGCAATTCAGTTAAAAAGAGAAATAAAGACCTCAACAGAGTGTTTAACCAGCGTACTAGTCCCCCAGTTTTCTGGCCTAATATAGAAGATGATGGAAGCTTTTTATTCACATTTAATAAAGTATTTGGTAGAAGGCCGTAAGTCTATTTTCAGAGAAGATTTGGGATTTTCCCCTATGATGTAGGAGAGGAATTGATCAGAATGAAAACTTCCTTGTCCAAGGGAGTGAAAATCTTTGGTAAAATTTCACAAAATTCACTCTTAAGTAAGAAAGTAACATGGTGGTAAGTAAAGATTTAGGATTAGAAAATGTGGGTAGTTACACAGGACTTTCCAGCAACAGGTCTTGAAAAGCATTTTAGGTATTTCCTAGAGATTTTGGCCTCTGTAAGTGCTATTTTGTGTTTCTCTGTGGGACTTTTGATATTTAAAATCCTATACTTGCTGATATTATACAAACTACTGGGTTTGCTAGTGGGAGAATAGTCTTAGAATCTTACTATGCCTTGATTGTGAGCAATCACATTTTCATTATATAAGTATGAGGAGGATTGACCTAAAGTAACTTTTATTCCAGTTGGTCCATTCATCAGTTTCTAAAATGTTGAAAATGAGGAAATTTTTTTTTTAAATAACACTATTTATAAAAAAAAGAAACTGAATTCACAGATTGAAAGTAGGAAGAGAAACCCTAGTAACCTACCAAAGCCGTTCTGCCAGCAGTCCAGCTTTAGTCATTTGGGATTTGGGGGTTTTTACAGATTTACTCATATACACCAGAGTTAAGACAATGGGGCCGTTGCTTTCATAATGCGAGGTAATGTATCCTGTGAGTTCTTTCACTAATAAATCACTACAAAGATTACTGAAAATATCCTTCCCTTTAAACTGCAGGAAATTCAAGAGTTACTCATATTGCCCTAAGTGGAACTGAAAATGCTTCTTCATAAAAGAAAAGTTACTCAAAACCAATTAGTTCCAGAGAAGTTCAAAAACGCTTAGTCTGTAAAGATAGTTTGTCTACAAATGTCTTTGCAAAATGAATGAATATGGACTTATCTGTAAGTTTTATTCTGTGCCTAATCTTAATATGGAATGTTTTATTTGAGGAAATAAATTTTTGTTTTGTTTTTTTTTCAGGTGGACTATATGGATGAAAATGAAGAGTATTTTCAGCGTCAAGCTTCTCATCGACAATCTCGAAGGAGATTTAGAAAAATCAACCAGAAGGGTGAAAGACAAACAATTATTGACACTGTGGATCCTTATCCTGTGGGCAAACCACCTTTGCCTCGAGGCTATCATACGGTAAGTTATTAAAGTATAATATTTTTATTTATCTTTAGTTTTTTTGTTTGGAATTTTGTGAAAAGACATTTGCATTTTCTACTTTAGAGGAATAATTCCTTTCTGTGATATACCTATCCAAAGTGTAGGTTTTGCTAGGAACACATAGAGTATGAAGAATTTTAAAGAGCATTGAAATAAGATATCAAAAGATATTGGCTAGTTAGCCTTTTTACTTATTAAAATGTCCTCTGAGGTTAGCTTTGTGATCAGCTATACAGTTGTAACAGGAATATTTTAAGCTCTTACCTTCATCTAAAATTTTACCCCCGCTCCCAGCCCCAATAACTGGTATCAGACTTATTTTTTTTTAAAGGTAGATATATAAAAATTAAATGTTATTTTCATAGCTTTGCATACCACTGTGAGAATATTCCCTGAGATTTTTTTGTTTTTAATATGATGAAGTGAAAGCATAATTTGAAGAGATGCTTTTAAAAATCCCAATGTAAAGATGGTCTCAAGTACTTCTGATAGTTTCAAAGATCATTTTAAATGCTGCAGCCCACTCGATCTTCATTTATTTCATAATTATTTGAGAAGCTGTTTATATGTTTGAGGAAACCAAGGCACAGATAATGAGTGATTGTGTAAGACCCCAGTATATTCAGTTTTAAAACTTTATGTTTCTTATTCCTTTCTTTCTGCTTAACTACTCTATGCTTCTTTTCCCTGATGGCCAATCCAAAATAGTTGAGAAGATATTTTAGGATTTCTATTTTCAAAAAGAAAGTAACATGAGTTCTTACATATGTCATAATAAAGTCAAAAATGGTTTGTCTGTAGATATAATAACATTACATGGTAGTCATTATATGTGAAATTTTAAAATAAAAATGTAACATAAAAATAGATAATTGACAACTGTTTTGCATTTCTCATTTGTTTTGTTTACTTGCACTTTTTTTCTTTTTGCAAATAAGTATAAGTACAAAATACATGGGAAAATAAATATAGACTTAAAATTATATACTTAATTTTTAGTAACTTTTAGTGATAGGATATACTTTATACCTGCACTTCATATGTTTTATTTCTGAGAGCTCTTTGTGTGTGGATTTTTAAGCAGTTTTGACCACCAGCTACCCGCCTACTCCTCTCACTACCCATGCACTATTTTAATTTAACATGAATTTTATAGTTGAATCATTTCATTGAGCTCATGTGGAAAGGGTAGCTTTTTGCACATCATAAAGAGAGCTTTGTTTGTCCTTTGGAGAGATTTGGTGTTAAAAAAAAAAAACCATGAAAGGTTTTTTTGTTACCATTGTCTGTAAAAGAAGGTAGTATTTTTAGTGTTGATACAGGATCATGGAAGAAGGAAATTTGGATTAAAAATAGTTGTACATATTAATAGTTCCATATATTATAATATTTTAGTCTAGTACTAATATTGTTAATATTCTTTCTGCTTTGGAATTATTTTTCCAAATGAGATTCCATACTAAGATAGTGGGAGTGTGAATTACTTAAAATCTATTGTTAATGCTGATTGGTTTAATTTTATAGTCCTATTTTCACACTTGAGTTGGGGGGATCATTTTATAACTGCTATTCTCTTTTATTTCCGTGTGTTCCCCCTTTATGGAATACTTCACTCAATTTCCCTGCACGACTTCCCTTTTTTGATCTGTTGTATAAAAATGTGTGGGGCTTTTTATTATTACAAGATTACTTTTTTTTTTTAATTTAATGGTTTTAAAAAAATACCATACCTGGTCAACAGATACTTTTATGAGGGCAAAGTCAGTACTATGACGAAAGTTTAACTTGATTACTAATGGATCGTGTGCTAGCTTACTAATATGTGATATGTTGGTATTAATTTTACTAAATGAGTTCAGATTGGCAACAACATGGTCATAATGGAAAATATTGGATACTTATTTTGTGTGCAAGTTGTGTTTTAATTATATTTATATAATATTTATATTTTCATCTCAATACTTGATTTTAACCTATGAAAACAACAAAATCTTGTTTGTATATATGGTGCTACAGGATAAAAAGAATGAAATGAAAGTTATTATTCTTCATTAGCCATAAGTCATATTTACTTATTCTTAACAGAAATATTTCTTTTTGAAAGAATCCTAGTGTTGTGGGACTGTGGGTGAAAAGTTTATTTAGAAGATGCATGATCATACTTCACAGGTGATTTTAAATGATTTCAAATGCATTTCCAGTTGCATGGCTAAAAAACATGGAGAACATTATAACGTATAGCCGATTCTGTATGGTCATACTTAACCTATATTTTAACATTATCTTCGTTTTGGCAGATGTACTATAGCATGTCTGATAATGTTCATCTTTTCCTTTCCTCCTTTATGGCACTCATTTCATTTTGGCTCAAAGGAATGCACTAAATCTCAGGTATTGTAATTTGTGTGTGGTCTCCTAATACTAACCCAAGTTTATTTGTGAGTTTGCATTGTAACTAATGAGTTTATAACATTGATGTGTTTGGCTTGGTCTTGTTCTTTTGTATTTTGCCCCGATTTAGTAAAATCTCTTAAAACGAAAGTGTCGCTGGTTTAGGTGATGGTACAGGCCGCTTTATTTGTGCAGATGTAGGGATGAACTGTCCACCTTGTCCATCTTAGGTCCACTTAAGTGCCACCTAATTACTTTTAAGAACGAGTGGAAACAGTGTTCTTAACTAACATGATTTGCAAGGAAAGAAATGAAGAGAGAAAGACAGGTATGGGAACTCCATTAGCAACTTACCTTTATATTTTAAGTGATGTAGGTGGAAACTTTAAATTTCAGGAATCCCAGTGTAAGAGCGTTGTGGGAGACCACTGGTAAAATTTTAGTCAAACAGAATAAAGGCTTAGTCAAAAAGGAAATGAGAATTTAAAATGGCTTGTGTTTTCTTATTTGCACTTTATATTTAACCAGATTTCATGCTTTATTTCATTCTATATTTTAATCAAGAGGCCTATATTAATATCTTTGCTCATTTCTTTCACGCCGGCACATGACTAATTTATGATTGTTAGTGTTACTGTTTTGAAATTGTGGGTCAGATTGGGGGTTATCAGAGAATTTGGAGTCAAGGAAGAAAAACTGATTTACCTCTGGACACTAATTGGTTAAGGAACTAGTAAAATTTTACAATTGTGTTTTCTTACTGCACAGGAAAAAGATCATGAATAATTTAATTCACATTAGAAGAAGTCTACTGTCAATATAATATCTTTGGCTATTACAGTAACCTTGCTTGAAAGCATGAAATATTTGTATAGGTTTTCAAATTAAAATGAGGCAGTAACTTTATGTTCTGTGCAAGAGAATACATATTAAAATGCCACAGGTGTCATGACTGCTATATGGTACTTTAGAAACACTGCTAAATTTTAAATGATATGATAAATCTTAAACATTTTCATTGTTTTTAAATTTAATAAAATTTTGATCTAATTATATAAATTTTTTAAATTGTGCCAGCATTTTGAGCTTTTGTCTGGTAAAAGTATACTTTAAAATCTAGAACTTCAATATTTCAAAAGATGCATCAGTATATAATTAATCTTTCTCTTTTTTTGATAGGAAAAATTACTGTTTAGTCTAATTCCCATTTAGAACTAAGAATCGAATTTAAAATGTACGCTGAGTTATGATCTATAACTGATGTATACTCTTTAAAGTTAGATGTGTTGTAGTGGTTTAAAACAGATTGTAATAATTTCCTTCAGAAACATGAGTACACAAGTAGTCCATATAGGGTGTTTTCAAGACATTTTTTTCAAGGCAGGTGTGTGAGGTTTGCAGAGAGAGAATAAGCATTTTAAAATTCAGTGAGAAGGGAATATTGGAGATGGCTTTCATTAGAATTTTCTTACATTTCGATGAGTTGAGGTTGAGGCTGTATTTAAGATTTCCAGAAAATAGGATGTGGTATGAATTTTCAGTCTTTGAATGGATAAAATAATAGGCAGGGTGTAGATAAGGTTCTTGGCAGAGGCTAGAAGATTTAGGGTCAGCCTCTTTAGAGACTTCGGTCAAGTTTGTTTTGTCTTTCGGCTCAGAACACAGTAGAGGAAAAAAGCTTTGTTTATTTTACCCATAATTACAGGCCCTGCCTGTCTACATTTATAGGTAATTGATTCTAAGAGTTTGTGATTTATTTATTCGAGAAGATATTTAAGGGGAGGACTTAACTTACCTGACTGGCGTGTTGGGGAGACTGGTACATACCTGTTCTGCCCTCTGTTTCTTTTATCTTAATGAAAAGAGAGCTATGCCGCCGTCTTAGTTTAGAAAGATTAAAAATTGTACAGAGAGAGTAGACTGAAGATTGAAGAAAACTTGTCCTCTCTACACCATGGCGGTTACGTCTAGCAACGGACATTTCAGCCTCGGATGGCTGAAAGAACTAAGATGCTCTCTGTGCTTTGCAGTTCTGATTGACTTTCCACTCCCACTCCTACTTACCCCAAAAAGAATGGGTCTGTTTTCTACAAATTTGAAATAGGAGGATAACATAAAACACATTCATAAAGTTTCAATCAATGAAAAATTTTTGAAACAATGGAAACCTGTTGATCATATAAAAAGATACCGCCCCACACATTTTATTAGTAGTCCTTGTCTACAATATGAATATACACTTCAGAGCACTGTTTAGTAATTATGTATTAAATTTTTCAGTAGATTAGGCTTAGTTTAAGATTCTTGGTACAGATGTATAAAGGTAATAAAAAATACTGCATAAAATTATTAAGTTAATATAAGTTGAATACCATGTAACATTACAACATAATGGGAATAATTTTTTTGTTACAGTGTTAATATAATGTCTATAAAATGGCACCAGTTGTAATAAGATTGATTCATGCATGAGGCTTATGGAAATGAGTCTCATTTTTTTTATAAAGTTATTCTTTATAACAATATAAGACAATTTCTATTTCTTATAATGGTTATGTAATCATTCCTAGGTTATATCTTCTATATCTCTGAAGTAGGTTTTTTTTTTAAGAGATAGATTTAAGTTAGTATCATTTTCAATTAAGGACTTCTTGGTAAGTTTGGTTAGTTTCAAAAATGGTTAGATATTGAAACAAATGAAAAATTACGGTGTTTGTGTGATTATGCACACTTATGTGACAATAGTGTTTTTGACATGGGCTATTGTTCTTGCATTAGAAATAGTATTATGTTAATGATTTTGCTTTTTCACTTATTTATTTAATTTTTTACTGAGGTCTTCTTAGTTTAATCCAACATTTCCTACTTAATAGTAAGAATATATCTTCACTAATATATCAGTGACTTGTAGATTTACTAAATTTCCTAGAATATTAAGGTCTTAGGATTTTAACTTATAACAATCAGTTCACATCATATTATACCTGACTATAATTTATTCATATGACATCTAAAAAATCTATGCTTATATACAAAATATTCAAATATGGGGGAAATTTCTTAATTATTTCAACATTTTCATTCTTTAAATTCATTAGGCATTTCTTTGCTATAGCCTTTGTATTCAATAATATCATCAGTGCCTTTCTGTGAATTATAATAGGATGGAGTTTCAGAAAATGTGTATATTTTCTTTCTTGTATCATAGAGAGGAAAGCTCAGTATTTTCATTTACATATTTTTATTAATTTAATGAATATTTATTGTGTGCCCACCTTGTTTCAGGTTTGTGCCAGTCTCTAGGACTATATACGTCTACAGGACAGACATATTTTGCTTCTTTTTAGTTTCATAGGTAATATAGACAAATAAGTGGGCAACTAAAATACAGAGAATTCTTAGTACTGTGGAGGTACATAGACAGGGCACCTTGAAGAATCAGGCATGTTTTTTTGAAAAGCCTTAATATCTTGGCTCAAAGGAAAATATTCTTTAATCCAGGAAAGCCCAATAGAAATGTGAAAGCTGAATTGGTAAAGAATGGAAAAGAGAGGGGTAGGGAGAGTGTTAGACAGTAGTGATGTGTGTGTGTGTGTGCGCGCGCGCGCGCGCGCACACACACACACACACACACACACAAACCTCTACAGATTGCTAGATCTTAGTTATTGTATGCATGTATGATGATTTATATTTGCATCAGAGTTTTAAAGTGTCAAAAATATTCTTTGCTTTTTGAACCTATTATCAGCAGGCTTACTGATTCCTCTTCACCTAGATCATGTTGCATTTTAAAATCCTGCAGAAAGCTCCCTGTGGAAAGGTCTTTGAACAATAGGTGGACGTAACAATTCTGTGCCATATGTGCTGCAATTTCTAGCAAAATGCAGTGTGTTAAAACTGCTGCAGTGGTCTCAGTTTCCTTGCTTTGGGGGGACTATTTCCCTTTCTTGCAGTTACAATCAGGTATTTATGTTCATTTAATTTATACAGATTGGGAAATTATACTATAGAGTGTGTATAGAAATGGAAATGTAAATCAGGAAATAGTTTAAAACAAGAAATGATTTCTCTTGTGCTATTAACAGCATGCATTGCAAATTCATGCAAGGCAGTTGAGAATAGTGTGCAGTGTGCTGTTTACCCAAGTTTCAGCTTCTGTTAGAGGATGTCTATTTTTATATATTACATCATCTCTGCTGCAGAACTCCCGTGTCCACTGGGATTTACTGTTCTTTCATTCCATTTTGAAAGAAAGCTTGTGTTGATGTCATAATTGGACCCATCTTTTGGTTGCACTTGGAAATTGAAAGTAATAAGGGTGTTGTGCAGCAAATCATGCAATATTTCAAGCAATTTATTTGTCAAATCATTGCTACTTTGTCCTGCCTCTAATTGTGAACACTGGTGGCTTTCTGTACTTGTATATGTTTTAAATATACTTGGCTAAAATTTAGCTTTTAGTCTCAACTGCAAAGATCCTGTTCATCTTAGACTGTTTCATTTCTTATGTGCTTTTTTTTTTTTTTTCATGAGATTTTGTAGTGCTACATGCTGATTTGAAAAATGTCTCTTTTCTTTGGAGAAATCTACTTTGATATTCAGACCTATTTCCTACCTGTGCTGAATTGATCTTTTTACAATTAAGTTATCAGTAAGTTGTCTGTTTCACTGTTTGAAATATCAGGTGACTAGAAATGTTCTCTTTTGATTTTGAATCCAGTGTTAAAACATTATTAACTTGAAATGCCTTTCTATTGGCCAGAAGATATTGTTGACCTCTGGAAGAGGTTTGTATTCAGTGTATAGATGTAAGGTTTAAGTCCCTTGTGAAAGGAAATATTTAAACTAATTATATTAAATGATTTAAAATGCCTACTATGTTATACATATTTATGTATGTAAAGTCTCCCCCTATTCTCTCAAAAATTTAGTAATGATCCAGATCTCAATAGTAAACCATTTTTCCCTTTGCTAAAGGGGCGCCTGGGTGGCGCAGTCGGTTAAGCGTCCGACTTCAGCCAGGTCACGATCTCGCGGTCCGTGAGTTCGAGCCCCGCGTCGGGCTCTGGGCTGATGGCTCAGAGCCTGGAGCCTGTTTCCGATTCTGTGTCTCCCTCTCTCTCTGCCCCTCCCCTGTTCATGCTCTGTCTCTCTCTGTCCCAAAAATAAATAAACGTTGAAAAAAAAATTTTTAAAAAAAAGGAAAAAAAATTGATTAGGAGCAAACTTACACTTTTAAAAAATAACAGCTTTATTGAGTTATAATTCATACACCATACATTTTACCTGTTTAAAGTGCATAATTCAATGTTTTTTCTTTTTTTAAGTAAAAAACACATTACATGTATTATCGCAACCATTTTTTTTTTGATATTCTTTTTTTTTTTAATATGAAATTTATTGTCAAATTGGTTTCCATACAACACCCAGTGCTCATCCCAACAGGTGCCCTCCTCAGTGCCCATCACTCACTTTCCCCTCCCCCCCCCCCCCCCCCCCCCCCCCAATCAACCCTCAGATTGTTCTTAGTTTTTGAGAGTCTTTTATGGTTTGGCTCCCTCCCTCCCTGGTTTTTTTTTTTTTTTTTTTTTTTTTTCCTTCCCCTCCCCCATGGTCTTCTCTTAAGTTTCTCAGGATCCATTTTTAAATGTATAGTTCAGTAATGTTAAGAGTATCAATAGGAAACTTTTGACTGACTTGAACATACCCAGTTCACATTGTACTTAGTATCCTTTGTGGTTTAAAATACACACAAGCTGAAAAATAACTAAGAAACTTTGGAAAAAAATAATTATACGATCTATTCGGGGGAAAAAGCTTTATTGAGTAATTGTTTGTATTAGAGCAATTTCTTATGGACTTAGTATGGGATCAAGCAGTCCTTTATTTTTTCTGGTCTTCCTTTCTCTCTTTCAAGTGAAACATAGGTGGTAGTTGTATGTAATACGGAATTTGGAATTGCTAGCGTAGTGAAGAAATGATGTGACAGTCGAGTGAGGCAGCCTGAAATATGAATTACTTCTTGGGATAACTGATTGGCAGGCTAATTCAGAAGAGACAATTTTGAGGATGAAAAAGAAAATATTCAAATTGTCTTGATTTTTACTTAGATTGAGGATAATAATGATAATTGGTCGCTTGTGGTTTTGGTACAATCCAGACGGCATTTGCAAATGTTTGAAAATAAAGTTAAAATCTCAACATAAGGGGCATCTGGGTGGCTCAGTTGGTTGAGCAGCCGACTTTGGCTCAGGTCGTGATCTTACGGTTCACGAGTTCGAGTCCCACATCGGGCTCTGTGCTGACAGCTCAGAGCCTGGAGTCTGCTTTGGATTCTGTGTCTCCCCTCCTCTCTGCCCCTCCCCTGCTCACACTCTGTCTCTCTCGCTCTCTCTCAAAAATAAATAAACATGAAAGAAAATTTTTAAAAACTCTAAGTAACATTTTCCTTTCACTAATTATTATCATACTTCTACTTTCTATCCATTTCTTTATATAATTTTTAAACTGAACCTTTAACAAACTGAATCATTAGAAATTTTGGAATACTCAGGAAAGTTTTTAGAAAAACAAGATCGTTTTGCTATTTGTTAATTTGTAAAATAAGCATATCTCCAACTAATTAGGATGTAGAGAATACTTCGGCATCACTGATGATCTCAATAATATTGATGCCCTCGACAGTGAGCATTATTGATGAGCACTTGAGAGCTTCAGTCTTTTTGTCTCCTTGGTACGAACATTTTCCTAACTTTAATTAGACTGGAAGATTATGAGCAGCTAACCATTCTTCAAGTGGATTAAGGTCTTAGAAGGTTCAGCTGAAGTGGTATTTCATGTAAACACAGGGTTTTGTCTTAAAAGAATCTATGGATGGTTGGTAACTGTGGAATCTTTAAAAGAGCAAAAGTGCTGATTATTTTCTAATTCATCTTTTAGAGCTGTAGTTGTCAAAGTTTTGTATCTCAGGACTCCTTTACACTCTTAAAACTTTTTGAGAGCTGCAGCAAGCTTTTGTTTATATGAGTTATTCATGTCATTTTTTGTCATATTAGAAGTTGAAACTGAGAAATGTAGAAGTATTTATTAATTAATTTTAAAATAATAAATGTATTATACATTATATAAGCTTTTTTTTTAGTGAAAAACATATTTTACAAAACAAAACATTTATAAGAAGAGTAGTGTTGTTTTATACTTTTCCAACTATGTTTAATATTTTGCCTGATAGGAGACAGCTGGATTCTCATATCTACTTCTGTTGATATGCTCTCTGGTTCAAGTACATAAAGTATATGAAGAAAATCTGGTCTCACACAGGTAGTTGGAAAAGGCAGGGGTATTTTAACAGCTTTTTCAAATAATCTAATTGATACAGTTCACCAAAATTTGACACATGGTAGTTTCTTAAAAATTTAGTTGCAATAAAGAATATAAAACTGTGTTGGTGAACTGATTCTCTTTTATTTAAACCCATTGGTCTTACCTTCCCGTAGATCTTTTTACTTATGTATGATTTTGTAACATTATGCATTGGTCACTAAATTAGGCTGTCATCCAAATTTTGGCATGTTACACAGTATCAAAAAAAAATCACATTTGTTAATATCACTACCAGTCTCATTTAAGAAGCCTTACTGATGGGGAAGCTGTCAAGCTTATGGTGTTAGACGTAAATTTTTCAAAAGTTTAAGTTTTACTTGAAAGCTAAAATTTTGTCATTGGCAAACACAGTACTATCAGCTGTTTTCCTTGAAGTGACAAGCTCAGTTTGTTCATTTTCAAGAAAATATCTGCCAAATACGCAATTCTAAATAACTGTAGTTTGTCCATTGCTTATTGTTCAAAATAAAAAGTTTTCCCAAGTCCAGGGGTCCTTCTGAACAGAGTCCTTTGTGACTGCATAGGTCCCACACCTTTGAAGCTGACCCTAACCTTGTTTCTTTCCTGTATGATTTTCATCACTACTTCCTTTTCCTCCTTGCTGCTCAGTTCTTTTATAGATACTGAAAGAAAATGGTAAGATCCCAAGCTAACTTTGGATAGAATCAGAAGAATTTTAAAATATTTTACATTAAATAATTGTGTTTTAAATGTATTCATTGTATTGGATGGTTACTGACAATCCATTTTGATAGTGATTTTAAAAATAGACATTTTTACTTAATTTATTTAGCATTTCTCATTTAGAGCTTTTTTCCCTTTAGGAATTTTATCTAACCACCCACCCAAATCTACCCCCCTCCCCCCCCCCCCCCCCGCCCACCAAGAAAAAAGTACTAACACCCGTTCCCTATTAAGATAATTATAAGCCATTATGTGGAATTACAAAATATTTAAAATTTTTATGTCGTTTTGTATGGTAATGAAAATATAGTCATTATAAGTGTGAAATATCTGTTAGATAACATTTAAAAATGGAGTTTTGATCTTAGGTCAACCAATAAGACTAGTTTTAGGTTTCCTCCCCCATACCCTCAAAAAAATAAAAGATCACCATGGGTAGTTTTTAACAACATCCTGTGGGTGATTAATAGTTAATGTTCAGGATAATCTAATCCAATTTATTGCAAATTATTTCAGTTTGTACGAAATAAACAAATAACCTAGTAATGTATTTAAAGTGTTTTTCTTCTCCAAATTCCAGCTCTTTCTACTGTTTTCCTAGATTTGAATTATTTTCTTTTTGTTACCCTCTACTTTGAATCCCTACTGTCTTTCTCTCTTTTTTTAATGGGCTCATTTTGTTTTGTTTTGTGTCCAAATAAAGATGCTGCTTTCAGTCTTTTCCATCCACTTGTTTTGCTTATGTTAAGACATTAGTGGCTAGTTTCCTTTGTCATCACAAAGTGTGATTTACTACTGATTGTGCTCAGAGGTTCAATGTAATTCAACAATCAACTGCTAAAGCAAATTATCTGAAAGGGTAGAGCTGCCTTTGGAAAGGGATGGAAAAATGCCCCTCTTTGCTCCACAAATTTAAAATGGTGGGCCGGTTTCTCTTGATGAAAGCTGAAATGGCCACATGAATATTCTGTAGGGTTAGTGGTTATTATAGACTCAGGTATCCTTTCTTACATAGAGAAATGTCTCCTTTTAAATAATTGTCTTGAGGTGCCTGGGTGGCTCAATAAACTGAGCGTCCATCTTCAGCCCAGGTCATGATCTTGAGGTCCATGGGTTCGAGCCCCGCATCGGGTTCTGTGCTGACAGCTCAGAGTCTGAAGCCAGCTTCGGATTCTGTGTCTCCCCCTCTCTCTCTGCCCTTCCCCCACTTGCGTGCCGTCTCTCTCAAAAATTTAACATTAAAAAAATTTAAAAATTTTTGAAAATAGTTGTTTTATTTTCTTCCCTACTTATTTCTTATAAAATAGAAGCCATCAAGAAAAATAGGTTTTGTTAAACATTTGTTCTAAGACAGTCTTTTAGTGAGCATTTCATATGATGAGCAATACATTTTCCTTAGGTCTACCACACTGTTGAACTGTCCAGGATGATTTCTAAAGTTCATCCCTCATTTCTTGTTTCCTGTCTTAACCCACTTAGTGTTGTGGGTCCAGCATAGAATGAATGAGTGAATGCCTTATCTGTTTAGTATTTAATTATAGATTTATGATTATGTGTTAATACTATGAACTCCTACTTTATGGCACAACCAGGAGACATAGTCTCCAATGGATATGATCCATGTTGCCAGTTCCAACAATTGTAATAGTCTGATGTATATAATTAAGTGTTCTAGTATTATTCTTTTAAAATATCAGCATGGTAGTAAATGAAAATTTCAAATTGTAACTAAAATATGAATAGGTAAAATAGTCCATGTTTTTAGAGCTTTTAAGAAGAGGGAACAATTAGATGTGTGGTTTGGGCTTTGTTATTCATTTATTTATGAGGAGGATTAAATATTGTCATCTAGAGTTCATGTGGTCATATAGCATAGGCTGACTTCTTTTTCAAGAGAACACTTAAAAAATTTCTGTGACATCTAAAATATTTTCTATATTGAGACAATCTTCTATATTTAATTATCTTCCAGGCAGATTTACCTTGAAGTATTTCCTGTCTGGAATATATTTAATAACAACAGAGGGGCAGTCACAATTCTATTCCTGATAGTGAAGTACATTGATTAATGCTTTCATTTATAAGCATAGTCGTTTTCTTTTAGAATAAAGATTATTCAACCATTATGAAAACTTACACATTTTGGTATTTATTTAAAGACACTAGATTTTGAAAATGATAGTATGTTTGTTAAAAATTAAATTCCTGGGCGCATAGGTGGCTCCTTTGGTTGAGCGTCTGACTCTTGATTTCAGCCCAGGTCGTGATCTCACAGTCTTGAGATGGATCTCTGTGTCAGGCTCTGCGCTGAGTGTGGATCCTACTTGAGATTCTCTCTCTCCCACTCTCTCTCTGCTCCTCATCCCCCAAATAACTGAATAAACGTAAACAAATTAAATTTCTGAAGAGAAAATAAAGTCTTTAAAACAGATTGTATCTTGTATCTCGAATGCCGTATTACTCCTGCGGCACACTGTGTGGTGCTCAGCAGCATCTTGGTTGTATGTTGGTGTCTTTGGATCAAACTCACAGAATTGACATTACTGAATATTTGTAGGAACAGAACTGTAGATCTACCTACATTAACAGTTCTACACAAGGATATCTTTAGAAGGATGTTAATCCAAGCCATCTATGCAATATTATATATTATACACTATATATTATACAGCATTAACTGTTGAATTGCCCAAACCTTGAGTGCAACTGACTTTTTAGAATATCTTGGAAGGAATAAAATTTGCCCTTATTGGATCCTTATGCTGTATACCAGTCGGCTCGGTAATACATCTCATATATTTTGTCAATAAACCTTGTAGTCCTAAACACTTAGGTGATGGTATCTCCACTGGAAGGAGATAAGCATGCTAAGGGCAAAGAGGTTAACTTACATGTTCAATGTTCATGGTACTCAGAGTCAAACCTAGACATTGGTCTTTTCCATTCCTGATATAAAAACGTATTTATTTTAAAAAATGAATTTAACATATATTGCTTTTATGTTACTTGAGTTTTAACTTTGATCTGAAAGAGATATGTATCAAATAGTTTAACCACTTTAGATGCCTGATTAAAATACCCTTAAAAGACATGGCTAGAGCATAGAATGTCTAGTGTGAAAAATAATTACTAAATTATATTGGCAGAGATGGTAGGCTTTGGCTGATTCATCAGTATTTTTGTTGCAAATAAGTTTTTCCTTTTCAAACCATGTCATATCAAGAAAGCACAGAACTTTTTACCTATCTTTAACTTTCCTAATTTCATTCCAATACAGAAATGGGTTTTGACTGTTAAGTAGTACCATTTCATAACAAAGATGACTATGTAATTAATTAGTGTATTTTAAAAGTTAGGTTCACTAATGTTATGAGTAACAAAAGCCAAATCTTGCTGAGAGGTTTTTTTGTAAATACGACTTTTTTTTTTTAAGTAGGCTCCATGCCTAGCGTGGAGCCCATTGTGGGGCTTGAACTCACAATCCTGAGATTGAGACCTAAGCTGAGATCAAGAGTTGGATGTTTAACTGACTGAGCCATCCAGGCACCCAGTATGACTTTAATGGATCAAAACAACTTACAGTTGTCTGAAAGTACTCATAGTTTTTAGCGATGAAAAAATAAAGTCTCAAATTATTTGCTTCTGCACCAGAGAATATTGGAAGTGTTTTGGTAATATTTAAGAATATTAAAAAACATATATTAAGTAATTTCAAGGGATTTAAAAAACATCTATAAAACTGATTATCTAGTTATACGCAATTTTTAATCAAATTATTGCTAACATTAAGAAAATTATCTTTAAACTTCTTCTAAATTTGGCAACTTTTAATTTATGAACTAAGGATGTTAAGAAAACCTCTAATCTATTGTCTAATTAGCACTGTAATTGTTAAAAAGTAAGGGCATTTTAATATTTCCCCTCTGACTGCCAAAATAAGGAAGATAGAAATTTCAGAATAAAGGAATAGTCACTGCCAGGAAATCTTCTTATAAGATAGATTTATTTCCATTCAATGGCTCTCTCTTTTTCTGTTGTTCTATTATCATATCACCCCTTTTATCCCCATTTTGCTACCAAGCCAATGTTTGGTAATGGCCATGTTAGATAAGATAACCGTAGGACCTTGAAAGGATTTTAGGGATCTCCCAATCAAAACCCTTAACAATTTATTTTTCACTATAGAATCACTGAATTTAGCCTTTGCTATAAGTTTTTTTTTTTTTAATTTTTTAGCATTTATTTTATTTTTGGGAGAGAGCATGAGCGGGGGGAGGGGGCGGGGAGAGAGAGAGAGTCTGAGAGAGAGAGAGACAGAGAGAGAGAGAGGGAATGAATGAATGAATGAATGAATGAATGAATGAATCTGAAACAGGCTCCAGGCTCTGAGCTGTCAGCACACAGCCTGATGTGGGGGTCGAACTCGGGAATGGTGAGATCATGACCTGAGCTGAAGTTGGACGCTTAATCAACTGAGTCACCCAGGTGCCCCCCCAAATTTTAATTACAGTTAGCCCTTATATTTGCAAGATAGTCCTTACATAATGTGTCAAAATTATATCCTACTGCCTAGTACAAAGCAAGGGTTTAGTAAGTCATAGCAGTTATTATTTATTATAGGAAGGGCTAATAATGAAGAAACTTTTCCTTAAGTTTAGCCTAAATCTGCTTCTCTGTAATTTTAGTTCATGGTTCTAGATTACTTCTAAAGCAACACAAATGAATATTCATATTCCACTTTCATATCACTGTACTTCAGATAGTTAAAGAGATCCTACTCCATTAAGCCTCTTTTCTGTGTTAACCAATCCTAACTTCTTGTAGCTTTCCTAAACACCTTAGTAGGTTTTCTGCTCTTTCAGTACACAGTTTATTATTATGTCTCCTAAATTATGATGTCTAGAACTGATTGCTACCACCTACATAAGGTCCTACATACCTTACAGTGCAGATTACAGTGGAACTTTCTGTCTTCCTTGCTCTGGACATTGTATGCCAGATAACGTCACCTGAGATTATCAGAGAGTTTTAAGGCATTGTGCATTGGCTCATATGGAACCTTTTGCCAGCTCCCTTTTAGAGATATCCTTCCCACCTCCCCCCACTCCTATGAAGTGTTTCTCTAACCTGATATCCCTCATGTTGTACTTGTGCAAGTGACATTTTCATAGCACACATGTAGATATTTATATGTATCCCTGTTAAATTTAAATTTTCTTGTGTTAGCCTACTCTTTTCACCTGTCAAATTATCTAAAACACCTACTTTTGTCAGTAAACAAATTGGACGTCTTTTATGGTTATACAATTATCCTGTGTCTGTTTTGTAATCTTAAAGCTGGTATAATAATACTTCACAGGGTAGTTTTAAAAAAGTTTCAATGGAATCACTTATGCATTCATTTCTCTTTTTGAGTAATTACTGTGTGTTAAGTACCAGAGATAAAGCATCATTTGTCATTGACAATGTTAAATAAACGAAATGTATGGTCCCTGCCTGCAGCTAACTTATATTCTAGTTTGTGTTCAGTAGTACTCTTTTTATTAAGTAAAAATGGAGGGAAAATTAACAATTCATTGTGCTTGTGTAAATATATTAATCATAAGGGGATATCTTACATGCCAAATTTGTAATCATGGTAATAATTGCTATTTAGTTTGTAGTGTTGCTTTGTGAAATACTATAGTAGTGAGCCCATACTGAGTACCAGTGTGTAAGGACTTCACCTCCACAACTGAGCATTTCAAGATGAAGTCTGGTATTTCCTTAAAATAGATTCTAGGAAATGAAATAAGCTTTGTTAAATCAGCTATTAAAGTCAGATTATTTTGGGGGAGCCCCTGTTGGTTGAGTGGACAACTCTTGATTTCAGCTCAGGTCATGATCCCACGGTTATGGGATTGAGCCCGTGTTGGGCTCCAAGCTGGGCATGGAGCCTACTTGGAATTCTGTCTCTCTTTCTCTCTCTCTCTCTCTCTCTCTCTACCCCTATCCCCTGCTCACGCTCTCTCTCTCTCTCTAAAATAAATTAAAAAATGATAAAAAATTACAGTCAGATCATTTTTCAAATAAGTGCATTTTAAAAAAGCACCATTCTTTTTTTTTTTAATGTTTATTTATTTATTTTGAGAAAGAACATGTGTGAGTGGGAGAGAAGGGGAGAGACAGAATTCCAAGCAGGCTCTGTGCCATCAATGTAGAACCTGATGTGGGGCTCAATCTCATGAACCCCAAGACCATGACCTGAGCCAAAATCAAAAGTCAGATGCTTAACTGACTCAGCCATCCAGGTACCCCTAAAAAGCCCATTCTTCTTCTCCTCCTCCCCCTTCTCCTCCTCCTCCTCCTCCTCCTCCTTCTTTTAATGTTTATTTATTTTGAGAGAGAGAGCGAGAAATCCCAAGCAAGCTCCGGTTGTCAGCACAGAGCCCAAAATGGAGCTTGATCTCACAATCTTGGGATCATGACCTGAGCCAAAATCAAGAATCAGATGCTTAACTGGCTGAGCCACCCAGGTCCCCGAAAAGCCCCCTTCTTGATGTTGAAATTTCTCGTTGACTTACAGGTTTCTTTATTTTGTTTTTCTACATGTGTCCTATTATGTCATCTTTTAATCTTTCTTTTCTAACATGTACCATGTAAATATTGAGCCTGTTTATTATGCATAAGTTATTATGTTACTTTTTCCAATTATGAAACAAAGGTAACATAAACAGTTTGTAGTCTGGAACTTTTTTTGTTAAAGAAAGAAAAATCCTGGGGCGCCTGGGTGGCGCAGTCGGTTAAGCGTCCGACTTCAGCCAGGTCACGATCTCGCGGTCCGTGAGTTCGAGCCCCGCGTCAGGCTCTGGGCTGATGGCTCAGAGCCTGGAGCCTGTTTCCGATTCTGTGTCTCCCTCTCTCTCTGCCCCTCCCCCGTTCATGCTCTGTCTCTCTCTGTCCCAAAATAAATAAACGTTGAAAAAAAAATAAAAATTAAAAAAAAAAAAAAAAAAAAAAAGAAAGAAAAATCCTATATAAACCCTATATAAAAAACCTGAAAGCCTCCACCCAAAAAACTGGTAGAACTGATAAATGAATTCAATAAAGTTGCATTTAAAAAATCAATCTACAGAAATCTATTGTATTTCTATACACCAATAATGAAGCAGCAGAAAGAGAAATTAAGAAAACAACCCCATTTAAAATTGCACCCAAAATAATAGGATATCTAGGAATAAACCTAACCAAAGAGGTGAAAGACTATACTCTGAAAAAGATTGTACTCTGAAAACTAAAACACTGATGAAAGAAATTCAAGATGACACAAAGAAATGGAAAGACATTCCATGCTCATGGGTTGGAAGAACAAATACTGTTAAGACATCTGTACTACCCAAAGCAGCCTACACATTCAGTGCATTTCCTCTCAAAGTATCAACAGCATTTTTCACAGAACTAGAACAAAAATCCTAAAATTTGTATGGAACCACAGAAGACCCCAAATAGCCAAAGCAGTCTTGAAAAAGAAAAGCAAAGCTGGTGGCATCACAATCCTGAACCTGAAGTTATATCACAACTGTAGTTCTCAAAACAGTGTGGTCCTGGCACAAAAATAAACACATAGATGAATGGAACAGAATAGAAAACACAGAAATAAACCCACAATTACATGTTCAATTAGTTTTCGACAGAGCAGTAAAGAATATCCAGTGTGAAAAAGACAGTGTCTTCAACAAATGGTGTTGGAAAAACTGGACAGCAACATGCAAAAGAAAGAAACTGGACCATTTTTGTACACCTACATCATACATAAAATTTAATTCAAAACAGATTAAAGACCTAAATGTGAGACCTGAAACCATGAAAATCTTAGAAGAGAGCGCAGGCAGTAATTTCTCTACCGTTGGCCATAGCAACTTTTTCTAAATAGGTCCTCTGAGGCAAGGGAAACAAAAAGCAAAAATAAACTATTGGGACCTCATCAAGATTAAAAGCTTCTACACAACGAAGGACACAACAAAATGAAAAGGCAAGGGAGAAGATATTTGAAAATGACATATTTGATAAAGGGTTATTATCCAAAATATTTAAAGAATGTATAAAACTCAACACCCAAAAAACAAATAATCCAACTAAAAAATGGGCAAAAGACACGAACAGACATTTTTCCAAAGAAGACATATATATGGCCAAGAAACAAATGAAAAAATGCTCATCATCACTTATCATCAGGGAAATGCAAATCAAAATTACAGTGAGATGTCACCTCATACCAGTCAGAATGACTAAAGTCAACAACAAAAGAAACAACAGGTACTGATGAAAATGTGGAGAAAGGGGAACCCTCATGCACTGTTGGTGGGAATACAAACTGATACAGCCTCTCTGTAAAACAGTATGGAGGCTTCTCAAAAAGTGAAAAAAGAACTCTATGATCTAGCAATTGCATGGCTGGATATTTTCCCGGAGAATACAAAACACCAATTTAGAAGGACACATGCATCCCTGTGTTTATAGCAGCATTATTTACAATTAGCCAAGATATAGAAGCATCCTGTGTCCATTGATTGGTGAATAGAGAAATAAAAAGTAGTATATATACACAATGGAATGTTATTCAGCCATAAAAAAGAATAAAATCTTTCCATTTGCAATGACATGGATGGAATTAGTATAATGCTAAGTAAAACAAGTCACTCAGAGACAAATACCATATGATTTCACTCATATATGGAATTTAAGAAACAAAACAAATGAGCAAAAGGAAGAAAAGAGAGAGGGAGAGAGAGAGGGAGAAAGGGAAGGAGGGGGAGAGAGACCAACCAAGAAACAGAGTCTTAACTATAGAGAACAAACTGATGGTTACCGGAGAGAAGGTGGGTGAGGGTGCGTGGGTGAAATAGGTGATGACGATTAAGGAGTGCATTTGTCATGATGTGCACCAGGTGATTAAAAGAAAAACTTAAAAAAAAAAAAAAAACACTTGAGAAGAAAAAAGAAAGAGTCTAAAGATGTCTTTGGAACATATCTTTGCGATATATCTGGGTGAAATTTTTGGACTCTCAATTATGTTTTTCTGATACTAAATGCTAACTGAAGTAACAGGTTCCCAGTATTTGTAAAGCCTACATTTAAATTCAACTCATATTTATTCAACAGTTATTATGTGTCAGGCATTGCGTTGGTATCTCTAATTTATTTCATAATTAAATTATATTTTTTATTAATTTTTTAAAATGTTTATTTGATAGAGAGAGAGAACAAGCAAGTGAGCAGCGGAGGGGCAGAAAGAGAGAGGGAGAGAAAATCCCAACTAGGTTCTATGCTGTCAGCGCAGAGCTTGACACAGGGCTTGAGCTCACAAACCATGAGATCATGACCTGAGCCAAAACCGAGAGTGGGACACTCAACCGATTGAGCCACCCAGGTGCCCCTTAAATTACTTTTAATAATGAACTTGAAGTACCATTTTTATTTGCTCAAAGTAGAAAAAATAAAATTGTCTATTAAGGCTTTGGGGAGGATGCATGTGGAAGTCTTGTCTAAGGTAAACGCAGGTATTGAAGCGATTATGTGAAATGTAGGATTGAGTTATGGTATAAAGAATCTGTCAGAGGGGTGCCTCGGTGGCTCAGTTGGTTAAGGTCCCGGCTTTGGCTCAGGCCATGATCTTGGGGTCCGTGGGTTTGAGCCCCATGTTGGGCTCTGTGCTGACAGCTCAGAGCCTGGAGCCTGCTTCTGATTCTGTGTCTCCCTCTCTCTGCCCCTCCGCCCCTCACACTCTGTCTCTCTCTCAAAAAATGAATAAATGTTTTAAAAAGTCTGTCAGATAATCAACTTTTCCTTTGAAATCAGAGTACTAATGGGGGGCACATATTGGGTTTAGGAGAAAAAAAACCTCTGACCATACCTCCTACAATAACTTTATTTTACTTTGTCGTAGTGCTTTATTGGTTCGTATATCCATAGGGAAAACAGTATTTTAAAATGTCATTTCTTTGGTGAATGTTAAGATACTAGATATCAAATTTGTAAGATTTCTTGTTTCTAGATATCACAGAGTGAATCCTCTACCCGTTCCCACAGATTCTCTCCAAGCCTCTTTAGTTTTTCCTCTCAGGTGAGGGAAATAGGGAAGAAATCAATATATAGTAGATAAATGAAGTAAGTGGTATTAGAATCCTGAAGTTCTATTTTGTATTTTTCCAAACCACCAAATCTATAATTTTATATACTCTATTTTTCTGTGAAAGATGAATAAGTTATTGTAATGCTTTCCTTAAGTTTTGAACAAGCTCAATTAGAGTATTTGTAAAGTACATTAAGATCTGTGGATAAACAGTATAGATACTATAAATAAATAAACATAGTAATCCTAAATGTGATGAATAGTTACTGAGAAGAACACGTCATTTCTCTCAGTTTCTAAGTAATTACAAAGCAAACACTTTAAATGTAAAAAATAGGAATGAATACTATGGTATTAAATTTAGCATGGACAGGCCTTACATTAAGCAGTTTCCTGAACTATGTATATAATATGTCTTTGGGATCATCGTTTCCGATAATTTAGAAGTCATTAGATGCCTTTGGCCCAGGACAGAAAGTTGATACATGGTCCTTTTTCTAGCTGGATCTATTTAATGCTCTTTGCTGAATCTAGATGGTTAAAGAATAGAGCAAATAAAACTCAAATTCAGGCTACTTCAAGGTAAGTGTGATTTATTCTTGTTTGTATAAAATATGGGATTCTCTTAAATCTTCAGTTTATATCTTATTTCTTAAGCAGTGTTTGGCATATTATAACCTGACATAATTGTGTTTCAATGTACAAAGTAGTAGGAATAGTAAAATTTCAGCGTTCCAGTCATGAGTTTTAGGATATGTAGGTTGTAGGCATGGAGCCAGATTGTGAGAGAAATCACACCAAGTCTCAGCACAGAAAAGCAACAGTGCCTGAGGATGTGTGATTTTCTGATATCACCTATCAGGTTCTCCCATTTAGTTTCCTGCTTGAGAGAAGTGGCACATTTCTCCAGAGAGAGGCAAGCAATGGCGAACCTTCACACATAAGGTCAGACATTACCAGCACAGGAGTAATTTGACTTAAATTTGGAGGAGAGCTTTTGTCACATGGACATGTGGGACATGGGCTAGATAGATGGTTAGTTCTTGGGCTGCCATTAACTGTGTGTGTGTGGGGGGGTGGTAAAATATACATAACATTTAAATTGATCATTTTAGTCATTTTTATATATGGTTCAGTGGCATTAGTCATATTTACAATGTCATGCAACCATTGCCACCACCCATCTCCCCGGTTTTTTCATTCTCCCAAGCTGAAACTCCATGCTCATTAAACAATAACTGCTTATTAACCCCCTTCCCCAGTGCCTGTCAATGACCATTCTCCTTTCCATGAATTTACTAGTCTAGGAACTTCATATAAGTGGAATCCTACGGTATTTGTGTTTTTGTGACTGGATTATTTCTCTTAGCATGGTGTCTTCTAGGTTTATTCTTGCAGCTTATAATAACAGAATTTTATTTCTTTTGAAGACGAGTGATATCCCATTGTATGTATATGCTACATTTTGTTTAACATTCATTTATAGATGGACACTTGACCTGGATTGTTTCCGCCTTTTGATACCATGTACTTTTTTTTTAAGACTTTATTTTTTTTTTTATAGCAGCTTTAGATTTACAACAAAATTGCGAGAAAGGTACAAAGATTTCTCATATATTTCATGCTCCCGTACATACTTGGCCTCTGTCATTATTAACATCACTCACCAGAATGGTACTTTTTTTTTTTTTTAACCCAGGATGACCCTCCATTGACACATCACATTTACCTCAAGTCCATAGTTTACTTTAGGGTTCACTCTTGGTGTTGTGTAGTCACTTGGTTTGGACAAATGTATAATGACATATATCCATCATCATAATATCTTATAGAATACTTTTCCTTGTTCTACTAATCAACTGTTGTGCTCTACCTATTCATTACCACTGGCAACCACTGATCTTTTTATTGCCTCCATAGTTTTACCTTTTCCAGAATGCCATATAGTTGGAATCATACAGTATTTGGCCTTTTCAGATGGGCTTCCTTCACTTAGTAATATGCATTTAAGTTTCCTCTATGTTTTTACATGGTTGGATAGCTCATTTCTTCTTAGTGCCTAGTAATACTCCATTGTCTTGAAGTACTACCATTTATGTATCCATTTACCTACTGAAATTGATCTTGGTTGCTTCCAAGTTTTTGGCAATTATGAATAAAGCTGCTTTAAACATCTGTGTGGGTTTTTGTGTAGGGATAAGTAAATATCAAGGAGTGTGATAGCTGGATCACATGATGAGTATGTTTAGTTTTGTAAGAAACCACCACACTATCTTCCAAAGTGGCTGTACAATTGTGCTTTCCTATTACCAACAAGTGAAGTTCCCATTGCTGCACATCCTCACCAGCATCCGGTGTTTGTCGTCCATGTTGTGAATTCTGACCATTTTGAGAAGCAGGTGGTGGTATCTCACTGTTTTAATTGGCATTTCCCTGATGACAGAAGCTGTGGACGTCTTTTCATGTGCTCAATTTTCCATTGGTGTATCTTCTTTGATGAGGTGGCTATTAATGGATCGTCGGCCCACTCATCAAGTTTTGTCTCATTCTTGAGTTTTAAGAATTTTGAATAAGAGTTCTTTATCAGATGCATCTTTGAGTTTTAAGAGTTCTTTGTATATTTTGAATAAGAGTTCTTTATCAGATGCATCTTTATCAGATGCATCTCTATCCGTGGCTTGTCTTCTAACGTCTTTTATGGAGCAGAGGTTCTTCATTTTAATGAATTCCAGCTTAGCAATTCTTTCTTTCATGGATTGTGTTTTGGTGTTACATCTAAAAAGATGTCACCATACCCAAGGTTATCTAGATTTTCTCCTGTTATTTTGTAGGAGTTTTATAATTTTGCCTTTTGCATTTAAGTCCGTGATAATTTTGAATTAATTTTTGTAAAGGGTATAAAGTCTTTGTGTAGATTTATTTATTGCATGTGGAAGTCCAATTGTCCCAGCACCCTTTGTTGAAGAGACTGTCTTTTCTGTATTCTATTGCCCTTGCTCCTTTGTCAAAGATCAGTGCCATTTATCTTTATTTATCCACTTTTTAATGTATGTTTATTTACCTATTTTAAGAGAGAGAGAGAGAGAGAAAGAGCGCACCAGCAACAGAGAGACAGACTGTGAGGGAGAGAGAGAATCCCAAGCAGGTTCCACACTATTAGCGCAGAGCTAGACAATGGGCTCAATCTCAAGAACCGCAAGATCATGACCTGAGCTGAAAACAAGAATCAGACACTCAACTGACTGAGCCACACAGGTGCCCCTGTGACATTTACTTTTATAAATCATTCATTTGTTTATGGTAGAAGGAATTTTGATAAGAATTAGTTACAAGATCATTATGGTCTTGCTAATGTCCATTCCTAGTCACTGAAGAGTTTATTCATTCAAAAAAAGTGAGAGCCTATGATGTGTACCATGCTAGGTACTGCGAGTACAGTGAGACAAACAAACATGGTGCCAGCCATCATAGAGAGGAGAGTGTAGCAGGGGAAGTGGACACTAACTACTTAAATAATTTCAGGATTAAATGTAAAATTAGAATGGTAATAAACATAGGGAAATGATGCACAATATCATGATGACTTTGAAGGAATTTTAGCAGTATTTTTTAGGAGTGGAGTAAGAGTCAATCAGGGAAGGGAGGGTGAAGGAATGTTCTAGGCAGAGGAAATAATGTGTAGAAAGGCCCCTTTGCTCATTCCAGGAAACAAGAGCAGCCCAGGTGATCTGGAAGGCATGAGCATGGCATAACTGTTAAAAACATAGAAATCTTGCATAGATAACTGTTAAAAACATAGACATCTTGTAATAAGAGTTTTAGTGTGTGTGTGCTGAGAGCAATGGGAAGCCATTGATGTGTTTTAATTGAAAAAAGGACTCAATAGATTAGGTTGAAGTGACCGGATTTTAGTTTTTAAAAGATCTCAGGAGGAGTATGTTAAATGGATAGGGTGGGTGAGATTAAAATTGAATCCAGACAGTCCTTAATACAGAGACTTTTGCAATTTTTAAGGCAGAAGTAATGAGTGGGCAGAAATGAAGAGAAGTCTGAATTTGAGAAAGGGTAGAGAATTTAATTAATGGAATATTGTGATGGACTGGACATGGAGAAAGATGTTAAGGAGAACACGTAGATGTATAAATTATATAATGGGCCATGATGGTCCTTCATTGAAAAAGTGCATGAGATGAAGAAATGATGGAAGCCAAAATAGGTTAACTCTTGATTTTAGTTGTGAAGTGTTGGGTATGAAGATGTTAGACTGCAGCCATGGGGAAATGTAGGATCTAAAGAAGCTTTCTGTTCTTTGTGTTGTTTTAGAGATGTGAGAGATCTGAACATATTTAAAAGCCAGTGTAGAGACTGGCTGGTTATGGGGGAAAGGTTGAATATATATGAGGGCGGGGGGAAAGGGTAATGAATAATATAAGAAGTCTATGAAAAGGGTATACTGAGGATGGGCAGGAAGAAGAATCCAAAATAGTCACGTGGAGGGAATGGTTGCCTTTAGATAATGACGGGGAAAAATAAAAGAGAGTAGTATAGGTGCAGTGTTAAGGAGACAAGAAACACAAGTTAGTAAGCACTGACAATTCCAAAGTCAATTAATTGAAGTTGCTAGATTTTCCATCTCTGTTTTCTGTTAGGTTTACCACTTATGGACAGATTGACTATGGGAAATTGACCAGTGCTTCAGATTTAAAATGTCCTTATTCTTTGTCAACTATAATGCTGTCTTTTAAATAAATTGCTAACCCAGGTGAAATTAAGGTTTATGGTAGAATAACATATCCTCATTAAATTTAAACTCTCTACCTCTAAAAGTTTGAATTCTTTTTTTTTAAATCGTGAGTGTGTTTGATATTATTTGCAATGTGCCATGTGCGTGCGTGCGCGCGTGTGTGTATAGGTGTTTGTGAAAATCACATCTTCTAAATTTATACAAACCTTGTGAAATGTGCATTTTGTAAATTTTTGATAAATGTTTCCTGTAGCACAGTGATATTTCAGGGTGAGAAGGAGGTCACATCCATTCTCTTATCTTCAGATTGGTGAAAAATCATATTTTAGTTCAAAGCTGTTCAAGTAAGTCCTTGCTCCGTTTTCCCACCCTGTCTTCAGTGATATTATTTGGAGTCAGCAATCAATGGATTCCATCCCTCTGAGACTTGCTTAACCTACAGCTGCTGATATAATACAGGCAAGAGCTTGCTACTTTATCTGAATTGTCCATCGCTACCTTAATGAGTGAAATGGTTAAGTAGAGGAGGGGGCGAGTCTTAAGGAATGTGTGTACCATTTGAGCTGAATATTTCAGTGTATGTAGAGAGAGGGAGGGTGAGAGAGAAATCCACTTACATCACTAGAACTGCATTGAGTGTGAGCCTTGCAGGTTAAGAGACAGACTACAGTGTCTTGCTTTCTGCAGGAAGCAGCAATGCCGTTTGTTTCCTAAGAGGAATTTTTTATTTAGAAAAGGAAGCTTTCTCTCTACCCAGGAAATGGCTTTCCTTGTGCGTTGCTATGCCAACTGCCTGCAGCCATGGTCCTCCAAAGTAAGCACAATAATGTAATTATATTGGTGTATTGCATTCAGACTCATGATTCTCGAGATTGTGTGTGTGCATGTGCTGTGTTTCTGTTAGTGACTCTTTTGCTAGCAGTCATGCTTGTGTTGAGTGTGAGGGACAGACATCATTAAATTAAATGTCCATCAGTGTCATGCTGCTAAGATTAATTGTGCAAACTTGGTTAGTGGAGTGGGACAGAGATCACTGGTCACCACTCTGTCAGCATCATTAGCAGCTAGGGAGGAGGTCCCGATTCACATGCTCTGCCCTGATTTTTTTCTTTCTTTCTTTTTCTTTTTTCTTTTTTTCTTGGTTGGAGGGGTCCGTATGTGTGGTTGCAAATGAAACAAGAGTATTAACAATGCTTGGCTGAATGCTAGAGACTGGTTCTTCTAGCACCCTGACTAATATAATTCTGTATTAAGCCTTTTTGAGGAGAGTCTGTGTGCAGTCAGCCATTTTAGCTTTTTTTTTTTTTTTCTTCTTTTGCCTCTTGTTCTTCAATCTCAGAAATGATCTTGTTCTCTTGGAAGACTGAGAGCTGTATAAGGTTTCCTCAGTCTTGTCATAGCCTAAGATGGTTAGAGTTTCAATGTTATAAAAATGGAGACGAACACCGTTGTTCGGATTCCTTTTCTGGTCTACAAGTGTGAGGGGTTTTTTAAGCTTTACCAGTAGTGACACTTTAAGCTGCAGCTTCGTTTCCTCCTCCCTCTTTTTTTTTTTTTTTTTCCCTTTTTCTTTTTTAATTTAATGCTGTAGAGAGTGACTTGCCATCCATGAGAGATTGGTACATGATGTGTAAATTCAGTTCAGCATATGTTTCTTCATTATGAAACCACTAGCAGTCCCAGCTAACCATGGAGTTATGGGCCAGCAGGAGAAACATTCAGTAAGTATCGCAAATGCTGCTTGTGCTTCGATAGCACGTCGTAGAGAATTGCTTTAAAAATGGGAATTCTTGCTGCTTCTGTTCAGGGAAAACTGGTTTTTTAGAGGGTGTGATAGTCTGCTTGAGGGAGGGAGGGTAAGTTACGACCAGCTTGTTCTTCCAATTTTGTTGTGATTTTTTTTTTTTAATTTTTAAACAAGACCAACAATTCATTTAAGGCAAAATATTGGACCGCCCGTTTTTATAGTCAGAAATTAGAGCTTGGCAATTCAGCTTTAACTAATACTCGAAGAGTTTTTGAGAAATGTTTTTGTAGTTGAATTTAATGAGAGATTATGAAAGGGGTTATTGGGAACAGACATCTGTGGTAAGGAATTCACATGTAGGTTTGAGGAAGGGAGGGAGAGCTTTGGGTATTGATTTGGTAATAAAACGTTTGGTCAGTGGGACTCATCTGACTTCTTAACATGCATTAATAGGTGATAAAAACAGAGGATAATTTTTTTTAATGCCACAAGTATTGCTTCTTTATAATTGATCCCATGAGTCAGCTATGCATTTGTCATGCTGAAATCCCACAGGCAGCTACTGCTGTTTGTGAGAAACACTCTTCTATGGTTAACACCAAGTCTGAGCCTCCTGTTTGAGGGATGTGAGTTCTCACAGTGCTACTTTTACATCACCGTGTTGGAAGTTTTCTGCCATCACACTAATTCATATGTTTTAGATCGATATATATTTTTTTCAATTCCCCAAATGAAAACACATACATTTAGGCAGCTTATATAGTAATCTTAAGTATTTTTGAATTGCCTGTTTTTACACCTTAGCATGCAGCAGGTATTATATTAGGGTATAGGAATTATCTTTTGTGTACTCTAAGAAAGATAAGATGTTGAACTGCAAAAATAGAGATAAATCGCTGAAAATTTAAAATCTCTATAAATTTACAGAGAGGAGGCCATGAATTTAGAATATTTTGATACTTAGGTTTATGGGTATAGTTTAATTTTGTTCATTATTATGAACAAAATTATTAGCTAAACCCAAGAGGTTTTCTTAGATGAAGTGACTCTTAAGGCAGTATCTCACTTTTCCAAAGAACCACAGGATATTATTTTTTTTAAGTTTATTTATTTATTTTTAGAGAGAGAGAGAATGAGCAGGGGAGGAGGGGCAGAGAGAGAGGAAGAGAAAGAATCCCAAGCAGGCTCCACACTGTCAGCACAGAGCCCAATGCAGGGTTCAGTCTTACAAACCATGAGATCATGACCTGAGCTGAAATCAGGAGTCAGACGCTTAACTGACTGAGCCACCCAGGTGCCCAGAACCAGAGGATGTTCTTAGGGCAGTAGCTGTGTTAGAAGCATGTTATGATACTGTGCTTAGAGCCCAGCCCCTTCATAATGAGATCCTAATGGTACCACACTAGTTAAAACTCTTTGGGTCAGATCCAGAAAAAGACCAGCCTTATACTTAATTTCACTAATAGGAAAGGTTATAGAGAAGTTCCACTGTAGTTTGATTTTATTAGCAGGACCTTTGAAATTAAGCTCTTCTGTAATCATGATTTTCCCACGTAAAAGAACATTACTTAAGACTACTTGAGGAGCCTCAGAAGAAAAGTTTAAACTTCAGATTCCTTGTCTACCTTTATCATATTATCCTTCCTCAAAATGAAGGGGGGGTATTTAAATTAATAATATAATTTTAATGGAAAAAAAAACTGTTAAAATTACTTACTGGTGGTGGTGGGGAAAGTATTACTAAATTTTTGACAACAAGAGCGGTTGGGACGGATAAATACCAGATAGTACCTAAGCTAGAGTACCTAGTACACTATTCTATAAGCATATTTGTTTCTTCACAAGTGCTTTGTGTGTGTATTTCACCGAAATTTGGGGTAATACTGTGACAGACGTAACTCTAGCCATAAAATGGCCTCAGATGAAGCAATTTCTAAAAAACACGTGAATGGTATTTCCCATGATACTTTGACAAGCCGCAATACTAGAATTGGCCATCTCGGAGCATCATGTGCAACAAAGCTGGCAGCCTGTGATGTCAAGATCTTGCTGTATACTTGTTGATGAGTTTGTTGGTTACTTAGACTTTGCTGTGTAATGAGCAGACCTTTAAGATTTTAATTATGTGCAAGGAGTTGAATAGGAGAACAATTACTCTGGCTGTCACATAATAGGTGACTCAGTAAACCTTTGAGCAAAAATTAGTGAGAATGCCCCTCTTTTGACCTATGAGGCTTTAGGAGAATGTCAGAGCTAATTTTAAATGAGTAAAATTTAGTAAATTCAACAATATTTCCATTTTTGCTTCTACAGAAGGTTGTGGCTTTGTAAGTGGCTTTGCTTCTTTGACAATAGAAGGGAGTCAGAAACCAAAAAGCTTTAAGTTGGGCACTTAAAAAAAAAAAGCAAACTGTGATTGGGCACCAGTAGTAAACCCAGTTACTGTGCTTTGTCAGAATTTTTCAGATCTTACAGGCTTTTACTCTTTATTTCTGTCTAGCTCAGTGTATATCTCAGTTGTTGGCACATAGCAGGTGCACAGTAAATACTCTTGAATTTCTCATTTAATTGAATTTTTGGATTAACGAAGTTTCACTTAACCTGTTAAGCTAGTAAATTTCATGTATTTTATTACATCTCCTTCCCTTGCCAGTTCTGTATGGTCAGTTGATAACACTGGGATGAATACCTGTGTGTCTCTAAAAATGCATCCAGCACTGGGCTGTATTGTTACAGTCAGCTAGTGCTTTCATCCACTCTTTAGAGGAACCTTCTGGTTTTGTGAATTTTGAAAATAAAATACATTTTAAAAATGTATGATAAAACTGCATTTGCCAAAAGACTACTGTTGAACATTAGTTGCACGGATGGTTAGTAGATGTTACACGAAGAAAAGTTTTATAAGCTCAATAAGTTGGGGAAAACCTTAGGATAACATTAAAGGTGTTGTTACTCTGTTCACCCACTGTTTTTCAACCTGCCTGTCCCCTTTTTGTCTGCCTCAGGTTATCTAACGGGAACAGTACTCCTTAAGTGTTCTTTGGCCACTTCTGCACTATTAAGATGTCTTTGAAACTTTGCAAAGTTTTAAATGAGTTACTTAAAATGAATCAGCTCGATACTGTGAAACTGATAATCCCTTTTCCAGTTGTGCATTTGTCCCCAAATTACAGTATATATAGTGCACTGTACTTATAGCAAATGAAACCTCAGTCATGATTAAATAATAATTTTAAAAAGTGGTGTGCATAAGAAAATGCTTTACTTAAGTGTAGGGAATACATCGCAATAGCTGTCATTTATTGAGTACTTACAGTATGACAGGCACTATATATTATCTGACTTAATTATTACAACAACTCTCTAAAGAAAGATGTATTATCACTTTTTTTTTAGAGATAACAAAACTGAGGCTTAGCAAGATAAAAAATAATGTTTTCCAAGGACTAGTAAGTGGTGGAGCCATGATTGGAACCCAGGGTTGTCTGGTATCATAGCCCTGCTTTCACCACAAACATAGAGCACTTCTCTGTGTGTAGCCAAATTTAGAGTACATTAGGTGTGTAGATTGTGTAGTTACAGAGCTGGTATTAATCAGTGGAGTACATAACTTGAAAGAAATGCTTGCTTTTCTCCTGCTCCTCTTTTTTCCTGTTGTGTGTGCTATCCCAAGCACTGTTAATAGAAAAGAGCAACAATATCGTGATCAAAATTATTGTAGAAAACTTTTATACAGATAGTTTTACAAAGCTGTTTATTGCTATGTGCAATTTCGATGTTATCTTAAGACTTAAGGTGGGATGATCAGGAGTAGATGGTATTTAGCTCAATTCCTTCTTCTCGCTTTTTTGTGTTTGGCCTTATCACACATGGACCTTTTTATTTTTGCTGCTTAACTCTTTATTTTTTATTTATTTTTTAAAAAATGTTTTTATTTATTTTTGAGACAGAGAGAGACAGAGCATGAGCAGGGGAGAGGCAGAGAGAGAGGGAGACACAGAATCCGAAGCAGGCTCCAGGCTCTGAGCTGTCAGCACAGAGCCTGACGCGGGGCTTGAACTCATGGACTGTGAGATCATGACCTGAGCCGAAGTCAGACGCTTAACCAACTGAGCCACCCAGGCGCCCCTGCTTAACTCTTTAAACATAAACTTGATGCTTCAGCTTCCTCTCTTGACTTTGTAACTTGTGACAGCCTGACTTTGGCCATTTGTGTTCCCTTGGAAGCACTGAGTTCTTGCTGTTTCGTCTTCCCTGTTTCTGCTTTAATGAAGTCTGCATCTGTCATGGAACCCAACTTAATTCATGATCACCTCTCTGAAGTCCATACTGGTCATGGCTTGTTTGTAGCCATAAATATAAATCTCATTATTTCATAAGCCTCTTAACCATGAAGGATATAATATAGCTTAAACATATGTCTAAATTCCTATTGGTCACTAAGTTCCTCTATAATCTATATTCTCTTCCTTATGAACATATTTTCCTCCAAGTATGTTTGTTTGTTTGTTTGTTTTTTTAGGACAAGATGATCTGATTACAAGACGCTTCAGGTTCATTTTCTTTTCCCATTTCTCAGTGTGCAGTGCTCTTTGCTTGACTTTCACTTGTTCTTTATCTCTTTATATTCATCTCTGGTTTCTCTGAATAATGATTAGTGGCTGCTGATATGTAATGTTTGATTTTATTTGTTCTTCTAACCAGTACTTGTAAATTCAGTTGGTATTTACAGTTAGATGAGAGACTATATCTTGATTGAATTCTCCCCCTTCCTTATACCATGTATTAAGGATATGATTGGAATTCAGAATTGCTAAACTGTTAAGAGTACAGTATAGAGGGGCAAGTACAGTATAGAGGAGCACCTGGGTGGCTCAGTTGTGTGTCCAACTCTTGATTTTGGCTCAGGTCATGATCTCACAGTCATGAAATTGAGTCCTGCATCAGGCTGTGCTGGGCATAGAACCTGCTTGGGATTCTCTCTCTCCCTCTCCCCCTCCCCTTCCCCTTCTCACTCGGTCGCCCTTTCTTAAAGGGGAAAAAAATACAGTATAGAGAAGAATAACAGGAAGGAAGTATAGGATGAAAGAATAACATGGGAGGGTCCGAGGCAAGAAGATGTAGAAGGATATGGGGAATCAAAAGGTTAAGAAAATCAGTGAGATCTTTGCTGTTGGGATGAATCATATTAGGGAGTAGGTCAGTACAGGTGATGGAGAAGATGGTAGGATACCTAACAAATCATGACTAGAATTTGAAGACACAGCAAAGGAGTGTAGCCTCCTGTTCATCTCCACCCTCTAAGCACCTTCCCCATCTTTATAACTAGAAAAGATTTAAGAAGAGTCAATTTTTAAAAAATTGCTTTTATCCTACCATGGCAATTTGACCTTGTCTGTAAATATTGGGTAGAGTGTCTCTTTAATATAATTCAGTGCATTTTCCTTAGCAATATAGAAAATAGCACTAAGATTAATTATAGATGTTAGATTATGTGTCTTTTGGGTTAAAACTCCACCTTTTCTTTATCTGATTTTTTTTTTTTTGGTGTATTATGACAGATATATTTCCTGAGATGAAATAAACTTATTTCTTGGGGAGGTTTTTCACTGTGCTAGCTAGCAAAGAGGCCTCAGAGGAAGCAATATCCTATTGTTTTATTCAAGGACAAGGTCATCTTGCCTTGGATTTGGGCCAAGAAACCCTAGCAACAAATAATAGATCTTTTTACCCTGTTAGAAGTGAAGAAATCTATTTTAGAAACTTGCAGTGTATTGCATACACTACTTACACGTGTAAGACTGAAAAAAGCTCTGTCTCATTGTGAGATATATTAAAGAAAAATCCTTACTTTCAGTCAAAAGAAGAACCATACTTCCTACCTTTTAAATTTTCCTTACTTTTAAATATTGTTTAATGATCCATTTTAAAAGAGACTGTATAAAAATTAAATCAATTAAAATTAGTGAAAAGAGAATGTTTAAAATGCATCATTAGAAGCTCAGTTATTCTCCTTTAACTATTTAACCATAGTGAGATCACTAATCATAGTTTTTCTTTCCCATTTGAAATAACATATTTTATGTGTTTAAAATATTGATACTTCATTTGCATCAAAATAAATGCTCTGTAAATTTGGTCATGTAGCTATAAATGTCCCTGAGATGTAACCTAAGATGTCTTTAGTCCATTTCTTTGATTTTAGGCCTGACAATACTCTCAAATATATTACTCAGGTAATCTAAGAATCCATCTAGAGTAAGCATTCAGTTTTCTTCATTTTCCTGTCCTGAATAATAATCATGTAAAAATTAATTTTTTAATGTTTATTTTTGAGAGAGGGAGACAATAGGCAGGGGAGGGGCAGAGAGAGGGACACTGAGGATCCGAGGCAGGCTCTGTGCTGCAGGGCTCGAACCCACAAACCACAAGATCATAACCTGAGCCAAAATCAGACACTTAACTGACTGAGTTACCCAGGTGCCCCTATTTTTATTTAATTTAAATTCCTGATGAAGTATGTTTCAATGTTTATGTACTTAGTAAAAAGAAAACGAATAACTTACTACTGTCATGTCTGTGGCAGTGTTTTGTAAACTTTGGAACACTTTGCCTATTTAGATCAAATAAGCACTTTATCATTATCCATATATTTTATTTGGATTATGGTTTGGATCTGAGTTTTTTTTTTTTTTAAGAGATTTTAAAAACAAAAGAACATGAGTATCTGAATGTATATAGAGATCCACCTGTGCGTGCGTGCGTGTGTGTGTGTGTGTGTGTGTGTGTGTGTGTGTGTTTTAAATGAAAGTTTGTAAGTGTGTCCTTCAGGGCTCTCTTAATTTCCTGTTCTAGATCTCCACTTTCACTGACCTCCTTATTTTTCTTCATCATTTAAAAATGAAGTTTATCTTTGAAGACCTGACATATACTTAGGATTATTTCCATTTATAGTATTAAAATGCCAGTGCTATTAGTACTGTCATAGGAGTTACACATGACTGGTTAAATATTGTGCCCAGTTTTTGGAAACGTAGATAAGAAGCATGTACAAATGCATGTAAGAGAAGGTAAATACAGATTTATACTCTGAAGCACATGAAGAAATGATATAACAGCATACACTCACAAAAACAACATATCCCTCTATGTTGTGCATTATACAGGTGATCCCTTTTAAGCAATCCGTCCCTCTCCTTGCCCTTTCTGTTGGTATAGAAACACCCTTGCCACAAAGAACTCATCAGTTGTCAACCTCTGCCATTTCATCTTATTAATTGAACCTGTAGCATAAGCCTCTTATGTTGTATTCTCTTTTCTCTCATATATAGTGTGTATATGATATATAATGATTGATTTTAATTGTACAGTCTATGTACAAGTTATTCACACAACTTACCAGTCAACCCCTTATCTGTGTTTCCTTTGTATGTTAAGTCACTATATAAATATTCCCCACGCACTTCAGATCTCTTCATTCCATATCAGTACACCAGATCACACTACATGTTAATTGTAAAGGCTGTTCTCAGAGACATCTGGTTAGTCATGTATTAACCTTACATTTGTTGATTGATAAAGTGATAGTTTAAAACACCTTTCAGGGGAGCCTGGGTAGCTCAGTCGGCCAAGCATCCAACTTTGGCTCAGGTCATGACCTCACGGTTCATGGGTTTGAGCCCCGCATTGGGCTCTGTGCTGACAGCTCAGAGCCTGGGGCCTGCTTCAGATTCTGTGTCTCCGTCTCTGCCCGTCCCCAACTCACATTCTGTATGTCTGTCTGTCTCTCTCTCTTTCTCTATCAAAAATAAACATTAAAAAAGATTTTTTTAACACCTTTCAGACTGAAGTACATATTCTTTTTTTGTGAACTCCAGAGAAATACATTATTGGTTTATAAATTGACTTGGAATTATTATAAAATGAAATTCCCCCGTGTGTGTGTGTGTGTGTGTGTGTGTGTGTGTGTGTGTGTGTGTGTGTATATATATATATATATATATATATATATAAACCCATAATCTCATTTCTAATTTAGGTATATAGATGAAGCTAGAATTTAGCATTCTGCCTGGTTTGTTTATTTTATGGGTAAAAGCTTTATTTATTTATTTATCTATTTATTTATTTTGAGAGAGAGTACGCATGAGTGGGGGAGGGGCACAGAGAGAGGGAGACGGAGAATCCCAAGCAGGCTCTGCACTGTCAGAGCAGAGCCCAAAGCAGGGCTCGATATCACAAACCATGGAATCATGACCTGAGTCAAAATCAAGAGTTGGATACTTAACCAACTGAGCACCCAGGCACCCTGGTGAAAACTAATTTTAATTAGAGACCTTAAAAATACAGGTTATTATGGAAGCACCTTATAATTATTTCCAATAGGTCAACTTCTTCATTAAGTTTAAGTGCTAGTACACAACTTCATGCCTTTCAAAATAAAGACAAGCACGGCTGTAAAAAGAAAAAAGCTATAGAATTGAAATCTTGTTTGCCTCTGACCTCCTAAAGAAAAAGAATGGGTTCAGTAGATATTTCTACTCTCTGAACTATTTTGAGTAAATGAAAGCACTCTTTTTTTTTCCCCCTCAGTAATCAGGAAAAACGTGGCGTTAAGGGGGAATATTGTGACATGCAGTTTTCCTGGGTTTTATGGAACTGAGAAGTGTATAGCACTTTTACTATTAGTGAAAAAGAAGACTGCTTGGATGTCAATAAGGATTTAGAAAGATTCTATAGTCACTGGGCCATAGTGGCTGGGCTGGGTGGTAGGGGGCGGGGTGGCAGTTGGGGGGGGAGGTTGGCAGAAGTTGAGTGATGAATGAATACAATTTACAACCTAGGTTTCCAGACACGGAGATGTGAAGGATGAGATTAGCTTTTTCTTTACGGCTAATTAATCTCATACTTACTTGTTTTCTTAAAATTACACTTTTTTTTTTCATTGTAAATGGCAATTAAAAATATGCATTTTATATTTGTATTATATTCGTGTATAAAGTTTCCTATTTCTTGTTTGAATTAATTACATTTGTGGAAATAATCAAATGTCAAAATTACACTACTTTAGAGATAACATTTACCTAAATATAAAAATAAAATTATTTTAGAAGAGATACCCTTTGAATAGGCAAACTAATTTTTGGTGCTTGTTTGCTTTGTGTTATGGTTATTCAGGTGGCAGTTTAATCTGTGGTTTGTCTGCATTATTTTTATGCATAATTTGTAATTTAAAAATTACATAGCTTATATGGCCATTGAAGAAAAAAAAATAGAAAACACGTGAAGACAAAGACAAAAAGAATCACAGCTTCAGTACTCAGATCAAAACCGTAGTAACATTTTATTATTTTATTATTATTTTTTTTAATGTTTATTATTTTTGAGAGAGCAACAGAGCACGAGCAGGAGAGGGGACAGAGAGAAAGAGGGAGACAGAATCCGAAATAGGCTCCAGGCTCTGAGCTGTCAGCACAGAGCCTGATGCGGGGCTCAAACCTATGAACTGCAAGATCATGACCTGAGCCAAAGTCGGATGCCTAACCGACTGAGCCACCCAGCTACCCCAAAACCATTAGTAATACTTCAATACATATCTTCTTACTGCAGACATGTTCATATTATACCATAGTATAAAATCTGGTAATAGCATTTGTTCTAGATTTTCCTTCCCTTCAAAATATATGTAGAAAATATATTTAAGGACAACTGATTTAAGAGACACATTGTAACTATTATGAAGCTCTCATCATAAGTTGCTTTGTCTAGTTTATAGTTTTAAAGTTTGCCATATATTAATATGTAAGATGTATCATATATAATATTTTACATTTTGAGGGAAAAGTTATTTACTTAAGAGCTTCTTTAGTTAGGGGCGCCTGGGTGGCTCTGTTGTTTAAGCGTCCAACTTCGGCTCAGGTCATGATCTCACACTTCGTGGGTTCAAGCCCCACATTGGGCTCTGTGCTGACAGCTCAGAGCCTGGAGCCTGTTTCGGATTCTGTGTCTCCCTCTCTCTCTGTCCCTCCCCTGCTTATACTGTTTCTGTCTCTCTCTCAAAAATAAATAAACATTAAAAAGAGAGAGAGAGAGCTTCTTTAGTTAGTGTTAGAATTCCATCCTGAATATGGAAGAGAAATATTTGTATTTTGATAAAGTATACTATATTCAAATCGTGCTTTTCTTAATGTTTATGAAAAATTTTAAGGTATCGGAAGTCAATATTAAAATGTCAAAAGAAAAAAGTAAGTGAACTTTCAAATAGCTTAGCTAAAGAAAATATAAACACCCGTGACAGCGTTCCTGTCCTCTTCCCTTTCCACTATACATCATGTCATTTATTGCCGAAACTTTTTGTGTTCCTTTTAGTTGGGCATGTTCCCAGATTTCTTTACTCTTCATTATTCTGTTTGCTTATTGTCCCCCTGAAAAAAAATTAACAACTTTACATACATAAGATTTAAAGCCCGTCTGTTGAAGAACAAACATCACAAAAGCTGACAATAGTGATATTAAATGAAAACTTAATGTTGCTCTAGAAAAATAGATATGGATAACTTAAATGCCACTCAGTGTTTTCTTAGAGAAAGACTACTTAAGCTCTATCTTTGGATAGAAGAAGAGAATGCAGATTATAGTTCTCAAATAATAGAAGTGTTTTCAGTATTAGCTGAATAAAATATCAAAATAAGAAAAGAAAATATTGACTGTTTTCTCGTGGGTTTTATCCAGATTTCTGTAGAAGAGATTTAAAAATATGGTTTGAAAATTTTGCATCTGGTTGCATACATTTAAATGTTTGGGTGAGCAGCATGGACGAAAAGTACGTAGGAGCACACAAGCAGGAATGTCATGTGTGATTTGAGTAGTCTACAAAGAAGGCAATAAGACTTGAGCTGTGCCACAAATAAGGACAGGGGATAAGCAAGATGTGAAGAGAAAAGGAAATGGGAGAAATTTTTGTAATGCAAACAGAATGAGCTAAAACATTGAATCAAAAGTGTCCATGTAGAGTCAAGGAACAGTGAGTATAGATCAGCTTGGCTGAACTGGAGGGGCAACTGTAGGAGCACAGGTTGATGAGAGAGGGGTCAGACTGTAGAACCCTTTGTCAAGTCAAAGAGTTTGGACCTGTTGCTGTGTGGATTCATGTAAGAATTAGAAAGCCATTTATGGTAGAATAGAGTGAAAAGTGGAATGTGGCCAGGGTACCACCTGGGATCGTAATGTTCAGGAGTTAAGTTTTCTGAAGTACAGGCTTTGTTTTAGGTCTTTCTTTAGAATAGCTAGCAGTCAAATCATTTCTATTGATCTGGACATAGTTGACTAATCATTTCTTCTAACTGTATTATGTGAGCAGGTAGGATAGATCAAGAATTCCCTGGGATTGTTTTCCTTAAAAATTTGTATGTATTTTAATGAAAATGTCATTTTTCATCAAATCTAAGACACATTGATTGGTCCGCCTTGCTTTAAATAACCCAGTATTTTCTTTTCATTGATTTTAAGATGGATCACAATTTCAAAGATGTTAAAACAAAGAAGAAATTGTGTATCTTAGAATCGGTGAAATATGATATGAGTATACAACTAATGGTGTTTAACATTTGTATGTTATAATAAGAGTGTGCATATCGTCATGGAACTAGATCTACGAAATCACTGTTTGAGGAAAATGTGTTCTGTATTTGGTCTTGGTTACTCGACTGTCAACAGGACTTGCCTCTGTCTCAGTTGCCCACAGAAGAGCAGCCAGAGAGACACGTGCTGACATGTGCACTAGTGTTATGTGTGGGCCCTCATGGAGGAATGTACGGTGGGCAGCTGGGGCCTACCAGGTGGATAGGAGTAGGTGTAAGGAATAAGGGCATTTCAGGCAGATAGGTTTTGGAGGTTTTAAGCAGCAGATCAGAGGCATCTGATAGAAGAACTAGAAGCCCAAGATGAAATGAGGTTGAAGATGCCCTGCTCCCCTATTGGTTTCAGTACTGTAATTTTATAATTTAGAGGATGCTGTCTCTTCTACGCAAAGGAAACTGAATACTGAAATATATTAAAATAACTACCTAGGATCTACAGGAGCTCTTAGAACCTAGCAGTGGATGGAGAGGGGGAATCTCATTTCGGTTTCTAGGAGTACTTTCACTTTCTGACTATAAAAATAACCCGATTTAGGAAATAGTTTGTGCATAAAGTAATGAAAACTGTGGTGTGAACAGTTGTAGCCTTTGTGAAGAGAGTTATGTATACAAAGAGAAGAGATGAGTAAGAACTGTATGTAGCCTAGTGGTCAGAGGAGGGCTCCAGAGCCAGGAGCTTGGACTTCTCTTCTGGTTTCACCACTCACAAGCTATGTGAGCCTAGCTAATTTATTTAGCTTCCCTGTTACGTGGAATCCATTTGTAAAATGGAGGTGATATGGTTGTGTGAAGATTAAGCAAGGTAAAACCTATAAGTGCTTAGAATAATGCATGGACAGTAACAAGCTTGGTTTCTATATTTTAAAGATGGCTGTTTATCCTCCATTATCCAAGAGGTAAGGAAAATTAAATCTGTCATGCAAGTGGGTCATAGACTATGTGTTAGGTTTTCCCTCTATATAAGGACATGTCCTTAAGTTGATTCACTTTTTTTTCCCTCTGCATTTCCATACTCAGCAAGGAATCTCTGTTTGCTAATTTAGTATTAGAGTAAAAAAGTAACAGTAATAATGTCATTAGCTAAAATTGAAGGCTTCCTGTGTTCTAGGCAATATTCAAAACTCTGTTCATATATTATCTCATTTAATCCTCACACCCATATAAGTATATTGTCCTTTTATAAACAGAGAAGCCAAGGCATAGAGAGGTAAAGTAACTTTCCCAAAGTCATACAGCTAATACATGGTGGAGCCAGTGGCAGTCTTTTCTTGTACATACGTGCACTTACACGCACACACATATGTGTATATGCAGATCTATTTTTGGAAGCAGCATAAGGGAAGTAAATTGTTTCAAGGATGGTCCAGTTCCATGTTTTCTGTGTGTCCTGTGGATTATAATTCTCATGAGTAAGTTTGAGAACAGTTTATTTCTCCCCCTACTTTAGGAGTTTATTTTCTGTAGTGTAAGTTTCAAAGGGATGTCATATGTGTGATGTAGTAATTACTATCCCCACCATAAAATGTAGAGTAACTTTACCTTGATCTTGATGGAAATAAAAGAAATATATTTTATTCCCCTTTAAGTGTGGCTAGAACTACAAGAGTGTAATTTTGTATTGAAGAGTTACTCTTTAACTCTTTACATGAAAGTTTTCTTTATTTTTGAGAGAGAGGGAGGGAGGGGAAGAAGGAGACGGGATCTGAAGCAGTCTCTGTGCTGACAGAGAGAGAGCCCAATGCAAGGCTCAAACTCACAAACCATGAGACGATGACCTGAGCTGAAGTTGGAGGCTTAAACAACTGAGCCACCCAGGTACTCCAACATGAAAGTTTCTTTTGTGGATTCAACTTTTTTTGGGTCACCACACATATTTGAGATTTCCCATCTGCATGGGAAAGAGGTCTTTCACATTACCCTGTTTTTATACTTGAATATGGGGGGAAAAAAAAGGCCATTTTTTTACTGGTCATTTGGATGATATGATTGCCCTCTTAATTTGTTTCTAGTGAAATAAGTAATTTATAAGAAGCTAATTTTAGCATTTAGCCAGATGAAATAGTCTTTCAGCCACACAGATTTAACAGCATTGTCTTAGCCATTTAAAATACAGATAAGTGAGGACCCTGGGTGGCTTAAGCGTCCCACTTAAATTAAGCTTAGTTAAGCGTCCCACTTCAGCTCAGGTCATGATCTCACGGGGTTCACGAGTTAGAGCCCCACATTGGGCTCTCTGCTGTCAGCACAGAGCCCGCTTAGGATCCTCTGTCTCTCTGTCTCTCTGTCCCTCCTCCCTCTCTCCCTCCCTCCCTCCCTCTCTCTCTCTGTCACTCAAAAATAAACATTAAAAAAAATAAAATACATATAAGTGGATCATAGGTCCATCTTTGTCACAATTTTGACATTTCTCCAGCCTCCATCCCTATAACACATATTCTTGGGACTGTAGAATGTAATTACACTTTTTAGAAAGCTGTATTAAAATATACTTTAACCTGGCCACAACAAAGTAACCCGAAATCCAATGGTTATGGACTCCCCTGCATTAAGAAGTCTTTTCTTGGGGCGCCTGGGTGGCGCAGTCGGTTAAGCGTCCGACTTCAGCCAGGTCACGATCTCGCGGTCGGTGAGTTCGAGCCTTGCGTCAGGCTCTGGGCTGATGGCTCAGAGCCTGGAGCCTGTTTCCGATTCTGTGTCTCCCTCTCTCTCTGCCCCTCCCCCGTTCATGCTCTGTCTCTCTCTGTCCCAAAAATAAATAAACGTTGAAAAAAAAAAATTAAAAAAAAAAAAGAAGTCTTTTCTTGGCAGTCCTAATGGCCCTAGGTTGAGTCTCCATTCTATTAAGTAGGATGGTGGGTGTAGTATTGTAGTTGGCAGGATCAGAGAACATACAAGGTGTTGTATTTATCAGGTACTGACTTTGTTAGCCACGGAGTATACATTACTTCGTTTCTCTATTTTGTTCCCTGCTTTAAGCACTATCCGAAGATGTTGTGGAAGAAGATTGGTTGGTTTATAATAAACTTAATTAGTGACCTTAAAGTGTTACCCTGAAACTGAGAGCAAACAGGATGCAAAATGAAATGTCATAGTGTGGCAAAGGTCACTCATTAACTGTGCTTCTTGTGTATCATCTTTGAGTATTTAACATGGATATTTAAAGCAAAATACCTACTTCAGCTGTGAACCTTCCCCCATAGTAATAGGCAGAAACTCTTCCAACTAGGTGTTTGTGTAGTAGAACAATAAAATATTTTATGTACAAGGACCTTGCTTTAAGTTCTCGTTCTGATGCTTACTAGCTATGCAAGTGTTAGGCAAGTCATTCAACTTCTTGAAGTTCCTGTTTTCTAACTTCAAAGTAGAGGTCATGACTATAATACTGGTCTCCCTTACAGCCTTGTTTCGAAGATTATTAATGATTACAGTTAGTTACCATTATTTTACTAAGTACTTTATGTGTATTATTTTCTTTAATTGTCAAAGGAACACTAGGAGCAAAGTGAGAATCTCCCAGTATTGCAGATGAAAAACTTGAGGTTTAAATAAGAAAAATACAAAAAGAGTTAATGTTTTCAGAATCTGCAGACTCGAAAGCCTATGTGAATTCAGTTATTGATGTTAGGTTACAGTGCTCTAGAACCATTTGTATGTGGGTTAGAGCCCTACCATTTCTTAGTAGCTGTGTCACATTAGGCAGATTAGTTAAATGTTCTGAACCATTTTTCTTCGTCTGTAAAGTGCTGTTAATGATGCCTACTTCATAGGTTGTTCGTGGGGATTACATATGTGATACAGGGTCTGGCACACAGTGGCATCCATGAGTTTGATTCCCACTTTTTTCCAGCCAGAACATTTCCCTTTTTTTGGTTTTTAAATAGAATGTTGACAGTGATGCAGAGATTTATCTTTCTTTATCTTATTTTGAGTTCATAGAACATGATTCTCCGTTGGACATCTCAGGTCAATTATGATTTGCTTTAAGATCCTTCATTAACTACTTTTTACAGATTGGTACTGGTTTTCAAAATAGCTCATAAAAATATCATAGTTGCTATGAAAAATCCCCGTTAAATTTTCCCTAAGTACTTTAAAAAAATTTCCCCACTTATTAAGTGATTTTGTGCAAGTAGAGCTGCTTAGTAAGACCTGTCTTTGTAGTCATTTCGTGTGTGTGTGTGTGTGTGTGTGTGTGTGTGTGTGTGTGTGTGTGTTTGCAAGGAGGTATTTTTAGATAGTTTAGCTGAACAGCAATCTGACGTCTTTAGAGGAGACATCAGTTCATTATGTGGATACAAATTCTATGCTTTCAGCTTTTATACACCAAGTCTTAATTTAAATCTGTTCTTCTTGCCTTTTCTAACGAAAGAGACTATATCATGGTATGTATTCTATTTCTTCCTAAGGTTGGCCTATCTAGTTAACCTTTGCTTAGAGAAACGATCAAGGTAGAAATGCCTTATTTTGCTCACAACTTAATATAGATTAGAGAAGCATGGAATTTTGAGTCATATTTAAATATGTCATTATACATTATGCTACACAGTGTTTTTCTATTGTGATGTGATTCACGGGATTTAAAATAGTCATTATGGGGCTCATAAATGCTGCTTTCTTATAAGAAGAACAATTTAAAGGCCAGAATGTGGGAGTTCTATACCTCTTAACTGTACATATTGCTTTCGGTCAAAAAAAAAAAAAAAAAAAACCCTTTTGCTTTGTGAAAGATAATTTAATGCTCAGCATGTAAGAGGGACATGGTTATATGCTTTCTTGTTGCTGTATACACAGTGTTAAATATATTAAGTTATGATAATATCTTTCATGTGGTTATTTTCATCTCTTAAAATTCTGGGAAAGAAGCTCTTACAGCTTAAGCAAATTAATATTAGTTTTTTGTGACCCTTGTTCTCACAAAAAAGTACCTTTGATTAATAATAACCATACAACTTATCTATTTGTTTTTCTAATTTTACTACAGCTAATTTGGGGGAAAGTATTCACATAGAAGTTCAAAAGATTTTTAAAATTAATTTTCAAACATATATTCCTTTTTCATTTTCCAAAATTTAAAATTTATGTTTACTTCATGTCAAAATGTCAAAGCTTGAGTGAAAACTTTTGTTAATTCTTTCAAATGTTTTACCTGCATGGTGTGAAGCATCCAGGATTTAAAGCATGGGTTTAAATTTTTAATTCAGTTATTTGATAATGTGTGAACCAACCATGATTTTAGTAATATTTTAATTATTGGAGTGGAATTCCTCATATTTTACCTTATTTTGTAAACATGAGAGATGAGTTTCTAAACCTAAAGAAAGACAAGCTCTTGGAGAGCCAGGTTAATAATGGACATCTATCTGAAGATGTGGAGAGGTTTCATTCTTCAAGAAAAAAGCAAGAAGTAATATATATGGTAGGGTCAGAATGACATTTTTGTAGGATGAAAAACAGAGGAAATCCTAAAGCTCTGACATTAACAAAACAAAACAAAACATAAAATCTTTCTTGTTCTTAAAAATTAGTGGTGTTATATAACCACTTAGGAATTTAGCTGAAGCCTGATATTAAGTGACTCAGATTCCCAGCTTCTTAATGATGCTTCTTTACAGTGAAATTCAAGCAGTTGCCAGAGTTTTAAGTCATGAGTTCATTCTCCCCCCACCCCCAGTTTGTGTGCAATAAAAACTGACAATCTGTGCCAAAAAAGGTGTTAACACTGAAATTCTTATATGCTAAGTGTAATATATTTTATGTTGGACTGTTTCTCAGTGAAATCACCCGTATTTCAATTTAAGAAAAGTGACCAACTTTAGGCTAAAGTTTCTTTACTGAGAAGTGATATAAAAGCTCCTAAATTTGGCTTTCTTGGATCCTTCTCCTAATTCCCTTAGCGCCTCTGCCAGAAAAGCCATTGTTCTCTCAGAGTTGTTTTCCCCAAATCAACCCAGAAAGGTACCTGCCTTCTTCTAACACAATAGTACACTAAACCATATCAACTAAACATGCTCTCAGGTAAGCCGAATGTTTTCTTGTCTCAACACTCGTTGACTTAAAAAGAGATACCTATCTAATAAGCTTCTTGCACAAATAACGTTGAGAAATCCTTCAGGCATTGTGAAATTGAACACTTCAAGAATTTTTCTGAAGGTACCTGGTGACTCTAACCACCCTTCAGTGGATTCAGGCTAGAAATATGAAGGATGTTGTTAATCTTTGTTCCCCCACTCCCAACACCACACACACCCACACCATACACACAGAACAGGTCATTTGCTCTGAGATAAGCAAAGCAGTGTCTTCATGGGGATATGTAGTATGTGACTTGTCAGGTATTCATTTGAATCGACACCCCATCCCCCTCTTCCTGAATTAAAGGTGATTAAGTCTTTTTTTATTGTCCCATTCACTTCAAAATACCTCATGGATTTGAAGCATAATTAAATAGAATATATAGAATTCATGGCAGTTATGTATTTATCACTTTCCCCCTTCTTTCACCATGTAAGTCAGTTATTCACTTTGGAATAAAGATGTCTTAATTTACTCTCTCTGCATTGACCTCAGATTATTTTCCACTTCCTTTACTTTTCATTTCTTATTCCTCAGTTTTCCATAGTTGGTAGAGTACATTGGAATAAGCCTTGTTTGGCCACATATGAAGTATATGCATTTGTCTAAGTTTATGTGAAGACATCTAGTTTATAAGCATTAGAGAATAACAGATGTCAGACTGTGGCCTTCAAGGGAAGAGGATACACAAAAGAAATCAGAGATTAAGTCTGATTTGCTTGATGTGTTTTGTTATTGGTGTCTTGGTTACTATTTAGTTTTTCTTGATTCTGATCTTTGAGTTCTCTTAAGACGTAAAAGAAAGGAGATTTCTATCTCAGGCGGTTTCTTAATCCTGAATACATTTAAAGAACAGATTTTATTTACAAAGGCACATTAAGTCAAATGACAAACATCTAGTTCATATCTCACCTGAACTTTTATTAGGTTTACATATTTGTAGGAGGCACTAGGTATTTTTCAAGTTCTTTAAAGGATTCTATGAGGAAAATTCTAGATGTTTAAACTAACTTTACTTTAAAGGGGGCGCCTGGGTGGCGCAGTTGGTTAAGCGTCCGACTTCAGCCAGGTCACGATCTCGCGGTCCGTGAGTTTGAGCCCCGCGTCGGGCTCTGGGCTGATGGCTCAGAGCCTGGAGCCTGTTTCCGATTCTGTGTCTCCCTCTCTCTCTGCCCCTCCCCCGTTCATGCTCTGTCTCTCTCTGTCCCAAAAATAAATAAACGATGAAAAAAAAAAAAAAATTAAAAAAAATAAAATAAAATAAAAAAATAAAATATAAGTGAATTCCTATTTTACATTCTTGTGGGGCTGCTTTTTAGATTTTTTGCTAGTGTGTATCTAACTCATTTATGTTAATGGCTTAGCTCAAAGAAGGAGAGAAAATGGGACCTTGTGTCTCATGTTAGCCCATCTGTTTATTGATTTTGAGGATCTTTATCTCATCACAGTATGGATCAGAATACCTCTTCCTCATTATCATAATCATCTTGATTGTCATTTATTATTTTTAGATGTATTAACCTGTAAACACTTAATGAACATGTGAAAAGTTTTATAAAATTTTGCCCCCAAACCAGACATCCATTGGTTGATTATAATATAATTCAAGACTATACATTCAATTGCCCACTAGATACATTGATGTAGTTGCTGTCAAACTCAGATTTGACATGGCCAAAATAGAACTCCTGAGTGTTCTCCCAACCACCACCAAAAAATGAGCCCCACCAACGGATCAAGCGGGCAACAAACGCCTACGGTTCTCCACTTTTCCTCATTTTCTCATTGTTGGCATTAAGCTATCAAAGCCCTAAAGCTACAAGTTATCTTTGGTTCTTCACATTGCCCAGAACTCATTCATCAAGTCTTGTTTAGTCTACCCTTTTAATTATGAATTCATGCTTTTTCTCTCCATCTCCATTATCATCCTGATCCAAGCTACCATCATCGTCTCATTTGGACTGTTCCAGTAGACTCCTCATGTCCTCTTTATTTTTAATCTTGCCATTTTCACACAGCAGCCTGATTTATCTTATAAAATGTGAACTAGATCGTGTCATTTCTTTTAAGACTCTTTAGTAATTCCCGATTACAACTGGAATAAAATCTATGCTCCCTGTAAAGCTGTGTAGGAACCAGCTGAGGCTTACTCTTCATCCCTCATCTCGTACTACTTTCCTTATCTACTCCACTTCACGGCCTGTTCTTTTTTTTTTTTTTAATTTTTTTTTTTTCAACGTTTATTTATTTTTGGGACAGAGAGAGACAGAGCATGAATGGGGGAGGGGCAGAGAGAGAGGGAGACACAGAATCGGAAACAGGCTCCCAGGCTCTGAGCCATCAGCCCAGAGCCTGACGCAGGGCTCGAACTCATGGACCGCGAGATCGTGACCTGGCTGAAGTCGGATGCTTAACCGACTGCGCCACCCAGGCGCCCCTACGGCCTGTTCTTTTAACAGACCAAGCCATGGAGCCATTCCATTCGTAGTTCTTTTTGAGTGAACTCCATTTCCTGTGATCTTGATGTGGCCAGCTCCTTGACTCTCAGATCTCAGTATTTTATAAGTATTTATTGAATGTATAAGAGATGAATTAATAAAAAGCACAAAAATGCAGATACAGCCAAATGTTATTAAGTTCAGAATTAGAGGATAATTATTTCATCTTGGGAAGATTTTTTTTTTTTCCCTAGGACTAGATAAACTTAGATGAAACTGAATAGGGTATAAAGACTGAAGACGGTAAGGAGCAGCATACATCAACTACTGAATATTTACATTAGCAATCCTCATGATAAGTTAGAATTAACATTGCTAATTGCCAGAATTTTGTTATAATAAGTCATGCAATTCTTTAACATTTATGTGAAATATGGAAATAAATATTATTCTCTGAAGCAGCAAAAAAAATTTCTGGTATAAGCTACTTAGGAATTTTGGATGATATAAAGTTGGAGACACACTATTTAGAAAAAATATTTATATGGATTCTATTAAAGACTAAACTGTTGGGGTGTCTGGGTGGCTTGGTTAAACATCGGACTCTTAATTTCGGCTTGGCTTACAGTGCAGAGCCTGCTTGGGATTCTCCTCTTTCTCTCTGCCCCTCCCCTGCTCGCTCTTTCAAAATAAATAAATGAACATTAAAAAAAAAAAAAAAAAAGATTAAACTATCTTTGAAGACTTTCAATATACTTTATTGCCAAAAACCAGGTAAAGGTTCTTGCTTATGTTCTTACATGTTAAGACCTTGACCATTTACCATTACGAAAGTTTTATGCTTTTCTGAGAACAATCATTGTTTTAAGATACATATATCATGGAATTGAGATTAAAATTAATCCTTTGTTGTTTCTGGTTTATACAAACATAATTGTTACTAATGAATTCCAAGTTACTTTTCTCTTTTAGTATTTTTATGTTCTTCAGAATACTTGTTTAAAAATATTAATGCTACAGTTGATGTTCCAGAAAATTTGGAAACTATTCAAATTAAATTTTTTCTATTACATAAAAGTAAGATCTGGATTCTAGTGTTAACAGTTCCATGCTTGTTCACCTTCTTTGACATCAGTTCCCACAACTATAAAATGAGATTATGCTAAATGAACCCTTAAAAATCTTTCCAGGTCTATCACTGTACTTTCATACACAAACTTGCATTTGAATAATGCTTTATATTACTAGAATTCTTTCACATTCGTCCTGCATTCATTTTCACAGCTCTCTTGTGAGGTGGGCAGCACAGACCTTTTTATGTCTTTTCTACACTAGGGAGGAAACTGAGTTGCAAGAAATTTAAATAATTTTCTGGAATCACACAGATAGCTTGGAACTAGCCATGTATTCTTTTTATAATTTCATCTTTTAAACTATGACCTCCTAATGCTAATCTCTGGCTATGTGTTTTATCAAAATAAGTATTCATTTTATTAGGATATTTAATAAATTATTACTGAAATAACTTGAATATTTTTATAATCTAACCTCTTATTCCTCAGAAATTTGATAAGGCACCCAGATAACTTAAAAGAGGCCAGAATGCATTACTAAAGTATTGTAGCAACTAGTGCCACATAACTAATCACTTTTATGGTATTTTGGATAGAATTTTTATCTTTTAATGTTTTATTTTACTTTTTATTTATTTTTGAGAGAGAGAGAGAGACACACACAGCGCAAGTGGGGTTGGGGCAGAGAGAGGGAGACACAGAATCAGAAGCAGGCGCCAGGCTCTGGGCTGTCAGCACAGAACCCGACATGGGGCTTGAACCCACGAGCTGCGAGATCATGACCTGAGCCGAAGTCAGATGCTCAACCAACTAAGCCATCCAGGCACCCCTAGAATTTTTATCTTTTGAAGAAGTTAAACAGTTGATTACAGAGGGCCCTCCAAGTACCGTCAAGTTAGGTTTTGAAAGGCCTTTTTGTTCACTGTAACCTGATAGCACACCTCACTTCTTCCTCATTTTTCTTTCTACTTCCATTTCAATCTCTTATAATCCATTCCCCTTTCCACCACCCCTAACAGAATGATCTTATGAAACATAACTGGATCTTTTTAATTGCTTATTTTAAAAAGCCCAGTGTCTTCCCTTCCCCTTAAAAAGCCTACTTTTTATCAGGAATAGATCCTACACTCCTCTGCCCTCTTTTAAACTACTCTCCCCCTCAAGCATCCTCACTTTCTCCCATCCAGTCACCTTAGACTTCTGTTTTTTGAACATTCCTACATTCTTTCCACCCTAGGGCCCTTACTCTTGGTATTCCCTCCATCTGTAAAGCTCTCCCCCACCTTTGTTTGGCTAGGTCCTTTGTCTTTATTCATTTCTCATCTCAAACATCATTTTCTCAGAGCGGCCTTCCCAGGTTGCCCAATCTGAAAGAGCCTCCCTGAACTGGCCAGAAATATGCAGAAGAATGAACCTGGACCACTTTTCTTATTCCATACACAAAAACAAATTCAAAATAGATGAAAGACCTAAACATAAGACAGGAAACCATCAAAATCCTATAGGAGAAAACAGGCAGCAACCTCTATGACCTCGGCTGCACCAACCTCTCACTTGACATGTCTCCAGAGGCAAGGGAAACAAAGGCAAAAATGAACTATTAGGACCTCATCAAGATAAAAAGCTTCTGCATAGTGAAGGAAACAACAAAACTAAAAGGAAACTGATGGAATGGGAGAAGATACTTGCAATGCAAATGACCTATCAGATTAAGGGTTAGTACTCAAAATCTATAGAGAACTTCTTAAACTCAACACCCAAAAAAACAATCCAGTGAAGAAATGGACAGAAAACATGAATAGACACTTTTCCAAAGAAGACATCCAGATAGCAAACAGACACATGAAAGATTCTCAACATCACTCATTATTCGGGAAATATAAATCAAAACCACACTGAGATACCACCTCACACTGGTCAGAATGGCTAAAATTAACAACTCAGGAAACAACAGATCCTGATAAGGTTGTGGAGAAAGGGGAAACCCTATTGCCTTGTTGGTGGGAATGCAAATTGGTGCAGCCATCCTGGGGAACAGTGTGGAGGTTCCTCAAAAAATTAAATACCCTACAACCCAACAATTGCACTACTAGGAATTTTTCCAAAGGATACAAAAATGCTGATTCGAAGGGGCACATGCACCCCAATGTTTATAGCAGCACTACCAACGATACCCAAATTAGGGAAAGAGCCCAAATGTCCATCAACTGACGAATGGATTAAGAAGGTGTGCTAGATAGATAGATAGATAGATAGATAGATAGATAGATAGATAGATATAGATATAGATATAGACATAGATATATAGATATATATCTACAATGGAATACTACTTGATGATGAAAAAGAATGGAATCTTACCATTTGCAACAACATGGATGGAAATGTAGGGTATTATTTTGCTAAGCAAAATAAGTCAGAGAAAGACAGATATGATTTCACTCATATGTGGAATTTGAGAAACTTAACAGATGACCATATGGGGAGGGAAAGGAAAAATAAAAACAGGGAGGTAAACCATAAGAGACTCTTAAATACAGAGAACAGACTGAGGGTTGATAGGGGTTGGGGGTAGGTTAAATGGCTGACGGACATTAAGGACTTAGGGCACTTTTCAGGATGAGCACTGGGTATCATATGTACGAGATGAATCACTGGGTTCTACTCCTGAAGCCAAGACTACACTGTATGTTAACTAACGAGATTAAAAAATAAAATTATGAAAAAAATAAATACAATAGCTCCTTATTCCCAACCATCACTGCCAATTACATCACCCCACTCTTTTAGCATTGTCTTCGCAGTACTTATGGATAGCTAAAGTTGTTGTGTTTATTGTTACTTTTCTTTCTGTTTCACTGTCAAGCCCCTCCTGCCTCTAGACATGTTAAATTCTCAGGAGCAGGGACTTTGCCAATGCAAATCATTGCTATAGAACTAGCTCCTATAGCAATGCCTGGTTCACCGAAGCAAGCCAGTAAATACGTGTTAAATAATTAAGTAGAGGAATGAATCTTACATTTCTGAGTAGAGTTCAAACACTTTTCATCTGCCAGTCTCCTCTTTTGGAATCTATACAGATGGCAAGTCAAAAATATTTTAGCCCAGAGGTTTTTGTCCTTAGCTTTTTTGTCCTGACTTCTAGGAAATCCAAACCAAATATATTGCTTAACTACAATTACTGTTAGCCTAGGCTTGGTATAATTTTATCTCGCTTTTTCTATCCATTGTCTTTTATTTTATTCTGGCGATCTATGTATAATGGCTGGTAGAAAGGGGTGACTGTGGATTTGGATAGGGAGAGAACATTGGCAACAGATAGTTCTTGTTCAGTGTCACTCAGCTGCAGTATCCTCAGCTCTTAAACTAGGGCTAATAGTTCAGTGGTTCATGCACTTATTAAGTACTGGCTGTATTTTAGGCACTTTGAAGCAAGGGAAAGAGTCATGAAAAAGGCAGACATGGTCCTGCATATAGAGTTAAATCAGCAACTACTATAAAGTGTGGTTAAATTCGTGACAGGCAGCATTCTAGGTTCACAGGAACATCTTTTAAGAACTTCTAACTTCCAGTAGGAGGGTTCAGAGAGCTAGCCAGCCTTGGGATGATTGTTCTTCGAGGAGGGAATCCCGAAGACCCAGAAGAGAGATACAGAGTATGACTTTTAAACAGCCATAAGTAGCTTTAGACCTTTAGTTCAGAGACTAAGGGGTACGGAGGTGTGTGAAAAGGTGAGAAGGAGAAGATAGGTGCAGTGGTTAGAATTATAAACATTTTCTTGAGGGTGAAGAGAGTCCAGTGAAAGATTTGTGGCACGGGAGTGACAAGATGACAATGTATATTTTTCTGTCATCTTGTAAAAGTTTCCTCTGGCTGCAACTTGAAGAGATTGAAAGGGAAATAAAAGACTGTTGCAAGAAGCTGGGTAGGACAGTGATAGTGCGGGGAGCATTAGAGTGAGGCAGGGTAGTATTTGTAAATCCCCTGTCACAGTATTGCCACTGTGAGCTTCGCTCATTTTGTAAGTTTTTGTTTTTGCTGGTGGTGAATTGACGGTGAATTGAGCCTATGTAACTTCCAGGTTATGTCAGTTAAACTGTTTAAATCTAAAGACATTTTCAGTTTATTAAGTGTTTGTATGTGTGTGTGTGTACCTGCATACACACATGCGCTGACACCACAGATTATGTTAATCCAGTCATAAGTCTCCCTAAGTGTATCTTGATTAATGCTGTTCTATTTTCCTGATTTAAACTAGGGACAATAAATTAGTGTGCATACCCACACACACTTAACAGAGTCCAGAGAAAGTAGATGAAGTTTGAGGAAAGTAAAAGCTTAATAGAGCGATAGACTTCTAAATGTTGGTGTTAATTTAGGAAGAATGTGCTTTCTAAGAGGGTTGCTCAATTGATTATGTAAATAAATCTTTGCAGATGACTGAGAAGGTCATGAAAAATGCTGGAGCATTGACAGAAGTGAGGGTATTAGGAAGGAGTCTCCTTATGAGGTAACGTGTGTTTGACTGTGTCTTAGTAACTCAGACTATTCATTTGATGATATGGTGTCTAAGGTTTATTAGTCTTAACAGAGAAAAAAAAGGGAAGATGGAGGAAAAAGAAAACTCTGTGAGGCTTCTTGCAATTTATGCAGTATGTGTCTCCACTGACCCTGGGCAATGAGTAACGCACTGCAGATGTTCAGTCAGTTCTCCCGTAGTGCCCTCCAGACAGAGCTAAAGCAATGAAATTATCTGGTGTGCACGGTTGACACATAAAGCCCTTGACAATAGACATTAAATTAAATGTCGTAGCATGGAAGTCCTTGGAAATAAATGCTGAAATGAATATCTTTATCTTTGAAGTAAAAGGAGGAAGTGATAACACTAGGCGCATAAAAGTAAGACCTCCAATTTTTGTTAGTAACTTAAGAGGGATAACGTGTAATTATTTTTTTATTTAAAGAATATTGTCTAGCTAAGTTGTAATACTCATCACCAGAAAAGTAGCAGTTGTGGTAGTTGTGTTTGAATGAAATCTAGAAATGAACTATTAGAGGTAAGATCCTAGATATCAGTTAAAAAATCAAAGTAGATGTATATGTATGGGTGTGTGTCATGTAAAGAGGGTGGAATTTTTCAGTCAATTAAGTTGTATAGCTAGTGTACCCGTAAACGATAACTGAGAATAGACACAGCCTCATAGTTGAGTCACACTGCCTACCTATGGTGTGTCCATCAAGACAAGCTACGATGCCCCCGTTTGCTGATGGCCTCTTGATACAAGTTGTAATAAACATCTTTTTCTATTGAAGTCATGTGGAGTCACTCATAAACATTTATCAAAAATGTAAGATAATAGTCACATTAAAAACTTCAGAAAGGTGTTTTACATGTATGCTGCACACCTCATGAGTGTCCAAAACCCAGTGGCTTCTCGTCTCACTAAGGATAAAATCCAAAATCATTACCACAGCTTTCCTACATGATTTCACCATAGAATCTCTCTCTGTCTTAATTCCCTCTGGTCTTCTCAGAGCTTTTACTACTCTTATCTATTCCTAAAGCATACCAAAGCCACCCCTGCCTTTGACTTTTGCTCATGTCTCTGTATGTGTAATGCCTGTTTCCCTCCCCTTTGTGTACCTTCAGGGTTCAGGCATTCTCTCCATTAAGGTCTTTGTTGAAATGTTATCTTAGCAGTGAGACCTTCCGCCCTCTATATCCTCTATCTTACTTTATTAGTTTTCAATTTACTTAAACTCCGTGTGGCATGTTCTTGTTTGATGGTCATCCCCCCCACCCCAACTTCCTACTACCACACACAATTGCTAGGTTGTAAATCTATGGATTCAAAGATGTTGAGTATATCTTCCCAGGGAAATAAAGGAATAAAATCCTATTTGTAAAGGATTATGACATAAATTTTAATAGCATTATTTTTTTTTCTCAAGCAGTCAATCTATTCAATGAATTTTTGAGTATTATTATAAGTAGGTGGGTTCTAGACTTAAATTTCCATTTAACTTATTCAGCAGTATTTTTAAAGAACAAATAATTATTTGGAAGACTTACATTTCCATCATATATTATTTATGTCTTGAAATGTGAGCAAATATTAGTGCTTTCCAACTCATAGGGCACTGAACAACTCCAGATATATTTTACACTGTCTTTAGTTTATAAGGGACTATGGTACTTAGTTGATTTTGCTTTTAAGTTGTATAAATAGCCAAGAATTTTTAATAAAATGTTTAGTGATTATAATCCTTTGGCTTAGTGATGTACTAGATTTATCTCACTTTTACACAACAACAAATATAACATATACTTTATAAATACATGGAAGGTAATGTATATGTTATATATATAAAGTATGTGTGTACGTATACACTTATGTGTATGTGTATAATACATAAGATGTGTATATGTGTATGTGTGTATTATTAGATAACATAACGCACACATATATACATATGTATATACACACATATATACACACATATATACATCTATATTATCATACCATTTTACTAGGTCTATATCTATATCTATATCTTTATATATCTAGATATCTAGATATATAGATATATATCTATCTATATCTATCTATATCTAGATATATAAATGGTATATATGTATATCTAGTAAAATGGTATGATTACAACTGTCCCTTTAGGAAGTGGGTGAAAGTATAAAAAATAATTTTCTCGTCTCAATATCACATCTTAGATCTTCCCTGGCTATCCTGTGACTCTTCATCACATAGGTCTGTCTGTCTCTCTCTCTCTCTCTCTTTAGTTTTTATTCAAATTCCAGCTAGTTAACACATAGTGGAATGTTACTTTCAGGTGTGCAACTTAGTGATTCAACACTTCCATACAACACCTGGTGCTCATCACAAGTGCATTCCTTAATCCCAGTCACCTGTTTAACCACACCCCTCCCCATCTCTCATCTGGTAACCATTGTGTTCTGTACAGTTAAGCATCTGTTTCTTGGTTTGCTTCTCTCTTTTTCTTCCCCTATGATCATTGGTTTTGTTTCTTAAATTCCATATATGCATGAAATCAAATGGTATTTGTCTTTCTCTGACTGACTTATTTAGCTCAGCATAATACATCAGTCTTGTTCAATCTTTGTTGAATGCAGCACTTATTTGACAGTGTTCTTCACTTTCCTTTTATTACTTGTCTCCACCTACTAGTTGTAAGATCCCTGAGAGAAGGGAGTTTATCCTTGCTGCTCCTATATCTAGAAAAAACACATTTCAGTAAATGTGTTTGACTGAATAAGTAAAGGAACTCTAATGTTTATTGTATCCAAATTCACATAGTACTATGAGGTTATTATCAGAGCCCTACCTAACTTCTCCTTAAGGAATTTAGAATTTCGTTGTAGAAGATTTTTCACAAACAGGTCTCCCCGATTATATGAGTTAAGGTATTTATATGTATTAAGATAATGCATTTATATGGTTCAAACACAGAAGTTTATTTCTCGTTTGCATAAAATCTGAAGCAAGTACTCTTGATCACTTAGTGGATGGTTCCCTTCTAAGCAGTGATTCAAGAATCAAGTCCCCTCTGTTTTGTGGCTCAGTTACCTAATTTTCAAAACAAAGCTTCTGTTGTCTTCCAACAGAGACTTTTTTGATGCAAGGGGAAAGGATCATGACAGGTCTTATAGAATATTTTTGAAGTCAGGTGTGGAATGGCATACATCACTTGTGTTTGTCCATACTTCTAAGGCCTGAACTCAGTTATATGGACACATATGTAACTATAAGGGAGGTTGGGAAATACAGTCCAGCATGTTTCCCGGAAAGGAGGACACTGATGAATAGCTAGCCAGTCTCAGACATTTTATGGTATTGTGTGGTGTAGAGACCTTCGTAGCTTTGCATTTGGATGTGTGGTAGCTTTTACAGCTTTTACAGAGTGAATTACTTGTAGGTTAATGTTTTGAATTGTGTGTGAGGTTTTCTCCCCAAATCAACTGTTTATTTTTATTCAAAAAGAAGGCAGCTTAGGGTTCTCTATAGATCCCCTACGATTTTTTTTTTTCTTGACTTTAAACACTCATTTCCCCAACTCCATACTCCCTTGAGCATTTTTACAGCTGGGATAACTAAGCAGAGTCCCTTTGGAGCTCATCAGAGTTGTTGTCTAATTGGTCACAGAAGTTGGTTTCTGGTATTACCAGCAACTTCTCTACCTCTCCAGAGGCTGCTACTTCCATAGCACCAGTCCCACTTGGTCCTGGAAAACAAGAGACTGAGGACTCAAATTTTAGCAACTGCAGGATATTATCGGTATTACCCTATGGAGAATCACAAATTTTGCTAAAAAGTGTATTGAGTTGGCTTTCACATTAGAAAAATCAAGCTATTCTTATATGTGTAAAGTTCTTTTAAGGTTTAAATAATGGGATTTAAATAATGTTTAATAATGTTTAAATAATGGAGTAGACAGGTGCAAAGATTGAGTTAGACTATGGCCCCAAATAATAAATATCTATAGAGTCAGGGTACAAAGTGAAAAAGGGAGAGATTTTGGAGCCTGTTACCTGGGATCTTTGGACAAATCACTTGAGTTATTTGAGCCTCCATTTCTTTAGCAGCATCTGGGCTTTTTATAAGTATTAGAACAAATAGATGCCAAATACTGGGCTCCTTGCTCATTACATAGTACATAACCCCAAAATAATGGCGGTAATTGTTACTAACATGAAGAGAAAATGCACAAAGGTGTTGGGATTTAAATAGGTGGAATGCTACTCAGAAGATGATTTTTAAATTACCTGATTCGGTGCCAACAGCTGCCATGTATTTTACTGACAATTTCTTGGACTGAGTGATGTAGGCATTTTTTTGGAATCCCTCGGAGAAATGTGTGCTTTTCAGATCAGTGGTTATTGATGATTGCAAATAAATTGAAAAGAAGAAGGGATTATATAGTGTGTAGGGGAGTAGGGCCGGGGGTGGGGTGAGAATGGACTGGCTGTTGCTTAAACCGTCCTAAAACTGTGTTTCTTAATAGGCAATGGGACGTTTCATTTGCATGATAATTAATCAACTACCTCAGTATTTCTGTGGAAAATTGTATAGGCAGTTTGTTTTATTTTAGGACCCAGATAAACATTTTTATTTTGAAAAAATACAGCTGTCTTTCAGATGACAAACTTTCATCAGTTCTGATACTAATTACAGAACTGCTCTCACTCTGCCAGGTGTCTTCCTTTAAGATGATGAAATTAGGTGACCAACTTAAAACTAACTCTATGTATATGTGTGCGTAATTTTTTTCTGATTATCACATGTTAGGGATATTATATACCAGGCAAACTTTAGTTTCTGCCAAAAATAACTTCCAGAAAAGGAGTTGCTCTCCTCACATACTTTACAAAGTTCTCTCATAATTTATTTTACCTTTAAAAAAAAATTGTTTTTAAAGTACTCTTCCATAAGGAACATAATGCAGAAATGACCTCAAACAGTGCTAGCTTGGAAGGCTTATAAGTGTCACATGATGGAACTGGTATAAAGGAGGTAAAGCAGCTTTACACTTGACACAGATTTAATAATGGTTCCTGGATGTGTGATCTCAAGATTGCAAGTACTGGCTATTACCGTGATATTTTAAAGATTAGTTTATAAAGTAAACAGTAAAAGATATTATAAGGAACCTATGAGACAAATGAAAAACCACCTTCACTAATCTGCAGCATCACATACAGATTCCAAAAAAGTAATGTATCTTAAACAATTTAGAAGGAATGGAAATTCTGTTAGGTTGTGGATGTAAAATTTTCATAAATTTGTTTTATGAAAGTGAGAGTGAGAACTTATTTTAAATTAGTATTTTCTCTATGATTTTAAAATGTGTACAAGACTATATTCATAAATTGATATGAGCAGCCATTTGACCATTTCATCAGTATCCATGAGAGCTTTCAAGTCAGCTACTGAATTAATGAATGCATAAGTTGAATGCGTGTGTATGCTCTACAGCTAGACATCTGGAGCTGGACTCCTTCTCTATCACCTTTTCACCAAATGATCTTGCAAATCACTTACATTTTCTGTGCCTTAGTTTCCTCTTATTTAAAATGGTCATAATAAAACCTACTTTATAACAATTAATGACGTAATATATCTGCAAGCGCTTAGATCCAGGCCTGGCATATGGGAACTGGTATACAGGTGTGTTCTTATTGCCTTCTCTTAAAAAAAAAAAAAAAATGGGGCATAGCTTTACAATTTGGAAAATATGGTAGCTAAATAAGATCATACACTTCCTCATCATACTAAAGGATTCTACTTTTCTGTTTTGAAGTAAAGGTCACGTGGTTTCCTTCTGCTTAGTGCTTTCATTCAACATCTAGCAGAAAAGGCTTTCTAAAAGCATTTGCTTAAAAACATCAGTTTACTAGTTTTTATTGTTTATTTTCTTCAACGGAGGGCCATAGGTGTCCTATTTGTGTTCAGATAGTCACATTTTATAGGTGTAGGAATTAAATTGTAGGTAGATTGTAATTTGCCCAATTATAGCCAGTGAAGTTTATGATTCATTTATGTTACCAACCCTAGAAAAAAATGAGAGTGGTCTTTCTGCCCTGGGGTGAGGGCTAGGTCACTACCATATTTCAGTAGCTAATTCTAACACATGAAGGTTTATTTTTGGACAGAAAGCCATGTGAAATATTTATGTGTATAAACTTACCTTAATAGCAACTTCTGTTTATTACAGCTCCCTCTGAAACATTATTTTAGTGTCAGATAGTAGCAATGAAGTTTTGAAATAAAGCATGACTAAACTTGTGTTTCCACCCCTCCCTCCCCGCCCCCCATGCAGTGGTGTTTCTGTTCAGACTGTCCCGTAGAGACCATGTGCTCAGGATGGCAAGGATAACTTACTGTGGTTAAGCCTTACCAGGTTGGCAGCATGTGTCTGGGTCAAATACATGGAGGCTTTTGCAGTCAAACATCATACACCCACAAAAGCACAAATTCCTCAAGATGTTATCACTTTGAGAGAAATTCTTAGCTATGAAAATTTGACTATTTATAAAAGTAATTGGACTATAAGCATATCATGTAATGAGGTTATTTACTTTATAAAATTTAGTACAGCATTCTAACCAGTGAGTTCTTCCATATGAACATACTTGGGAGAATATATATATATAAGTAAACTATAATGGTAGTGTTAGGTATGACACTGTCAAGAATAAGTTAGTTTTTTTTTTGTTTGTTTTCATTCAATTTGAAAAATATGTGACCTAAGGTGATGGAGAACCTTGACTGGAAAATGACAGAGGGAATGAAAAGGAAGAGAGAGGCATCAGTAAGGTAGATTCTATAGGTCACAATGATTATTTCATTTAGTCATTATACTATGTTACATTCTTTTGATGGAAGAAACTAAGGTATACAGTAGTTAATTAATTTGTTCAAAGTTGCCTGACTTAGGAGGAGGTTGAATAGATGATTACTCCATATATGTCTGACATGAGGCTTATATCTTTTGAGCCTGACAGGAGGCTGGGAGAATGTTCTTACAAATTATTAATTTTTGTCAGGTTTCTCCAGTAGATACAAAGCAAATTTTTGTAGACCCATTCCTGTAAAACATAGTCATATCAACATTAAAACATGTCTCCATGTGTTTTAATGAGAAATATAATTAGATTTATCAGTTTATTAAATTATCTTATGACACTTTGGGGGAAACTCTCTTGCCTTTATGTTTATGAACAAAATAAATTGTATATTGTGCAAACACCTTTCTCTTTGTGGAATACTGATGGATGATGTAATCAAGAATAAGTATTGAATCTAGTGTATCATAAGGCAGTATAAGGGAAGTAAAAATTACTTTTTTTTTAAAGTTTATTTACTTAGCACGAGTGAGTGAGTGAGCATGAGCAGGGAAGGGGCAGAGAGAGAGATAGGGAGAGAGAGAATCCCAAGCAGGCTCTGTGCTGTCAGCAGGGAGCCTGATGCAGGGCTCAATCTCATGAACTGTGAGATTATGACCTGAGCCAAACCCAAGAGTTGGACGTTTAACTGGCTGAGCCATCCAGGCACTGCGCAAAAATTATTATTTTTTAATTAAAAAAAACTTTTAATGTTCATTTAGTTTTGAGAGAGAGACAGAGACAGAGTATAAGCAGGGGGGAGAGGCAGAGAGAGAAGGACACAGAATCTAAAGTGGGCTCCAGACTCTAAGCTGTCAGCACAGAGCCTGACGTAAGGCTCAAACCCATCAACTGTGAGATAATGACCTGAGCTGAAGTCGGACGCTTAACTGACTGAGCCACCCAGGCGTCCCTGCAAAAATTATTTCTGATGAATAATATTCAGGAGTCCAAATGTTTCCCTTATCTGGAGTTCTTAAAGAAATATTATGATTGAGAGATGTAAAAGTCAAAACCATATTATACAGTGGCCTTTAAAATAAACTATAAATAATATTCCTGCTTTTTCAAGCTGTATGTAGAAACAGGTCAGAGAGTGTCAGGACTAGTAGTAACTGAAAAGATAAGTGGTAAAAGAAATACAGGGTGTGTGTGTGTGTGTGTGTGTGTGTGTGTGTACGTGTGTGTACGTGTGTGTGTACGTACGTGTGTACAGACACAGAGAATAGGAATTGCTTTTAAAGCACAACTTGAATTCTAAAGTGGATAAGGGAATAGTGTTTGTGGCTGGATGATTTTGACCACTAAAACCCTCTCAGGTAGTAGCTCAGTAACCCACTGGTATCTAGTCTTAGATTTCAGCTACAGGAATTCTGGAGCTGGAAAGGACCTGTTTCTTACACAGCATCTGCATGTGGTAATTATAGCTAACACACTTCTATAGTGATTTCTGTGTGCCAGACCCTAACCTAAATGCTTTGTGCCCAGCCATTCATTTACTCCTCACAACACAGGTTTCCAATAAGTGATGAATGAGTAGAAAATATAGGAGACTGTATTTTCATTAACATCTCTGAGAAAAATAGTCAGTGTGTCCAGTTAGCACACCAACTCTTCCTTGCAGAGCTCGAAAACATGAGCATCAAGAATACTTACAAAACTTCAGTGATGATAGGAGGAAAACAGTATTCATTTGGGTAAATTCTTAGTAGAGTTTTTAGTGACTGAGTATATTTAATTTACCTTCAAAGTGTTACGCAAAGTAAACTGCCAGGGAAGATTGCACAGATCCCAACAATCACCCCAATCCTTGTGTAACGATTTCTTGAAATAAAGTGATTCTAAGGTTAGTTGGGAAATTTTTCAGTTATATAAATTTCAAATGTTGGTGGCAGTATTTTTTTGTTTTTAGTTTTTCATTCTTTTTTAACTATTGGATTTCTCAGCAAACCTAGGCTAATAATCATTATGAAATAGGAAACTCTTACATTTCCATTACTTGTCCAGTGATACACCCGGTCTTCCTGGTAGAGCTTGAAAACATGAACATAAAGAAGTCGTTAGTAGGGAGGAAAGGGAAGAAGGCAGCCATCTTAGCCTCTCCTACATTACAACCACTTCTACTATTTCAACAAAGTATTTACTTATTCGTGTCAGACCCTTAGGCACTCAAACTCATTGCATTTATGTTCAAAACAGTTCATTTATTAACTGGTAAAATTAGAAGTAATTTTATCAATGCCAATCATTAGACTAATTAATAAATCAAAGGCTATCATCAAATGCCTGTTCATATATGAGACTTGTGTCTTTTGTATAGTACTTATTTACAGCTAATTGTTGTGACATCCCTGTTTCTCCCCAAAAGAGAAAACGAGTTACTTTGTAATTGATACCCAGATTTTATTAAACTATGATTTTGTTTATGCTCACTTTATTTAAGTATCTGATTTTAATATTACCCTGTGTTTCTTATGTAGTTAATAGTGTTTGTGATTAAACTATGATTCAGTCATTTTGCCTAACAGTAGTTTATTGCAGTTGTGACCCACAACTATTCCTATTTTTAGGAATATATGTTGTTTTGATTCAGGAAAAATTTGAGGAGTAATATATTCATATATCAAATATTAAAAATTTCAAATATAAAAATAATTTGAGGCTTCTTTAAATTTTAAATAAATTGTGAAATATATTGGTATTAAGATCAAAATGTATAAAATGCATTTATTTCCCCTTTAATTTAATTAATATCTAATATTATTCAGGTGATTGCTGTATATAGTCCCAACTTCAAAAATTTCTTTTATTTTATACAGTTTCTGTTATAAATAGTGGCTAGAGTCACAAGATAATTCACAGCCCCATTTTAATCTGAAATTTAATTAAAAATGACACTGATAATAATTTAAATAGGCACCGGGTCAAACCTAGAAAGGTTTGGAGTAAATGAATCTTGTCTTTGGCATGTCATACCCCTTTTTTGGTGTATTTTACTCAGACTACGAGTTACTGCCTCCCTAGGGATTCTGTGCTACCCTTGTTGACCTCAGGTTTAAACGTGGCTCCGTGTAACAGTGTTTGTCCTCTGACTCCCAGCCCATATGGTTCATTTGCCTCTTAAAGACCCATTTCCCCCAGCCGTGGGCTCAGGTCTCTCTTCTTTTAGGGTGTTGTGGCCAGCTGGGTCATGTCAGTGCAGTTCAGACTCTCTGTCTATGGGATCAACTTCCACATCTTCTCCCATTCTGTAACTGGCCGAGGTGTACCATCAGTGAAATTTAATCATGATACTATTCTCCCAATCTGTGGGAAAAAATTTAAAGCCTTCCTAGGTATGGCATCTGTTCTAATACAAAGAAATGTTCAGTTAATAGTAAATTGTGTATGCATTTACTCTGAGTTTAACATAACATTATTTCATGCTGTTCTGCAAAAAATACAGGTTGAGGGAGGGAGATAAAAGCCATGTTTAAAAAAATATGTTTGATTCACTTTTCTATTATGGGTAACCCCTATTTCAATGACATTTTGGGTAGTAGAAGTTAGTTACGTTTAGAATTGGGAATGCCATATTCACCTCCATATTCCTTGGGCCTAATAGTATGACATAACACATACTCAGTAAGTATTTATATATAGAATAGAATTGAATTCTTCAGAGTGAAAATATTTCTTTTTTGCTTTTTAAACAGTCTTTATGGTTCTTAGCCTAGCATAGCCATCTAATTCTGGTATCTGCTGTTGTCAGCTAGCATAGATGAATAGATCGTGGTACATAGAGGCTGGATCCATGTGTGTTCTATTAGATGGAGAGCTCTGTAGCTCCTAATGCTTCCCATACAATGAATTCTCAGCAAAGATGACCATGAGCTCATGGATACTGAAGAGAAGAGAGGCCTTTGAGGCTTGAATAAATAAGTGTCTAGTGAGTAAAAATTCATTAGTGATGTCTTCATTTGACATATTTAAGTTAATTTTAAAAATCACCCTATGTGGTACATGTCAACCTGAGTCACATCTGTAAAAGATAATCAATAGAAATCAGTTTACTGTTCTGTAATTATATGTATCAATTTATTATGCCTTTTAAAATCAGTGAGCCATTGAGTAATGTTTCCCCAGTTGTCTTCTGCAGTGAGTGACTGATATAATGGAACTGTAGCTGGGATGATGAAGAGTATTTATCCTGGTTTTGGGCACATTATTTTAATATGTGATATCTATCACTTAGCAACATGCGAAATCATAGTCATTAGTACATCTCGGGAGATTTCTGTCTCCAAATTGTTCCTGTAGAAGTCCTGCAAATATTTCACTGTTCTACCTTGTGAATAAATATATATAAACTCTCAATTTAGAGTTACCCACCTATCTATTCCTTGTAGAGGAATTGTTATTCTCCTAAATTTTATCTAATATTTCACAGCATCTTCAATCATCAGGTTTTTAAATAACAACACTTAGTGAGATATGTCATGTTTGCAATGATCTCACCCATTTTTTTTTAATTTTTTATTTAATTTTTTTTTTCAACGTTTATTTATTTTTTTTGGGACAGAGAGAGACAGAGCATGAACGGGGGAGGGGCAGAGAGAGAGGGAGACACAGAATCGGAAACAGGCTCCAGGCTCTGAGCCATCAGCCCAGAGCCTGACGCGGGGCTCGAACTCACGGACCGCGAGATCGTGACCTGGCTGAAGTCGGACGCTTAACCGACTGCACCACCCAGGTGCCCCATGATCTCACCCACTTAAATACATCTCACTTCTCTGAGCTCCTCCAACATACATGTTTTTTGCCCATTTATTTGCCATCTAATCTTATGCCTCCTAATACATTTATTTTTAAGTCTTTTTTTTTTATATCTTGACCAAGTCAAAATATTCTGCACAGCCTGTATTTAATATTATTAAATATAATAACCTGTTTATTAAGTCAGATCTGAATGATAGTGGGATATAAGTACATTTTGCCTCTTTGTTTGGAACTTTGAGGTATTACAATTCATTGGTTACTGCCATACAAATGAATCACCTCCCTTAGGAAACTTCTTCTAATCTATGGAATGGCATCTTGTTTTTGGAAAGGGGAGAAGGGATGAAAATCAAAGGAGAGAAAGGAATGTTGCTAAGATAAACTCTTAAGTTGTATTTTAACATTCTTCATTTTTATTCAACAGCTAAATAGGATTACGTAGAAAGGAAAGAGAATGTTATGAATATTGCATGATGTCAGCATATATTTTGAAATGTCACGTGTATTACTGGCCAATTGTATAATAAGTGGGATATTATAAATAGTACCCCTTTTTAATTCAAAAGAACTGATAATAACTTACAAAAGTGTAAGATTCTTAAGGGCAGTGTTTTCTTAGTGTCTCATTCTTAGCACATAGTAGGAGGAAAAAGGCTCAGCAAATGTTTGTTGAATGGGCAAATGTATGGATGTTTTCTTTCTCAATACCTTTTCTCTGTTATATGGGAGAGTGAGGGAAGCACTTGAGGGATGCTTAGTGAATCTGTTCAACAGAAGCTATTTCATTTAGGGTTTAAACTGAACAGATAGAAAATTGGTATTTATGTGTATGTGTGTAGATTGGTAAATGTTGTCCATAGCTTTCTCAACTCTAAGTTCTTTGAAGGCATCCTATTCTGTTTTTTCATAGAGCCTAGCACAGTTATTTATATAGGAAAACATTTTGTCAATTCTAAGATGCTGTTTTTTTTTTTTTTTTACTTGTAAGTATTATTTAGGCATATAAGAACCTCAAATCTGTTTTCTTGTTTAAGCTATTCCTTGCTACAAAGTTGTGTTTATAGTGGCTACCAAATAGTAGTAGATTAATTTGCTCAATAGTATATAATTTGAAAGTTGTCATTGAATTAAATGCTCATCCAAGTTAATCTTAACTGCCAAATCTACCTCTTTAAGCATTGAATTTAGTATTAGGGTTCATTGAATGTCCGTAAACTTTAAAAACGTATTTTGTGATTTTTGATAAATAGGGATAATATTTAATAATTTGTGAACTTGAAAAATGAAGGATCTTCCCTAGTACTTTTGGGTAAATGGTATTAAGTAGTGTTTAATAAAATGTTTCAATGTCTTCTTAAGAGTTCTTGATTCAAATTGTAATCCTGTTTCTCCTGCTCCTTCCATAGCTTCCTGCAGATTTCACAAAACTACACCTTACTGATAGTCTCCACCCACAGGTGACGCACGTTTCTTCTAGCCATTCAGGATGTAGTATCACTAGTGATTCTGGAAGCAGCAGTCTTTCTGATATTTATCAGGTAAGAAGGTCTTTTTCTTGTCATTTGTTTCATTTTTATGTATTCCAAGGAGTTTTATGATTCTTAATTGATAGGATCTATAAAGTAAATATATATGTGTTATATTACATGTACTTTTAGGTACATATGTTAATGTTAATGTTTGTGCTTCACAGAGACATATAGTATGTCTGGGGAAATAGAACTACTGTCTAACTGTATTTGCCTCTGCTATTACCAGTTATCAGGATTTTAAATGGAGTGGTTACTACTCTGGACTTCAAATATTTTATAAATTTGACTATAGACATATTAGGTTTAGGACTCTTTCTTGACTAAAACTCTGGGGGAAAACTGCAGAATTATACTACATAGTAAGTTTTTCTTATTAAAGTCTTCAGTATGACGAGGAAGAGATTATTATTATTGGATCATTAGATTCTTTTTGTTGCATTTTTAAATTATGTATAGGTTTAGTTATGTGTTTAAAATAAATTCTTATGATACTGATGGATAGAAAAGAAACCAGAACCATGGAATTCCAAAGGTGTTTTAAAAGCAAAATAATTTTAATTGTTGAGGAATAGTTCATTGGCTTAGAATATGCAAGTTTTGGAAAAGTGGCTAAAATATGCAAAAAAAAAAGCGTCCATCTGTGGGGAGATCTTTAAATACATACTACTAATATGGACTTTTGGATGGTTTCAAACAACAACATAGTACTCAGTTTACAAAGTATAATTCTTGACTTCATAGGAATTGTGATATGAGATGACCATAGAGGTACCTTTCTTCAGAAACATTATAGTGTTTCAAGATCATTGAAATATTCAGGCAGTGCTAAGTTTCTATTTAAAAAAAAATACTAACAATAATTAAACAATTAGAATACTATCAGGGTAAAACATATTTAAGTTCTAAATTTAGTAGATCTTAGAAAATTAATTTTATTTCAAGGAAGTAATAGGTACACACTTTTCTATAATTCAAGGGTATTGTAGAGAGCTTACTAATAATAGCCACAAATGCAATTATTTGCAGATTCTTGGCTGAATAAGAATTTATTATTTTGCAATAAGAAATATTATCTGGCTCTTTAAGGTAATTTTGATACAATATCAAATGCAAAGATAGATACTTTGCATTAAGTGTTAACTTATAATAAAATTTTTAGGAAGGAATCACATTTTCAGATGTTAGAGGAGGAGAAGGTGCTAGATATGGGTAAATTTGCTCTCCTTCCTCCACCTGCCAGTACTACCAATTTTTAGAAGTTGATTTTTTTTTTGAACGTTTAATCGAGTATCCCTTCTTCTAAGACAATGAATGGTATTCCTAAAAGCTCTGCTTTGTAGTAACTGGAATATCATGATGGAGCCCCTGTCTTCTAAACTGTGGGGTGATTATACTCGTTAAAGATCTGCAGTGGAAACACAGCTTGAGGTGGTAGCAGTTACCATTGCTGTCAACTCTATACAAACCTAAGTGGAACTCCTAGAAGGCAAATTTATAAGAATGAAATAAGTGGTTCATAGAATTTATTGAGGCATATTCTGACTGGAATTCTGGCTTTACATGTTTAAACCTTGAGTAGGCTAGGATAAGTTCATGAGGAAATTCTTGACGGTACAGAATCTGAGAATCTAGACTGTGGGCGAGAACTCCAAATTGCTCTCACATGGTCTGCCTGCAGTCTGACTTTATCTGGGGGTATAGATGAAATAGAGGGTCTCTGTGTACTTTGATTGATTTTAGTTGAGTTTCAAGGCTATCCACTTCAAATTTGATGGCAGACATGTAGCCTGTTAAGTTTATATCCTTCAAAAGGAAGAATCCAAAGGTGTACCTAAGGTTTTGTCATTAGCTATATTAAACTTAACATTTAATAGAGATCCCCAAATAGACCATTTCCATTATCTTTAAATCAGAAATTCTTAAGGTGGAGAAAAAATCTGACAGATGCACTTGGTTCAGTGACCAGTCTTATATTTGAGTCCTCTACTGCTTTTCTGTCAGTGAAGCAAACAGTTTATTCTGGAACATTTCCAGGGATGGACAACTATCTCCCATGGCAGTCCATTTAATCTCTGTATAATTCTGACTTAGGAGAAGTTTCTCCTAAGTCAGAAAGTTGTCATGTTGAAGTGAGTATAAATGCTTACAGGATGGACACAGGTTGAAATTGAATGCTGTATGCCAGAGAGAAAAAGGTAGAATAATTTTTCTAACAGGATAGGAGGAGAGGAATTCAAAAGCAAAGTGAATAACTAGCTTTAAGAAGAGAAGCCTTCCTCTGTTTCTACAGGTACATATTATTGTGGTGGGTTTGGATTGGGGAGTTTGAGAGTTGAGGGCATTTCTCTGATGACTTCAGTTTTTCCCTCTGAAGAAGCTGAGTTCATTTGTTGAGAGTGGGAGAGTTAGCTGGTCGAGAGTTTTAAGGAGAGAGAAGTTTTGAAATAGATGCTTCAGAGAGTAGGAGAGCAAATTGACTAGAGTAATGGAAGCTCAGTTGAGAGGGTGCCCTCAAATACAGAGTGACTTCCCTCTGCCCTATTAAGTATTTTTTTTTTCTACAGCAAGCACAAAGAAAGCAGAGATTTGGCTGCACCCAGGCCTGGAGTTTTGTTAAATGAGTGTATCACAAAGACGGATGGAGCAACATGCCAACCTCTTTTAACTGCTGAGCTTTGTTTTTGCATGCCTTCTGCCTGGAATGTTTTCTCCTAGCTTGATCCTTTTCTGCTTCGTTTTCAAGTACCATCTTCTCAGAGAGTTCTTTGCTTATTACTGTCTGAAAAGTAGGTCTTGCATTTTGGTTCCTTTCCTGGCTATTCCTTTTATTTAGACTTTTTTCCCCAAATGATTATTGCTTTCTCTGTTCTGTGTGCTTACTAAAATGACAGCTTCAAGAAGATAGGGAACTTCTCTGTCTTGTCTCCATTTGCTCTCTAGAACCAGGAAACTGTGGGTACTCAGTAAAGATATGCCAAATGAATGTGATTGAAATATTGGACTAGGTTTTATAAGCTGAAGGTGGGAAAACTAGACATAGAAGGTAGTAGAGTCTTGAAGACTAAAGATCATGCTTGAGTTGAAAAACGGTTATCTTTGAAACAGATGGAAGCAATTGAAAAGTAGGAGTTTTTTGGCAGTAGAAAACAGAATGCCTAAGTTGGGGATATGAGACAGTGCAATTCTAGCCATAAGATCTTGGCTACATAGTGTGATTATCAGAGCAGTGGTTTGGTGGACTGGAAATAGTTGTTCAAAAATAGATCAATAGAACAGAGAGTTCAAGTAAAATGGAATTCATGTGGAAGGATGTAATAAGCAACAGGAATCCTCACACATCAGTGAAGAATGTGATGGATTATTCAATAAATGATCTTCGGGGTGGGCTGGGTCACTTTATAGCCTCACTCTATATCATTATTAAGACTAAATTCCAGATCAACCAAAGAGTTAGCAAACTCTTATGGTATAACAGTCAAAATAATTTAGTAGTTAAAAGATCATTTGAGAGACAAAGATTTAAAGTCAGACTATAACTCATGTAGGCAAATTAATAAGAAAAATACTTGGCTCAGCATAAAACAATATTCAAAGGGCAAGAGGAGGTAATTTGCAAAAGAGTACATGCAGATACCTGTACCTTAAGTAAAATCCTTAAAACCTATTAGTAATTGAGTGTGTGAGGATTAAATATACTATTTTCCTGTCAAATTAGCACAGGCTTTCTTACTTATAATAAATGTTTACAGATGGACGTTCTTACACCTGTTAAAATTATAATTTTTGAAGGGGCGCTGGGTGGCTCAGTCGGTTGAGCGTCCGACTTCGGCTCGGGTCATGATCTCACAGCTCGTGAGTTTGAGCCCCGTGTCCAGCGCTGTGCTGACGGCTTGGAGCCCGCTTCAAATTCTGTGTCTCCCTCTCTCTTCCCCTAACCCACTCACATACTGTCTCTCTCTCAAAAATAAACATTAAAAAAAATTTTTTTTTAAATTACAATTTTTGGAAAGAAACCTAACAATTTATACTAAATGCTGTAAAACTGTTCCTGTCTTTTAGGCATAAATATATTTTAAAGTCTATATTGAAATTAAATAAATTGATGTGTGAAATTAGGAGCAGCATAAATTATAATACACAGGCTAGACTTAGTGCAAGCATTATACTTGTTTCCAAATATTTTCATACTTTCTCCATATACAGTGAAAACTTGGATTGTGAGTAACTTGTGCAAGTGTTCCACAAGACAAGCAAACATTTCTAATAAATTTTAACTTGATAAATGAGCGATGTATTGCAATATGAGTAGTACGTGATGTCGAATGTCACATGATCACAACTGGGCCAATGGTTCTTGAAAGTCGCTTTGATATATATGAGTGCTTTGGGTTACAAGCACGTTTCCAGAATATGAATTATGTTCGCAAGCCAAGGTTTTACTGGTTTTCTAGATAGTTCCTACTTAGTTGTCGTGGTTAAATTATCGTCAGCATTAGCATTCAAAATAGCCTTCTACTAGCCTAAATTTATATCGGGGTCTGACTTAGGTGCTATGTGTATGTACGTTTGAATTCTGCACGAAATTTATTTACATCAAGAATGATTACTAAGCAACCCTTTTAAAAATGTGGGGATATGCCTGTATACTTCATAAGCAAAAACTTTTTTTTCGTAAATGGTTTTTAAGTACTCGATAAAACATATGTAGAAGTTATTTTTATTTTAGTTAAATTAACACTTCACTGGAACCTTCATGGCATTTGATATTTCCTCAAGTTTGTCATTTTCTTGATATCCTTTATATAATATATGACATTGCTTTTGATTTCAGTAAATCAGAGAGCTTTTGGCATTGATCTGAGACTATTACTAGTTTTTTTTTGAGAATATTACTATTTAACTATAATGTACATCCAAATCTATATTAGGCTATACATGTGGAAAGTAAATTAATTTAGGACAGGAGTTATTTGCCTGACTGAATTACGTAAGCCTCTCTTCTTGTTCCTGAGACAAATATAATCAGATACTTTTAAACTATAAAGTGCCTGTGTGCTTATCTTTATCTAGAATAAAAGGGTTTAAAGACTAGCATTAATCTTGTAATACGGTTTGGAGGAAGCTATAAAGTAGCAAATGTTTATGTGTATATACAAATATATTTGTTTAAAATTTTATGTGTCGTGACTTAGCGAAGCAGAAAACATTTCATTGCTTTGTTATACTTTAACTGTGTTTTTGGTAGAGTTGACACAGTGTTACATTGGTTTCAGGTGGATAACATAGCGATTGGACAAATCAATAAGTTATGCTATGCACACCACTAGCATAACTACCATCTTTCACTCTACAAAGTTATTATAGTACTATTGACTGTATTCCCTATGATGTAGCTTATTCTCATAACCCATTCATTTCGTAACTGGAAGCCTCCCCTTCACCCATTTTTCCCCATTCCTCCCACCACCCTTTCCGCTGGCAGCCGCTAGTTTGTTCTCTGTATTTATAGGTCTGTTTCTACTTCTGGTTTGTTTATTCAATGTTTTTGTTTGTTTTTTTAGATCCACATATAAGTGAAATGATGCGGTATTTGTCTTTCTCTGACTTACTTCACTTAGGTCTGGGTCCTTTCACTTACCCTCTAGGTCCACCCACGTTGTTGCAAATGGCAAGATCTCATTCCTTTTTATGGCTGAATAATAATCTTGTGTGCATGTGCATGCATGTGTGTGTACACCACATCTTTATCCACTCATCTATCGATATACACTTGGATTGCTTCCATGTCTTGGCTGTTGTAAATAGTGCTGCAGTAAATATGGGGTACATATCCCCTTAGATTAGTGTTTTCATTTTCTTTGGGTAAATACCCAGTAGAATTATTGGATCATATAGTATTTCTATTTTTAATTTGTTAAGAAACCTCTATCCTGTTTTGCACAGTGGCTGTACCAATTTACATTCTCACCAACAGTGCATAAGCGTTCCTTTTTGTCCACATCCTTGCCAGCATTTGTTGTTTTGTTTTGTTTTGTTTTGTTTTGTTTTGTTGTTGTCTTTGTGATTCTAGCTATTCTGACAGGTATAAGGTGATATTTCATTGTGGTTTTTATTTGCATTTCCCTGATGATTAATGATTTAGTGATTTTCTTTATGAAGATAGTCTATTGAGAAAACTGGGCAAAGTATTATAGTGCAAATCATTTAGTAGTTTGTATTTGTCAGACCTGAGTTTAAGACCCAACACAATTACTAAGTTTGGTTTTGTTTGCATTGAACAGTTTATTTGATTTTCCTAGTGTTTTCTCATCTGAAAAGCAGGGGTAATAATCCTAATTTGCTGAATTGATGTGAAGATTTTTATGTGTACGGTAGTCATTCAGTATAGGATCACTATTCTTATGATTGTTGTATGAGCCATTTAGCCAGAATTAAATGGTTGCAATTAGCCTGAGTGACAGTTTTTTTTACAATAAGTAAGGGGTTGCATTATTTAACAAAGCTTTGGTTTTTTGACAAATTCTGCCAGTACAAATCGTGCATAAGCTTCACTGGTGCGATGGGGAGAGGTAAAGATACACAAATGCTGATATAAAAAATGTATTCCCTTGAGGAAGGGACTGTCTTTTGATGTGGCCTGTAATTGGCGTTCTTTTCTTTCCCCTTATTCAATCCAAGAACAGTGGTATGAGTGGGAGGATATAACTCTACTGATAACACTGGAGTTATAGAGGTTAAGTAATTTTGCTAAAGTCACGTAATAAATGGTAGAGCTGAGATCTGAATTACTAAACCCTGAGTTTATTTAGCAAATGTAAATTCAGTAACTACTGGGTTCTAGGCACTCCTCCTAAGTTTAGTACACTTCTCCTGTAGACCAGTTGGTGTTTGTTCAGTAAGCATTTCACTCCAGTCTCCAAAAGTTTTATTATTCATGAAGCAGTAGTATTATGGCATTAGTAGACTCCTAAAAAAATTGTTATCAAGTTCTATTTAAAATTTATTATTAAAAGAAATTCTGGAAGGGCACCTGCCTGGCTCAGTCAGTAGAGACTCCAACTCTTGATCTCAGCGTTGTGAGTTCAAGCCCCATGTTGGGCCTACAGCTCACTAAAAAAAAAAAAAAAAAAAAAAAATTAAAGGAATTCTGTAGTGTTTTAAAATATAATGGATATTTATTTAGAAAAATAATCTAAGTTACTGGTTTAGTGAGCGTTATTTCATGAATGAATTAAGAATGGAATACACATAACAGAGATAGAAAACAACTAATGATCGTTAACACAAATGGGGTGGAAGGTTCAGTTGTGGAGAGATTAATCCAATTCACATTTAAAAGGCTTTTTGTTCTGGGACACCTGGCTGGCTTAGTCAATAGAGCATGGGGTTCTTGAGTTCAAGCCCCATGTTGGGCTTAGAGCTTACTTTATTTAAAAAAAAAAAAAAGAAGAAGAAGAAGAAGAAGGAGTCTTTTTGTTTTATTTAACACTTACATATAATTCATTTAAATGACAGTAATGATTTCTTTGGAATGTTACAAAATATATTTTGTATCTCTTACTGTATTTTAGATGTTTAAAATTTAAAGAAACACTATAAGCTGTATAACTATATTATTTAGAAGTTTTTTATTTTTATTTTTTATTTCTGTCTCTAGTAGTCCCTTCTTCAATTTCAGCTAATATTAAAGAATGTACATACAGAGGGCTGATTGTATATTTGAAAATATAAGGTGATGAATAATAATCTTCAATGTTAAGGTGAAACTGGTGTGAAAATGTAAACATAGCAAACATTAGCAAATTGTCACATTTCTAGACTTCAGAAATAAGGCTGTGATAATAACAGTATTGGCCTAATTTCTCTGATCACAGGCTTGGCATAATACATCATGTCAAGTTCTACTTCCGTTTCATTCTAGAATCTAGAGACAATTCTGTGAATTCTGAATTTAAATTAGGAGATGTGTTTCTGAGTGTGCCACAGTTAATTCAGTTAGGCAAATAATTCCTGTCCGAAATTAATTTCCCTTCCACATGGATAGCCTAATATAGATGTAGATGTATATTATAGCTAAGTAGTAATAGTCTCAAAAAAAAAACCCCAAAAAACTAGTAATAGTCTCAGAACAATGCCAAAAGCTCTATGATTTACTGAAACCAAAAGTGATTCCATATATTGTATTCTGAACACAGTTCTTAAGAGATTATTTTCATTTTTTAAAGGATATCAAGAAAATGAACAAACTGAGGAAATATCAAATGCCACAAAGGCTCCAGTGAAGTGTTAATTTAACTAAAAGTAAAATAACTGCTCCATATGTTTTATCGAGTACTTGAAAACCGCAAGCCTACAAGGCCTTACTGCTCTCCCACCGCTCTGCTGATAATGGTCTTAACCCAAGCAGTAGTATTTACTAAGGCCATTATTTAAAGAGCTTTTGTAGACATTAGGTTTTCCATTTTTAATTATTCTGTCTTCATTAAGTATTCTTTATTATTTTCCCCTTAGATTTTTTTTTTATAATGTATGTATTTTAGTTTAGGAAATTGTACCTAAAGAACTAAAAATGTCATTAAAATTATTTTGTTAAACTTATAAAATATTAATACCTGTTTGTATTGCTTCAAAGGTAGAATTGAATCTTATGTTCTGCAGTATAAACCAAGACTTGAGAAAAGTAAAACTTTGATGAGAAAATGATAAAATTTTTCTTTAAATACCCAGTTAAATTAAAAAAAAAAAAGTATAGATCCCTATATAAGCCACATTCATATGTAATATCTGTTGTAAAGAGATAGATTAGGTTGTGGTTAAGACTGTAGAGACAGAATTCCTAGGTTCTAATCTTTTTTTTTTTTTTAATGTTTGTTTATTTTTGAGAGAGAGAGAGAGCGCTGTGCAAGCAGGGGAGGGGCAGGGAGAGGGAGAAGGAGGATACAAAGTGGGCTCTGCCTGTCAGCGCAGAGCCAGATGCAGGGCTCGAGCTCACGAACCATGAGATCACGCCCTGAGCCGAAGTCAGACACTTAACTGACTGAGCCACCCAGGTGCCCCCCCAGGGTTCTAATCTTGATTCTGCAATAATTTCCATTTACGAGAATGTTTGAAGAATAATAAAAGTCAGTAATAACACTTCATAAGATAGTTTTGAAGATTAAATGTGTTAATACATATAAAACAGAGCAGTTCCTGGCACATTGTAAATATTGGGTGTTGGATGAGGAGGAGGAGGAGGAGGAGGAAGTTCAGCAGTTTATATTTTTATCTTTCACTTTTAATAAATGTTTTTGCCTATTCTTAAAAATAAGATGGCCTTTAATGTCTTTGAAAACCATGTGAACTACAAGTTATTTGAAGTTAGTGAACTTTATAATACATGTTTTCTAGGAAGTTCATGGTTTTATAACAGACTTTTTAAGAGTTTAATATTTTATCTGGCAAAATGTGATGTTTAAGACTTTCATAGATTAAGCAGTTAGTGAATTTTGGGTATAATGTCAAGTAAGGTTGATATGATAACATTCATATATATTGTGGAGATGATAATCACAGCAGGCTATAGAATGACCTGAATAGGATAGCTGTCCTAGCCTTGAGATAGCCCAGGAGAAAAGATCATTTTGAAGTTCGTGACTCTAATGACTAACATTTAAGTACTTGATTACTTGAAATTTGATTGGTGATAAGGTCACCTTGTTGAGGAATGAAGAATGTGTTACCTGTAGGCATATGGTCTTTTAATATTTTTTGGTGATTTATAATTGGAGAGTGGACATTGGTATAATCAAAGTAAATGTTAATGTTTTGTTCACATACTTATAAAGTTATCTTTGATTTATGCTTCACTTTTCCATAAAGACCACCTAATAGGAGAGAAGTTGTTGAGTCTTCTTGGCATTAATAAATCCACACCTGTTCTTTTGGAGAAGGAATTGCTCAGAATCACTTATTACCCTTAGGCTCTTAGCTTAAGCCATTCTCTTTGAAAAATGGAGTGAAAACAAACACTGTCTTTTTCTTCTTTATTCTACTGTTTCAGGAGCATATGACAGCTCAGATAAGAAATCAGAATTTTTGAGATAAGATCATTAATCCCAACTAAAAGTTTAATAGGAGATTAAATCACTCCTGTTTTCTATAAGTGATTCTTCTTACATAGTGCCTAGTGCATAAATATTTGTTGATATTGAATACATGCTTAGTTACAGACAAATCAATATACTAAAATTTTAATATTTCAAACTAGACTTGCTCTTATTTCTTTTGGGTACAAAAAGACTTGCTTAAAATAATTTTTAAAAATTATTTTGGTCTCTTTTAAGGCCACAGAAAGCGAGGCTGGTGATATGGACCTGAGTGGGTTGCCAGAAACAGCAGTGGATTCTGAGGACGATGATGATGAAGAAGACATTGAGAGGGCATCAGATCCTCTGATGAGCAGGGACATTGTGAGAGACTGCCTAGAGAAGGATCCAATTGACAGGACAGATGATGACATTGGTAAGTTTGGATAAGAAAATGAATTTAAGAGCAATTTAAAATATTTAGGGTAAAATGGCCTGATAAAATAGAGCCCAAGAATAGTAGGCTTTAAAAAGTCATTAATTTATAATTTTCCCTTGCATAAGCAGTAGCATTTGTTGAAAAAAAGTTTAAAGAATCAATTTTATTCGATCATTATGTTCTGAAGTCTACAAATGATAAAACTTCTCATAAAACTCTACCACATGAGCCCCTTCTCAGCTTACTTTATGACAAAAAAAAGAAAAAAGTAGTCTTCCATATAGTGTTATTCCTATTATTTTTCTTGTGAGCACTATTCCTATTAAGCTCACGTTTTCCGTATGTAAATACCAGTCAATGACAACTGGTAAAATTGCCATGTAGATGACTTTGCTTTTACTCTGGTTCCATCTGAAGATGGGACTGAGTGGAAAACTTAGTAGTATATGAGCTGCGGTGGGTTTAGACTTTCTTTAAGTGCATCCTAAGGTTAGAAATCCAAGTGGCTTTGTGTCTGTTTTCCCCATCCTTGAAGTTTCCGTTACCCACTTTCCCATCAGAATAAGAGATGACTGTGTAATAATGGTTTAGTGTTCAGGTACGCCTTCTGCACTCAGCCTTCTTCCTTAGAATGCTAGGAGTCAGGGCATCTTCTGTAGAGCGCCTTGTGTCCACCACAGGTCTGGAATCTGTAAGCACCCTTACCTGAGCCCAGATAATCTGTCCTACCACTCTCCCAACTCTTTTTGGCTGATATATATTTGCAGACAAATTCAAGGAACTTGCTCTATTGGGATTAAATATAGGACAGTATGGGCATAGTTATAAGTGGCTGGTTGCATGTGTTGTGAAGGAAACAAACATGATGAAGAAAATCTTTTACCACCTACTCTATATACATATGCTAGAAAATTAAGGATGAAAAACCAACAACTTGTATTAGATATTTAAAATACAAATTTAAAATTTATAGGATTGGTAAGTATTTATAGATGAATATACCATGTTGGTAACCATTCATTCATGCAGCTAATGTGATTGAGCACCTTCTATGTACTGAACCTTTTTTTAAGTCCTGGCAACTCAGAGGGGAACAGGCAGGTAAGATCCTTGCTCTCTTTCAGTCTGAAGAATAAAGTGGGGATTAGGGAGTGATGGAGGTTGAGGAATGAACAGAATGGAGCCTATTTTAGGAGGAAATGGCTGGTAATGTCCTTTTAAAGGGCTCAGACATGAAGGAAGTGAAAAGGGGAGCCACCTATGCCTGTGGCCCCCAGTGAAGAAATGTGTTCTGTGTTAACCCTTTCTGGATAATTTTTGCTGGAGTAAGGACTTAAAGGCTTCACAGATACCCATCCCTGACTCCAGCCCATTTCCTTCTCTACCATCTGCACTCCCGTTCCAAAGGTGCTGGCAGTTTGCAAGTCTCTTGAGGGTTCTGCAGCATAAATTAGAGTGGTTCTATTTTACCCACTGAAAACATTGGGTTTCACTTTCTTATGTCTAATACCACATACACATTCATTTGATTTGCAGTGTCCAAAGTTGTATTACACTGTCCCATTCTCTTTGTCCTTGTCGACTTCTTTTTAAAAATGTCCTTAAACAGAAAGTGAAATTGGAAGTGTATTCAGTTTGCCATCTTACTCCAGAATCCTTGCTCATAGGTTGTTTTTTTTTTTTAATTTTTAAATAAGATTGAACATTGCTTATGAACAGATAGATGTGGAAATTATTCTTTTGTAAGTTAATGTATCTTCTTTTTTGAATATGTTCATTTTAGTACAGTTATAGAAGAAAATAATTATTAAAATCATACAGCATGTCATTCCTGGAAATTTAAGATTTTCACTTCATATCTGAGAAGGTATCTTTTCCAGAATTTCTGGAAAGCAAATGCTATGCTGATTCCTTCAAAAGAATACAAAGCTATCTTTTTTTTAAAAATGTGCTTGTTGATATAACCTCCAGTGAATAACATTTACTTGAATACCAATTCACTTGCAAGCAGAGATGATTCTGATGCTTGCTCCTATCAAATATACTTTTATTTAAAATAATAAAACCATTATTATTAAAGATAAAGCCTTATGAGTGTTGTTTGCTCTACAAGAGATCTTGGAAGAGCTTATATTCTGTCTCCTCAAGACAAAACCACATGTGAGCACTTTTAGCTTTTTTGCTGTTACTCTTGTTAAATCTAACTGATCTGCCAGTATTTAGTTACAACAGATACCTTTCATAAAAACTACAGACTTCTAAATGATGCCTCTGTTCCTAACCACCTTCCTCTAACCCCATGAAATAGAGAAGGAATGGTGTGTTGGGAGGTGAGGGGTGGGCAGAATCAAAGTTGAATCAAATGAAATTGCTAACATATTTTAAAAGCTGCAAGAATTAAAAAAATTTCTTTGGGGTTCCCATAGATTCTTGGGTGTGTGTACCTTTGTTTCAATACTTTGAAGGAAAGGACTTTATTCCTTTTTGCTTTCTAGCTCATAATTCTGTAGGTACTCAGTTATCGAATGGTTGTGAATTTAATTTCTTTTTTGAGGCCTTTACACATTAAGGTAGAGACCTACTTTTCAAAGATCCCTTCCAAAGAGTTCTTTTTTCTCCCCTTCAATATAGCACCAAAAAAAACAAAAACAAAAACAAAACTCCACAGATTTTTCAAAAACATCTTAATAGTAACCAGTTTTTATACAAAATTAAACCAAGCAAATAAGCTAATTTTTATATTGACATCGCTTGCGGTGTCTGTAAGCTGATTATCTGGCTTTTCTTTGTGTCACATTGACTAGAAAAAGAAGTGTTTAAAAATGTCTTTTTTCAGGGCGCCTGGGTGGCTCGGTCAGTTGAGCATCTTACTCTTGATTTCGGCTCAGGTCATGATCTCAGAGTTTGTGGGATCAGTCCGTGTGCTGTCAGCAGGGAGTCTGCTTGGGATTCTCTCTTTGCCTCTCTGTCCCTCAAAATAAACTTTAAGGAAAAAAGGTCTTTTTTCATAAACAGAAATATTCCTTTCCTAACAAAATAAAATATTATTAATTAATGTATTCTAATAGATTCTTCCAAACAACATAGAAGATAGTAGTCCTGCTTCTTCAGTCCATGGCTTCTTCTTGACGTGTTCTAGGAACTGTCTTTTACTCATTCCAGGCCCTGAACTCTTGACTAACCCTAATTGCTTGAACTCTGTATGATCCCTGTGGCATTACCAGAGTTTATGTTGAGCCCCTATAGCCAAATGCTCCTGTTTTATATTTATTTTGTGAAGATTAGTGAAAGAAATTCTTTATTGTTTTAATTGCACTAATTATCCAGTGTAATAAATACAGGTTACTACAAAACCAGCAACACTATTGTTGAATCTTTGGGAGACTTAACTCTTAGATACCATCTGGTTAAGCGTTTATTTTTAGTTTTTCAGCTGAGCCTAGAGCATTATGTACATTACTATCATCAGATCTTTTCTGTCTTCTTTATTATTTATCCATATTATATGTGATACACAAATATTTTCTATCCTGTCATATTTTTTTAAATCTTAGTCATTACTCCTGTATCACAACTTGATTTCATAACCCATTAATGGAGCAGGAATCTTCCAAAAAGCAAGAACAATGTCTATGCAAGGCACTTCAAATCATTATAGCAAGTATTAGTAAATATATTTTATACTTCATATACTCATATTCTTCAATCATATATGTGGTCGTAATTTGACTTATTGTCTATTATGTCATATTATGTTGAATTTAAAACATTTCTGACTTCTGGTCTCATATTCTTCTTAAGACCATGAATCTTCACTTGTCCAAGGAAATTTAGTATTATTGGGGGAGGATGGGGGGAGAAAGCAAAATGTGTGTTCTATAGGTAATATTTTATTACCTTATGGTGAGGGGTAGGGCAGTAATAGCTGAAGAAAACAGAGGCTTATAACTGCAGAACTAACAGTGATATACTAGCTTTTTCATTTGTGTTTTTGCTTCAGATCAAAAGGTCAGTGTGTTTGTAACACAATGATTGTTACCTCCCATATATAATAGATAATTGCAGTGGTATTAAAAATTGGTTTATTGCTGTCCCAAGGAATAACTATATTTTATTTATATGACTCAAACACACCCACTCCTTCCAGAAATAAAAGTTTCACTAAACAGAACTTATTCTATAAGTTATGTGCTTTGATTCTCTTGTTTTTAAAATGCTGGTTGTACAAAAAAAAAAAAAAATGCTGGTTGCAACAGTATATTGATTTCCTGGCACATCAGTCTGGGTCAGGTTGAAGAACACTGTCTTCTTGGACAGAGTCCCTGGGTACCACCTATCAGTGTTATTCTCCTGATTCCGAAGCCACTCTGTTATGAAAGTCTTTTACAGGGCGATGACGTAGGGTCTAATCAGAAGAGACATTACCCAGCTGGACCCGAGAAAAACACTTCATCTGACCTTCTATAAATGTAATGTTTTCACAGAATAGATCATTCTATTCTGTGTTGTTTTTGCAGTGAACAAACTACTGTATCTCCAATAACATAAATGTGTCACTAAATCCTAACAGATAGATGGAATGTACACAGGAACAGTTTCATTATGTGAGGACAAGAAAAATATAGCAGAATTTTTACTTAGAAATTTGAATGATATGAGTATGATAACAATGACAATAATAGCTGTTCTTATTTATTGAATATTTACTCTGCTAAGGACTTTATTATCTCTATTGTATTTGTCACAGCTGTCCAACAAAGGGTAGGTATTATATTGTTCTTTCATAAATGAGGGAAACATGCCTTAAGTAAATTAATCAGCTTTCCCAAAGCAATATAACTAATAAGTATTCACGTGATGTCTGACATATACCTTGTGCTCTTTTATCATTACCTATAATGTCCAGCAGGAGGTTTGGAGGCAGACGGTCCTGAATCATCACTGTCACTTCCTAATTATATGACTTTGAGCCTGTTTTCTCCCTGTGAAATGAGAAAGAAAACATGCACTTCATAGAGCCATAGTGAGGAGTAAGGAAAGAACTTAGTAATTAGTAAAGCTACCTAATAATAGAAAAAATTAAAAATAGAGACCACAGGACTAGAAAAGACTGTGAAGTCATCCATCTTGTCAACAGCTACAACTGTATCAAAGTTTAAGCTGTTTCTCCACAGCATCGCCAACAGGAAGACTGAAACTTTTCTCTGTTTTGGCCAGTCTGTGGGATAAAAAAAATAACATATCAATTTTCATTTGTATTTGTGATATAACGTTTTAAATTTTATTTATTTAAATTCAAGTTAGTTAACATACTGTGTGGTGTTGGATTCAGTAGAACCCAGTGATTTCATTACTTACGTATAACACCCAGTGCTCATCCCAACGAGTGCCCTCCTTAATGCCCATTACCCATTTAACCCCAAACCCCCCCCAGCCCCCCAGCAACCCTCAGTTTGTTCTCTGTATTTAAGAGTCTCTTATGGTTTACATCTCTCTCCATTTTTATCTTTATTTTTCTTTCCCTTCCCCTGTGTTATGTTTTGTTTCTTAAATTCCACATATTTAATGAAATCATATATTTGTCTTTCTCTGACTCATTTCACTTGGCATAATACAATTTTTAATTGATTAATTTTTATAAATTTGTCTTAATCCATAGAAAATATCCCTTGGTTTCTAAATCATGCGCTATCTTTAGATTGAAAGTGGTTATTTCTGCTGTTTGGGGTGTCTACCTGCCCAGAAGGCACTAGAATAGACCTATTGATTTTTTTTGGAGAATTCTCAGACCTCTATTTCATTTCAGTTTATCATTTCACCCTTTAATTAGCCTTAATAAGATCACAGCTGATTTTCAATAGAAATTTTCCATTTGAAGTTTATTAATTTCTTCATTCCCATTAGATTTTGAATCACAATGTATTCCAGCATTCCTAAATCAATAAGTAAATGTCACCACTTCCATAGTGACAGTTCTTCGTTTACCCGCAAGAAGTTCAGCTTTTGTACTAACAATATTTGAAGTAATTATATTTTCCAGTGGGCAGTTTTGTAGGACATTTAAAAAGAAAGAACCCTAGAGCATTATTTTTGAATGCTTGGTTTAAAAAAAAAAAAAAGGTGTAGTGGGGCACCTGGGTGGCTCAGTTGGGTGAGCATCTGACTCTTGGTTTCGACTCAGGTCATGATCTCACGGTTCGTGAGTTTGAGCCCCACATCAGGCTCTGTGCTGACAGTGTGGAGTCTGCTTGGGAATCTCTGTCTCCCTCTCTCTCTCTCATTGCCCCTCCCTTGCTCTCTCTCACTCTGTCTCTCAAATAAATAAACTAAATAGATAAATAAATAAGTAATTGCTGATTAATGTTTACAATATCTTTTGCCTTTTAGAACAACTCTTAGAATTTATGCACCAATTGCCTGCTTTTGCCAATATGACTATGTCAGTGAGACGAGAACTTTGTGCTGTTATGGTGTTTGCAGTCGTGGAAAGAGCTGGGACCATAGTGCTAAATGATGGTGAAGAGGTTAGTGAACATTTCTGTCACGAAATTTCTGTTTGAGGGTCTCTTAGTACAGCAAGTGAACAAAAAACCAATTCTTATTTTTTCCTCTTAAAAAAACAATGAGCAACAATTAGTTTGAATAATTTAAGAATTATGATACACTGATTGTTATGTCAAAATATTTCAAATCTAATCTTTTTATTTTTTATAATGTTTCATATGCTACTGATAGACATACTTTGCTATATTAACTTCTCAGATTTTTATAACTTTAAATGTTCATTGTATGCCTTTTGTCAGAACACAATGATATTCTTATTGAGGCAGTGGTGATCATTTTATATTGCTTACATATGTTTGGGGGAACAGAAGAATTCTTTTTCCTTGTGTCATTTTAGAGAAGAATGCCCAAAGTCAAATTAAAAGAGTGGAATGACATGTTCCCCTAGCTGGGCATGAGGAAATACATAGATCCATGGCTGTGCTTTGCTTTATTCCTTGTTCTTTTGATTTAGTAAACAGTTAACTTCACTTGAGTTATTCCATCTTCAAAATGAAAAATCTGCTAAATCATTTGTAGAGACCATTCTAGCATTTACAGCTGCATGACCATAATTTTCTGCTTTGTCTTCATTTTTTTGAATTAGCTGGATTCCTGGTCAGTGATTCTGAATGGTTCTGTGGAAGTAACTTATCCAGATGGAAAAGCAGAAATATTATGTATGGGAAATAGTTTTGGTGTCTCTCCTACCATGGACAAAGAATACATGAAAGGAGTAATGAGAACAAAGGTGGATGACTGCCAGGTATAAAATATCATTAAAAACGTATATGTATATTTTATGCTTAACACGTCTATACAGTTGGGGTAAGATTTTTCTGCCTATATAAATAGGTCATCTTTTAGAATTTTAAATATGATTTTAAAGTAGAATGTTATCACACCCTAGGAAATTAAAAATAAATCTTCCTTAAAGTTGTTTGGACTTGGGGCGCCTGGCTGGCTTGGTCAATAGAGAATACAACTCTTGATCTCAGGGTCATGAGTTCAGGCCCCACCCACATTTGGTATAAAGCGTACTTAAAAAAA